>NC_134962.1:16296190-16897692 GCF_965638725.1 Aptenodytes patagonicus
GTCCTTCCAGCAAATATGTTTAGATCGCCTGCCGATATTAACATGTCACAGAAGCAGAGAACCTTCTTCTAAAACCAGTGACAGTCTTGTAAATAACAGCAACTTTCATTTAAGCTGGACTTCTAACTTTCCTATTCATATATTAGAAAACACTTGTTAAGCCAAGTTGCAGAGGTTTTCAGAATAGCAATGGTTTCCCAATAAAAACATTTGCAACTGAGAAAAAATAAATAAATCAGAAGTGTTACATTCCTGTGCCATATAAATGCAGCAAAACAAGGATGGATGAGGCTGCTTTCTGTCACACAAACATAACTTCAAAATCAAAGAGATGTTGCCAAGAGGAGTCTGGTCTCATATACCCATGAAAGACATCAAATCCTATTATAAGGTAGTATGAGGCAGTTAAAAAATACAATCTGTAACTATCCACAGACTATTCAATGGACTTTGCAGATGATGGATGTACACTTGTCTGAACAGCAAACAGACCACATGCATATCCAGATCCTTACGGGAACAGGAGAAAAACGCTTTCTCTTGTCTCATCCCAGTCCTAATGCAACTAATAACATCTGCAGAAAGACGTACATGTGAGGAGGGTACCAGGTACTGGTAGGAGGTAGGCATGAAAGAGTCAGGGTGTCATGCAACAGTATGTGTTGGGGATAACAAACAGTGATGAAGGGTATGGTGAGGGAGCCAGAAGAAATTACAAGGAGATGGAGAGGGTGACAAAATGGGGGAATTGACAGAGAGCAAAAAGCATGGATAATAAAAAAAATAAGGTGGATAAAGCAAAGACAGAAAAGAGAGCCTGATAACGTATCAAAGAGAGGAAAGGGAAACAGTCGGACAGAAAAAAAAAGTGTAGAAAAACAAATGTCATAGAAGAGTATGTTCATGAGACAGTACAGAAGAAGAGGAAGAAAAGCCAAGATGTGCCAGCTGTGGAAGGAAGGAAGAAATAAGGGGAAAAAAGGAAAGGCAAAGTATATACTTTTATTTTTTTATAAACTTACAACAATAGAAAATATAATGAAGCAAACAGGGAGAAAATGAAGCACTGACTGAGATCAAACAGAAAAGAGAAAGGCACACAAATGCACACACACCCCAAATTTTTCACAAGGCTACAATGGCTGGTACTATGAATGCAAACCAGCCTTCTTGCATCATGTCTGACAACCTAAACCATTCTCCAGAGTGACAGCTGAGTTTCATTTCAAAGCAGCACAGAACAAATCCCTGGGATTTCTTTTTTAAATGAGAAAATTAATTACACCCCATAAATGTCTACAGTATAACGAGATGTACATTTGGTCCCTCAAGGCTGGCATAGAAGCTAAGAGCAGAATTTGGCCCTTATTCAGATAACAGCAGTGTCTGAAAAATAGGTTTTCCTTTATGGGAAATTTTGACTAAGTTATTTTTTTATTTCAAATGGAAAAAATGATAAAATCAGAACATTTTGAACTTGAACTTTTGCAATGGAATAAGAACAGCATTTTCAAAAGAAAGGAAATTGCTGATGCTGTAAATTCCCCTTAGATATCAGCACATAAGTTTTGTAATAGAAATTCTTTCAATTGAAAAATTTTGTTGCTCTTAAAGTTTTTCATGTAATAAATGTCAATTTTAACAACTAAGAACATTCCAACCCTCTAAAACTCAACCAGTTCTACCGCTAAGTGTACCACTTTGTATTCATCACCCAACAAAAGTGAAGCAACACAAGCAGAGAACAATGGGGGGAAAACATCTGTCCTTTGAAAAGCCTCAGAAATATTTTATGTTCGTACCAGCTGTCTTCCTCCCGCTGTTCTAGGTTTCTTCTCAGAGCTACTCTGAGAAGCTACTCAGACCACCACACAGTTATTTTTGCTCATCATGTTCGTCTCCATCTGGTCCCTCAAACATTGCTACTCAAGCATCTCAAGCATGTTCAGGTAACTCACAGAAGACACATTTTTTTCCCCACATTTCTGGTTGCTGGGCACATCTTTCCTTCACGTAGAATCCTGTTGGTGGGTAATCCCTAAGTGCTCCAGGATCCAAGCTAACACTCTGGATGCTTTTTGGAAAAGCAGGGGCTAAGCACTGTGCATTTCCTTTAGTAGGAACAGAAATCCCCAGATGTTCTGCGATATAATTTTTCTTGTATATTAACACCAAACATGATAGTTTCTGAAAACCTTTTTGCCTTTGCTATATTTGTCTGTAACAACAGCTGAGCAACATTCAAACTGGATTTAGTTACTTAAATTGATGTCACAAAACTTAGGTAAGGTTATCTACACACATTTCAAATCAAATGGGGAAACTAACTTTCAGTTAGATTTTCAAAGGATTACAAGCAAAATGGCCTATGCCCCAAGTATCCCAATCTTCCATGGTACAAGTCATGTCATTATATGTATACTTAACAAATAACTGATTATCTGTGTATCACCTGGCTGAGTCCTTGAACATTTCTGCTGGCTTGCAAAGCACAGAGGCTTGGCCACAAATGGCTGGTTTCACATTAAAAACTTAGTTCCTGATCACATCTTTCCACTATTACTGCCATACTACAGCAGCACATATTTTAGTAAAGAGCATTAAAAGAGTGTTACAAATGTGCAGCTTACTTACCTCTTTATTGTGTAATGATGTAAATATTAAATTCTTAATTACTACTTTTTTTAAGGCACTTAGAAATTTTTGTTTGACAATATCAGGGCAGAGAATGGAAAAACACATTTCTTCAAATTTTGTTGCAAAAAGAGACATCTTGGATGCAGAAGGTTTTCTTTGATTTATAAAGTTATTCAGTTTGAAGCAAAAAGATGTAACAGCCCTTTTTCACACTGGTGGGGTTTAATTTAAATGCTGAACATCTACATTAGTGCTATCAGTTTACTGCAGCAGTAATACTCCTTAGCATTGTATTTGCATAGTGACATTATATGGTTATATAAGTCTTCTGTGAAAAGCTGATTTTTGGTCAAATTTTATTCTCCAACTCTAATCATCTCCATGTAAATCTAGAATTGTTGCAGTATGACTTAAGTAAAACTCCTTTAGACTTCTGTCTCTGAAAAAAAATGACCTTGAATCAGGAAAACGTACAAGCCCACGGTCACTTTTAAGTGTTTGAATAACTTTACTCACTTGAATACATTACCTACGTAGTTAAAGCACATAGTTATGTGCTTTTTGTCCCCTTGGAGTCTTACCGTTCATATTTGTGTCAAATCCTTTTTTAAATTTTACGACCATGGTCTGTTCATTGCTCTGTTTCACTGTGTAAGAGGAGAACTGAAGGTGTAGCACTGGCAAGGTAAAACCCCAGTACAAAAATGGAGAAAATAGTTTTTAATGGAGGAAGGAAAAAAAATAAATAAAATCGGCCTACTTATAGAATATACATACAATACTGCTAGCAATGAGTTTCCTAGGAAATCAGTCGTGGCAGATACTCAGGACAATCACAAGAGCACGGTATTTTAAACCAAGCAAATAAATGGCTGCAGTCAGTGAAGAGTTGGAATAATTTACTAGAAAGAAACAGTCTGCAGTGTCTTAGTTCCCTCTCAGAAGAAATCTGTGATTAAAAAAGTGGAAACTGAAAGGCTTTTCAAATACAGCAAAAAGTATGCTACGTGCTAGACAGCACTCAAAAAAAAAAAAGCAACTTCACAATCTGTTAGTGCCTTAAATCAGAAGTAGTAAAAAAAATTAATTTTTAAACTTTTGATGTTTACAAAATTTTCCAATATGTGGGTTGTGAGGATTGATTCCAACTCCCATTTTGCAAATGTTTCAAGTCCTGTAAAGTCAGCTCATATTACCTTAGTAACGTCTTTCTCACCTAAACTACCACATTTTGGGAGGCCTACCGAGAAAAAAAAAGAAATAATAAGACCTCCCAAAAGAGGTATTTTTTTCAACCCAGGAATAGTCCTGATGAGATTCTGAGGGAACACTAAAAAAACTGTCTTTATAAAAATAGGCTTGTTAATCGCATAGAGAAATGTAAAGGGGCTGCAGTTTTATTTCATATCAGAGCCTTTCCCCTCTCCGTCATCTTTTTTCACGCAAACACTCTTGAGGCCATTAAATCAAATTTGATCATTCGGCTTCCAAAAAACCATTGATGCCTTGTCATTTATTCCAATCTGAAACTTTCGGTGCCCTAGGCTGCAAACACGAGCCGTCTTGTCAGCGGCTAAATAGCTTAAAGATTATTTATTTCTATCTATCCCCTCGCACAGAACTTAACCAAGTAGGCATAAAAAAAACCCTCATGGCACACATGACATGCACATGGCTGTAAAATAGCCAGCAAAAAGTTTTAATATACCATGGAAATGTACAATTAAACCCTTGAAATTGTAAAGGGACATTTGATATGTTTTGAATAATTGTGTCCACATTCTGGTAAGCTCATCTGGTTTTTGTACATGCAGTTACCAAGCTTAAGAAAAAAGCCTTTCCTCCTCTGTGTTCTTACTTTTAGTTACTCCACAAAACTACCCCATTGGAGTGGAGTTAATCAATTAAAAACTCTGCTATTCTCATGCTTAGGAAACCACCGAGGAGCTGCTTGTACAAATGCCCAGCATTTATAATGATCTTTCTAGGGAGCAAGACTGCCAGATACGGAAACTTGCAGGAATGAGCCCTAAACAAGTACTAAAAAGCACAACAGATTTTTTTTATCGGCAGGTCTTTTCAGTTGTTCCCCTGTTATGTACCTTCTTCTACCTGAGTGACAGAAAAAACTAGCTGCCACCAGCTGAAAATATCTCTGTCTGAAGACTGCTGGATGAGGACTGTCCCTATGGTTTTCAAATGGGGAGAAAAAGGAGGGGCTGAGGGTCAACTTTCCACTAGATTTTTTCAGAGCAACAGTGAAAAAGGGAAGGGAAAAAAAAAAAAAGGCACTGAGAAAAAGCAGAAATTCAAGTAGAAAAGAATAGACTGTCCATTCTTGTTATAATCTTGTCAGCTAAAATTTAGTAAATGCTTTGGCATTGCTTTCGGGAGGAGGTGTAATTTAAAAGCAGGCTGCTCAGCAGTCAAACGGGAGTACAAACAACTCCAAAAGCTTTGCCTATGTTCTCTGCAGATCAGCAGGACAAGGGAGACCAGCTGCATTGATTTTCGTTAGAGCCTGACGAATAGGACAACAGCTTACTGTTTCGGTAGGACCAAAACATTTAACCTCTTCTACAGGGCATTTAACTTCCACTGTGTTCCTTGGACTTAAAAGATCATGTTTTACTGCTACATGGCACTGGAGATATTTGTCTTCCTTTACGCTCGAATCAGTCGTGCAAATCTATCTCACTGGTCTGGGAAGCAGTAAAGTTTTAAAACTCTCCTTACTTTGATATTTTACCTTTTTGCTCTTCTGCATTTCTTTGCTCCAGTTTTCTGTTCAAATACTTCTTTTTCAGTATTGCCCGTGATTTAGATTGTTTCAATTCTGTTTGATGTATCTGGCTCTTCAATTTTTTGTTGCAAATTTTGCTTTTTAGTTTAGTCTACTTGTATCTAAGTTTTTTTCTGAAATTATTTTAAATGTTATATTATCTCTATACACTCTTTTACTGTGTGATTTTAATGTTAACAAAGTACATTTCCTAAGCTGTATTTTTACACTGCTTCAATTGTTTAGCTAAACTACTTTTTTTCCCCGTCCAAGTGAGGTAAATAAAATTACTATCTAATATTGAAATAAAATCTTTATTTTCCTGATGCTTTTATAACTCCTGAAAGATTTTAAGCATTTAGATTTTATTTGTTTTGGGATTGGTAATATTTCTCTTCAAACTTCAGACTGTAATTCTTTTTCTAATTTGCCCTGTAAGTTCTCTGTATAGCACGTCACAAAAAAGTAATTCTATGCTACAGATATCCAAGTGTCTAATCTGCCATTAGTATTCATAATATTATATAATTTTGTGCAAGTTTAGCAAGCAACAGTTGTTTTACATAATTAACAAGATATGAAATTGAGAGTGAATTTATTATTGCTATTTGCAATACCAGCATTTTTCTTCCAACCTAAATTTCTACAGCACTTCTATTGATTTTATAGTGACCGCAGTCACTAGAAAATGAACAATAAAAGTGTTCATTTTCTTACGTTTGTTATTTTCCTAAATGGATGCATTTCTTACTGTTTTCCATATTTTTGTCTACTTTTTTTCCTACTTTATTTCTCCTTGTATATTATTGTGGTGGGTTGACCTTGACTGAACACCAGATGGTCACCAAGCCACTCTATCACTCCCTTCCTCAGCAGGACAGGGAGGGGAGAAAATAAGATGGAAAAAAACTCATGGGTCAAGATAAAGGCAGTTTTTAATAAAGCAAAACCAAAGGCCACACTCGGAAGCAAAGGAAAACAAAAGATTTATTCTCTACTTCCCATCAGCAGGCAATGTCCAGCCACTTCCCGGGAAATAGGACTTCAGTACACGTAGCGGTTGCTCCAGAAGGCAAATGTCGTAATAACGAATGCCCCCCGCACCCCCACCCCCCCCCCGGCCCCCTCCTTTCTCTTAGCTTTTGTTGCTGAGCAGACGTCATATGGTGTGGAATATCCCTTTGGTCAGTTGGGGTCAGCTGTTCCGGCTGAGTCCTCCCAAGATCTTGCCCACCCCCAGCCTACTGGTGAGGGGGGAATGTTGGAGAGACAGCCTTGATGCTGTGGAGCGCTGCTCAGAAGTACCCAAAACACTGGTGAGTTATCAACACCTTTGTAGCTACCAGTACAAAGCACAGCACTATGAGGGCTGCTGTGGGGAAAATTAACTCCACCTCAGCCAGACCCAATACACTTATACAGCTCTCTTTTTCTTTTGACTTTCTGCCGTATGATGAAAGAACAGGATAGCTCATCGTGTTCAAAAGTGCCTTTGCTGCTTTGCTGGCATTTTCGTAGTTTGTGGGCCATCTTCTTAATACCAGAAACACTTCTGCCTGAGACAGGAAGGGTTCTTTAGAGGCATTATTTGACTGTAGAGTCTGCCCCCTCTCCCTCTAGAGTTACGTGCATTTTATTTGGATAGTTTGAAGTCTCTCCAGTCTACATTTTGGGCAGTTTTAGTCACAATCTCTCTCAAAAAGGTGTTTTGAGGCTATTAGGGGTTTGGGGGAGGATTTTTGCAGTTTGTTTTTGGTGGTTGTTTTGGGCTTTTTTTGTTGGTTGGTTTTGTTGGGTTTTTTAAAAAGAACATGTCTCTTGTTCGGCTTTCCAAATATCGAAGTTGCACTTCCCTACGCACCTCCCATTTTACAGAAAAATTATTTTTCTCCATTGAAGCAGGCTCAGAAAGCTTTCACAAGCGTTCTAGCCCAAATGTAAAAACACACAAATGATCACAGATAGGGAAGATAACTAGGGAAAAATATTATTTTTCTTGTACGTGGAAAAAAAAAATCACTGAAAACTGAAGAAGAATTTTGCTGGCTTCAATATAATTTTTTACCTTTAGTATTCCCTTTAATCTGTTACACATGAACAGACTCATAAGTAGAGCTACATGCATGAATTAGCCCCCAGTATTTTGCAGAGTAAAGTCCTACTAAAACCCTTGACTAGATACTTAACACCTTGTTAATTAAGTGTGCATGCTCATACATATTTGCATAGAAGAAATATTGCATAACTTTTTTATTTTTTAAGTTTTAACAACATTTCTTAAAAACAGCAAATTTGACGGAAAAATCCACTGACTTCTTGAATAGCATTTGCTTATGAAATTTGTTTTTCAAATCACACTATTTGTCTTCAATCTTCTTTGACTCAGGTGGTTAAAATTTTATTTCATTTGAAATAAGTATATTGAATTTGACTTATAAGGAAGTAGAAGGCAGCACTGACCAATGCTCTACTCAGGAAGCGCTCACTACACCTTTTTCATTTGCTTCTCTCTGCACTTTTAAATGCTCATGCCATGAAAAAAATCTGAGATGCATTCTCACCTACAAATGCTTAGGAAGATAGTACATTAATAATAGTGTTTAATTAAGCATTTCAAATCCATTTAACATGATAATTTTAACTGTTTAGCAAAATATTAAGTATGTTTTCATCCTGTCAATAGAAGTATCCCAGTTAAAAATGTCTAAACTGAGTGTACACATATAAGCCTGTTTCTGTTCTTCCTCCAGAATACACTTTTTGGTGGATTTTGCCATGTACTTTTCAAAGGTGTCTATAACTGAGGTATTTCCTGTACCTTACAGGTTGCTGTAAAGCAACCCTGAAATAAGGAGCTCTGCTCAGAGCAGCTGCAGGTCCGGTATCCAGCTGCTGATGGCAGCAGGTATGTTCTTTTAGGGGAGACCTTCTGGGAAGGCTGCAGCTGGTAACGAGAACCATGTTTCTTGTTGGTGGTAATATGTTGGCTTAAAAGAAAAATTACAAAGGTGACCAATCCCACTGTGGGGAACCGTCCGCAATGACCCACAATGAATCATCGGTTGTAACATACGATAAAATTAAATACAGCTCTGTTCTGAGCAGGTCTAGTTCACTCCTGGGATCAATTGAAAACATGATTTGGAAAGAATCCATACAGACACCTTTCAGAGCCCAAACCATGCAGAATCTACAAAGACTTATTTCCTATGCTATTTTTTACACAAAGTGGCAGAGAAGCAACTTCAGGCAGATCATCTGAAAGCAATACACTTTGCATTTCAGGGGACACAATGCATGAAAAAAATAAGTACATTGCAGTTACTACATATTTTTTTATATATATAAAATATATATATAACTACATATGTATATTATATATATCTACATAGATATTATTTAGGGATTCACCCTGAGCTTTTTATCATTTGCATGTTGAATTTCAAAGCTTGTTGTTTCAGTGTATGCTTTCTAAGATTTTTGAATGGGCTGCTTCAGTAGGTCTGACTCAAAGCCTGACACTCTAGAAATAAATATGATTTATTTTCCTAGAGCTAAAGAGGTTTCAGAGATCTCAGGATTTAAAAAAGAAGAGACAACGCATTTTGAAATAAGTAAGTGGAGAGGTAGGTCAAGTTGGTAGGAAAACTGTAGTGCCATAACTGTAAAAGCAATGTCTTTGTATCCAGGATTATCTGTGAGAAGTGTGTCCCCAGCATGCCCTAGCTGAAGTGAACATCCACACTCCTGGTACAGATTCAGAGACTTGTAAGATCATAAATAAACCTGGAGGTCTAATCATTAGTTAGCACATAACACAGACAATGATGTAATCTCCAGCAATTTTGCTTAGAATTTGTATTTCTTAGTTTAAAAAAAAATATATATTTTAAGTTTCTATAGTAGGAAACCCATATCAGCCTTTGGATAGATGTTCTAAAGCGTAATTGTTAGTGAGCCAGAATAGTCCAGATCTTAGAAATTTTTTAGACCTGGCTTCTACTTCTGGTGACTTTATCTCATTACACCTTTGTCAACTTGCTTGAAAACCCTTCTGTCATCCCATCCTCCCTCCAACCCTGCCAAGTATGTTCAGGAACTGAGACACTCCACAGTTTCTCTTTGGTACTAAAGAGACTGAGCTTTGAGAGCTCTTTTTAGACATACTTTTCCATTTCTTTGATCATTTTTACAGTTTATCCAAACTCTTTCCACTCAATTAGTGGTGTTCTTGAAGTGTCTTCCAGAAATAGCCATACCAATCTCAAATAAATATTCTCTCTCCTATTTAAGTTGGTCCTATTTTCTCATTCAAGAACTACATTAGTACTTTTGACAGCAGTGTTACACTGTGAGGTCGTTTCCACCACAACTCCCAAACCCTTTTGAGTCGCTGCTTTCCAGACCAGTATTTCCCATCCTGAATGTACAATATTAATTTTTTTCTTAGATGTTTGTCCATAATTTTTTCATTCTTAGAATGCGTGTTGTTTTCCTATGGGTAGTTTATCAATTAACACATATCCTCCAGACATTTGTCTTCATCCTTATTTCCCACTTATGGGCCACACATGGATTTCCCTTCTTCCATGAAGAAAACTGTGCCTTGCAGCACTTTGTAGAGATAGTCCAGATCTCTCATTGGTCTTGCGAAGATACCCAAGACTGCTCCAACATCTTTCTTCCATATGGTACACGATGTCTGAGTCTGTGATGCCAGGTTTTTCCACACGCAGACAAGAACAATGCAATCAATCTTATTCTTATTTTCTATTTCCTCATTTCTAAAAGGGAACATAAGTGCAACAAATTGATTTGCATTAAGTAGCTGCAAACTTTAACGGCTCCGACTGTTATTATTTGTCCATGCCATAGTCAGCATAACACAACCTTGCCTGGATGTGGAAGGAATGTCCAGAAACCTCCGTTTCTCCCCATAGTCATCAGTGACCATGCCAGAAAGGTCTCCCCTCCGCCCCATTCAGCACTTTTTCGGTTGTGGCAGGCCAAAACATGTCACCAACATGCAAGTGGTACCTTCAAGCAGAAATTATGCTTATTACCAGACAAAGATTAACACGAGTCAGAAGCCTCTAGTTTAGGATGTCAGGGATATGGGCAAGCAGAAGAGTAGGATATTTAGAAGTTCCGTTACACATGGAAAACAAATAAAAGATATTTATCATTCTTTTTTAAATTTAGCCCTTTATTCATAACCCCTTCAAGTTTCCCTTTTGAGGTCCTTCTGCCATCAGCTAAGGAGGAATTCCTGCCTTCTCTGTGGCATCCAAGGGAAGCAGGGAGCCCCTGAGGAGGCATCTCCCAGCTCTTCCGCAGCAGCCTGATCCCAGGTTACAGCTGTGCCATATCAGAGCTGGCCTTGAGCACAGGCAGCCAGACTGCCAGCAGCGGGGAAGACTGATCCTGGATTGATCACCACGTCTGATCACCACAGCTGTACCCTATCTTCTATGCGTGTACTTCACAGTAGGAACCTCTGTCAACACCACATCTCGTATTACTCACTTTGCTTTCCATCCATTGCAAATAGGTATCATATAGCGCTCAGCATTTCTTCCAATTCCCTTACCTTCACTGTGGAAACTCTCTGTCCTCTGACTTTCAAGCAAGTCACTTAATCAGCAGGAAAAGCCACAGAGTGATTTTATTTTGGTTTTACCATCAGATATAAGTCAACTATTGTTCTTATTTATCACATTGCCATCATCACCAGAAGGATTATTGTTGCCCAAAGGATTTCTGAAATTAATCCACCATCAGCCTCCACCAGACACAGATCAAATATCTCATAATTCATACCCTATTAAAAAAAAAAACTTCACCTCTTAGATGTCTTGATTGTAACATTAAAGCAAATTTGTTCCTGAATGTACAAATAGAACAAAACCTAAGACAATAGAGGCTTTATAGTGAATACAAATAGGAAATCTCATGGTTTACATGTCTGTAAACCCTGTATCTAGTCATGCATAGGAAGAGAGTAGAAGGACATGTCAAAAAAGTAATGTCTCTTAATCAAAACAGTATGTAAGCTCCTACAAGATAATAAGGGGATATGTTGTTTCTCTGGAAAGTAAACATGGAGCAACAATAGTTTCACAGCTTCCTCTTTCCTACAGTCTTCAAAGATAGACACTTTGCCGGTTTCCCATCTTCTGAGAACATGCCTGTCCTCCTAGAGGCAGTTCCATAGAGCTGGAAAGAATTATAACTTATATTTCTCCCAGATGAGCTAGGAGAAAGACTTAAACTTGGAGAAAATGAGGGACAGCCCAGAACACTTAAAGAACGCTTTATGAAGTACCCTAAATCCCAGTATGAAGGTGGGAGTACATTTTCAAACAATAGAAGAGTCCTGTCCCTGAGCTTCAAACAACCTGAGGACTAGGAGAACACAACTCTAAAGCAATTTTAAAAGGATAAAATATTATAAGACATTGATGTTAGTAAAAATAAATCAGAAGATTAGAATTATTTAAAAACAGGAAGCAAAATGGTAATCTGTGGCAGGCAGATTAAATTCCAAGTAGGGCCTGTAGAGTGCACTGGAGATAAGCCCCCCTAATAATGCTATGCATCTATTACATGATAGCGTATGACTTGAACTTAAACCAAAAATAACAACACAAAAAAGGCAAAAGTTTCCAAAAAAATTATTCCATTCACTATTGGGGTAAAACCAGATATTAAAAACACTTTACCTTCCACCAGTCAACCAGAAGACAGATATTGAAGTTGTTTTAAATCAACCGGTCTAAATAATTTGCCACAAAGCATTTAACATGCTGGCTGGTGAACAGGGAGCTTCTCATAACTGAGATGTACATTCAGCATTGAGAGAGAGGAGCACTCCTTCGTCCTGTAGTCCTTAAGGCAGGAATCCAGGATTCCTTCTGTAATCAGTGGACTGATTCATCCATCCATCCATCCATCTATCCATCCATCCATCCATCCATCCATCCATCAATCCATCCAGCCACAACACCATGGTTTCATCCCATACTGGTGGAATCAGTTGCTCCTTGATGTAAGGCTAGATAACCAGTTTAAAGTAGGTGCTAACTGTTAAGCTGGTGAAGCTGAATGGGAAGTTCATTTTCAATACGACATGGAGTAGCTAGATAACTGCCAATAACTTAAATGACTACATGCACAATAAGGCCATTATATGTGCATTGGCTTGACTCAGATCCTAGAAAAAATTCGGAGTAGAAAATAGAGAACTTGGTTAAAAATAACTAGAGTGGCTTAAGGAGATTACTTGGCATTGGCAAGGTCACTAAAGGAACACTACCTCTGCTTCTAATGAAAAATTAGAAAACTGAACAGAAGAGCCGTGTGGATAACTGAAGAATTGGGAGAAAAGTAATTTATGCTTAGTAATTCTACGGGCTCAACCTGTTCACCTGAGCTGGGACAATATTAGGAAGTTACCTCCTCATCCAAGCACCTCTCAGGAGTGAGGGGGGGCAGAAAGAAAACAAAGGCATTTTCCACAGTGAAGAGGAAAGTTTAGAAGGATTCAGTTCCTAGAAATTGAAATAAGACAAATTTAGAGTAACAAATTACCAGACACTTTATCACTTAGTTTAATTAAGAATTAAGCAGTGAAATCCAGTCAGGGTCTATAACCTGCCGCAGAAGAAGTCAGACCATATGATCACAATGGTCTTGTTTGCTTTTGTAAGCCTGTAGCTTCATTACAGCTTTGCTCTCTCCTAGGTATTTAGCAGCACATTGTTTATCCAGTCCTATCATAGAGGCTTCTGGATACTTTCTCAAGACCTCTTCTAAATCATCAGTTCAATAGTCACTTCTAAATCCATTGTAAACATACAGTAACAAGCACACTAACTCTGTTACAGGCAGTATCCATGAAACAATTTACAAGAACTACTTCATTCATACTGATCACCACAAATAGGCATAAAAATTACTGATTGCCTGTGCCTTTTCCACTTGGGTAGAACAACAGCTCCCATCATTCAGAGTTGCTTGTTCTGACATTAGTTGTGTCTAAGTATTTCTATTATTACAATCTATTCTTAGTTTTAAAATTCACTCCATCCTCAATTGTGGCATCTAACATCTGTATGAAAAGTGAAACAAGGATCCAACCCTTTGTTTTATACACACCATCACACTGGATAGTTTTTAAGAGGGTGTAGTTTTGTCTGTTTGGGGGTTGTTTTTTTTAATCTGTGTTAGTTTTGAATATGAGAAGTGGCATAGCAGAATGACTGACAGACATATGTCTAATTCATTCCTAAATATCTTGACTTTGGAGACTGAATAATTATCTCCAAGCAAGCCATTCCAGTGCTTCCCTATCCTGAACATTGGAAAGGTTTTCCTTATGTCTCATCTCAACCTTTTCTCCTGTAATTCAAACCTCTGCTTGTTGTCCTGTCCATCCTGAACAAAGAATGCAGCATCTGAGCAGATAGGGATAGCTCCGAATGAGCAAAAGAAGGGAGGAGAGCAAGCAGTGTAATTTATAGTGAATTATAGTAACTGTGATGGACAAGTTTTTCTTCTAATAGGACTCTTCCTTTTTAGTCCGAACATAGTTGATCTCTGAACCCCCGTAAGTCTTGGCTTCTAGCTGCCATAAAGAGTGATTCTCAACCTTTTTACCATCCTGAAATTTGAGTTATGATGGCACAGTGGACTCAGCTGAAGATCCTCAAGACGGAAATTTATTTTCTTCCTTTTCAGCCCATCCGAGCTCAAGTGGTTTTGGTCTAAACAGTGTGATATATGGCCTAATTACAGGGGTTTTGATAGACGTGTGTAGCTGCAGAGAGAAAAATAAATGCAGGGTGGCTTGAAAGAGTCTGTGCTGAGCTATCCCCTCCCTTACATACACACACAGAGAGTTAAAAATTACTGCATTTTTATATATCTACAAAAATAATATATACAGCATCGGTAAATCAGGGATTTTAAATATATACAAGCCCAGTCATTGCATATCTTGCACATGGCAAATCTTCTTAGATTGGCTGTGTGCCTTATTTGTCTTTCTTAACTGCTCTCTAGTCATCAAGAAACCCCAAGCAGTTTGAGGTCGTAAGAAGGGTTGATGCAGTCCGTACGACTTTTGCAACTGCATGTGTGTGTATGGTTATCAGACACAGATAAAGGAAAGGGTCAACTTTCTTCCATTGATCAAATTATGACTATTCTTAACAGGAATAGACTGTAAAGGATGCCATCAGTTTCATATTGATGCTTTTGTAATATATATGCATGATATGAGATACTCAAAGGTATGAAAGCTGTAAAGCCTTCTGCTTCAGTTAATGAAATGTGTGTTGCCCCAAACTTTGAGACCACCATCCGTCCAGAATTTGAGCACTGCAGTCCTCCAGGATGTGAGGACTGCCTTCCACCAAGTTTTGATCACTCCATTCCCCCAGTGTTTGATGGCTGTGCTCCTGCAGAATTCAATTACTGCAGTCCTCCAGGATTTGAGGACTTGAATGATGACTGTTATGTTATTCTTTATTTAATGAAAGAACAGGTAACATTAGACAAAAGAAGAGTAAAGCTCAAAGTCAGTACAACTGAGTTTACTACAGAGATGGAACATGCCTCAGATACTCTAAGAATTGCCTTCCTTTTTCAAAGTAAAGAGGGAAGTTTGAAACAATTTTCACTGTAGCTCATTTTACTTTTATTGAAAATACAATAAAACAGTTCAATGCAATCAAGGAAATGAGGGAATGGTATATGTTAGTAAGACTTTTTTAAAACTGTGCAGTTAGATGTAGTAACAGTGTATTAGTATCCAGGCATCCTTAAAAAATTCAAGAATATTTGACCCCTAAAGCATTGTTTCTAGGCATATAACAAGATCTTTGTGCCTGATAATTTTCAGGCTTATCACAAGTGTAATTAAAATGTTCTCACATTTGCCATCAATATGTATGAGGGAATGGACGCCCGCACTACTTTCCGTGTTAAGTCATGTCAGGTGGAGTACAAAGAAATTGGGTGTATAGGACAGTATAATTGGAGACATTGCTAGGTCACATGGTATCTCAAGCAATGACATTTTGTAACCATTTTATTATTCTTTGCTGACATCCATTCTAATTTAAATGCATTTTTGCTCCACATAGGTCACCAAAATTGGACACAATACGCTAAATGAAGACCAGTATCCTGCATACAATATTAAATGCTTTCATATTTCTGTTACTAATACTTCTCTTGATAGACCCTAGAATTGAATTTCCTTTTTTCATAGCTGCATCATATTGTCACTCTTGGTCATGCTGTGATCAATACACTCAGTTCTTCCCCTTCTATCATTTGAAATCCAGAAGCCATTAATTTCAGAAATTTTTTTGCTCTCAAGTTTAAGTGTTTGAACTTGGCCTCTGCACTGTTGCAGCTCATCCAGTTTCACTGCTTCATTCCTCAGGATTATCCAGCTGGAGATGATGAGGACAAGGTAGGGAAACAATGAAAGAGTGCAAAAGGAAAAAGAAGTAAATGCATGAAAGGCAAGAGAAATTTGTCTAAAGGAAACTCTATGTCAAAAGCAACAGGGCACAGTGGATCACTGAAAGTGAAAGAAAACAAAAGGTAGAACCAGAAAATAGAAATAAAAGGAGTAGAGGAGCAAGAAGGATAGACTGAGTTCAATAACTTAAAAAAATGTTAAAGTTGAAATTGCACAGAAACTTAACATACCGCATCAAACACTACAGAAGTTTCTCTGGTGCACTTACTTCTGTACAACATATACAATTCATTTTAGTAAACTTTTCTTTTTAGTAAACTTTTGATATAGAGAAATATATAGATATAGAGAAACTAGAGAAAAGACAGTGCCCCTTGTGCTAGGCCCCTATACCCGAGAATGAAAAAAATAAGTACACAAAAGACCAGAGATAAGAGTCTGGAAGAAAGAACAAAAGGAATGAGAATGAACTGAGAGAAGCCCTCCAATGTCACTTGCCAGTTTGACTTACAGTAGAAGTCAGTAGTATTTTATAGCCTTGTTTTCACTTTAAAGGAGAAAAGAAGCAGAAATTTGGATGTAACACACTGGCATCCCATAAAAATTTTAACCCTAGAAATTCATGTCATTTTTTTGTGTAAAAACAAGTTAAGATTGCACTGTCTTATACAGGTGAATAAGGATTTAAACCCATTTTATAAGAGGGAAAGCAGAGTTCTTGCGGCCACCTGGCCACAGCAGGGAGGAACCTGGTGTCCTGCCATCACACCATGCTCCATGTGAGGGTCTCGCACAGCCAGCAGGAACACATGCTTGTCTGGCAGCAGTTTAGGCAGATTGATGAAGTCCCTGAGTGAAAGGTATGTAACCACTGAGCTTCACTTGCAGTTCTGGCTCCAGGGTAATTTCTAGAAAGCTTAAGGGAAAATATGTAGGCTGGAGGAGAAACTTAGCTGATAGCACTAAGTAGAGGTATTAGAGGAGAACTATAAAAATAGACTCAACTATTATCCTTAAAAGAAAAAAGACTTGGACCTAAATTTGCTTGAAGTCTGAAAAAGGTTGCTTTTCAGCTACAGACATATCTGTCTTCATAGATAGCACATGGGTCATTTTTTAACCAAACTGAGGTTATATTTAGACCCAAGCACCACACTGCGCACTTCGCATTTTTTTAAACAAGTCAAAATGCAAAGGTAGAACATGAAATAATAAATGAAGTATCAGACTGGAACAGACTCTTGGAATATGGAACCTGTTTTCCACAATCGTGGGCAATTTTTTGAGAGTGAATCAGAAAATTTAAGTTAGAATGGAGGATGCCCAGAAAAAAGTACACAAATGGGACAATCAAATAGTGATATTTACCCTGGCCATTGACTAACACAAAATAGATATTGGGGGGGGGGGTATCAGGAATCATTGACTCTCATAAATATGTAATCATGTTCAGAACAAACGCAATGGCTATTATGGTCTGTGTAAAATGCATTTGTGCAATGATTTTTATAGTTATATACGAGGGATCCACATAAACGTAAATCTGAATTGCTGATTCAATGTCAAAACTCATTGGTAAGTGGAATTAACGTTGCTCTCATGGCTTCCAGAACAGCTGAGTTTGCAGGACTCAAATGCTGTGGTAATTATAAATGCAAGTGATTTGAACCAGTGAAAAACAAACCCTGCAGAGATATGCTCATGCAAGCAGATACAAACAGTAGGGCTGGCAGTAGCCAAGAAAGTTATCTCCAGGCAATGTAGTGGTATTTATTATACTGCATCTAGCTGTACTGAAGAAAAGAGGAAAACTTGGAGTATTTTGAGGATTTCCTATCATGATCAGTAGCAGATGGGGATATATGGGATACTTCCCACAGGAAAAAGCCTTTTATACTGACCCTGCACTTAAGGTCAAAGGGAGGGGATGGATGTGAGCTCAAGGAGACACACATCTTTGCCTTGGGTAGTGAGGCCATAGAAGTACTTTTGCTGTGATGATTATTGGTAGTTAGGTGCTTAGGTCATGGTTATGTTTAAGTGAAGGCAGCACATTCAGCATCACATGCACAGGGGGACTCTGAACGGGGGAGACACACCGGAGTTCAGCAGCCGACCAGCATGAATTGCGGCACTTAACTCTCAATGCAAAGACACCCTGGAGACGCTGCTTGAATCCTCTTGAGACTGCTACGGATGGCACAACAACAGTGGTCATACCCTGCAGGGCACACTGCTGGCACTGCTGTGTTGCACCACCCAGAAGAAGGATATGGTCATTTGGTCTCAGCCGCAGGGAGTGTCCCGGGCATCCCCTTGAGCCTCGCACCCCTGGGAGGTGCACACTGGTTGGGGTGCCACATCACCGGTGAAGGATCTGCAGGAGGGGGTTAGCAGACTCGGTGGCATCCAGAAGGACAAGGCTGAACCCAGTGTCCACATCAAAAGAAAGCGGTGGGAGATAGTCACCAGAGATACCCTCCTGGAGATGGAGGCCCCTACCTGTGAAACTCCAAAGGTTTGTTGCTTGCTGGGGGCTGAGATTGAGGAAGTTGCAGAGAGACTGCCAAGGCTCCTCTGGACCCTCGTGGTATTACCCGTTGCTACCCAACCACACAGCCACCAACAACAGAGCCAAGGGAGGCTCTGAGCATATCCAGAGCGACTCAAGCAGTCAGTGGAGCAGGGATATATAAAAAGATGAAGTACTTGATGTCTTCCCCAGACTGGTCAGGTCTGGTTTTGGCCTGAGCCTAGAGGCAGAGCCTCTGGGAACACAGCATTACCCACTGCAGAGGAAGATACAGTGCAGAGGGCACATAAACCAGCTGGACATAGAAGAGTCCATGGGACCAAGCAGGGTGCATCCCAGGGTGCTGAAGATGCTGGTTGATGTTACTGCCAGGCTGCTCGCTTTGAAAGGTCAGGACAACTGGGGGAGGCTCCTCATGCCTGGAAAAAGGAAATATCACATCCATCTTCAAAAAGGGCAAGAAGAGGATCCACAGAACTACAGGTCAGCCGGGCTGACCTTGGTACCTAGGAAGGTGGTAGAGCAAATATTCCTTGAAGCCATTTCCAGTCACAGGAAGGACAAAAAAGAATTGCGAACAGCAAGCATGGATATGCTCTAGAGAGGTGTGCTGCTTACCAGGGACTCGCATCAGGGATGTCACCGAGAGGCTACCAAGCCTTGTACAGTCCACTGACTATTATCCGCTGCTGCTGTTTCACGTGGGCACCAGTGACACAGCCAGGAGCAGTCTGAGGACTATCGGGAAGGACTACAGAGCCCTGGGAGCCCCGGTAAGGGACTCGGGAGTGCAGGTATTTTTTTCATCAATCCTCCCAGTCAAAGGGAGGGGGTTTGAAAGGGCCAGTCGAATCTGGCGAATTAACAAATGGTTACGGGACTGGTGCCACAGCCAGGGGTTCGGCTACGTAGATCATGGGACTCGCTTTGAGAAACCTGGTCTACTGGGGGCTGACGGGGCCCATCTGTCCGAGGAGGGGAAGAGCATCTTTGGTCATAGGCTTGCCAAGCTGGTGAAGAGGGCTTTAAACTAGAGATGCCAGGGGAGGGGAACCTCAGTCCATCCCACTCCCACCAGTTTGATGCCAGGGCCAGCAATAGATGCCCAGAGCCTGGAGAAGGATCACAGGTCAGCAGGAGAGTGCCTGAAGAGCAGCACAAAGGAACTCCAGCCAGTAAGACAGCTTCATCGGGGGCCCAACTTCAATGCCTCTGTGAAAACACACGTAGCATGGGGAATAAGCAAGAGGAGTTAGAGACGTGCACACGCCTGCAGGGCTACGACCTTATTGGCATCACGGAGACGTGGTGGGATGGCTCCTATGATTGGAGTGTTGGGATGGAAGGCTACAGGCTCTTTAGGAAGGACAGGCAGGGGAAACGAGGAGGGGGTGTTGCCCTTTGTGTCAATGACCAGCTGGAGTGCATGGAGCTCTGCCTGGGGATGGGTGAGGAGCTGACCGAGAGCTTGTGGGTCAGAATTAAAGGGAAGGCAGGGACAGGTGACATTACTGTGGGGGTCTGCTACAGGCCACCTGACCAGGAAGACCGAGCGGATGAGGCCCTCTATAGACAGATAGGAGCAGCCTCACATTCACAAGCCCTGCTCCGCATGGGGGACTTCAACCACCCCGACATCTGTTGGAGGGACAACACGGCAGGGCATAAGCAATCCAGGAGGTTCCTGGAATGCGTCGATGATAACTTCCTTCTCCAAGTGGTAGAGGAGCCAACGAGGAGAGGTGCTATGCTGGACCCTGTTCTCACCAACAAGGAGGGGCTGGTGGGGAATGTGAAGCTCAAGGGCAGCCTGGGCTGCAGTGACCACGAAATGGTGGAGTTCAAGATCCTGAGGGCACCGAGGAGGGTGCACAGCAAGCTCACTACCCTGGACTTCAGGAGAGCAGACTTTGGCCTCTTCAGGGATCTGCTTGGTAGAGTGCCATGGGACAAAGCCCTGGAGGGAAGAGGAGCCCATGAAAGCTGGGTAATATTCAAGGATCACCTTCTTCAAGCTCAGGAGCGATGCATCCCAACAAAGAGGAAGTCAGGCAAAAATGCCAGGAGGCCTGCGTGGATGAACAAGGAGCTCCTGGACAAACTCAAACACAAAAAGGAAGCCTACAGAGGGTGGAAGCAAGGACAGGGAGCCTGGGAGGAATACAGAGAAATTGTCCGAGCAGCCAGGGATCAGGTTAGGAAAGCTAAAGCCCTGATGGAATTAAATCTGGCCAGGGACATCAAGGGCAACAAGAAAAGATTCTATAGGTACGTCGGGGATAAAAGGAAGACAAGGGAAAATGTGGACCCTCTCTGGAATGAAATGGGAGACCTGGTTACCTGGGATACGGAGAAGGTGGAAGTCACCCAATGACTTTTTTGCCTCGGTCTTTACTGGCAAGTGCCCAAGCCGCAGAAGACAAAGGCGGGGACTGGGAAAATGAAGAGCCGCCAACTGTGGGAGAACATCAGGTTCGAGACCATCTAAGGCACCTGAAGGTGCACAAGTCCATGGGACCCGATGAGATCCATCCACGGGTCCTGAAGGAACCGGCGGATGAAGTTGCTAAGCCACTGTCCATCACAGTTGAGAAGTCATGGCAGTCCGGTGAAGTTCCAACTGACTGGAAAAGTAACCCCCATTTTTAAAAAGGGAAAAAAGGAAGACCCGGGGAACTACAGGCCTGTCAGTCTCACCTCTGTGCCTGGGAAGATCATGGAACAGATCCTCCTGGAAGCTATGCTAAGGCACATGGAGGACAGGGAGGTGATTTGAGACAGCCAGCATGGCTTCTCCAAGGGCAAGGCCTGCCTGACTAACCTAGTGGCCTTCTATGATGGAGCGACCACATCAGTGGACACGGGAAGGGCTACAGATGTCGTCCATCTGGACCTCTGTAAGGCCTTTGACACGGTCCCCCACAACATCCTTCTCTCTAAACTGGAGCGGTATGGATTCGATGGGTGGACTGGCCGGTGGGTGAGGAATTGGTTAGATGGTCGCATCCAGAGGGTAGTGGTCAACAGCTCAATGTCCAGATGGATATTGGTGACGAGTGGCGTCCCGCAGGGGTCCGTATTGGGACCGGTACTGTTTAATATCTTCGTCAGGGACATAGACAGTGGGATCGAGTGCACCCTCAGCAAGTTTGCAGATGACACCAAGCTGAGTGGTGCGGTCGACATGCCTGAGGGATGGGATGCCATCCAGCGGGACCTGGACAAGCTCGACTAGTGGGCCCATGTGAACCTCATGAGGTTTAACAAGGCCAAGTGCAAGGTCCTGCACCTGGGTCGGGGCAACCCCCAGTATCAATACAGGCTGGGGGATGAAGGGATTGAGAGCAGCCCTGCCAAGAAGGACTTGGGGGTACTGGTGGATGAAAAGCTGGACATGAGCCGGCAATGTGCGCTCGCAGCCCAGAAGGCCGATCGTATCCTGGGCTGCATCAAAAGCAGCGTGGCCAGGAGGTCGAGGGAGGTGATTCTGCCCCTCTGCTGTGCTCTGGTGAGACCCCACCTGGAGCACTGCATCCAGGTCTGGGGTCCTCAGCATAAGAAAGACACGGACCTGTTGGAGCGGGTCCAGAAGAGGACCACAAAAATGATCAGGGGGACAGAACACCTCTCCTATGAAGAAAGGCTGAGAGAGTTGGGGTTGTTCAGCCTCGAGAAGAGAAGGCTCTGGGGAGACCTTATTGCAGCCTTTCAGCAGTTAAAGGGGGCTTATAAAAAAGATGGGGGCAAACTTTTTAGCAGGGTCTGTTGCGACAGGACAAGGGGGAATGGCTTTAAACTAAAGGGGGGTAGATTTAGACTAGATATAAGGAAGAAATTTTTTACACTGAAAAGGTAAAAAATGAGGGTGGTGAAACACTGGAAGAGGTTGCCCAGAGAGGTGGTGGATGCCCCATCCCTGGAAACATTCCAGGTCAGGTTGGACGGGGCTCTGAGCAACCTGCTCTAGTTGAAGATGTCCCTGCCCATGGCAGGGGGGTTGGACTAGATGACCTTTAGAGGTCCCTTCCAACCCAAACTATTCTATGATTCTATATACCAAAGGCAAATCATACCTGACCAACCTGATTGCCTTCTGTGCTGAGGTAACTGGAGGTGCAAATAACTGGATGTGTGCAAAAATGGAAAGGAGAGCATATTGCTCAACGTATACTCTGAATTCAACAAGGCCTTTGACAAAGTCTCCCGTAGTCTCCTTATAGCCAAACTGGTGAGATACGGACTGGATTAGTGGACCATAAGGGAGGTAGAAATCTTTATTAATAATCTAGTTGATGGAATATGGTGCACTCTCAGCAAGTTTGCTTATCATACCAACTTGGTAGGAGTGACTGATCGGCTGGAGGAGCTGATCAAATGAGAGGTTTTGTGAACTCTGTCCATGGAGATATTCAGGTCTTGACTGAATGAGACCCCAAGTCAACCTGATCTGATTTGGCACTGGTTTGAGCAGGAGGTAGGACTACAGACCTCCATACATCCCTTACTGCCTAAACTACTCTACAGCTCGATGGCAAATGACTTGTCAAAGCTGATTTAAGGAATACAGTTCCACAGCACCACAGAGATTACAAAAGTATCTCATGTAATAAAATAAAGATGGAGGGGTGCGTGGTTGTTTTCTCCAATAGCTGAGCAAGAAAGGAAAAGGAGAGAATTCAGTACTACAGGATAATGTTGCCACGAGGCCCATAAATATATAGCGGCAATGAATAAATTCAGGCTGAAAATTAAAAGGAAATATAATTTCTATATGGAAATTAAGGAGGGAGATACAGAAGGGCTTTACAATTGGAATAACAGAGGTCTACCTAGTCTTGAACCTATGAAGAGACGAACATGCGCTGATTGTGGGGGATAACAGTGTATTGGACTCAGCAATTCAAGAAGTTCCACTCAGTTTTTCTTCCTCAGGCCTCAAGAGCTAGAGGGTTAACAATCACACCAAATGGTTACAACATCAAAAATTTCAAATTGAAAAAAATCAAAATGAAAAAAATTGCAATCCCCTTCTTTCACAGCTAACAAGAAGGCCAAACTTGTGTCAATTGTTCTAAGCATTTTTTTTCCAACAGGCCATCACGTATTTACTCTTAATCATTTGATTCAGTTTTATTCTAGCTTTCTAACCACAAATTAGTTTTTGAACGCTGTTTTTTTTTACTTTGGATTTGTTTCTTGTGGAGTTTAATCTATCATTTCTGAACTTATGGAAATCTGTTTTCTTGAAGTCCATTGCTCTAGTTTGCTCCCCTCTCTCCTTTGTTTCTGAAGACTGAACTCTTGTCAAACATCTGCATTAACTATTATGGTTCTTCTACACTATGAGACAATTTTCTATGAGGTAATGTCTATTTTGCTGTTGTAACCTTCTGTTATTAATCTTCTTACTGCTTTTGAAGATTTCATGTTTCTTCTCCTTAATTCTCAGTTTTACTATACATAGGCCATATTTACATGCTGTGTTCTCTCCCCCATATTCATTGCTTTTTGGAAATTCCACATTAATTTCCTGAATATACAGTATAGAAGGTCACTATAGCCCTTTTCTATTCACTATTTCCCTCTATCTGGGAAATTCTAGTTTACTTACTAACATTTTTATGAGGAAAAAGTGTGCTCCTAGTGATAAACCTTTAACATCAGCCCCAACTCAAATCTTCATCCATAACAGTTTCTGCCTTAGCATCATTGTTCCCAGTGTCAGCAATGGCAACCCCCATTGCTAATGGACCATCAAGTCTGAGATTGTCATTACTTACTAGATCGCTGTAAACCAGAGCTGATCTCTGACTCCATTGGTGGTTCTCGTTG
The DNA here is from genome assembly GCF_965638725.1 of Aptenodytes patagonicus. Lineage (NCBI taxonomy): Eukaryota > Metazoa > Chordata > Aves > Sphenisciformes > Spheniscidae > Aptenodytes > Aptenodytes patagonicus. The sequence goes on from NC_134962.1 coordinate 16,320,470, forward strand.
ATACTTAGCCTTGTAATGTGTGAAAGTGTCAATGATGTGTGTGAAACCTGTCTGGAGCAAAAAGCAATCTAGAAGTGATTTTCTTCTGCTGAAATCACAAGCTATCATACTCCTTCAGAATGGCAGACAACTTGCCTTCCCAAACATGTAATACTCTCACAGTTTCTTTTAATCACTGTTGAGCCACTGACAGGGGGTTTTTTCTTTACTTTAGAAATTTCAGTTATTTTCAGTAAATCCTTGAACCATAGATGAAGATTTCTCTGCTGAAGTGGTAGATTAAGTAACCTTTTATGTTTAACATTAGTTAAGGAACTCTTAGACCTTTAGTTTCTTGACAGTTTTCCTCAAGAGTTGTAATTTTGTTCAAGATAGCATGCTAAAATATTTGCCACAGCATATTTCCTCAATTGTTTCTCTATACATTTGCTTTCGCTTATCCTATAGTAGCTAACTGAGCATTTCTCAGCAGCAGGACCCCTGAATAGCTTTTAATTTTTGTAGATAGCTTAGGGAATTGTGCCAGGAATTAAAACTTGTTTGGCACAGCTCTTACGGTTGTTGCATATATACACCTTCCCATTATATCAAGCCACACCAGACATTGTCTTTATGAGGAGGATGAGAGAAGAACCAGACAGTCACCCCTCTTCCTACAAAATTTCAGCAAAGCAAGTCATGGCTGTAATGTTTCCTCCCTTTCTGCGAAAAAAGCTTCCCCTGTCACTAATGTGGGTGATGCATCATCACCTAGCAGAGTCAATGAAGGTGATAATGATTAGAAAACTTCTGGAAACTGAACTTCATGGGCAATCCCAGAGAAACCCTTCACCTCTATCTGAAGTGCAGGCTGTATAAAACAAGCTGTATTGGTCCTCCTTCAACAACTTGAACAGTGTATCACAACTGCCAAGTTGTACTTAAAGTAAAATATTAATAGATCAGAATGCCAAGGAAAACATATTTCCTGATATACCCAGGAAATTAAAAAGTTCTTGCATTATTGTTGTTTTGGATGTGCTCGAGTATTTGGTTTTTGCAATTGCATTTGAAAAGCATGAAAACCTGATCCCCAAATGGCCTAAGAATTCAAAGACCAGAACACAGCAGAGGAACAGAAACGCAGTTATTTTCTTTCTCATGCTTCCAAGGGCCCACCTCATAAAACACAAAGGCTGGAAACCACACTAAACCAACCAGAATTGAGCATATGTTAAGTGTGTATGCATACTACATGGCCACATTTTCATAAAGCTGCTGCTGTTAAGCTCTCATTCAACTTTTCTCATATGCAGCACGGGCAACAAACAGGAGGAGCCATTGTGCAGCAGGAAAACTATGATACAGTTGCCATCACAGAAACACGGTGGGATGACTTGCACAACCAGAGTGCTGCAACGGATGGCTATAAAGTCTTCAGAAGGGATAGGCAAGGAAGAAGAGGCGGTGGGGTAGCCCTGTACGTTAGGGAGTGTTTTGATTGTCTAGAGCTTAATGACGGTGACGATAGGGTTGAGTGTTTATGGGTAAGATTCAGGGGGAAGGCCAACAAGGCAGGTATCATGGTGGGAGTCTGTTATAGACCACCCAACCAGGATGAAGAGGCAGATTAAATAGTCTATAAGCAGCTGGGAGAAGTCTCACAATCGCTAGCCCTTGTTCTCGTGGGGGACAACTTACCCGATGTCTGCTGGAAATACAGTACAGCAGAGAGAAAACAGTCCAGGAGGTTCCTGGAGTGTGTGGAAGGTGATAACTTCCTGACACAGCTGGTGAGGGAGCCAACTAGGGAAGGCTGGACCTGTTGCTTGTGAACAGAGAAGGACTTGTGGGTGATGCGATGGTTGGAGGCCGTCTTGGGCATAGCGATCACAAAATGATAGAATTTTCAGTTCTGGGAGAAGTAAGGAGAGGGGTCAGCAGAACTGCTCCCTTGGACTTCTGGAGGGCAAACTCTGGCCTGTTTAGGAGACTGGTTGAGAGAGTCCCTTGGGAGGCAGTCCTGAAGGGCAAAGGAGTCCAGGAAGGCTGGACATTCTTCAAGAAGAAAATCTTAAAGGCGCAGGAGCAGGCCGTCCCCATGTGCTGAAAGACAAGCCAGCGGGGAAGAAGACCAGCCTGGCTGAACAGAGAGCTTTGGCTGGAACTCAGGAAAAAAAGAAAAGTTTATGACCTTAGGAAGAAGGGGCAGGCCCCAGGAGGACTACAAGGATGTTGTGAGGTTATACAGGGAGAAAATTAGAAGGGCCAAAGCCCAACTAGAACTTAATCTGGCTACTGCCGTAAACGACAATAAAAAATGATCCTATAAATACATTACGAACAAAAGGAGGGCTAAGGAGAATCTCCATCCTTTATTGGCTGTGGGGGGAAACATAGCAACAAAGGATGAGGAAAAGGCTGAGGTACTTAATGCCTCCTTTGCTGCAGTCTTTAATAGTAAGTCCGGTTGTTCTCCAGGTAGCCATCCCCCTGAGCTGGGAGACAGGGACGGGGAGCAGAATGAAGCTCCCATAATCCAAGGGGAAATGGTTAGCGACCTGCTACACCACTTGGACACACACAAGTCTATGGGGCCGGATGGGATCCACCCAAGGATACTGAGGGAGCTGGCAGAAGTGCTCACCAAGCCACTTTCAGTCCTTTATCAGCAGTCCTGGCTAACCAGGAAGGTCCCACTTGACTGGAGGTTAGCAAATGTGACGCCCATCTACAAGAAGGGCTGGAAGGAGGATCCGGGGAACTACAGGCCTGTCAGCCTGAGCTTGGTGCCGGGGAAGATTATGGAGTGGTTCATCTTGAGGGCGCTCACAAGGCATGAGCGGGACAACCAGGGGATCCGGCCTAGCCAGCACGGATTCATGAGAGGCAGGTCCTGCTTGACCAACCTGAGCTCCTTCTATGACCAGGTGACCCGCCTAGTGGATGAGGGAAAGGCTGTGGATGTTGTCTACCTAGACTTTAGTAAAGCCTTTGACACAATTTCCCACAGCATTCTCCTGGAGAAACCGGCTGCTCATGGCTTGGATGGGCATACTCTTTGCTGGGTAAAAAAACTGGCTGGATGGCCAGCCCAAGGAGTTGTGGTGAATGGAGTTCAATCCAGTTGGTGGCCAGTCACAAATGGTGTTCCTCAGGGCTCAGTTTTGGGGACAGTTCTGTTTAATATCTTTATTAATGATCTGGACAAGGGGATCGAGTGCACCCTCAGTAAGTTTGCCCCAAGTTGGGCGGGAGTGTTGATCTGCTCGAGGGTAGGAAGGCTCTGCAGAGGGACCTGGACAGGCTGGATCGATGGGCCCAGACCAATTGTATGAGGTTCAACAAGGCCAAGTGCCGGGTCCTGCACTTGGGCCACAACAACCCCATGCAGCGCTACAAGCTTGGGGAAGAGTGGCTGGAAAGCTGCCTGGTGGAAAAGGACCTGGGGGTGCTGGTCAACAGCCGGCTGACCATGAGCCGGTAGTGTGCCCAGGCGGCCAAGAAGGCCAATGGCATCCTGGCCTGTATCAGAAATAGTGTGGCCAGCAGGATTAGGGAAGTGATCGTGCCCCTGTACTCGGCACTGGTGGATTAATTCCTTTCCTTCCAAATGCCCCTTAACACGCCATTTCCCTTTTTATTGCTATACCTTTGCTGAAACCTGATGGTTGAGATGGGATTGCTCTGGAGACTGGATAGCACGGTTCTAGCTCACCATGAAATAATCACTCAGAACCTCCCCAGTCATCCTATTAACCTCGACATTTAATTTCCTAACTTTTTCAGTCTCTACCCATTTTAAAATTTCAACATCTTTCAAGGCATCCACTAACTCTTGCCTTCTTCCTTGCATTCCCTCTTTTTCTGTCCTATCCTTTTCAAAATGGGAGCACAGCAGCAGAGTGTAGGTGAAGATATGTCAGCGAGTTACTGAGCAATGTAACACAGTTTTCAGTATTTTATATTTCTTTGTTCACGTACTTTAACATTTTATTTTTCTAAGCAGTTGTTTTCAGCTATTTATAATGATGCCGGTTTATTTATGAGTTAGTCCAAATTTGTCAGACCTCCTAAGAAAATTTCAACCTGTCCCTTCCAGTGTTTATGGCAGACTTTACGTATGAATGTCTCAAGCTGTTCACTCTGTTGTTGTATGAGGATAAATCTCCAAATAGAGTGAAATCAGCTGTGACAGGAAATGAGTTCCCCTCAAAAGTGTTCAATATACGGTGTGTTTCTGGGGAAATCAAATTTCTTCATGAAGACTTTTAATATGACATCACAAAAAATAGATTAAAAAGAGACAAAAGCTGTTTCACATCATCTGTCATTTTCCAAATTTATATTCAGGAAAAATGCTTCTGAGAGCTAACAATTGGGGTAAGTATTAAAATACCTTATTTACATACTAAATATAATAAGCCAAAGCACAGAGGAAATGGCATAGAAAGGGGTACTGCAATCTCTCATGACAGTCAGCAAACTTTTAAATGCTTGCTTTTGCTTTGTTTTTAAATGTACTTCTGTCATTCCCTTGACAACAAAGGGCACTGCCACATGTGAACTATTTACTTACATAATTTGCTAAAGTTCAGTGGTTAGATTTCAGCGCTGTGCAAGACTAAGTCCCCATAAACAACAATTAAAAATGTTAAAGTTCTCCTAGTACATTTTAGCATCATTAAAGCAATAAATGGTAACCCTCTAAAGATACTACTATTAAAGCAATTTACTTCTCCATTGTTAGGAGCTCAGCAGGAAAATAAATTCTTTTAAAAATAAGTGTTCATAGAAAAGCAGATGTGAAGCTTGCTGGAGCTAAGGAAAATAGTTTGATTGTCTTAAACAGCCTCTGATGAGTCCCAGAAGGAAAATTAGGAAAATAATGGGCAAAATTGGAAAGTAAATCTCTCTTTAATGCCAAAAAAAGAAGAAAGCAAACTTGGGCAAGGGTTTTGTGATACGATGCAAAAGATGAAACCCAAGATTACAAGCACCTTTCTTCTCCTCTTCACTTCTGATTCCACTTTCCACCTCTTTCACCTTTTCATGAATTCTGCTGCACACATCTAGCAGACTATGCTGCTCTAAAGAATGTTACCTTTCTAGCCAGTTGGTATAGTTTTCAGACCAAATGCATGTTCACCAATATACACATTTTCCAGGTTCAAACAGTCACTTGAAGGCTGTAAAATTCCTACCACCTAAGTGCTTTTGGCAAAAAAACCCATGTGCACAAGAATGCAAATCAACACATGCAACTAGGTTTACATTTTAACACTAGAGCATGTTCAGATGTCACTACTCTGAAATGAACAGATGCAACTGTAAAATTTTACTATTTTATTACATTTACGCAGGCTCAATCACATTCATTGGCAGTTTTGCTGAGATAAAGACAAGGAAGTACAGTGGAAACAACATTTTGGGATGGAAGAAGTTTATTTAAACAGTACTTTGGGGGCATGTCAACATGGTGTCCAGCAGACGGTTATGTGCCAGCTATGCCAATACTCCAGATGGGCAGCACACACTGATCTGAAAATCATAGGTATGATAGATAGGTATGATCAGAGCATATCCTGCAACTAGGGTAAAAAGTTGCTTAAAAAAGCAAAATCTACAGCATGAACACCACTATGTGCAAATCTAAACAGCTTCCAGCTCACAGCCAGCTCTTTTCACTCCAGCTCAGAGCATGAAAAGAATTAGAGCCCAAATGTCTACATCTACCTGTCATAGACATGCCCTGTATCATAGAATCATAGACTAGTTTGGGTTGGAAGGGACCTCTAAAGGCCATCTAGTCCAACCCCCCTGCCGTGGGCAGGGACATCTTCAACTAGAGCAGGTTGCTCAGAGCCCCGTCCAACCTGACCTGGAATGTTTCCAGGGATGGGGCATCCACCACCTCTCTGGGCAACCTGGGCCAGTGCTTCACCACCCTCAGCATAAAAAATTTCTTCTTTCCCTGTATGCCTAGATCCTGCGAAAATCAGCATACTTAAATGTTAAGCAAGCTAAGATTTTTTAAGTAATATATTTTATTTGACCAACTGCATATTTGGAAAATGTAGACAAGCTTTTGGGAACACAAACTGTTATTCAGCTCTTTTTTGAATTTTAAGCATATACCTAGAATATGAACATCACCAGGGATACTCAGGTTGGTAAAATTAGTTACATAAAAAGAAGTTCTAATTTTGACCTGAATGGTTATGGTTATGACCTAAATGGTTATCTACATATATAACTATGTGTTAGAACAGTCTTTAGAAAGCATCAAGAAATCTCAGTCAGGTTTGGGCATCTTTTGTGAAAGGAGACAGGAAAAAACAATAAAAGGGTATCTGTTCCACATAGAAAAAAAATTTCAGGCTAGGTTCCTGACCTAGCAAATATTTTCACATACTTCCCATTATTCATAGGCAATTACCACAGGCTGAACTTCTGTATAAGAGTTTGCAAGACCAAAGTATGTAAAAAATGAAAACAGACATGCCATCTTGATTCTTTACTAAATTGCAATAGCTGAAATTTCAAGCCCACAATTTTACCGTCACAACAAATTTTCATGGCAGGACTTGTTCCTTTTGTTTATTGCAATTTTTATTTTCTTCTAAAGAAGATGTACTTTCTCCTGTAGTAGGTGATTTGTGATCAAATTAAAGACTCCTCCCATCTCCTGTTACAAAATTTTAATCAACTCATTGAAAGGATACGTCTACACACAGTCATGACTATGATCCAGCTGGGGTCTCAACTGTCATACCAGCTTTGAACTACACCAGCTGCATAACATTTGAAATACAGACATAGCAGCACTCAGTTCCCCAGTTAATTCCCCTACTGTAAAGCTCCAATCTCAGGTATATCTGTTTCAGTTGCAGCTCATGCAGATGTCTAAATCACAAAGATCCAGCACATGCGCCCCTGCAAAACCTAATAGAGTCCTGATAGATCTGGGTGCGTATCCTCATGGCATAGCTATAACCAGCAATGAAAGCCATGTCAATGTAACCAGCACTGATTTGTTAGATGACCATGGCCTGTAGAACAGACTATTTTAGAAATGAGCCCAAGCACTTGGAATTAGAGGCATAATATTCGACATCTCACAAGGAAGAGTGGGTCAGTGGAGGCTGTAAAAGCAAGCGTAACACAGACTCAGTTTAGCAGAGGCGATTAGGTTGAAGCTCTTCCAATGCAGAAACTCTTCATCTTTTAACTCTCTAGTAATTAAGTCATTACAACCAGATTAATTTCTCAAAACATTTGGTTTCAGTCCCTCTTTTTACTGCCACTAGTAGCTTTTCACTGACAAAAAATTACCCATAAACCTGGAGGCTGGCAGTGCCTCGGGGGGAAGGCTCCCATAACTCTGACACAGCATAAACCTTACGCACGTGGAAATAAAAATCAACTTCGAAGTTCAACTTCAACAGTGTTAAGAATCTACAAGAAAAGGAGACCAGGATGGTGATACGCTCTTTGTACCCTGTATAGCTGCACTGCGTCACGCAGAGGTTGGCCAGGGCCAGTGGCTTTCTTCCAAGGTGTATGGCCACATTCTGCAAAGCTCAGGTTTCTCCATAAGTATGCTCAGATCCCATAGACTTTGTTACATCTTCGAAGTTATTAAGTACACGCTAAACCCTAAGGCCCATAAATGCTTTACAGCACTGGGCCTTTTATAACTTGCATGATTTATGGCTATGATTCGCTATGGGATCAGAGCAGCCACATAAGGGTATAATAAAACAAGATATTTCTTCATGACTTATTTTTAAGTGGAGAAAATTAATAGGAAACATAATTTGTGGTTTTTTCAATTATCATTATTTTTCTAGGTTTTATAATATCTTGTAAATCTTGTAAACAAGATTTTTCTGGGAAAAATCTGATGATGTGATTGAGCTGGTCAAAAGTGACAGCAGAAGTTCTTCCCCCCTAGGTCATACAATAAACAACACTGTAGAACTCAGTGGGGAGAACTCACTCACAGCTTTTGGGAAAATAAACCATTTGAGAAAAGAATCAGGAAAAAAGAAAAAAAGACCATCTAAGTTCTATTTGAGATAGCATTTTTCCACTCAGACAACTGCAATCTTAGGTATTCTGGTATCAGAGGCAAAGTGCTGGAAACAAAAGAATTGTCAGAGGTACGTTGCTAAAGCTGCACAACATGACAGAAAACCGTTGCTGAGATTCGTATCCTTGCGTCTCTTCTACATGCAGGTTTTGACCAACTTTGGTTTTCATGACGATGGAATTTTTCTTCCCCAAAATGGAAAGTAAGAACCTCTTCCTAAGCCTATTGCTCTGCTACAGTTTGCTCAGAGCTGCCAGTTCTCATATGGTAATTGAAGAGAAGACAGAATGCAACCTGTCAAGAAGCAACAAAATGAATCTCCAAGATCTCCCACCCATCTCTATAGTAGGTTAGTAAAATCTGCCATTCGGTGCCAAATTAAGAAGATTTGCAGAAAATATAATTGTCAATTAATATGGATTATTTTGATAGCTTACTGCAACATTGCAATTTCATACAAATGCCTTAGTAGTATGCAGAACTGCAGTGGCAATGCAGCCACAGCATCCAAGAACGGCAATGTGGCAAACCACAGTTTAGAGTAAAAAAAAAAATCAGACAACTTATTTTAGTTTTACAGATTTCACTTCAGGTCCTATCATACTGTAAGTCTTTTTATATTGAAGATATATTCTTCTGTTAATATGGGCATCAATCTTCTTTTGAAAGTCTAGTGCAAATAGAAAAAGTGAACATAATTTTTTTTTTCAGGGTCTGCTCTTGTAGCAGAGAAATCAACAGTTCTCTAAGGTATTAATATAACCTCAGTTCACCTGTGTGCCAAGCGATCTTTAACCAGGGGAAGAAAAGAGCACTGCAAGGGAGAGCCAGAGGTCATCTGTTTAACCAAGACAGGACCAGTTATGTCCCTACCGTTACTGGCAGGTGACCGTCTGTCATGTTAGGGAAGAACCTTGTTAGGGCAATGCTTAACTCTTTTCTTCACAAAATTTTTTCCTAGTGTCTGCCCTAACTCTTTCAATGTAATTTAAGCCAACTTTTTTCTTTCAAGAAACTTACAGGTATTTGGGGATAATTAGCTGCAGAACGTCATTCATAACTGTATCAAAATTTTAATAATTCAAAAAATAAAGGTTCTCTTGTTTAGCTCCTTTCTACAGGCTTTTAGGACTTTTGCTTAAAGCAGGTTGGTTTCTTACCCCGTTTCCAGTATTTTCTCTGCATTCTTGCTCAGGACAACATTTCTTTAAGGAGAAACAGTTGCCCCACACATGCATTTCCAATGAAATCTGAACCTCTGAATCCTGAGTTAACTCAAGGTTGTTTAACTGCAGGTTTATTAAAGCTTGTGCTGTTCTGCAGCCTCCCAAGCCATATCATTTCATGGTCCTTGTGATCCTAGATGCCACTTCCAATAATTTTTTTATTCCAATTAAAATCAGAGTTATAAAATACATTCCCTTCAGCTGATTTCTCTATCTTCTCACAAAAATGTGCCCATGCCTTAGACGTGGCAAATAGGCTACGTCATGCCATATTGCTTTGCCAACAGACATTGAAGATAGCAAAAATCCCCTAATGCTGTCGGGTCCTTTTGCTTTGGATGGGTCTACAATGCCTCACAAAAACCCTTCCTCCCTGCCTGCCCCATTTGGTTGTCTGCAAGAGACACCTCCTCCCGCAGGAGCAGCGCATCCATGTATCCTCACCACTCCGCGGTGAAGCCTGGCTGCGCTGCTTTCCCATTTTATAGTCAACAGAGAGAGATGAAGCAATTAGCCAAGGTAAGAAAAGAAATCCACAGCAGACTAAGGGGCTGAATCTAAGCAAACAGCATAACCTCCAGCTCACCTTTACACTCGTTCCTCTCCTACATGCAAACAGAATGAACATTTGACACTGAAAATGCAAGAATAATTCAAAAGAGCAATCTTGGCTTAACACTCACCTCCCGTAGTCCACTTGTCTTGGCTGACTATTCCAAAAAGGAAAACACAGATGCAAAACCCACTGTAACACCGTTGGCCAGGGCTGCACTCACTTTCTTGGGGCACGAGGCATTTCCAGAGGTATCCCAAGGCCTTTCTGCAGCCCACTTGTTCAAACGCAAGAGGCCAGTCTGATCCTCCACTACCCCACACCTAAAGAAAATTGAAAAAATATGACGTGAGTAATAAAACTGAGACAAATCATTCCTGTTTTTCTCATTCAATAGTATCTGACCTAAGTTTTGAAATAGTTTATTTTGGAGCTGAAATGGCACATGCTCAAACCTTTCTGGGTTTTATTTCAGACAACCAGGAGCCACATTACCTCTATCACTTATTAACTAAAATAATTGAATTATAACTTGATAAACTAAATATAAATTAATCTAAGCATGCGTTAATGCATGGTATATGAAGAGCGTTTGAAAGTCCCTAGCCATGACCTTTCAAGTGGGTGGAGAAAGAAGGTGCAGGAGAAGGGACACGCACTGACGTTGTTTTGGGATTCAGGTTACCAGACCAAGGGACCTTCCAGCCCTGCTGATACCTCCTGCTGAGAGCAGGAGGATGACAGGAGGTATCATCATTTTCACTGAAGCGAGCTGGGAATAACGTCACCTGCCTCACTCCAGCATATTGTGAGACATAACTGGAGGCCCATCCTTTTCCCCGGATTTTTGCTGGGCTCTGTGCATTACGCAGCAGCCGGATGAAGAAAGGGAGCTGTGCCCTTCACGGCGCCAGGTGCTGAAATGAGTGGGAAAAGTTGCTAGAGGGAGAGAGACTGCCTTGGAGACAGTCCTGCAGAGGATGGAAACAGGTCGAAATGGGAGAAACTAACGCAGACAGGGGAAAGCAGCTGGAAAAAGCAGCCAGACAGAAGCGGGAAGGGCAGGCGCAGAGGTGGCTCCTCCAGCGCTGCCACTGCTCCCTCTGCCTGCAGCCCCAGCAAGGCCCCTGCAACACTCGGGGGAGAGGATGAAGCCACACGTGGTAATATTTATTATAACAACAGTGTCGTGGCAAAAGGCTGACAGGCTGGTCTTTCCCATCACCGCCACAGAAACAATTAATTTAGAGTAAATATTAAGAGAGTGTTTAAATAACCACAGCCTCCTCTCCCCTCCTGATACTGTCAATTTCTTTACGATTTATGAGTTATAATTTGTCATGCTGATATACCTAATCTATTTTTGTATAAGCTAACAGAAAAATTTCTTGTCAGCTTGATTTAAACATTCTGGATAGAGCTTTCTATATCAGTGACATTTTCTTATACCAAATCCTGTTCCTTCTTGTTGGCTACACAGAACAGAGACGAAGGCACTCATGTTACAGCTCAGTTTTTAAATGTTGCTGTAGCCATACTTGAGTAATAAAACTCATTTGCAATCAGCTGTTTACACACCGGTCAATCAATCACAGTGCTCATCGTATCAAAAAATGATATGTCTGGCTCAAATTCAATAAAACCCAAGGCTGGGTTGAATCACATCTTAAAAGGTAAGCGAAGGATTTGCTAGTATCAACTAGTAAAACATGCAATCATCTAATTAATACATGCTTTTTATAGCACTTCAAATCGCAGTTGTATCAACAGGGGTTAGAGGTGTGTGTGATCAATATTTTCACAAGCCTATATTACATTTCCCCATATTGTCACAGATGAGGTTTGTAAGGAGCTGGTCGGTTGGGCAGCTGTTGAAAACACAGTAGGTAGAGCATGAGGAATATGAGATTAGAGTCCAGTTGGGAAAAGCAGGTGTTTTACCCAACCCAGAGGAACTATAAAAGAGACAATTACAGCACTCACCTGTCAAAAAAAGCATCTCTACATTTCCCTCTCATCTGCCCACCAGGCATCATTCGCTTCTTTACTGAATTGCCTGGAATAAAGCGCATTTACATCACGCCAATGTTTAAATCGCTGTTAATGACATTATATACCCTTTAACTGAATGTTATCAAAACAATTTTATAGGCAAAGCAATCCAGACAATCCTGTACAATAGAAAGTTAAATTAATGTAGAATTAAATGGCTTAAAAGCATCTTGATTACCATCAGAAAGTTTCAAAGGGCAGCATAACAAGGCCAACATAATCTGCCAGCTGGAACTGAATCTAAACCACTAATCCTAGTCAGTGCAATGCCTTTTTTAAGACGTGTTCTTATTAAGTGACAGTAACTTTACATGCTTGAAGTATAGTTTTTCCTCCCACTGTTTCTTAGAGATTTATACCCCTAACTGTAATGACGCAAGGATAATAAATGAAACCTCCCCCAAAACAGCCCAAAATGTGTATTCTTCATTCTGTAATTCTGTAAATCCTGGCAATTACTAAATATTCAAAAAGATATGGATAGCAAATACTGGAACAAACAAGGAGCCACCATTCATCGGTGGGCATATCTAAATTTTTTATCCCAATCATTCATTGCATACAGGTGGTGCTTATTACAAACCTCACACACACAGAATAAAGGTATCAAAAATACCACAACAGATTAGTGAGCTGGGAAGCGTCTCACACTTTAACAGTCTTGCTGTGTTAGATCCCAAGACAAGTCTTAGTCATGGAGTTTATTTAGAGTAATAAATAGCATTAGAGCTGATAGGATAATAACAACAACAACTGCAGTAAATGCTAGTAGCCCTCAAAGGATAACATGAGGAAGTTCACAAATACTAGTGATTTGATCTAAAGAAAAAAAAATTTACATCAGGCATGAACACCTCCCCCTAAATTTACTAGATCCAAGATTCAGCTCTACAAATATTCACAAACCTTTCAAAGCTACAGGCACATTAATGAAACACCTTTGCAAGTAACGTTTTGTAAAACAAGATGGTAGGTGAAAAAGGACCAAAGAACTGAAGAATGAAAGGTGGCATCATACAGATGAAGAGTTTATGCCAAATCAGCAAAGAGTTTTTTGCTTGTGCAAACCAGCATACACTTTTTAATTCCTTCCAAAATTATGCAGGTTACACCACCTTTTAACAGAAAAAAAAAGGGACTTCTAAAGGTTTTTCCTATTTTTGTTCATGTGACTAATGTGCATAAGTACCCCCATCTTTTACACAGAGACCTTTAATTTTATTTCTCTGAAATTATTTTCCTTGTTTGCATCTGACCAAACATTGTGTAAAAAAGCTCTCCTAAAATAGAAACATCAGTGCTCTTCTGCTTCGCATGAGCAACAGTGACAGCACGAGTTCAGACACACTATGTGTAAGTGAGGATGGCTCCTAGAGATGAACGTCTTCACTGCAAAACATGCAGTGATGAGATGGCAATGCAGGTTATCTGCCTTTTCTCACACAAAAGTAGTATTAAGCATCTCAATTAAATAACATGCTGTAAAACTGTTTTAACATTATGTTGTGCTATTCTCTTTGAAGATTTAACTAAAAGATCCCAGAAAGTCAGCAGGAAAGAGGCAGAGAACAAGAAATCTTCCAAGGTAGGTGGCTGTTCAGAAAACAATGTTGAATTAGAATGGTTTATTACTTCTATAGTTTTCCTCAGTGCATTCATTTGCAAGGCTTTTACAGCCATTCCCCAATTCAAATAATTTACATACCGTTTGAAGCTCTAAATACTGTAAAAACAGATGCAAAAGATTAATGGTGGAAAGAAAACTCTGTGATCTTAGATTAGTTAGAGGTTATTGTTCGGGTTTGGGAGGTCTTGTTGGTTTTGATTTTGCTTTTGGTTTTTACAGTCCTCTCTTACACAAAAAGTACTTTAGCCTTGAGCCGGTTTAAGTATTTGTAAAATCATTTAGGCATCCACCATAAAGAGGTATCGTTCCCAGTCACATCATGTGGGTTAACTGTACAGGCTCTGCAGCCCAGGGACACAAACTCACTATCTGCTGATTTTTAACTGCAGGTGCCAAAAAATTAAAGTAGAGGCATACAAAGAAGTTGGTATTTTGTTGAAAATGTTAACTAGTAATTTTATCAGATCAGTAGATTCAGATTGATAGGTTTCCTTAATGTGATGTTACCCATAGGTCTCGAATGTGAAGTGTTATTACATGGGCTGGACTCCTATATTTTAAAGACTGTCTAGAAGAGTAGAAAATAGCATTTTTACTTTATTTTTAATATGTCATGATAGCCATTTACAGCCAAACCAGCCATTGCTGCAACCAGAAGCATTTAGAGCTCCTTCTTTTTCTTTCTAATTGATGTCTTGTGTGGTTAACATTCCTTGAAACACTTTCTAAATTCATAGGATGACCCAGGTTGAAAGGGGCCTCAGGACACCATTTAGTTCCACCTTCAGGTCAAAGCAGGACATTCTTGCGATCAAACTTTGTCAAAGTATTTTGGCTTAAAAGCTCCTAAGGCACTTAGAGACCACAGAACATTTTACCTTAAAATTGAAACTCCTGAGAAACTACAAAGTTACAAAAGTGCATAGGGAGCCTGTAGCTGGAGGGCTCCAGAGATCTCTCCCATGTCCCAGGCACATGCTGATCAACCCAAAGCTTTCCACCTTTCCAGACCACAGATGGAGAAGCAGCACTCCTTGGGTAGGCTGAGAGATCTTTTTCAGCTCACTTACCTGTGTCTGCAGTTAAGGATTCCCATGCACAAATCTGATGCACAAAGGATTACCGAGCTCCAAAGGCAGCTTGACAAAAAAACCATGTGAGGTAGAGCATTGCCGAGTCACCTCCCCTCCCTCTCAGCCTCACAGCTCAGGAAACAAAGTGGGTACAAGCCCCACAGATTGACAGGGAGGTTTCACTCTTTCATTTGAAAAGTTTGGGGCTCCAAGAGTAATTCCTTACTTTGTTTTACTGATAACATCGTTGTCTTTGCAGATTCTTGCATCCCTTTCTTTGCTGCTGCCACATTCTTCCCTACAGAGCATTTTCCAACACTCTATCCAGTCATGTTTCTAATTGCTTAAAATATGCGGCTCATGAGGTTTACCATTTTGCTCCGTAGGTTCGTCTCAAGCCAGCATTTCCCATGATCCAGTCCCACCACATCTCTATATTGCTACTAATATAGGTCTCACTGCTAGCAACTGCCTACTCATCTCAAGCCAGAAGCTCCCACGATGCACTTCTTTGCACCTATGCTTTATTCTGACCCATACTCATTTTACGTTTATATGAAATTTCATGTTTTTTCTTCTAGAAAAATGCTGAACCAAAGACATCTCTGAAACCAAGGCCCACACCAGCTGCTGACTGTGTGCCAAACTTCAAAATCTGCAAACCACACTTGAATTCGTGTTGTAACTACTGTGCTTTGTGCAAATGCAGAATTTTTCAGACCATCTGCCAATGTCTAATGTTAAACCCAAAGTGCTAAGCCAAACTGGGAACACAATAAGGCTTCTGTCTTTCATTAGCTTCTCAAGTGTATATTTCAAACTGCCCCATGTGTATAGCAATCAAAGTGGAGAGCTTTGAAGCTGGCAGCTTGGATTTGCCCCTCTTAATATTAAATGGACAACGGGTTTTTTTCATGGGGTTAATGCTATCATGAACCAGATGTTTTTTCAGGGAGTAGACAACCAGGGAGATTGACATTGAACTGGTATTTTTAGCAAAACTGACCTGCATTTTAAGAAGAATTCTGGGTTCTTGTTGGTTTGGGGTTTTCTTGTTTGTTTGGAGTTTTTTTTGAAGGGTCATATTAACCACAGACTGCAGTATTGTCTAACCGGCACCGCAAAACCTGCACCAATGGCACACAAACGGCCACACTAACACGGGACTGGTTAATCCGGTGAGGACCCAAAGCTTGGATTTGCCCACAAGAACAGCACAGCACCAGCTTCCAGCACAGCCAAAATATCATGCTGAAAATGCAGGTTTCAGGGTTAACTCCCTTTTCATACATTCAGCAAAAACCAGGACGAGAATTTATATAGCTTATTCTACCTGAAAAGACAGACCCAAACCAATAAGGCAATTTTTTAATCACCCCCAGCTGAGCATCAGTACATCCCCTCCAGGGTTTTCAGACATTCTACCAGTAACCAGTATCTCCAAGATGTATAACATACATGTATATTTGAACCCTGAATGTATCTGTGCCTCATGACTTAAAAATGAGAATTTTTTCGCCAGCCATATCCATAGAAAGAGTCCTCAGCCCTTCTACTCCTGCTGCCAAGGACACAGTGCATACAGAGCCCAGAAGCAGGAACACATATCCAGGACTTTGAGGAAGAAAGGAAAGATCAGCAAAAAATGGATGTGTATCCCACATGCACATCTTGAAGAAAGCTATTACAAACAATCAATCTCTCTTTCTTTGCCTGTTCTTACTACGGGCAACTCCCAGCACCTACCCCAAGTGTGAATTTAGGTGGCAATCTCCATGTGCTGCATGCAACCAGTGACCACAGGAAAAAAAAAATATCGAATGCTGTATCAATCCTTAAAGTTGTATCAATCCTTAAAGGCTCAGAAACAGCTCGGAAGGTATGGATGAAGCTCAAGGCAGCAGCAAATAGGTGTCCAGAAGACATCTTTCTCTCGTTCCTGAAGCTCGTTGCCTTAATCTTGCGTTATCCAAGATGGCACAGGGGGAAACCCCTTCTTGGCTAAACTACCAGGAGAGATGTGTAGGTCACAGGAGAGCAAGGAGGGAGCAGACCCAGACGCTGTCCCCAGCATTGAAGACTCTTCATTTGCCAGACTCTAGCTCTTGCTTTTTACCTCCTCTCTGTTCCTCCACAATGTTCCTCTCCCCCACTCCTGTACACTCTTTTTTCTTCTGTGGGCCTTTCTTGATTTTAGTATATTCCCTTCATTCCACTGCTATTGCCAGTCACTACAGGAGCCTTGTGCACTGCCAGGGCTAAAACTCTATCTTCCGTGTTCACTCCACCTGCCTGCTAGATGTCTGCACCAGTGTCCCTACCAATGCTCTTTAGCTTTCACAGTCAGGTATTTTCTAACCATGAATTTCTAATCCCAATCCTGAATTTTCTAATGCTCTATGCAGGTCTAATTGAGAGAAAATTTCTTTACTGATTTATTTCTAAGCACAGCTGAGGGCCACAAAAATCTTCCAGGCAGGCCAAGATGGTACAGATGATATTCTAAAGGGGCTCAAGCCATATGAACTTTTTTTTCTTCTAATAATCAATCCAAAGCCCAGATTTCAAAACATAGGTCAGATTTTGACAAAAATGTTTGTTCATCTGAGAGATATATAGATGACAGAGATTAATCCAAGAAAGAGCCCAAATGATGACAGGATGTCATTGTGTTCCTTATCTTTTATAAAATATATCAGCTGTCATATATGATGCAAGCTTGAATTCTTTTAAATGTACATAAGTATGTCTTTTAATCAGATATCCTGGCTCAGGAATATGTAAGCCATTCAGTTATGATAAAAAGAAGATGAGAAGGAAGAATGATTGTCCTGGTTTCAGCTGGGACAGAGTTAATTTCCTTCCTAGTAGCTGGTACAGTGCTGTGGTTTGGATTTAGCATGAGAATAATGTTGATAACACACTGATGTTTTAGTTGTTGCTAAGCAGTGTTTATACTAAGACAAGGACTTTTCAGCTTCCCATGCTCTACCGACTGAGCAGGCTGGAGGTGCCCAAGAAGCTGGGAGGGGGCACAGCCAGGACAGCTGACCCCAACTGGCCAGAGGGACATTCCATACCATGGGACGTCATGCTCAGTACAGAAACTGGGGGGAGTTGGCTGGGGGGCAGTGACTGCTGCTTGGGGACTGGCTGGGCATCGGTCAGCGGGTGGTGAGCAACTGCATCATTTGGTTGTTTTTTTTCTTTTTTCCCCCTGGGTTTTTGTTTCTCTCTCTTTTTCTCTCTTCTTGTTTTACTTTCCATTACAGTTTATCATTATTATTATTAATTGTCATTATTATTATCATTACTATTATTATTATTATTCTGTTATTTCAAGTATTGAACTGTCTTTATCTCAACCCACGAGTTTTCTCACTTTTACCCTTCCGATTCTCTCCCCCATCCCACCGGGGGGGAGTGAGCGAGCGGCTGGGTGGGGCTCGGTTGCCGACAGGGGTTAAACCACAACAGTCGTTTTGGTGCCCAACGTGGGGCTCGAAGGGTTGAGATAACGACAGATCTGACCAGAGCGTGTTAAAATAGAACTGTTACAAGCATTTGATAGTCGCTGGTCACAATGTTCTTTTATTTGTTTGCATGGTTGTGTTACGGAGATCCTTGCTTGCAGTAGGTGTTCCCTGCGGTGCTGTTTATCGCTTCTGGGAGGCGGGTCAGGATTATCACTTTGCTGCACTGTGTAACATCCGCTGGCGATACGATAATATTGCTGGTAAATGGACTAATTCGCTGTTTGGATTAGGTATTGCTGTCCTCGCCGTACCTCGGGCGCCATCTTTTGGAAATTATTAATAATGACACCCTTCACCTTTTCTCGCAGAACGAATCTACCGGTGAGACCGCGGGGGATGCTTTCCCCCGTTCTTTCACCCTCCCTCTCTCCTTCAGGCGAGTTACACCAGTTCTCGAGAATTTTGAATATCCTTGGGACGTCCAAGCCAGCGTGCTCCTATTGCTCCGTCTCCTGCATGTGATTCAGGTCTTGTTTAAGGTTAAACAACTATTTAAAAAAATCACCCAGAGACCTGCCCCGAGGCTGGATAGTTCTGAGTGGCAGGGTGTGTGGGATGGTATGGGGCAAGTACCTAGGACAGTGGGCACCTCCAGTGTTTTGGAACTTCACCCCTGAACAAGTCCAGAATCCTGAAAAACTAGTAAAGTGGCTGTGGAGGAACTGTCCCGGGAGGTCCAGCAACTCAAAGAGGATATGTCCTACTCCCCACCTGTACAGACCAGTATCTCAGCCGTTAGGAGTCAGCGTCCCTCTGCTCAAGAGAGAGGATAGAGGATATAGTGGATACACACCACGGGCCACCCTGTGGTTTTACCTACGTGACCACGGAGAGAACATGAGGAAGTGGGATGGAAAAGCTACCTCGACTCTAGAGGCACGGGTACGTGAGTTGCAAGGAAAAACAATCACAAAAGGGGGTTCTTCCAGGAAAATTGCTGCTCCAGTTTCCAGTGAGCAGTTCCCCAGACAGAGTAGAAGGGCTGATTTTACTTCCAGTCTTAATAAAGGGACTTTTGATTCACATTTACAAGAAGTGAGTAACAGATATTATGACCAGGACTAGAGGGGCCCTGCCTCCAGCCAGGTGGAGGAAAGGGACAGCCGGGTTTACTGGACTGTGTGAATTCGGTGGCCTGGCACATCGGACCCACAGGAGTATAAAGCTCTAGTAGACACCGGTGCACAGCGTACCCTAATGCCATCAAGCTATATAGGAGCAGAACCCATCTATTTCTGGGGTGACGGGGGGATGCCAACAGCTAACTGTATTGGAGGCTGAAGTGAGCCTAACTGGGAATGAGTGGCAGAAGCACCCCATTGTGACTGGCCCAGAGGCTCCGTGCATCCTTGGCATAGACTACCTCAGGAGAGGGTATTTCAAGGACCCAAAAGGGTACCGGTGGGCTTTTGGTGTAGCTGCCTTGGAGATGGAGGAAATTAAACAGCTGTCCACCTTGCCTGGTCTCTCGGAGGACCCCTCTGTTGTGGGGTTGCTGAGGGTCAAAGACCAACAGGTGCCAATCGCCACAACAGTGCACCGGCAGCAACATCACACCAACCAGAACTCCCTGATTCCCACCCATAAGCTGATTCATCGACTGGCGAGCCAAGGAGTGATCAGCAAGACTCACTCACCCTTTAACAGTCCCATATGGCCAGCGTGAAAGTCTAATGGAGAGTGGAGACCAACAGTAGACTATCATGGCCTGAGCGAAGTCACACCGCCCCCGAGTGCTGCTGTGCCGGACATGCTAGAACTTCAATACAAACTGGAGTCAAAGGCAGGCAAGTGGTATGCCACAGTTGATATCACTAATGCATTTTTCTCAATCCCTACATTTACAATGGGCTTAGGAAACAGAATTTGGCCCCTTCTTTTACTAGGTAAAGATGTAGGTTCCTGTCAAGTTGTTTCAAAATTCTCATAACTATAAGAAATTGTCCTTGGTTGGTACTAAAAATCATATCAATAATTACACAGCAACTTCTCATGTAGAAACAATATCACTTTCTTACCAGGTTCTCCAGCTGGTCAGAAAAATTATATTTTACCAGGGTGGAGGGGAGCAGGAGGAGAGGAAAGGGAAGGAAGGAGAGCCAGAAATCAAACAAACAGCTGTTCTCTAGACAGCAGCTCCCACTCCAGCTTTGCAGAATCACAGAATGGTTGAGGTCGGCAGGGACCTCTGGAATTCACCTGGTCCAAGCCCCTGCTCAAGTAGGGCCACCTAGAGCAGGTTGCCCAGGACCATGTGCAGACAGATTTTGAATATCTCCAAGGAGGAAGACTCCACAACCTCCCTGGGCAACCTGTGCCAGTGCTCAGTCACCCTTGCCATAAAAAAAAAAGTTTCCTGATGTTTGACTCTCTCCAGTCTGTCCCTGTCTCTCTCGTACCGGAGAGCCCCGAACTGAACACAGCACTCCAGGTATGGCCTTAACAGTGCTGAGCAGAGGGGATCACCTCCTTGACCTGCTGGCAAGTCCTCCTAACACAGCCCAGGACATCATTTGCCTTCTTTGCCGCAAGGGCACGTTGCTGGCTCATGTTCAACTTGGTGTTCACAAGGATTCCCAGGTCCCTTTCTGCAGAGCCGCTTTCCAGCTGGGTGGGCCCCAGCATATAGTCATGCATGGGGTTGTTCCTCCCCAGGTGCAGGACTTCGCGCTTCTCCTTGTTGAACTACATGAGGTTCCTGTCAGACCATTTCTCCAGACTCTCAGTGTCCCTCTGGATGACAGCATGACCCTCTGGTGTATCAGCCACTCCTTCCAGTTTTGTGTCACATGCAGACTTGCTGAGGATACACTCCGCCCCATCATCCAGATCACTAATGAAGATGTTAGCCACAGCTTGCGGCTGTCAGTTAAGGAAATGAAAAGTGCTGAGATCCACAATGAGGAGCTAGAGACATGGAAGTTTAACCAGCGGAGTACAGGATGGTGCATGTATGCAATGAAGGAAGAGGAAAGATCTTTTCATATGAGAACGAGGGGATTTGTTTTTCAACACATACTTTTTAATATAGCATTTATACGTAGTGCATTTTGACACATTTGATTTATTAATCATTATTTTTGTAATTGATTAGAAAGAGGTTACACTTTCTTTGCCATTCATCTATCACACCAAAGAATATATATAATCAAGTACTCTGAAATTGTTATCAGCCTTAGTGACTTTACATTTCTGGGTAAAGATCGCATTGCATGAGGTATTGATAGGATACAGAAATCAGTAAAACATGTATACCTAATATTTGCCTCCTGTATTTAGTCTGAACAGATATTTATATTGAGGAATTGTTTGTAAGTGTAAGAGTTCCCTAAGGGACCTATCTGAAACATCATCAGCACACAGATGATAAAACATACGCATGACAAAGATGGAGTGTTTAATTTTTAGTTGTCACGTACCAAAATGTCTCCACTGAAAATGTATTGGAAGTCAAGCTTAGAGACAGACCCAGTAACGCTCTGTGACAGTAATTTTGCTCCTAGAAACTAATGGAAATTTTACCCTAATTACAGCTTAGTAGGATTAAGCACAAATAAATCACTATTAGCTTTTCTGAATATTGCCTATCTTGTGTGAATTTAAAACAGATACTGTATTTTCCCATCCAAAGTCCTGACTTGATTGCTTATTGTCACACTCAAAGACCATAAAATCCAAGTTTATCCCGATGGATAAAACAAATGGTAGAATTAACATTTTAATGGCTATACCAAACTAGCTCTAAACACCTCATAGTTTTCCAGGCTAATTACTGAAACTGTCTGGGAGACCCCAGAAGGAAAACAAACAACTCCCCATGTCAGTCTTTAGGATATTCTCACAGAAGGAAAGATTTGATGGAAGGTAAAACAACTTTTTCCAAGTTCTATAGATGAGTCAACAGTATCTGTGATGCTGCTTTGGCTGAGGGCGATGAAAGATTCAATAAAGTCTCTTTGAGATGCAGAGATAGTGCTAACCTCATGATGAAATGAATTATAGGAGAACCAGATGGAGATTTGTATAACCAAACTGAGGAGCCAAGGAAGAAGTTGTATGTGCCGTGCCCAAAGCTGACTCTGTGGGAGCTCTATTTTACAGTGCAAAAATTACATCATCTTAGTCCTACGGCAAACATGCTTCTTGGGTATTGTGGGACACACTATTCATGAGATATGGCAGTCTTGAGGTCACTCACTGTATGGGTGTAGACACTAAATGACATCCAAAGCCAATGCAAAAAAGTATTAAATCATAACATTTTTCATCAAAGCATTTCAAGCTGAATTACACCATTCTATGGCCAGAAGTGACTCTATAAACACTAAATAGACCAATTCAGCATTTGTTCATATCCAGCATCTTATTTAACTCAGACATGACTACGAGTTGAAGAATCAGGGCTCAAAGAAAATAATTAAAAACAGACTCCCCTAACAAATGCATGAGTGCTTCACATGTTTTTCTGTCTACTTGAGCTCTGAACTGTTGCCCTTCTGGACAGCCTTCTCCACACGGCTATCTCCACCATACAGAAGGAAATGCGTGGGATGGCCTGCTATGATTACTGCATTGCAAAATCCCAATTGCCACTGTAATACCTGGAACAGATTGGTCACAGACACTTAATTTCCAAAACTGAAAGTGCTCGGCAAACAGATACTAATTTCCAAACAGAAACATAATCTTAGATTTTTTTTGTAGTACATTTAATAGTTGAAATAATTGCTTCCCATGTCAGATGCAAACCACCTCAACCACTGCATGCTTTTCTAACTGGGGGGGTGAGAAAGTCCCATGTCACTTTTGATGGGCACGCCACCAAAGGCTGAGTGGAGTCCCCCAGTCTGCTAAAGGCTACGGTTAACAAGCCACAACGTAGTCATAATAATGCAACTAGGGGCATCACAGGTGGCCCCACTGGGCAGTGCTGAATCTTGGCCTTCCATGAGCGGTTCTTTCGTCTCTGTTCATACAATCTCCACTCTGAGCTGTTCCAGCTTTCGTTTTGCCAGTATCCAGACCCCACTAGGTATTTTTCAATGGCATCATCAGCTCCCATCAACGCAGATATAGCACAAAGCACAGGAACACACACAATAGACCCACAATGCATTTCCTCACTCTTAGTAGCTCCTTGAGCCTGTAAAATGAGCCACAAGATTTCACTTCCCTCACCCAAGCTAGTTACACAGACAGCTACAGGACCTGTTCTAATATCCCAGTACTCATAACATGCTTAATGCCATTCTTGAACACAACAAAGACAATACCTGCTCCAGAAAGCTCCAGATTAGAGATCCTGAGATGTTCTGCTGATAATTTAACATGTTTTAATGCTCCCGATTTCTTCGGATCCAACACTATATCGAGGATCCTGAAGTCAGCAGGAGCTTGCAGCTCTGTTGTTGTTTAGCTATTTCCAGTACATTGAACAACAGTGAGAGAAGTTTTATACCTAGAGAGGATTTGGTAGAATTTTCTTCCCCTTCCCCAGCAAATTACCCTGATCTGGGGGCCAAAACACCCACATGTCAGTCTGGCATGCCAGGCTAGTTTAGGTTTTTCTGGTCCTCCAGAATCACAGGTATTTTCTGCTTCTTGCACAGTTATATTTGAAGGAGCTAAGAAAAGGGATATGAAAATCTGCACACACACACCCTCTTTTTCCCCTCCGGTAACTGACTTTCACAAAAGGACCAGTTCAGCAGCATCAGCGTAAGTGCCCAGTGCCATCTTAGACACATCAGGAACACCCATGCAAGGCTGGCAGAGGTGACATGGGACCTATAGGGGACCATCCCCATCTGGAGCAGCAGCACAAGGCCAGAGACACACTAGGCTACCTGAAAAAGCAATCAACCACTCTCAAAGTGCCCTTCATAAATTTTGCAGATTACTTTCTGAGGTAAAACAAAGATTTTATTGGCAAACTTCTCAGATGATAGCTAGATGGCCAACATACAGCTAAGTCCCTCTCCCACCTCTCCCAGAAGAAAAAGGAGGTGTTAGTCATTTCTGCAAGATTTTTTGAGTGAAATGAAAAAAATATTACAATTGCTGCATGGCATATGCACACGTATTTCTACCCAGGAAATCCTTTAAGATTAAATTCTGGCCTGAAATATGGGAGCCCTAAAATGGCTGTAATAGTGTCCTAACACAATTCACACATGGCATTCATTTAATACATATAAAGGCAGGAAAAGACAAAAATATACCCTCCCTAGTGATCCAGTTCAGGCCCCTTTGAATCAGTGGAAACCTTCTATTGACTTCAATACACTTTAATAAACACCTTCACCGCTCACTCTCTACCATCAGGTAGATTTAGCTAATAGCAGTGTTCTTGAGCTACCCTTGCTATTTTGGGCAGTTTCCTCAGCCAAAATGTCATTCATGATCTTATATGGGCTTCCCTTCACTCTGCGCAGCTGCCTCAAACATGTAAACAACAGTATTCTACACCTTATAACAGCAATAGCCAGAAATCAACCATGAAATATACGGTCTCACTCTTCCCTGTGTTCCATAACAAACAAGTGTGGCATTTTAAAAAAACATATAAATTCATTAAAGGCTAATGGTCTTTCACCTATTGGTGAAAGACAGTAATTCTTTAGTCTTCTAGAATGGAAATGGGAGCAGATGCATTCAAAGTAATTCAACAGCCACAGGTCCCTCACTCCGAAAAGGCCTCAGAAATATCTGGCAGAGCCAGACCACTTTAAGCTAGAAGGTTTTAGTATTTAAAAGACCTTCCTGCTATAAAGCTGTGATTCAATTCATAATAATTTCTCCATTTGGGAAGCAAATATTTGGAGCGCTACATGAGCATACCAGATGGTTTACTTCCCTTTATTCTCTTCAACTTGTTCAACATCCCTCCATCACTACTGCTTTCTTCTAAGTGCAAGGATTTGGTCAGAGATGTCATTCTTTATCCACAAAAATGGCATCTCGGTGGCAGATCAGACCGTATCACAGGCAAAGGCCTTCACTGCCAAAAAGGGTCAAAAGGAGTTTGTATTCAGTTAATAAAATACATGTAGGAAGCAAGTTTTGGAGGGGAGGAAAAACAGGATCACCAAATGTTTGTTCTGAGTGGAAATCAAGTTAGTAATGCAAAGCAGATACCTACAATAAGCATTGGCTCAAAACAAAATCTGGTGTCAGCCTGAAAACTAAGCATTTAAAGGTGCTTCCAACATCTGCAGTATTGCAACTAAGATGCTGTTCAGTTTACTTCTAAAATGCTGCTGTTACATCAGGGAAAAGGAGCACATGCCAATGAATGTGGCCCATTTAATATTCCCTTATGGAAATGATTTCCCAGTTGATGAAACCAAAACCAGAGTGCTACAGAAAAGTAACAGATTTGCTGAAAAGTGTCTCTGGACTCTACAGATGGAACAAGAGGTAAAAACTTTGCTATAGACTTTCTAAATATCCTGAAGAGTTTAATCTCTCCGCTATGGAATTTCAGGGAATTAGACAAGCAGAAGGGATGTCAGTCCCCATTCAGTTCAAAAGGATGCTGCAGAACCTTAAACCCTTTTTGTTTTCATCCTATTAATGTCTGGAAGTATTTTTCCACAGGACTTTTTTTTTTTTCTCTCTTCTTCTTTCAGTCTTTTGTTTGGTTTCGCTTTTTCTAAGTTGGCATGCAAACCACAAGCGCTCATGAAGGGTTAGTGATTTTAAAAAAGAAAAAAAACCTTAATTGTAATTGATGCTTCTTATAGTTATACAATGTTGTCCAGTGGCAAACAATGCTACTGCAAAAAACTACTTAGGCTTTACAGTGTACACTTACTATATTTGATTTATCTTAACAAAAAAGCCCCAAAGGCTAAAAACCACAATTGGCTTCTGAGAAACTTCGTATCATCTTCAAGAAGAACCACTGCTATGAAAACAAGCTCAGTCGTGAATCACAGAGTCATCAGTAGAACATTCATTTACCCATCCTTTGTTCTCTGCTCACAGCGATCCGTATTTCCTAAGGCTCTCTGTACACCTCCAATCTCCATGTCACATCTAGCCGTGCGAAAAAAATAAAGAGCAGGACCTAGCAAGACTGTATTGCAAATCAGTTGCTTTTTAAAAGTCATGGAGTCTAGCGTATCTGGTTGAGATAAATGGAGAAAAATGTACAGCCTGTACTCTTATCACTTCTGACTCAACAGTGGAGGGAAAACAGGGGCAAGAGTTGCCATATTTAAAAGAGAATAGTATTTTCACTGGTAACAATAAGGAAAGCAGTAACAGAAAATGAATCTGAAAGACATTTGAGGAAATATGTCGTTACTCTTCTTGGCCAAATCAGAGACCTGTCTAAAGACTAGGAGTACAATCCTTCATCATTAATTTCATTTTACCACGAGGTTCAATTATTTGCAGGGGCAGGCTGCCCAAGAAGACAGTGCTCGTTACCATCCTGGGACAGCCTAACCACACTAAAGGCGGCGGGCCAGTGGAAACTAGTGAAGATGTTAAAAAACAAACTGAAACTGGACATAGCATTAAACAAGAACTTTTCCCAGTGTGGTAACCAGGTCTGTTTTAGCACTACTTTATTACTGGGGTATTTTTCCTGACCTACTTAAAAATCCCTGTTAAATTAATAACTAGGAATGGCTAAATTTGAGGAACAGCTATTAACTAGAATGGACTTCGGCATTTCCCAGTTCTCAGCCAGTGGCTGCCAGTATTTGGGGGATAGGGGGGTGGGGGGGAAGCTATAAATCTGAGTCAATTCCTATTTTATGAAAAAGAGCACACACCACCTCTCCACATTCCTCTGACATACAGTACACACTTTCCCAAACTGGACCTCATTTATGCACAGATGGAAATCTCAATTCTTTGATTTTGCAAAGCAGATGAGATGTTTCAGACCTGGTCAAGCCGCTGGTGTCTGGACACTTCCCTGACTCGTCTATGGAATCACGATTTCATGTGCTTAAAGCCTCTGGAGTTTGAACAGGGGCTAAACAACATGAGTTTGCATTGGGCTCTCCAGGCATAGTTTTGCACACAGAATCTCTCACTAGAAATATTTTCGGAAACTCAGGAGCTGCTGCCCCTGTGCCTAATGTTTACCGCACTTCCCAAGAGCTCCAACAACCAGGAAACACAAGACCTCAAGTCTTCCAAGAAAAAACAAATGTACATATGTATATACATACACAAATAGATTTCTCTACACATTCAACGCATGAATTCTGCAAGGAACCTGTAATGATTGTAAACAGAAATGTAGAAAAAAAAGGTCCTGACCCACTACCCAACATACAAAATGACAACAAAGCATCATTAACACAGAACCACTGGCTGCTAGGCCCCACTCAAAAACACTCTCGACAAATCTTCCCAAAAAAATTTTCAAACAAAAAAGCGCACTGCTATCATAACACACTGTACATCGATCACCCAATGGAATATGTATTTAGATAAGTTCAGGGTATCAGCTAGCCCTTTCATCTTTAACTTCTGTGAGACTGCAATTCTTTGAGAATTGAGTCAAAAGTTTCTGGGTTAAGTAACAGAGGACAGACCAACTCAGGTGGCTCTGTGGTAGGCATCTGACAAAGACCACCCGATCAGAATAGGAAGTAGCTGAAAATTTCTTTAGATAGCAGGAAAAAGCCTCTTGATAGCAAACCCTGGCAGACTTCATCTCAGCCACTCTGGCATCTGCTGAAAGGGCAGTAGGTTTGTGCACAAGCAATCCAGGAGACGTACGGAGAACATCAAGGCCAATCGCTTGACACAGGTGGTCAATGAGCCAACTAAGGGAGATGCTCTGCTGGATCCATTACTCAAAAAACCCAAACAAAACTTATCAAAGACAGAAAAGTGAAGGCAGCCTTTCCTCCAGAGACTGTGAAGTGTAAGGTCCTCGACTGCCCACGCAGTAAAGCAGCCAAACTTTATCCAGAGCTGTACCAACAAAAGCAGAGCCAGCAGGTCAAGAGAAGGGATCCTTCTCCCATTTGGCACTTTAAAGACACCTGCATCCAGTTTTGGCTCCCCAGTATAATGACAATATTGACATACCTGAGGGCATCCGAGTACAGAGGGCCACCAAGATGGATCAGGGGACTGAAGCACAGGACGCACAAAGAGACCAAGACCTGGGTTTATTCAACCTGGAGAAGGTGAAGGGGGATTTATTGCTGCCTATGACTACCTAATGCAAGCATGAAGTGAAGATGGAGCTAGACCCTTCTCAGAGGTGCAGAAGGATAAAATGAGCATAGGCTACAACAGGAAATTCCAGTTAAATGTACAGAAAAATATTTTCATCTAGGGGATGGTCAAATATTGGGAGACAAGCCTAAGGAGGTTGTGATCTCTGACCCCAGAGACAACTGAAACTCACCTGAGCAAGCTGATCTCCAATCTGATCTAATTGGCCCTAACTGTATGAGGACAGGGATGAACCAGAGACCTCCAGGTGGCCCTTCCTAACTATTCTATGAATCCATGATCCAAGTCCAACAGCAGAATTACAACCCTGTACTTCGGGATAGCAGATGTTCAGCTGAGAAATGGGTTTAGAGAAGCCAAAGCCCAGCTAGAGGAAATTAATGAAGGACACCACCTAGTCCTTGTTTTTCTATTGCATTTATTCTACTACAATGATGTTTTCTATCATCATTATTCTCTGCCACATGCAGCTATGTATGACACAAGGTGACCATCGCCTACATTTAGATGTGTACAGCAACTGTGTGTGTATCTGAGTGGAGCTCAGTGTATATATAAGTTTAAAGGATAATCCCCTTTGGGATTTGTGGGACCCAAATTCAGTTAAAATTGGTGCTTTTTAGAGGTCAGTGCAAAACAAAGCAATGAGAAGAGTTGCATACTGAGCAACACCTTGTCTACTTATCCCCTTTTTTTCCTCCTCCAACAGTTCATACTCTACACCATCTGTTTTAATTGCTCGCTGACATCACACCTGGTGCTTGGACATAAATCTCAGAGCACTTCAAGCATGTTTTAACATCATACCAAACCTTTCATCTCCTTACATCCAGAAACAGAGGTGCTGTATAATGTTGACTGAAGAGGACAGTGGCAAGACAGGACTTCCATGACATATATGGAGACAAATCTGTGTGTGCGCAGAGGGGAAGAGTGCTTTTCCTGTAAGATTCAGCCCTTCAAATATTTAAATAACCTGAGGAGCAGCTTTCCCCAGCTCAAGTATATGATGCAGGCTAGCCACAGCACTGGCTTTGTGCCTTGAGGAAACCCCATGTGGATACATTAAATATTTTCAGTAGCTTAAGGATCACATTAAAGTAAACAAATCCATGGCAAAACCCAAAGCATCTCAGTATACAAAACAAGTCAGGCCACAGATCTTTAATAAAAGCACTTTGAGTCAGTGACAAACAAGATACAGCAGACATGACAACTCAGAAAAATCAAGCTGGGGGTAGAAGTGTGCTGCTGGTGTTTTCAGAGGATCGAACAAGGTCCCTAAACCTAACCACCCCCCCTCAGTGGCTTCTCAGCCATTCATGACACACTAGAAGGCCACTAAAAAGTCACTCTTGCCTCACCCCTCCTCGAGCTGCTATGGCAGAAGCATAGAAGTCTTTGTTCTGACCAAACCTGATGGAGTAAATTAAGTCAGAAAAAAACTCCAGCTCTAATCTCTGAGTAGGAAATTAAGTTCATTTTATGGGAAGGACACCAAGCAACCTATACTCCTCCCTACTTCCTCCACTTTCACAACATGCACTTCAGCTAGGGCACCTTTGTGGAAAGAAGCCTGACACTGCCAGCCTCCTAATAGGATTCATCTAATTTGAGCAGGGCATGGCAGAAAGCATCTCCCTGTAGAAGCTGTTCCCCATCTTACTGGTTAGTCTGTTCAAAGAGGCTGGTCAGCCACATGTTTGACAAGACTATGCATTTTCATTCAGCAATCTTCTGTCCTGCTCCCCTTATTGGGACATTAGGAGGCAATAAAAGGTGCATAGGATCCTTTTCGCCATGACATTAGCTAAGTAACCAATTCTAATTCCAAGAGTCAGAATGATCCTCTTTAACAAATAAGGCCCTGAAGCTCCCTTGGGAAGGGGAGGGGTTCTGCAGCACTGAGAGGAGTACAGTAAAGGGCTTGTTCTCAGAAGCCCAGCACACACAAGAGCTTTGGAAGGTTGTATCCCTGCACTTTGGTCTTTGGGTAGTGCCACCTGCTCAGTATCTGTAGTGGTCTGGCTTGAATGGCCCATCTCTTGATAAGCCTAGGTATTTGGCCTGCTTGTCACTCAGCTTCGTCAGCTTCACACACAGTTTATCCAGATGAGCAGCAGCCACAGCTTCATCCAGCTGGAAAACAAAACATTGAGACAAGAATATGGGAACAGAGTCCTATTAGTTCAGGAAATCATGGTCAATAGTGAGAAATTAATATGTGAGAACCAACAGCAGCCCCAAGGAGGACTTAGACTGTCACAGGTGAACAGTCAGACAGCTCTTTTCCTGCCAACACACCTCACCTGCTTGAGCACAGAGGCATCTGCTTTGAGCACGTAACTGCATTCAGATGGAAGAGCCACATGCTTTTGAAGGAGTCAAGTTAAGCTTAAGTGAGACAGACAACTTTATATAATCAAGCCCATTTCAATCTCATTTACACATTCACATCCATCCAACAAGTAAAGAACAGAGATCAAACTATTCAGAGATAAGAATAGCCAGTTTGGTAGAATGGTAAAGCCCCAGTCATGTTTCCACTACAAAGACACCTGGACATACTAGACTATCATCTTACAATTTTAGGTAAGTTCCAATACTGGAAAAAATGCATCTCCTTTCCAGATATCCCATCTTAGGGGTACATGTATTAAAAATTTCATTCCAGAATCACTAATTCAGCAAGAATACTAGTATCTATTGGCATTATCTTCATGAAGAATAAAGCCAAGGTGGGCTGTAGGACATATGCTTAGAAATGTTGACATACTTTATCCCAGAGGTGTCAGGCAGACATGCAAACTCAATGGATTGAAAAATGGGGAAGTTACAAGACAGTTAAGTGCAACAGGAGATAGGTACAGAAAAGTCAGAAAACAAACAGTAAAATGGCAAACTAGGTGCTATGTCAGAGGGGTACGTACAGCCATAAAGGATATTCAAAGATAGAAAGGACAGCACTAAGAAGGGATCGGGTGCTGCTGAGTTACAATAGAAGGACAAGTTTGACCACCATTTGTAATTCCTGCAAAATACAAGTAATCATTGCTAAGGAAACAGATATAAGGTAAGTCTAAATTCCAGCAGCACAGGAAAGACTGGTGATATTTCCCCATACTAGTAAAATAGATGTGAAAGGTTGCAATATATTTGAAGGGCAATAAATCAACAAAACAATCAAGGGCCAGATCTCCAGCTTGTGTGAAGCAGCATCTCCTAAATGATTCAGTAACTAGTCCTAGATTTCCCACTCAAAGGGAGTGTGGTAACAAGCAACTACTCTGAAGTCTGAAGTAATCCCATTGTAATGAACCAGGTAAAAAGCTACATCTGTACAGAATATAATTCACTGCAACTCAACCTGCTCATAGTAGAACTGCCAACATCTCTTGAGAACCAACACAGCCAAAGATGTACAAGACAATTAAAAACGTAAGATGAAGAGGTTGAAGAATGTGGAAGTGAACCATGAAAGCTACTAAACATAAGAGTCAGTAAAATCACAAAAGAAAAAAAACTAATGGGAAGGACTGTTTAGAAGCAAAGCAAGTATTTAAGCTTAGTAGACCCTGCCAGAAGAAAAGAGGGTTAAAAATTGAATGCATATATGGTTGACTAGACTGATATGTGAAGATCAGATAGGTGTATTTCCAGCAAGTTTAAGACAGATTACACCCACTTGAAAAGGAGTTCAGTCCCTGACATTTCCCAGATCAGGTTCTCAAACTGCAGCAGAGATAAGTTGTTTCACAGCTGCTTCAGCTTGGGGGCTTCAAGATTTAGATAAAGGTACACAAATTTAGATGAAGGTAAGCTGACATTCTTACCTTAAAATCAGATAGCTGAGCATAAGGACAGACAGATTTGGTGCCAAGAACACGGACACAGCAGTTCGCCTAGACTTCCAGGAACACACACTGCAGAAATGTGTGCGTGTTTGTAAAAGCTGATCATGAAAGCAATATTCTTGCAGTCAAAGAAAGTGTAGTGTAAGGTACTTGGTAATTCTTAAATTTTACATTTGGACCTCAAAGCTACTACACAGAACAAGGAAAGATACTAGCCAGAAAATTAGAGAAAACTCCTCTGCCCATCTTTTGTTGGTTCTGACAAGGCTACTGCTTTATTCTTTGAAATTCTCTATGGAGCACAGAGGGTAAAAAGAGCATTTTGTCACAGTTTATGAACCTGAAAAGATCACTGCTATATGCTCCACTAACATGCAAATCAATTTGTAACTGATCTGGGCATTACTTCTCATTTCCAGTTCAAGTATGCTTACTAGAAATTGTTATTCAGGAAGAGGATGAATACACATTTTATTAGCAACATTGGACTATCATTTTCGACAGAATTGTCAACAAAACTCTTCCTTTGAAGATGATTATGTGTCAGCTTGCTGATCAAAACCTACATTGTATTTCTGGTATGCTTTGTTTGACCATTAACTGATCATTTTGGAAGCTTAAGTCCTTCAGCAAACACTTCATAAGTAAGCCCAAACATACACATTCTACTTCCCAAATGAAAAGTATTTTCACATTTAGTCTCACACCTGGCTGCATTCCAAAGGCAGGGGGATTTAACTCCAGCATCTTTTTCAATAACCATCTCGAATTCTCAGGCTTGTTTTGGAAAATTAAAGCCAGGTTAGTTTTATAAAAGGAATTTGCGAATTGTGACATGATGCAGATTTTTCCAAGAACACAGAATGCAGAGATAAGTTTAAAGGGAAACCTGAGGGAATCTGTCATTAATATTTTGTGAAGCTATTAGGACCAGATTGTGATAAGCTCTGCTCGGGTGCAAATGGGACCCAGACTCTATCAACCACAGTAAAAGTAATTCCTAGTTTCACTCCAGCTTCAACTCTGCCCCCTAGACTTTACTGCTGGATAGGCATGTGAAAGCTTGCTGTGAATGCTGACATTCAGCAGAAGGAACAAGTTGGTTGGGAGAAGCTCCCTGACTACCCTGAGGCAGCACAGGGCTTCCTAGCACCTTAGGGAAGAGCCCCAGGTCAAGCCAAAAAGTGACTGGACGTTCCTATCGCATGTGACAGACAAGTCCCAGTTTTGCACAACAGATTAGCCACAAAAAACAGCCCACTTCAGACTCAGCATGGCCAAGGCGAGTCAGTCACTGAGGGACAGAAGCTCCTTGCAACAACAACATGCAGTAGGAAATGAACTCAAGCACAAACTAAACAAATCTACGTGATCACATCTGAAGTCGGCTTCCTTACAAGCCTGCGTCTTTCCGCTATTCTAACTCACCTTCTTTGGCAGAAAATGGACTCCGACAGAGTATTTGTCACTATTGGTCCACAGCTCGATCTGTGCCAGCACCTGGTTGGTGAAGGAGTTGCTCATAACAAAGCTAGGGTGACCCATGGCACAGCCCAAGTTAACCAGTCGGCCCTCTGCTAGCAGTATGATATGACGACCATTCCTCAGTGTATAGCGATCCACCTGGGTGGGGAAAAGCAAAAGCAGTGTGATGTCAGGGTAAAGGGAGCATTTTAAATCGCACAAAGCTTGATCAGCTTTCTTCCCACATCAACAATTCAGCAGTGGGCTTGCAACACAGACTTTGATTACAATTGAGACACCCCTCCCTCAATTCCCAGCCAGTGTTTACGAAGCCTGTAGCTATTCTGGACTTCACACAACATGAATCTTATCATCTGCTTCATACTTAACCAGTTATCCAGTTCTTCTGGTTTTTCCACATGCATGTTGTCTCAGACAGCTGTGGTGGGGAGCATGCTGCTAGCAGTAAAACATAGTTCATATATGCCTAATTGTAACAACTAGTGTGGAGAGACAGGAGAGAAGAGGGAACACCTCTGCATGCAATGGTCCAGAGCCTTTGCATCAAACACAGGGCTAAGAGCCGGAGCTCTCAGCCTGCTGAAACTCTTCCCACTTCCTTACGGAAGGCCAATGCTTTACAGTATAACAAACAGCTGTCCGAGCTTCTGGTGTACCCTCCTTTGCTCTCAGGGGGCCAAAGACATGGTCCTCCACTCAGACCGATTTCCAAGCTATGCTGGGGACAACAGGACTCTGCACACAGAATCAAGTCTCAGAGGGGCTGAGGAGAGGGCTCTTCAGCTATACAAGAGAGTCCCACGCAATTCAGAAGATAATGTCACTTAATATGTGCCTCAACTGCCTGGGCCAGATTGGGCTCCTGCAATGTTAAAGCTAATTCTACTTCTCCTTTCCACCAGTCACTAGCTCCTCTCTTCCCTGCCTTCACCCCTGTAGGTGGTTACAATATTAAAGCCCAGAATGAAACGCCAATATGGCCTATAAGTCACAAGAATATTCAGTATTCACTGGTATTTATGTCACACCAAGCACATGGGAGTAGAGCAAACCTTTGGAAAGACTTAAAAGATAACCAGTGACCAACTTTGTCAAAGTTTAATGCTTTAGACAAGTCCGTTTATCTTCTGCTGTCATAGCACAGCAACTGTAAAAGACCTAAAAGGGTCCCTCCCCACAGCTGTATTTATACTTTTAGTCTCAAAAGTTACTTAATATGAAGCAAAACACACATCGCTTTCAGTTTTATTCTTAAAGCTTTGGCCTGTAAGTTAAAAGCCATGTGAGATGAAGCTTTAATTGTAACAATGCCATCTTCTGAAAAAACATCTTTGTGCAGGTCCTTAGCAGAGATGTAATAAGTAAACCAATAGAAACCATTTTATTAGAACAGGTATTTTGCCTTCAGAGCGAGTCTGTGCCTCCACCTGTCTTCCCCAGCTATGCTTTAATTGCAGCACTATTTTCTACTTCTGGGTTCATATAACAGATTATTATGTTTTCAGCACAACATATGCAGACAGTAACCACCTCAAACAGAAGCCCTAAATAACATTCTTAATTTCTTCTGCCCGAGAGCAGTACAAGAAGGTAGGGTTAGTAAGAATGCTCTCTACTGAGCAGTTGCAATATTTCTTATGGATGCTGATTCTCCGTTGTGGACCACCAGTGGCAGTGCTCAGTCCATGCAAAAGATACCATATGGGCTTTCATAAGATTATAGGAGGAAGTAATGAAACAAAGAAAGCAGCCAGAAAGCAGAACACTAAAAGCCCTGAGAACAGCTACAATATTACTTATATTAAACATTACATTTACAGATCAAACTACTACAAGGTAGCAGTTAAATAGCATTTCAGTTTTGAAGTCTGAATCAGGTGGTTCAGATGTCAACATATTATCTCCATGTAATATCCACACAACTTGCACCTGGACAGCTGCTGGCTTGCACATGGAATCACAGACCTTCGGCAATCTGCTGACATGACTCATTCAATGCACAGGGTAATGCAGAAAATGCAAATTAATGTCTTTGCACAGAAATAAATACAAAATAGTAGTGGTACCAACAGAGGCTTAAGTCAGTACTGTGGAAACACATCTCATCTATGGGCAGATAAACAGGCTGATTCATAAGCTCAAGAAATAGCTATAGAACTAGAATTCAAGTTATCCAAGTATTAAGTTCATCTCCACATTTATACAAATGCCTCCTCCCTTTCCCCACTGGCATATAGCTTGCTCCGGACTTTCTGGCTGCTTTACACTTCTCTCCACACCATGATACACAAATAATTTATTTTCAGAGCCAAACTTCATTGATCCCACCCTGACCTTTCCTTTCCCTCTAGAGTTGAGCTTGTGCGACATGTCAATCTCTAATACCAGAACGCAGCTGAGCAGGACTGCAGTGCAAACCCATATTCAAAGCAACCTGCCTGCTTTTCAGTAAAAAGCCTATTTCCTCCTTAACTGTACTTTGAAAGCAACAGATGAGTCAGAATTGCACAATTAGAAGTTTTCCTTTCCCAAGTATTAAACATTTCTTACACCAGCTCACCACTTGTAAACGGAGACCATATGATACTGAAAACTACCATGTTGGACACTTTCACAATTACTCTGTACCTCTAGCTGAAGTCTAGCAACCCTCAGCTCATATTAATCCTCTGATCAAGAGACAGATGTCTTCATAGGAGGTTAGAGATTTTTGCTCTTGCACTATATTCCCCTCCCTGCTACAGGATATAGAAAAAAGCTGCCAGGTCTTAGTAAAAATTTGAATATTTAGTACTTGGTATTAGAAAACATAGGGTATCTCACCCAGAACACTGATGTGAAAAAACATATGTTATTCTAAGGATAAGTGCAAGATCTCACACCTTTAACACAGGACTGACCTCCCCTTGAGGCGCCCAAAAGACTGTGGTCATCTTGTCCCCAGAAGTGTCCCTTTGATGAATCTGAGCAACAAAACTGAGAAACCAGCAATGGCCTAACCGGCAAACTGGTAACTTCCTTCCCCAATTCCAGTGTAAGAGCAATTCTATCAATTATTGTAATGACTCATCACTGCTGCCCTGAGAAAATTCCCAACTCACACAGATGAATTCGCATGCAGGTGTTGAGGGACAGAAGCTGCAGGATACCTACTGGGAGCTCATTTCTAAACCTAAAGTTAATGCGTGTCCTGGAAGAATTAAGCCATTGCAGCAAATTTCTACTCAATGCCTGTTAATGTGTTTCAAGCACGGAATTTGGGGCCCTAAAGTCACATTTCACCTCCCAGTCCTGCCTCTCCCCCTTTTGAAACAAGTAAGCTTTTAGGACATGTATAAGTCCACCTCCGCTCAATTGCCCAGCCACCATGGCAATCAGGCACAGCGAATGAAAATGAATAGTGAAGCTTTTACACAGCAGAACTTGTTCACATAACACCTGCTCAGCAGGTACCTCCTTACCTTCTCATGCAGGTCTGAAGTCTTTAGGGACAAGACATTAAACAGACAAAAAATGGAGCATAGGGGTATACCACTAGCACAGTATAGCTACATATAGCATTAAATACACCAATAACAGAGTCCAACTGGACATTCAAACTAGTTAACAGTGCTTCAGGTTCACTACTAGAAGTCAACAAAACCCAAGTATTAACTTGAGTCAGGGACCAGCTTTTATGGGCCATCTATAGGCCATCCTCACTTCAGTAAAGCTTCAAACATGCAGAATGGCCACGTAAAAATCAGGTTTACCTCTAGGTACATCCCATCTCCAGTGGCAACCAGCAGATGGGTAAGGAAAAGTAGAAGAACAGCCCAAGGGTAAAGTGCTATTTCCCCCATGTCCTGGTTTCAGCTGGGATAGAGCCAGGGACTGGCTGGGCATCAGTCAGCAGGTGGTGAGCAGTTGTATCACCTAGTTTGGGTTTGTTTGGTTTATTTTTTTTTTCCCTTCTGTGTTTTATTCCTCTCTTGTTGTTTTACTTACCTTCCTGGGTTTTGTTCCTCTCTTGTTTTACTTTCCATTATAATTTATTATTGCTGCTATTATTTTATTATTTCAAGTATTAAACTGTTCTTATCTGAACCCACAAGTTTCCTTACTTTTGCTCTTCCAATTCTCTCCCCCATCCCACTGGTGGGGGGGAGGGTCAGCAAGCAGCCGTGGGGTGCTTAGTTGCCAACTGCAGTTACACCACACCACCACAGTAAATCCTCTTCAGCTATGTGTGCATCAAGCTGAGACAGAGATGGCCCAGTCAGGGCTGCCAGAGACCTTTTACAAACTCTAGCTAATGACTTTTAAGCAAACACACTTGTGGCACCCACAGCACCCTGGGCAGCTGTTTTCACAGCTTCTGCTCTGTGAGCAGGTATCTCCTTTGCATCACTCTGAATATCCTGCTTGCGACAGCAGCGGTTTATATAACAGACCAGAGAGATTCAGGGTAGGAGGTAGGTCTTCAGCATTAAACCATATGGATGACCTTGACCCTAAATTCTATCCTTTTGAAAAGGTAATATTCTGTTTTTAACCAGAAACTTTTTACAGTTTTCATACCTTGGACTAGACTGCATCTCATTGCACCTAATACATCTGTGACAGACTGGCTCCTTCAATACAGAGTATATAAAGAAAAAGGGACTACTACCTCTGCCAACAGTGACACAGTTTTTCATATGGACTTTAAGAGCCACATTGAATGGCCATGTGCAGGTAGCTTGTATGTTACCATATTAACATCCAATTTAACCTTCAACAATGTTTACTTTTTGAGCAGTCCCAGTTCTAGTTTTAAAACCCAAGCTACCAGAAAGCAAGCAGCTAGCTGCAGGCTCCTCTAGGACAAGAGCTGTTGAGCAGTCAGCTCCACACTAAGGTCATGGGCAAGAACAGACTTGAATGCAGTGAGAACTTGAGGGTATAACTTCATACCTACTAGTTAAGCCCATGTAGCATGTCCCAACAGCAAACAGGATACTGAAGACTCACAACTGCTTAGTAAGAGTTTGATGTGGGTGGCCCATAAGCCACAGGGGAGTTATGAAAATTGGAAGGGCAGACTGAGATTTACTAAGATATGCTTGGGTGTGGTGTTTTTTAAAAACTAGAAAACCTGTCCCAGAATCCTGCTATCAGCAAGCACACTCCCTCTTTAAAAGGTAACTAGAAGTCCCATGCCAAGTCAAACAAAGCCTGGTTTGCTTTATGTGATGTTCTCCCTCAATGCTGGTGTTACAAAACAGTTCTGCTTTAGTTTTGTTTCTCTGCTTTAGGGGACACAGCTGAAAAGGTGAAATTTAGATCCTTATTTTCCTGTGCAGCTACAGCCATAGCCTGAAATAAATACATAGTGGGAATGCAAGCTGAGCAAGGATAAAACATCTCGCCTTGTCTGCCCACGCATAGACTTCTGGTCTACACAGGTTTCTAAAATGAAGCCACTAAGTCTGGACAAGAAGTCTGAGTTTGGCAGACCTCCAGATAGGCTTTCCTTAGGCTTCAATCTCCAAGTAAAAAAAATGCTTTGAAAACAAAGAGGTGTGAATTTTTTCAAACCTTGACAGAATCCCAGAAGACGTTCCCTTGAGATTCACTCTAATCCTGGCACCCTGCACCAGGACCAAGATCGTTTTGGTGCAGAGCAGTACATGAGCAAGCAGCTTCCCAAGAGGAAATTCAGATCAGCCACCAGACAATCTATGGGCTCGTTCTTAAGAAGTTTGATACAGTCTCTAATGGTCTGTTCTGTATTCATCATTAACTTGTTTTTGAAACTGTTATGGCATTGTTTTCAGCTGGGGGCTATCAAAGAAAGCATTTCCATACCTCCTCACCATACCCCCAACAAAGCTGACTTTCTGTATGGAATGAACTTGATGCAATTAATTGTCTACACAACCGCCACTGAGGAGTAGACTACTGTTTGTCAAGGAATTAGGAACACATGGAGAAAGATGCATCCATACCAGGCGCCTCTCACCAGAGACCACGCTGTACACTTAGGCACTGACTGGAACCAATTGCTTTAATACCAACACAAGAATATGACGTGCAGCTTGTTCCACGTTAATCAGGGAAGAGCAGAGCAGAATCTCCATTCTGATCAACCCAGAGCAACACCGGCTCACAAGAAAGCTAGAAATAAAGTACCTGAAGAGAAATAACCCCCTTTCCAGAAACAGACACTAAGTAGCTATTGCCTCTTTCTAGCAGGAGAGCTTGTGCAAGAGCTGTCTCACCTGAGGTTTAACATTCACCGCCTCTACTGCATTTTCATTCAGCCACTTTGCATCAACTTCCACATCAAAATGGCCAATATTACACACTATGGCATCATCCTTCATCTGCTCAAAGTGCCTGCAAAAAAAAAGTTTTGATACAAGTTAATGCACAAAAAAATTTCTCTTCAGCATCAGAAGATGCTCTGGTCCGCAGCTCTGCTCAAGGAGAAATGAAAAGTGCCTGGCTCACTGACTGCATTTGACTCTCACAAGATGTGTGGGTCTGGTAATCTTCCAGGCACGTGAAGTCTACTGGAAGAAACTCTCAAGCTTCTAGGGAAGAACACTCCCCAAGGATATAAGAGGTTATTGGAGAGAAAATATTTTCCCAGTATGGAAAGTAAAACTATTTTGTTTAATTGGTCAAAACTGAAATACCTACAGTTAGTTATTCTCTTTCCTACACAGAAGAAATAGTTTTCTTCATGACTTCAAAGTTTCCAGCAGTTTTACATCTCTATCTCCTCCCACTTAATCTGATCTTCCACTACAACAATCATGATGGCAAAGATAGGAATGAGTTTGTGTAGAGTGGAGGGGCTATAAATTGAGATCTAAGAAGCAATAACAAAAAAAAATGCAGGGTGGTTTGAGAACAGGCTAGTTTCAAGTCTGCTATGTGTAGTCACAGATGGAATCACTTTCAACCTTTACCTACCTCCTCTTCTGCTCACATTTATCTGTCCTAACACAGAATTTAGCCCCGAGGCTTTCATACTCCAAAAATCTATCTATCTATCCCTCTACACCTTTCATTTCTCCATCATTACATGCTGTAAGACAGGAACAATTGCAACATGGCAGCATCCAACAGAACTGAAAGACCAAAGCCCTGATTTCTCACTAAATTGATGCTAAATTCTGATGTCCAGAAATGAGACTGTGTGCTAGCCCTCACCATACTGCTGACAAGTTATGACTGTATTTAAAAAATCTAACTGTACAGGTATGCTTTCACTAAATCAAGTGGCTAGACCATACCTGCCCTGAACAATGTCAGTGCAGCCAGTGGTGGTAACAAAGATATTGCCTTCTTTGCAGGCCTCCTCCATGGTTGTGACTTCATAACCTGAAAAGAGAAAAAGTTATTCCTCTACCCAACCACCAGCACTTATTAAAACACAGGCTACAATATTACAAGTAGAAAAGTATGAAGAAAGAATGACTAAGAGAAGTCTGTGCCAACACCCAACCTATGGAGGATGCAAGGTAGTGGGCATACTTGTCTTACTAAATACCAACATAGCACAAAAACATCTATCCCTCACCTGTTTCCAGTCTGTAGATCTATACATTCAATGTCTTACATCCATAGGTGTAGTATCTGGCACAGCACACAGACTGGATTCAGGGGGTCAAGTTTGCAAAGGAAAGTGCACCCACAACACCTGCAGGTTCTAGTCAGGTATGAACAGAAATGGGATAAACTGGTACTAAGAAGCATAGTTACATGAGGCACCCACAGAAGAGAAGGAGCACAGCTTCCAGAACATGACATGAGCACAGCTGGAAAGGCAGATAGCATGGCAACACTCTCCAAAAACATCTACTGAAGGTAAGACCTGTTTTACTGTGGAGACATTGTAGTGAAGTCTTAACCCACACTGGAGGTTAGAGTTGCACAACTTGAAGATAATACACCCATTCAAAACCAGGCTTAGTGTTGTGAAATGGGGACCTTACCCCACTACGGTCTCTATATCCTTGACTCCAAACACACCTTCAAGGCCTATACTAATAAACTCCTTCCCTATCCATAAGGAAAGAATTCCTACAGTTAAACTGGAGTCACCTCTACCTCAACGGGGACAGGGCTGAAACCCACTGAAACTTTCTTGGCCAACTATCACTTATTGCTCTACACTGACCTGCAGAGACCCCCCCGTCAGGTGCATTAATTTCTGCATCTCCTTCAGTTCTCACCTTCCATGGCTGCCTGCAGTGCATTGATGGGATCGATTTCGGTGATGATGACTCTGGCTCCAAAGCTCCGCAGGGCCTGAGCACAGCCTTTGCCTACATCACCATAACCTGCCACGACTGCTACTTTT
This sequence comes from Aptenodytes patagonicus, assembly GCF_965638725.1. NCBI lineage: Eukaryota > Metazoa > Chordata > Aves > Sphenisciformes > Spheniscidae > Aptenodytes > Aptenodytes patagonicus. The sequence goes on from NC_134962.1 coordinate 16,362,500, forward strand.
CCAGCAATCATGACATCTGTAGCACGTTTGATGCCATCGATGAGGGACTCTCTGCAACCATAAAGGTTATCAAACTTGCTCTGAGGAAGAAAAAGGAACAGTTTCAGAACAGATGAAAGTCACTCAAGTAGAAGTTCCTTAGAGAAACAAAATGGATTTATATGCAAGTACTGCAAACCAGGAGGCTGACAGTCAGCTAAATACTTTAACCACAGTGAGGGATAGGAAGAAGGTAACCTGGTTTGATGTTTTTATTTATCCCATTTCAATCTATATAGTTATACCAGATACAGGCTTCAGCACACCCCTAGTGAGAAGCATTTCATAAATATGTTGTGTCTACTGACTAGGGCTTGGACATGTTAAAAGCTTGTTAGAGGTAACCTGAATTTACCAAGTAAAAGCACAAACAATTCTTGCATACAGAGGTAGGTCCAAGTTCTTTAACCAGATGTTCACCAGTTCTCTGCTGCTGTTTATCAGACAATGAACTGAACTAAGTGCCACAGGTAGGCAAAAAACACCAGCAGAGTATCTGGCCAATTGGGTAGAGCACATATTCTTATCTTTGCAAGACACATGCACCCTGCAGAAGCAGCAAGTTGCCCCCATCAACCATGAGAAATTGGTTCCTGCAACCCAAGAAGATCAAAATTGCATCTTCCCTCAGGAAGAGTTACACTAACACTGCCAGACCTCACCACTGCTCAGATCTAGAAAAATCCAGCAAGTAGCCATTCACAATACCAGTCACTGCAACCAAGAACCCCTGAATTTCATCTCCTAATGCCCCATCGCACAACCACCTCCCACTGTAGCATTAACACATGAGCTTAACAGCCAGACCTCCAAATCAAAATTCCCCTGCTAAGTCAGATGTCAAATAGTACCCCTCTTGAGCATCTTCCTAAACTCAGAAACACATATTGCTGTACTGATTTTTGTAATGCTCCTCCTTTCTCTCCTTGGACTAGGAAGATGGGCTGTATAAACAGATTTGATTATCTGAAGAGTTACAGAAGCCAAGAATTTAAAAAAAATCTGACTACCAAAGTTGTGGTATGCTTCCCAAGGCAGGGGTATAAAGAACTCACCACTCACAGCAAAATTCTGGTCTCAAAGCCTGCCCCGTGCTTTCTACAGCCTTAGGTCACCAATCATTCTTGCTTTCACTTAACACAGGTAGCGCTCTGTCTGCTATAAGCAATCTTAAGACTGCATACCTAGATGTGAGCAGGGGCACTGATCTTTCAAATGGGACCTACCTCACAGCTATGGCTGGTGCCATCTAGCATGTGTGAGATGATCTAACAGTTTGGTTTTCAGTCTACAGCTTACAACAGTAAATTTTTTTTACAATAAAAATGCAAAGTCCATGTATAAAAATGTTGCAGCTATGACTCCAATGCATTGTCTAAGCAAGTTATGAGGTATAGTGGCATATCACTCCCAGCCTCAAAAGCTGCCCAAGGACTAATGTGTAAGAAGTTATACTTCAGATCCAGAAGTTCCTGACTCAGTGCCTGTAAGTCTTATCACAGGCACATTTGCTATTAATATTTCAGAAAATTTGTTACCAATCCTTCAAATTCCAAAGCTAGTGCCAGTCAGTAATCCTCTTTTCTAGTCCTCCAGCAGATTTTCCTTGCAGTATAAGCCTTCTTATGGAGGAAAACAGCATGGTCAGATTTGATTCCTCATCACCAAATCCCCCAACTGCAATTAAAGCCTTCCAGGTGCCTGTGCATTCCCATGCAGGCAAGGTAGCAGAGTGCCAGATGCAGACATCTGTCCCACCCAAAAATACATTTGAGTGGCAGGAGGGAAGAACAGAACTGGATGCTGCCTGCCTTCTCCCTCCAAATACTAGTATAGGAACCTGGCATCAAGTGAAAATATCAAACTAGGAGAGCAGAATTTGTCAGCTCAGTTGCATGTCTTCCTGGAGATCTGTAACTGTGGTTAGTACAAATCTTTTACTACATAAATACCAAACAGTACTTGAAAATAAGCACTTGTTTGGCACTAGAATAAAGTAAGCTCAACCCAAATCCACTCAAGAGGCTTTTTTAGAAACATCTGAATTTCCAAATCTACTAAACAGTATTAATAGTTATTATGCAGGAGGCACAAATCTAGGTGAAAAGGATGCAGAGAAACAAGCTTCTTCCAAGACCAAGTGGATTCCAGCCCACTAGCTATGAAATTAAAATGTCAGATGCATCTTTGTGAGCAGAAAGGAGATACTTTTCAGATAGCAAATGGCAGAGAAAGCAAGCCAAACAAACAGTGAGAACTGCCATGCCCAATAGGATAATGTTAGTATGGTAACTTGATAGAGATTTAGCAACTAGATTTAAAAAACACCTAGGTGCATAAACCTTAAGTACACCTAAAATTCCCACTATAATTCATCTGCATCCAAAAAGCACCAGCACCCTTTAAACACCATTCCCCCTCATCCCTCTTTCACCAGGATTTGTCTCAGGAAGCAGTAATATAGCTAAGCAAAGAATAAATACCTCCTGCCCTATCCTTTGCCACTGCTGCTCGCAGAGATACCTTGTCAGATCAACCGACCTTTACCAGCCACAAGCTCATATGTCACACTTTTCCAGCTGGTACCTGCCACCTGCCTGTGGGCTTTAAGCCACTCAGAGCAAGGACATGCCCCTTGCCACAGGAACTGACTGTACCCCAGGAGCCATGATTTCCAAAGGTGTTTTCACATTATTAAAATGCAGAAGAATGCACGTCCTTACATAAAAAAACCCTTGATGTTCTGAAAACAGGGTATTCGCAACAGCATGTCCCATTAGACACATCACAGGCTCACTTCAAGGATATGGTGAAAATCTGTCCAGTACCAGGTCAAGAACAGCTCAGCAAGAGAAGGAATACTTGCATGGGAATGACAACATCCCAACACCAAACTGGTCAGGCAGCAGAACATAGCAGAAGGGCTCTAGCTGCATTACCTTGGTGACAGAGTCATTAACATTGATAGCTGGCACTTTCAGGGTCCCGTTTGCCTTCATCTTGTACAGGTTGTGAACTCCAGTGGTTGTCTCTTCTGAAATACCTCTAATTCCTGTGGGGAGAGTAAAAGGATTCACCTTAGTTGGAGTTAATGCTGCTGCAAACCAACACATCCAGGTGCTGGGAGCATCCTCCAGAGGCCTAAGTTAAATAAACCCTTTGCATGAAGCAGGGAACAGATAAGAACCCTCATTTGGATCCTCAAACAGTAGTTTGAAACTTCAAACCAGTTTCTTCCCCCACAAGGCAATTAAAAGAGCAGGACAAAACATTCTTTGGAAAAATGGAAGGGAACAGCTCCAGACCAGAGAATCAGGAAAGACCCCGCTAATTTATTTTTTCACAACACGATCAAAAAAATTATCTGGAAAAAGGGCAAGATGTTCACCTCAGTGATGTTTCTACAGCCTAGTCCATTCTTGCAAGGTGGCTTGAAAGGAGACGATACCTAGATAACCACACTTAAATCTAAAGCACTTGGATCAACTGAAAAAAGTAAAAGAGTCAAATACGCAGTTCACCATTCCCAATCCTCCTGTTGTAATCAACTTCAGCTCTGATTAAACTGCAACACCCCCCTAAATCTGGATACTAGCTACATGAAACTTCAGTTTCACAGGTGTTACTAGCACAATAAAAAAAACATTATTTCAAATATATCCTTGTTTGAAAACAGTCCAGGAGGCAGAGACCAGAGACAAAGGACTGTCTAGAAACACCAACATCATTTAATGGACTAAGATCCTGATAACACAGGAACTGTCATGGGGTTACCTGGCTCCACATTACACCAGAAAGCCAAAGCTGTAAAGACACCCCCTGCTTTAAGGGTCCTGACTCTTTGTGGACCTTTTGACAGCAGCCAGTTGTCCAGAAGTGGCATCACTGCATGACTTCTGGATCTCTCTCCACTATCTCTCCTCTCTAATGTCTCAGTAATACCTCATTGTATATAAGCTGTCTAGTTGCTACACTGGGCAACACCCTGATTACTTAGAAAGCCTATCTGCACAGAAAGGTACACAATTTATGCAATCAGAATAAATCTGAAACTAAACAATCCAGTCTGGCTGAATTTCCACTGTAGAGAATATAATTATGTTTGTTCTTTAAGGACTGGAGGCACACTGCAAGACAATTATTTTGTTGAAGTATGAACTATCGGGGGGAAATAGAGCAATTCTGCTAAATCAGGCTGAAGCCACCAACACGAGCAACATCTCTACAGAGATCCATGTGGCACTTGGAGCTAATTCAGATTCACAAGAAAACAGAAAATATGAAAATGATTAATACCAAGTTCTACATACACCAGAGATTTATGCAGAGAAGATATTGCCCCTCCAGGCAAGTGACCTCTCACGTTGACCTTACAGAATAAAATTGAAAGGATGCTTACAAGCAAAATAATTTTACAGTCATTTTGATAGAAGAACTCTGAGAAATAAACAACATTCATAAATTGTTCTGTTCAGGCCCTTATACTGATGAAGCAGGTGACAGCCCAGGTTATCCTACGTGAGTGCATGTGAACAGAAATATTGCTCCTTTTCATGTCATTTTTCTTAATTCCTCTCCCTCACTGTATAACATATAATCACTCCCAATTCCTACATACTTTTTTTTATCCACACTATCCACAGCCCTCCTAGTATTTCAAAAAGGTGAGAACTAGCCTTCCTATTTCACAAAGAGCAAAAGCAGAGGGGCCAAAGGACTAGCCCAAGATCACCAGCCAGCGGCAATGGCAGGGGTCCTCAACCACAGCCCACGCACCTCCTCAGTAGCCGATATTACTTTAGGGATGGGCAAGTGGGAACCAACAACAATAACTCCCAGCAAAATCCCAAAAATTTACATAGTCCATTAATGCCGGGTATCGAAGAGAAGTGTCCATGTGTCACTACCTCCCCAGCCACCAAGATCTACGAGAAGTTTATAGGACAGGATGAATAACTGGAGAGTCACCTCTCTGAACGGCATGCAGAACAGTCATCACTGTTGGGAGCAACAGCATGAGCACAGCCCAAGGGAGGGGAAGAGGAACAAAGCTAACAAGATCAGCACCTCCAGCTGAGCAGCTGCCTTTGCCCACAGAGGACAAACAAAGAGGTCAGCCACCCAAGGGGCCTGCAGGCTCCGGGCAGGCTCCTTGAGGCCAGGCCAGGACCCCGCAAGAGCACCGGAGTGCAGGAAGGCCAGAGCATGCGTTTCAGAGCTACAGGCACCTGCACCCTCCGGGCACTCAGGGGTGCTGTGCCTAGCAGGTACCTGCTCCCTCCGGGCACGGCTCCCTGGCAGGCTACAGGAGCATGGCTCCTGGGAGAAGGCAGGCAGGTGCTCTGCCCCAAGCCTTTAGGTTTCATCTGCCCAGCTGGAACAAGAGCCACGGCAACAGCCACCGGGAACCCAGGGGCTCAGGTCACACACCACACACCCCCCCCCCAGCAAGGGGCAGGGGGGGCGAAAGGTAGGAAAGGGGAATCCCAAATTTGTACCAGAGCTCAATTAAGTGAGAAAGAACAAAGCTTGCTAAAGTCATCTTCAAAGTTCACGGCTTAAGCCCTCGGGAAGTGCAGCTCGCTGCCTTTCTCCCAGCCCCCATCTGGGAGAGACATGCCCCCGGCCCGAGATCTTCCCACTCCCAAACCGGGGGGGGGGCCCGCGGCGGCCCCCCCCGCCCCGCCCGCGCTCCGCGGCGCAACACCGCCCCCTGGCGCCGCCCCGCAGGGGCCGCCCCCACCCGCGTCCGCTCTCCACAGTCACACTCCACCCGTGGAGATGCTACTGCAACCCCCCACCCGAGCTCCTCTAGTCAGGTCAGCGGCACGCAGATGCTGATTCTGGTTCAAACCCATCCCTACTGCTTAAAGAAAGCTGCGAACTGATCTAAGCCTAGATGAGCGACGCAAGCCAAGAACACAGACGGCTTCAGCTTAAGTCTCCGAGTGCGACTCAAAGCAGTTTTCAAACCAGAATTTGTACCGATGTCTCAATGGAGTCTAAGACAGACAGAGCCATTAGACCTCCCGTTCGCTTCCCAGACCACCAGGCAGAAGCACCAGCACGCTGTGTCACACAAAGAAAATGAGACCAACAACGCTAGAAGGAAATAGAGCTCGATTAGGCTGACTTGTCCCCACGGAGGTTTGTCATCACAGACCTCACACAGAGCCTTCGGTAACTACACTCCCCACATGGCTACCTGCAGAGAAAACGAGTTCAGGCTTTAGCATATTTAGGGCTTGCTTGGAGGGGACAGGACAGTTTAAGAACATTGCCTGGTACACAGTGAAATATAGCATCTATAGTAAGTCTCCCAAAAGTATTGATTTTCCAGTGCCTAGATCAAGTACAATCATCCCCTTCGGAAGGAAATCTGTGTGAGGTCATGGCAGAAACCTCCAGTTCAAACCTGCCCTCTCTCTTCTGGTCTATCTGGCAACTAGAAGACACACTCATCATCCTTCAAAAGCTCTCCAGGCTGACATTACTAAGCTTAGCAGACTGTCTTTAAAATTACAGTAAGCGAATCTCACATCGCATATGCCAGCAGCTTCCCTTCCCTGAGGGCCACCTGCCTGCTGCCCCCAGGTGACATTTATAGCTGGTCTAAACCACTTTGCAACTCTGCTAAAAGAAGTGCTGCCTACACCACTCGATTTCAATGCCTGAGTGACTTAAGTGACAGGAGAACAGCGAAGGGCCTACAGCAAGGAAAAGGTTGAATTAAACTGAAAAAGCCTTGCTAAACACTCAGACCTGCTTTGCTCCCCTGTATTTCTTCCCTGATCAATGAGCAAGTCTGCATCAGTGGACCACAAATGATCCGATCTTCTCCATCCTTTCTCAACAGTAGTATTCTGCACAGATGCCAGAGACCTCCCTTGCACGAGTTCAGATGACTTTCTCCTTTGTTCAGTTCTAGCTTTCCCCCTCTTACCTTTATTTATCTTGGTTTTAAGGGCATTTAGTTTAGTGGAATAAGCCAATAGTACAAAGGCTATTCTGCCCTCTAACAGCAGTCACAATTAGGGAGAGCATTCCACACAGCTATTTAACACATCTCCTAATTGAAGTAGACTTGAATGAGCCCTACTTTCAACTGTTAGTTGCACACCAGGACTAAACTAACTTCTATGTAAATTAGAAGCAGCTGAAGCATGGAAGACAGTTCCCTTTGAAATTAGCCCAGAAAATTTGTCCAGCCTTTAAATGGCAAATGGCACTTTCAAATGCTGCATGCCAAAATGCCTCCTGCACTCACAATCCAGTCTTTCCACACTGTGCGTGCTCTGCTAACATTACTTTTGTCCTATCTCTGCCCCAAAGAGGTCAAATATCACCACAAGCCCTTAGGATATATTAGTTTCTATTATCTTCAAGATAGAAAAACAGATGCTATACAGCTTCATGTAAGCAGTCTTTGCAGCAAAGGGCTAAGCACAGAGCTCAGTTAAATGAGATCAAGGCTCTACTCAGTGGGTCCCATTCTGGAAGTTTTGCTGTTTCTGAGGAGCAATGGACTGGAACAGATCAAGTTCCATCACCCTCCACAGAAATCAGTCTTAATTAGTTTACTGAACTGCAGCAAGGCGGCTTTTCACCTACAGTCAGTGCAGACAGCACACACATTTCTGCAAGGGAAGTGTTGATGGGTATGGCATCCTGCTTAGACTCTTTAAAAACCCAGTGGAAGAGCCATTCCTATGAATTTAGGAAGCAACCCCAGGCAGTAGGGATGTTTTATCAATGGCAGACTACAGATGGATGCCAAGACAGAAAACAGTTCAACAGTCATTGCCCTACTGAACCATACTATACCAGTCCCTTCCACACCAGGAGCACAAGACAAGAAAGAAAGAGCAAAGGGCTGGAGGGAAAGAAGCAAACAGCAGGAGGGCTGGAAGTGTGAAAGGAGCTCAGCACAAGGACACCCAGGAACAGGGACACCAACTGAGGTGCTGCATGTGCATGGCAGGGAAACAACCCTGCAAAACAGAGTATGAACATGGAAAATGCATTTTTTGGCCTCTGACAATGCCAGGAAGATGGAGGCATGATCAATTGTGGTATTCCTTGGCATCAAATGGCAGGAAAGCAAGAGGTCATGAACATCAGACAGAGGCAATCTAGGAAGCAAGAGACCTTTGACAGAAGATAGGGGATCCCAGCATGGCTAAGCAGACACCAATGAAAACCTCTCATTACAGTTTAAATAACACAAAGATATGACTGTTGGATTACTAATGACATCAGGTTGAGGATGAAGGAGAAAGCAAGGCCTGTCACACAGAAGTTTCCTCTCTTCCCTGTGCCCCTACCCACATGAGCACACGGATGGGGAGCAGCCCCAGACTCCTCCCCTCACACAGCCCTGTCCATGGCCTGCTGCCTTCAGATTTTTTTCCCCATAGCTTCCTCCTAAAGCAGTGCAAGAGTCAGAGGAGAGCTGATCCAGGAGGCTTCTACAGCAACCACCAAGAATGAACATCAGCACACCCCACTGTATCAGTTTAGTTTCCACCCCATATCACCATCCAATTTTCTTCACATCCCAGACCAAACATGCCCTTTAGCAACATTGGGCATCTGTGGCTTGCAGCAGCACAGATGGACACTGACAGAGCTAAGGAGAATCTGTCATACTTGTCAGGCACAGATCAGCCTGCTACTGCAGGTCATGCCAAATTCCCTTCAGACAAATCTTTTTACATAAACATGTGCTAGCAACACTATACAGATGTGTTTTCAGTTTTACTAACTTACACTGAAAGTAGTAAGTCAAAGCAGCAAGAGTCCCAACCCTGACTCCATCAGCATCTTCACTAACATAAACTGCATGAGTTAATGCCTTGTAGCTTATATAAGGTTTAGATAAGGTTTCCAAGAAAGACTACAGGTTGTCATGACTTCATCCAGAGGTGCACTAAGAGGATGGGGAAGAAAAAGCATTAGTGTTAAAAATATTAATTGCAAACAGACATTAAGCAATTCTACAACACAGCCCATTTCCAGGAAGCTTTTGGCAAGTCAGTAGTACCACTGGTCACTCTCAGGTAATGGGCACTGTGAAGGATGGCCAGGTCAGGTCACTGTAGCTTATACACTACAGAGCAGAGATGGAAACAGCTCCTGCAGGTAAGAGATTCTGGTCTTGGACTGTAAGCGATTTTCATAGACTCATTCATAGCCTGTTTGCACATGCCTGTCCCTCTTCCCCCACCCCTTTTACACAAGCAGGAAATTCCCACAGAAAAAGACTGTCTAAACAGCCTCCCAAGCAGAACTGTGCCTGACAAAGCAAAATACAAGTCACCTTTCAAGAGCTGTGGGTATTTGGTATGAACTAGGTTGGTAAGATCTCCACCATCATCCAAAATCATGTTGAGGGGCTGCCCATCCTTGAAGTACAGGGTCTGCTCAATGCACCACAAATACTCCTCGTCGGTCTCCCCTTTCCAGGCAAACACTACACAGGAACAAACACACACAATTAGCCAGTTTCTTACTCAGCATGTAGTAAAGCAGCCAAAGGAAGATTTCAGCAGCAGCTTTCAGTAGCAGAGCTGACAGACAGATGATTATCTGTGCCTGCAAGCCAGAAAAAAGACATTTGCATTGAAAAAAAGATCTCAGAATGAGCAGATTGAAATCACTTTGCCTTCTGTTCCAGGCCACGAACTTCGCCAAAATTTTGAGACTTCACCGTTCTCCTCATTCTTCTTCCATGTTAAAAGGGAGAAGGCAAAACAAACTAAAGCAGACTCACATCCACAACACCCCACTTGCTCCCCTATCACACCCTACATTACCAGGAATTAGCAACAGCCACTGTATATATTGATACAGACAAATGAAAACACAACTACAGCATTTTCTAGCACAGCAGAAAAGAGGGACTAGACTTTAGCATGAGCTAAGCACCAGACTACAAACTCTTCAGCAACTTTGAGTTTAAATTCTAGTCTAGCACAGCGCTAAAGTCCAAGCTGCTGTGCCTTATTTGCTTTTACCAGGGCATATTTCTATATCAGTACATCTACCACCAGCAACATGCTGCAGCCACTAGCATGTTGTATCTAGCAGCATTTTTGCCTTTCCAGGCATTTGTACTGGCCTCATGCTATACTTGAGCCTCAGTGGTACTCAGCCATTCAAACATATTAGGCACATGATTTACATACCCCAACATTTGGCTAAATTGTCATGTTTTCACTGTTCACACAGAAAACTAACTCTTGAGCCACAAAGAACCAATCATGCAGTTGCCCTTTCTGTGTGCAGCAGTATCTCACACTGTATCCAAAGGATCAGCATTCCTCCAAGGTCTTGTAAATTCAGTATGTGAAGTGCAATATTAACAAAAAGAGCAAGTTCCACAAAACAAGGATACCAAGAGCAGAGGTCAAAAACTTAGACAAACACTCCACCTGTAAACTGCTCTTCAGCTGAGTTTTGGGTGTTGAGAGCAGTGACGAAGGCAATATCCTAACATCCGATCTAGAGAGTCCCGCCTGGTCCTTTGACATCACATGCCAGAGACAGGCAGAGGAGGTGATGCCTGCAGCTAGTAATGCCAAAGGAGCTGATGAAGGGAACGCTTTCTTCTGTTACCTTAGAACGTACCACAGCTGGGGAAAGACTTGTGGCAATAGCTAATTATAACAGAAATGAAAGACATCTCCCAAAGCAAAGAACCAGGCTGGCAGAAATCAGATTTAGCCTCTGCCAACATCCAGGCTCAGGCCATGCAGTTCCCAGCACAGAGTCCTGAGGACTGTATGTCCTTAAGCTGAGTAACACAGCAGACAGCTTAATGTATTCATACTGATCCACAAGGAATCACTCTTTATTGGAAGGTGACAGTAACAAAACAGCAGCATCCTGATAAACCACTTCAGGGATATTAGGGAGCAACACAGCTGGCCTAGCTCTAGCCTTAAAATATCTTGAGTATTGACCCTGTCACTGTAACAGGGCACACTGCAATTAACATCCCTTCCCCGACCCCTATTTAGCACCAAGCTTGCTGGAAAGCACCAAACACCTCCACACACCTACACACCAATCCATTTAGTTACCCAGCCCATTCAATCATCTTAACCAGGCTTAAAGCTGGCAACATACAGCCAGGCTCTTCCATAGCCTACCACCAGTCATTGTCAGGAGCGCTATGTGTAGTCTGATGCAATGCAGCCTGAATCAAATATTCTGTTTTGTAACAACTACTGCTTTTGATGGACTATTTCTGTCCTGAAGGTTGTTCAGAAGAGCTTGATTTGTACAGTTTGATTTAGCTAGAACAGGCAGTACACCCCAACTCAGAGGCAAATTAGAACATGGAAAACTTACCAGGGATACCAGCTTTTGCAATAGCAGCTGCAGCATGGTCCTGAGTGGAGAAAATGTTGCAGCTTGACCATTGTACCTGGAAAACAACCCAAGTTTTGTTTGCTGAACAAAGTTCTGAGATATCAGGCACTCTCTTCCAGACACAGGAGTTAAAAAGGGAGCAAGAGCAGAAAGGCATATTAGTGCAGATTCCTGCCTTTCTCAGTAGCTCTGCTAAGTTAAGGTGAAAACTAAGTATCTGACTAGGACAGGGAAAATAACGTCACTGTGGGGGAGAATGTAATGGAGCTTTAGCTGTGCCACATATTCAGCCATCTCCTTACGAGAGCTTCTGCCAGACAGCCAGAGCATACATTCAGCTATAGACCTTCAGGAAGTGCACAGTAGGGTGGGTTTAGAAAGTTTTGGTCAATAAAGTTCAGATTTTCAGAACAGCCACATAGCAAGTGTCCACTGAGGGATACTGACATGCAGCAACACACCTGCTGGCACTCAGAAGAGTCAGAAATGCAGCTGAAACACTACACTCGATCAACAGGCATTCTCCAAGATTATGCTCACCCAACTCCCACTCTGTGCTCCAGTCATGGAAGATTTTCCAGCTGAACTAAGCATTTTTCCACACAGATTTCATAACTAGGCTCAGGCACCTAGAAAAGCAACAGCATGTTGCTGAGTTGCATTGAAAAGTATCTGCATACCTACTGCAGCTCCCCAGCAGGCACAGAAGCCACCACATCCCAGAGCCACACACGAGTTCTCACTCTGCTCCCTACAGGGCTGACTGGCAGGTATTTGCATGCTTATTTGTAACAGACCTTGAGGAGAGAGGGCAGTAAGGCATAATCCTTCAGCCTGCTTTCAGATACTCATCCCACTTTATCAAGAATTGACACTTCAAAGTAAGGGCTGCAGTACGAAGGACCTCATCTGAGCCTACACAACCAACGCTTGTCAGTGAAAACACACCTGGAAGGAGCACAGGAAAACCGAATTCGTGACCTTAAGCACTGCACCTCCTTACCTAGGTTTTTCTAAGCTCCCTCCATATCAGCACAGATGACATCAGGAAGTGTCATGAAATTCAAAGTATACAGAATACCTATATATTGTTTACACGTCAAGCACTTGATACAAGACATAGGCCACTTCAACTCCGCATCCGCAGATCTGTAACACCAGTTTGTGACAACAGCATAGACCCCAGAATAACTGGCAGACCTGAGGGGGTCAGAGCCTAATATTTACATCACTGGTTATGAAAAGGATGCATTTTTATTACATTTTTAGAACTTGGAATAAATACTCTGAGGCACAGAGTATTTATTCTATCTTCGTTAACCTAGCCAAAAAAGGGATACCAAGATTACCACACCGCAGTGAGCTCCATCCTCATTATGCAGGGTATAGTTCCATCAGTTTCACTCCTCCCTCCCAGGCACCAAAGTTCTGGCAGAACAGATGAACCAGGGCTGAATCCAAACTCAAGTTAAAGTCTAAACTAACATGCAGGTATCAGGACAAGGAAGGAGTTAACACAACAGCACACATCTTAAAGGCACAACCATAACTTGTGCTTAGAGGAACCAAATCTCTGCAGGTACCTCCCTGAATGACTTGGATGAATCCCATACAACACTGCTCTGGGGTTGTGCTCAGACTAAAGCAGCTTGGCAATGTTTAAGTAAGCACACAACTGCTGCCAAGGCCAGCCATACTGGGACACAGCAACCAACAGGAGCAACAAGGAGCTTCCCAAATTTCAGTGGCTACTGCTTTCTTTTAAATCCTGTGGAGGGGCAAGAGTTTCATACACAGAGTAGCTGGAATAAAGTCAGGACTGTACCTCCACATCAAAACTCTCCTTCAGCACTACACCATATGCAACCGTGGAACAGCTCTGAACAGGCTGAAGAACACCTGCACAAGAGCACATACCTTGCCCAGGCTGACCTGGCATGCTGTCTAGACCTACCCCCTCCGCTTTTTGTGGCAGCTAAGGCATTTCTTCAGAGAGAGCTTCCCCTTCTCCCAGTGCCTTTTGATCAGCATGACACTGCTCAACTCTTTTAACCATTCCCAGGCAGGGATCCCATATAGGGCACCTTTGGGCAGCCTGAGTTCAGGTAGCTAAACTTCAGGAAGAAGGAATTTCAGATCACATATGTACTTAACATAATCCATCATCAAGTTCCAGTCAGCTCCCTGCTCAACACACAAGGTATGTGGATTGTGCTCAGATGCCTGGCTCTCCTCATGTCCTGTACAGTGAACACTCAGCCACGGTGTTTGGACTTCATTCAGCAAGCCAGGCAGAAGACACAATGCAGTAAATGGCTTATAAGTATCTCAGTCTTTAATACAGACCAGGGTAACTGGTCCATAGTCACACAACAAATTCAGTCAGTGGAATCCCCAGCCCTTGATCACTGAACCACACTGCCTCCCTGTTGTTTTCCTGCACAGCTCAAGGGCCAGCATGAGCTCTCAGAAAGCTTCATTAGTTTTTGCTGACTTTACCAGGGCACAGTGTGGTTCTTAATACAGGCTAATCTGTGCTGGAGGCAGTCACTAGAGCTTCAGGATTACCAGCAACAGCACTGCATGCCCGAGCACAACACAATTGTGTGGGAGCAGCTTCCAGCACCACTGCTCAGGGTGCTGTACACACAGCTGACAGAGCTGCTGAAGCCAGCGACCCAGCCCAAAACAGGCACTCATGAAGATGCAGCTTGTCCAGAGGGAAGACACATACCACATCCCAGAGGTGCATGCAGTACAGTTTTTGCTTAAGGAGAGAAGACAATCCATCCACCTGGAGATCGCAGCACAGCCTCTTCCAAAAAGTACAGACATTTGCCAGGATCCCTAAGGTAGTTATATAAGCAGAAGCAGTGCCCTGGGCAGAACATTACCTAAGGGCACCTGAAGAAGAAACTCAGAGACACTTTACCTCAGCTCCCAGCTCTATGAGGGTCTCTATGAGAACTGCCGTCTGCACAGTCATATGAAGGCAACCGGCAATACGTGCACCTTTCAGCGGCTTTGATGCAGCATACATCTCCCGCATCTTCATCAGCCCTGGCATCTCATTCTCTGCAATCTCAATGGCCTTGCGACCCCAGTCTGCAAGGCTGATGTCAGCTGCAAGAGAAGGAGGACAGGTGTCAAGAGTTTAAATAGCTGAGATCTTCGTATCTGTTCACACACTTGTGGATAGGCATCGACTGCAACAGCTGAACTGAACACCCAGCAACAGCTGGGAGACAGAGTTGGGGGAAAAACGGACCATTCCAGTTACTCCCTGCTTTTTTACTATGGTACACAGGCTTTCAAACAAGTTTAGACCAAACCTAACAGCCCCTCTGAAAAAAGCATGCTCCTGTATGAGCATATAATCACCTGTGATCTAGTGTGCAGACATCCTGAGGCCCATTAATTCAGTAAGCCCCAGCCTTAAGCACTCCTTACAGATACTGCCCAAGGGTCTGACACTTCCTATAGGAAGTTACTTCCACAGTATTAAGACTTGCAGGGCGGAGTGGGGGGCTGCCCGTATGGCAATAGCTTCCCCACATGAGAACACACATAAGCATGCTCCCTGCCAAGTGCACCAGGAGCTGAGCCCAGCCCAGCTCCCCCTCTTAAGAGCTAAGCTGCAGGGTTCCTACCCCCTCTACCTTAGTTACAAGTCTCCTACTGCCTTTGTAAAAAGGATCTATAGAAGAACAGTTGAGCAAAAACTGAACAGAAGAGACTTCCAAAAAACTAGCTTGGGGTAGAAAATACTGCACTCACCATGGATGTCTGACTCCAGCCTTAAAAAGGCAAGGGTCAAACAGTTAATGCCTAGGTGCACCACTTTGCAGCATCGGCCAACACCACGTGTCCCTCTTACTCGATTAGCTCTTTCTGAGATTTCAGAAGCTTACCATTTCACTTAAGAACATGGTCAGATACTTTTCTTTCACCTACCTAGTGAACACAGGCCATTTAAAGCATTCGAGAACACTAGGATCTCTGAGTCAGACCGCTGCATTTAATACAGACAAGCTAATTGCATTTTGCTCCAGAATGAAGCCTAGGGGCCACTGAAGCTATTGCCTATGCTTTAGCTGACTGGTGCACAGCCTTGACACCAACGGGGGACTGAAAAAAGCCCAGGCTATGGAAGGACCACAGAAACAACTATATCAAGAGGGGGGTGTTCTTGAATCTTAACCCTCTTAAGGGCTCGGTATTTTTATCAGGGCTGCTTAAAAGTATATCCTGTAGTATTTTAGGTTCATAGCCTCCAAGGCAAATTATTTATGAATCTGAGCCTTATAGATGAAATTTCTTCTCTTTAAACTTAGCCTTCAAAGAACACACAGCTCTTCATAAAAATTAGGTTTTTTGTGGAGTTTCAGATCTACAAAAATACCCACCAAAATCTTTAGGGAAACGTGTAACACAAGTCCCAGATTTAAAGATACTTTCGCATTCGGAGTGAAAGCCTGTCCCCAGCGAAGGGCAGCCAGACCAGCAGAAGCTCTGGGGACAGGGCAGCCGGGCTCACCCGCGCCGTGGGCTCCGGGGCTGAAGAGCAGCAAAATCGCGGGTGGAAACCCCACTCGTGCCGCGCTGCGGACAGCGACAGCAGCTTCAGAGAGCTGGCGCAGCCCCCCGAGAGGCCCCCTTCTCCCTTCTCCGCGGGTATTTCAGCAGCACGGGTGCAAACGCAGCCCTGCCCCACAGCGCAGAGGGGGTTCTCAGGCTTGGTTCCCCGCCTGCCCCGCGCTCCGCGCCCCCCACGGCGGCACGGCGAACAGGCAGCTGCCATCTTCCCCCCGCCGCCGCATCCAGCCGCGGCACCGGGGCCGCGGAGCCCCCGCGGGCCGGCCCCGCACGCCCGCCGCAGCGGGCCGGGCCCGGCGAAGCGCGCTCGCCCCGGCCGCCGGGGAGCCGCCAGAGCCCCGCGGAGGCGGGCCGGGCCCGGGGCTCGCACTCACCCACTTTGTACGGCAGCCTGTCCGACATGCTGGCAGGGCGCAGGCCGCGGCAACCGGCGGAGGAGGAGGCGGCAGCGGCCCCCAGCGCGCTTTAAGTAGAAGCGGCGCCGCCGCCTGCGTGGGGCGGGGCGGGGCGGGGCGGGGCCGGGCCGGGCCGCGCCGGGGCCGCGCCGGCACGTGCGCGCTGGAGCCCGGCCGCTGCGAGCGTGAGGGGGGCCCGGCCGGCCGCCCCCTGCTTCTCCAGCCGCCGCCGGGCTCGTGGGGCCGGGCCGGCCGCGGATCCGCCTCCCCCGCGGCCAGAGAGGGCCCCGGAGCCCCCTGATGCCTGGGCTTTCCCCAGAAGCTGCCCCTCCCCCCCCCCCGTCCTGGTTTCGGCTGGGACAGAGTTAATTTCCTTCCTAGTGGCTGGTGCAGCGCTGTGTTTGGGATTTAGGATGAGAACAATGTTGATAACACACCGATGGTTTAGTTGTTGCTGAGCAGTGCTTACACTAGTCAAGGACTTTTCAGCTTCCCATGCTCTACCGACTGAGCAGGCTGGAGGTGCACAAGAAGCTGGGAGGGGGCACAGCCAGGACAGCTGACCCCAACTGGCCAAAGGGACATTCCATGCCATGGGACGTCATGCTCAGTACATAAACTGGGGAAAGCTGGCCGGGGGGGGCCGCTGCTCGGGGACTGGCTGGGCATCGGTCGGCGGGTGGTGAGCAATTGCACTGTGCATCACTTGCTTTGTGTATTCTTATTATTACTATTAGTAGTAGTAGTATTTTACTTTATTTCAGTTATTAAAGTGGTTTTATCTCAACCCACGGGTTTTCTCACTTTTACTCTTGCAATTCTCTCCCCCATCCCACTGGGGGTGGGGGAGTGAGCGAGTGGCTGGGTGGTGCTCAGTTGCTGGCTGGGGTTAAACCACAACACCCCCCCAGTACCACAGTGGGCTCCAGAGGCCTCCTCTGCCCCTGGGACCAGAGTGAGCCCCAGACCCACACCAGGGCAGGCTCTGGCGCCCACTGGTACCTGGAGCGGCCCTGCCACCCACCACCACCGGTGCCAGGACAGGCCCTGGTCCCCAGTACCAGATCTGGCCATGGAGCCACTGTGAGCACTGACCAGGCAGCACAGCCCGGCCCACTCTCCTGGGAGGTTCCCCAAACCATCCCATAAGTTCGTTAGTGTAAGCAGTTACTCTGTGGCGCACGGACCCTTTGCTGCAGCGGGGCCGAGGGCAATGTACGACTCAGCCAGCCAGGCCTGCAAGGCAGGGCAGCGCGCTGGTGAGATGCCATGCAGACAGAGCAGAGGCGCGGGGCGTGAGTCGGTCTATCTGCCTGGACCTTGGACTTGGCTGTGGCCTGTTCCTCTTTCCAGCCTGCAGCCGGTTTGCCAGGTGCAGGGCAGGAACAGCGCGGGCAGGCCTGCCAGACGCTGCCCCCCGGCCACAGCCAATGCCCGCTGCACACGCAGGAGGCAGAGCCCTGCTTCAGCCTTGTCGGGGGTCATGCACACATTCACTCCTGTTCTAACACCTGAAATACATTTTTCATAAGCCTCAGTCATAAACTGGGGTGAACTTTGCAACCAGGGTCTTATACACCTCTTCTTTTATCTGTGAAATATTTAAGTGAAGACTTCCTCATACTTACCCATAAATTCTCACTGAATTATTTTGCAAAGTTTGAAATAATTCTCAGTGCAGAGTTCACCCTGACACCCCAACTCACAGTGCTCCCTGTAAATGAGGTTCAGTATTCATTGTCTGAGCAACAGCTGATCTTCAGTGACCAGTCCTACAGTGAACAGTCCACATAGAAAGACAGAAGTCCTAGTAGGAAACCCGTAGCCCTACGGCCAGTACACGTGCAAGCGGTAGCGTTTGTGTTTGATATTCAGAGTGCTGCAGATGCACCGGCACGCCTGATAACATACCAAGCAGTTCTGTAAATCAAAAGGTGCCCAAAGGAATAGCATGTCCGGTCCCCTGGGACAGGGTCATCTAAGTCAGTCATGCTTTCATTGGTTTACATCACCAGCAACCTTTTTGCCACAGCTCGAATGCACTGGCTTGCAGCAGCAGGACAGGAGTTTGGTCTCTGGCAGTTCCCCACCCACTCGTCCGAGACACCGAGGTTGTATCACTGGCAGACTGCAGTTTCTGTGTGCTCCTGCGTGCCTGCCTCTGCCGACAGGCAAACGGGGGACTTCCAACAGCCCTATGTTACACAGTGTGACCTCGGGGCAACAAAATGCTCCAAATATGCCTTGCGTTAGGTGTCAGCCCACAGCCCACAGCCTCCCTGACAAACCTGGTCATCAGTTTGTCAATTAGAGTCAATGTCTTTATGCACTAACCCACAGTAACCCCTACACATAAAATGTCCTTCATAAATTAATGAGCAAGGCCAGAACAAAGACATCATTTCATGTAACTCCCACTAATTTCAGCTCAAGGCATACTTCCCTGTGAAGGCTGAAAGGGACCAGCACCTGACTACAGCTAAGCCAAGGAGTGGGTGGCGGGAGCTGATAATATTTATTAAATGAGGACAGATCAGTTCCATCTAGCGTGAAGGTGCTCCAACGCTTGTCAAAATATTCTCAGTTGTTTATAACTGCATAAGGAGTGCTTAAAGACAAGTCATGCTGGCGGCATGGTTTGCCCTGACCCTCTGATTTAGGAGATTAATACCTCATAGCACTGTATTATACTACATCTTAATGTGTAAGTAGTCAGTGCCTTGACTACTCATATGCACCCCGGCCCTGACATTGCTGCAGTCACTGGTGGATTTGGGACACCAGATGGCACAAGATAGGCACCAAATGGAGGGAATAGGATGTAGTGAAGAAGAAAGAACAGGAAAAAGAACAGAAGAGTAAAAAAAACCCACTACCTAACAGAGTACATGAAACAATAACAGGATGTTATTCATGTTATACATCCTGTGACTGTTTCATTTACTGTAGCAGTTCAAGTAGGGAAGTTCTGGGTTGTAAATTTAAATATCTCACAGTCACTGAAAAGCTGTGAAACTCAGGGAAAAAAAACACTTCTTAAAAAAATGAGAATGACATTTCTTCAGAACTATATTTTAAAAAAAGATTGGGCTTACTGGCATGGCTAGGAAATACTGTAGATTTCAAGACTAGGAGAAAACATCAGTCTAAGCTTCTGTATAATACAGGTGATACTTCACACAGTTACTCCATACAAAGCCAGTTAGTTGCTTGGCTGGGGCAATTTATATATTATATACATTATAAGAAGGATTTTGTGCAATCTGATACTTTTTTTATAAAAAGAATGCCCGTGATTTGTTCATTCTCACTTGACAGTGCACTGGGCATATCTGTGCTGCGTGTGAATTAGAAATGTACAGAAAACGAGGCTGTTGTTCCCAGGACTTCATTTGTCACAGCAGGTAGAAGATGGGTATCAAAGAGTGGCAAGAATGGTCTGACAATTAATGCAGTTCTGTGGGAGCATGGAGAGCTGGGTTCTACCCCTGTCATAGCACATCATCCCCTTGTGGTGCTGGCTCAGTCCCTTAGGACAGGCTTTGCATGAGTGATCATTAATCGCATACTCATTTTCTAGGTGTCCACGATAAGCATCCTCTGCTCTTTCCTGTTTTTTGACCAATGTTCTGCCAGGCTGCGTGGACTGAAGTCCAGAGTACATCACTGACCTTAGAAAATGCAGCACAATGCTCTGACAAAACAAACCCTGCATGTCTCAAAGCGGTACCCACAAACAATGAGAACATTTGATGTTGTATTCTGTACCTCAGTTCACCCTTACCCATAACCTACAGACAATTATTTCACTTTCCCACAAACTTTCATACACATTGCAAAAATAAATTCATTTCTGCCTGTGAAGCACTACGATATTGTGGTGGCAGCATTCAGGAGCACCCTGAATTAGGAAACTAATGTTGTTTTACCCTGCACAGAGGTTTGATGAGGAGTGAAGAAGGATGCCCACAGTGAATGATGCAGATGAAAGAGGTGTTGCATAACTACCGTTTCAGCTAGCACAAGCTGTTCTGTGCAGTGAGGCAGGTACAGTGTTTCATGATCCAGTTAGATCGTATCATGGTAAATGTCACAAGGTGCCTCATGAAGGTTGTAACAGTGATGCCATCACTGCTGCCTTCTAAGTAAAGTGCTTTGCTCTGTAGCCTTACCACCTGTGAGGGCCCCAGCCAGCAGCTGAAGGTTGCAGCAGCCTTCTTATATGCACGCTGGATGACTCACAGTGCTCGTTTAGCTTAGCAGGGGTCCCATGTGGACTAGAGCCCTTGTTGTTCATCCCTTAAATTGGCTTTTAATATAGTGCTGTTACGGGTAGCATAGACATACACTTACAGTACTCACAAACGTGTTACAGCTCATGCCACAAGTAAACTCTCCCCACCTGCCTCAAGCATAAACTCTGAGACATGTATGGCCTCGTGTGTTTGCACAAAGTCCTTCACAACGTGATTTCCCGCTCACTATCATCCTGTGCAGCAGTACAGAATAACACCACTGGGGATCTAGTTCGGTTAATACTCTCTCAATCCACAGCAACATTTATATTGTGGTAGCAAGCATTAGCATTATGATGATAATACCATTTGCCCCAGTAATATTAAATTCAACACATTCCAGGTTCACCGCAGCTAACTTTCCCCTCCCCTCTCCTCAGTAAAGACTTCTGCACTTCACCAGGTCCTGATTTTGTGTTTATGGTACCATCCACTTTCCAACTGCCCAACAGAGGGCAGAGAGCGCCTTCGTTTTGACTTCCCTGTCAATGAGGACTACCAACATTTACCTAAGAGTTTGGTATGATCAAGCTGGTGCCTTTTGGGAGGAGTACGGACAGTCCAAGGGTTAAAAGGAGGCTATATTTTTCTTGCAAGAACACTAGAAATTATTTACTTGTGAACATGCTGTCTCTACATCCAGTGCAAGCATGGACTGAAGCAAGAGCTCGAAGATAATAAATGAACTGGTGTGAAGGGAAGTTTGGACTAATTTTACCTCTTGCCTCTTATTTTCCTTATACGCCCAACAAGAGAAAAAACACCAGGTTTTGTTTCTTAGAGGAACCCCGGGGCCAGCCTGTTACACAAGAGGCTGGTTCAGTCCCTGAGAGCCTGAGGCTCTGGGTTGGTGGTAAGTCAGTACAACATCATCTTCTCCTCCCTCTCACAGTTGTAGCAAGCATGAGCATAACATGAACTGAGAACCAAGCCCTGAGCCTTGTAGAGCAAGTTTAACCAAGTAAATTCTCCCTTAATCCAGTCTGGGAAATTATGAGCACTGCACCTGGTATGTTAATGGCATGCGATGGGACTGGTACAGCAACCTTCCTGCCCCTTGCTGTTAGTCACCTTAAGTTTGCAATTCAGCTGCCCAGTTACTTAGTGCACACTGAGCATGAGAAAGGCTGGATAAAATAAATAGAGTGAATGAGCAAGATTACTACTCAGCAAGGGATATTCAAAGCCTGGGCCTGTTAGCTTCCTCGCAGCCCAAGATGGGAGGTTTGGTTCAGAGTTCTTGTTCAGAAGTGTAATGCTGCAGCTCCAAGGGACAGACGGACTTAGTGAAACACACAACTTGACCTCTTACTCAACAGGATTGATAGCTTGGGTGGTTTTGTTCTTTTTAGTGGAGGGCATTGGGGTTTCCTGGTACGAGGGACTACATAAGGTGAAGAAGGTACAGACCCCCAAAGCTGATAAAGACTTTTAAAGAATTCACAATGGAAACCAATTCGTTAGCTTTATTTGGCTTTGGATCAAGCCCCAGGTATTTAAATCATACCTTCTCCCTTTTGTATTAGTTTTGACGTTACATAGCTTTTTATCAGCATCTGTTCTGCTCTGAAATGCAAGCTGATTTATACCAGAGCAATTTGCAAGGAGGTAAACCACTCAGGGGATGAGTCAGCCTTTCTGATGTAGATAATTTACAACCGTATAAATAAGGGAGGTTATCGGGGTAGGACAGGAATAAACCTGGGTCTAAACAAGATAAAGACTCCCTCTCTACTAGCATCTCCATTTCAAAAACTCTTCTCAAAGAGCCTGGCAGAAGCAGGCATCCAACTCACGCTGACACTGAGCAAATGCATGTGTTCCCGCTCTTTAAGAGTCCTAGATGCAGCATCCAGAGAGCAAAGCCGTAACTGGGATCCAAGTGGTGCCTGTGGGTACCCTGCGTATCTGCCATGCTGTCTCCCCATGGGCTCAGCTGGCCTGAAGGCTGCTTGCAAGGTCTCTGTGTGGACAAGAGCTGGGTGCATGGTGCATTTCACATATCTCAGCATCAGCATGTCATGTCTTTTTCTGAAAACTCCCCAGCAGATTTATGGTATCATGTTCTTCAGTCCCGGGGAAAAATAATGTTCAGCCTTTTGCGCAGGGAAGAGAGGAACAATTTTCCCAGTATCTTGTTCTTCCTTTAAAACATCTACACATCTTGGTTGTGTCATTTCCGTTCTCAAGACACCTAATCACTCCCTCTCAGTTCTCTGATTATGCACTGTAGAGCAATTGAGTAATAAAATACTTAATTAAATAGCCACATGTCTTTGTTTTACCCTTTAATTAGATTACTCGGAAACAATAATAGTTTCTCACCAACCTGAGGGTTTCCTTCATTCCTTCTCCAGATAACAGGAAGTAATTTATCTTTTCCTATGGATACTTTTGTAAACCCAAGTCAAATTAATCAATTCTGATTTTAAAGTCAATTAGAAATAGGTACACTCTGACACTGCACTGTTATGTTCATGAGTGAAATCATGAATTCAGACTCTGATAACAAGGCAGCACAAAGAAAATTCTCTTTTTAGGGATGACAATTTCAAGATAACAAGTCTGATTTTAAAATATAAAGCACTTGCTGCAACAATTACCTAGTTAACAAAAAGCTCCAGAAGACTTATTTATAAGAATACTTACTTTATAGTTTTTTATAAAGTACTTTGAAATCCAGTAATGAAAAATTATGTGAAAACAAAATATTCCTGCATTTATAAATCACCGATCTTACAAAGCCTTAAGTCAGACAGAAGTGTTAAGCCACTGTTAAAGATTTAAAATAGCTTAGCAGCTAATGGATGCTGATGACATCTGATGACTATTCAACAGTCATTGTGTGATATTTGCTTGGGGCTGTGTCTAACCCAAAGTGGGTAAGCATTCACACTATCAAAATTGCTTCCATGGAGAGATGGTCACTGTGGTCTCTTCAGTACCAGGACCAGCTTTATGTTGTCGACTTATATAGCGTTAGTGGACTGAGGTCCTAAATGAAGGTGGACAAAAACCTCAGGAAACTCAACAAAGACAAATGTGGGTGGCCAAAGATAGTTCTGTGTCTGGGAGGGGGTAACCCCAGTTCAGCAGGACATGGGGTCGGCTGCCTGGAAAGCAATTTGGTGGAAGAGGTGCTGGGATCCTGGTAAACAAGTTGAGTAGGAGTCCACCGAGTGCCCCTGTGATAAAGAAGGGCACCTGCATCCACGGCTGTGTCATCAAGAGTGCAGCCAGCAGGGTGAGATAAGGGAACCTTGCCCTTTACTCTGCAGTGGTAAGAACCCATCTGCTAGTGCTGGGTCCAGTTTGAGCTCCCTGGTGTAAGACAGGCACTGATGTACCAGAGTCCAGGGGAGGCCACCAAGATGACCAGGGATGGAGCACAGGACGTATGAGGAGATGCTGAGAGAGCTGGTTCTGTTCAGCCTGGAGAAGGCAAAGGGGGATCTTACTGCTGTCTACAACTGCCTGATGGGAGGGTGTAAAGAAGATGGAGCCATACTTTTTGCAGAGGTGCACAGGGACAGGATGAGGGACAAGAAGCAAAAGTTCCTACAAGTGAAATTCCAATTAGATATAAGGAAAAAAAAAAATTCACTATGCAGGACATCAAACACTCAACCAGGGCATGTAGAGGCTGTGGGATCTCCATCCTTGAAGATATTTATCTCTCAACTGGACAAGGCCCTGTGCAACCTTATCTAAGGACCAACCTTGGTCCTGGTTCAAGCAGGGGGTGAACCTAGAGGCCTCCAGAGGTTCCTTCCTACCTAAATTATTTTGTATTTATGTGATTGTGTCTGGATTTTTGTGTGCTTCACTAAAATTAAAAAAAAAGGTCATTAAACACTTGTCGAGCTAAGAGACCCAGTTCTGTTTCCAACTCTGACAGCAACTTGCTGTGCAACCTTTAGTAAACTATGTAATCTTGGAAAGAATAGGTTTGTGATATGCGAGGTCAATGGGGACCTGTCGGTTGAGAGTGGAAAAAGGAGGTGCATGAAGGCAGGGTCTGTTTCAGGAGAGGGGATCCCATACTCTAGGGACAGCAGAATAATAAGGGTGTTCAGCACCTCTGTTATGCAGTCTAGTCCCAGCCCTCTAGCTGAGGGAGCCTAGGGCTTTGAGGTATCAGAGAACAATCTCCATTTACAGACTCCTGCTCAAAAATCTAATACAATCGCAAGATTTAATGATCCTGCAGGATTTTTTTATTACCACATGAAAGATCCAAACATGGAAGTGATTTACACAACTCTGCCACACAGACCCTTATCCTCAGTGGTTTCCCAGTCAACTCCTGGCACCAACAGCACTAACTTAGTGTGCTAGTTCTGGCTGTAACAACACAGTTAAGACTGCATTAGTGATTTGAATATTGTTACTTACAATAGCCCAACTGAGAACAAATGCTATACATATTTTGCCACAAGAAACAATCTCTGTCCCAGTGACCTTTAAATCTGGATTGGACTGAGAAAGAATGGAAAAAATATTATTAATATTATTAAATATTATCTCTTGGAAATTAACTCCCAGAAGCACTGCTTGACCATATCAAACCTAGGAAACCTGAAAAGCTATAAAGTATACAGAGTTTTCCTAAAAAGCATTTGTACAAGATCATCCTGCACAGTTGTAGCAAACTTTGCTAATCTGTTGGGATTCTTGCTAGTCAAAAGAAAGTTATGACAGGGAATAGCAAGAAAATTCCATCCTGCCTGAGTATCTTGTAGTTATAGAAAGTCCAGGGAAAAAGAAAATAATCGAGTAGTCTCCTCCTTTCGCCAAATAAGCAAACAAAAGAAAGGTAACATCTTGGATACGTAGCTCTTCTGCCACTCAATTATATTCACCTGTGCTTGCTGCGTTGTTCTGGCATGAATTCATTATTTGTTTTTCCAGTTCACTGATAGGCCATGATTTTTAACAGGGAAAATGATCTCTGAAAGCATGTGAATGTGAAGATTGTTCATCTTGTCCTAGCAAGCATACACTAATCAGTAGTCTGTGCACCTGGAACGCATTCTTTTTCTCATGAATTTTACAGAGCAGATAGCGCCAGTGGAACTTGACTTGAGGCATCAGAAGCTGAAAAATAAAGAGATTGGGGTTGCTGGGGTTGAACAATCTCTTTTCTGAAATGCCAGTTACAAAAGGAGGAAAAAAATGATAACACAGAGGACAATTTATGTGGTGTCCTTGAAAAGAGACACTGAATGTTATTAATTCACATCTGCTTTAGCAACCTTTACCTTGGAAACCTAAAAACCATTAAGACCAAAACAGCGACTGCAAATGGCCACTAGGGATATATCCACATCTGTTGAATTCAATAGGAGTCACACGTATGTGTACTTGGGGTAGCATTCAGCTTCTTCCTGCAAGCACTAAACTTCTACTAGAGTTAAAATTAATTCAGACAGCTGGGGTAAAAGGTCATGGTACACCTAGCTGCAATGTTTCTACAGCTTTGGGAATCAAACCACAGGCAACCTGCAAATACAAGCCCAATGTCATATACCAGCTGGGAGACAGAACAAATATGCTGTAAAGGAAACCCAGCTATGCAGATGTGGAACTCCAGCTGAAGTCAGCCTGAGCCTTACTGTCCTGCCAGGACGGGAATCTGTACTGCAACAATGGATGACAGATGACTATTTATGTAGGTGATGCATGAGAGAGAAATTTCTGTTAAGTAAGGCTTGCAGAACTCATTTTTATTGTTATTCATCTGAATGGACTATTTAAATATGGAACTGTAAATATGGTCAATATGTGGTCAAATATCTGTAAAGGAACGTAAAGACTTAAAGGTGCACAGAAAAGCTTTAGAGGAAAAAAAACCCTCCAGAACTTATTTCAGCTGTTCAATTTGGTTGGTTCTTATACTGGGCTGTAACCTTGGCTTCAAACTTGCTTCCCAGAGACGCACACCTTTCTGACAAAGCCACACACTTCTGACTTTTCAGTACTCACAGGCTCTGACTGAGCAGCGTATATTGTTCTGTGTTGGAAGTAAAGTGGTTTCTGTGCTTGAAGATATGTGCATATATACCTTGGTCAATCGTAACTGCAGATGGCTAAGTGGCATTGAAACATGTATGTTATGCTCTTAGGGGAAAACAATCTGAGTTTTCTTGCTTAGGCCTCATCAACAGAAACGCTCACTTAATTGGAGCTGTGGGATCTTTCTTATTGGAGTTTACGTGTGAAACAGGGAAGACAAGATGGATTTTCACATCCCTACCAGTTGTAAGAAAATGCTAAACTTTGCACTTGTAAAGTATGTAATTTTCCTGGAAAATTAGTGAGGATATTCTCCTACTCTTTGAAAATTAAGGCGTCTTTTCTCTGGTTTCAGTGCATGGAAACTGAACTCTCTCAATCCTCACTGTCCAAAGAAGAGGTGTATTATGCAGTAGTGCATTCTGTTTAAGAAAAAAACACACTTGAAACAAGAAAGGTTTTATGTAAAGGTTAAGTAATATCAATAGCTTAAGTATCTGCAGTGGATACATTAAAACTGCAAAATTGTGTGTCACAAAGCCTGCACTACTACAGTGATGTCCCAGTTGCCTGACCGGCAGAAACTCGGGTTACCCTGAATGCCCCTTTGTGCCGTCAGAACTTGCCGGTTATCAGCGTTACCGTGGCAACCCAGCACCACGGATGGCCCTCGGCCCGTTAAGATATTCTTGTAACTTCAGAGGAGCACTAGCCTAGCCTGCAGGGTTGATTTGACAATCCGTGATTTTTACTGTAGTGTGTGTATACGTGTATACACACGCACACACACACACACATATATATATATACTCTGTGTGTGTATATACACAGTTCTTTCCAGGGACGCGGCCCGGAAGGTTGCTGTGGGAGGCGAGGGGCTGACCGGGCCCGAACGACTCCCTGCTGCTCCGGGCAACCTCAGCGCACGGGCAAAACCCCAGCTGCGGCCTGGGAACCGAGCGCTATTGCGAAGCGTCCGCCTGAGCTTAGCGCCAAAGGCGAGGCACACAAACCGCAGCCACGGGCGAACCGGAGGGGAAGCACCGCCGCGCCGCGCCGCGGCCCTCACGGCCAGGTGGCCCCTCAGGCCGCCGCGAGCATGCGCAGCGCCTGGCGCGGAGCACGCCGGGACTTGTAGTCACCGCGCCCCTGCGGCCGCTGAGCGACTCGGCGCGTGCGCAGATCCCGCCCGACTTTGTAAAGTCGCTGCCTCAGGTTGGGCCGGACCGGCTGCCATCTTGGCCGAGGGACGGAGGAGCTGCTACGCCGCCGTGCCCGGTGAGGGGAGCGGGGGTCCGCGCTGCGGGCGGGGCGGAAAGGAGCAGGCGAAGGCGGCGGTAGCGTGGGGACGGGACCCTGCGGGGCACGGCACGGCACGGCGGCCCCGCCGCTCTCCTCGGTTCCGGGCGGCCGTGGCGCGGAGGCAGGGGGGCGCGGGGGACCCCGGCGGGCGTAGGCCTGGCTTCTTGAGGGGCTTCTCGCCCCCGGGAGGGCCTCGCTGAGGGAGGCGCTCCCCGCGTGCTGCCTCCCCGGGCCCCGGGGGGGACAGTTCTTGGGCCGGGGGCCGGGCTGGGGTGGCAGCATCGTTCCTTCCCCGGCGCACGGGGCGGCGGTCCCGGGACGCCGGCGCTCCCCTGCGAGGACTGCCTGGCCCCGCCGCCCCTTCTCCGGCGCTGCCGGCCTGCGCTGCGGAGCCCTTTCTCTGCTCCGGCTGGCGGGGGCACCTGCCCGGACCCCGCGCTGGAGTGCCCGTTTCCCCCAGCTCTGCATCGCTCGCTGCAGTTGTCCCCAGCAGTATTTGCTTCCCCTCCCCGGTCGGACCCTGCCATCCTTTTCAGGCTCCTTGTCGCTGAGATCAGCCTCTAAACCTTCGCCCTCTTAAGGCCTTAGGGATTCGCTCCCGTCAGAGGCTTTGCTTTCCGGCAGTCGTTCCGTAGCACAGCCCTCTTTCCAGCCTCTGTATTCAGCCCACTCTAAGGAGCGCGTCCCCTCTGTCCTGGGGTCTCCTTCCAGATGAGGCTGCTGCTGCCGCTTTACGAGGGTTCGCTGCCTTTGTCTTGTCAGGGTACAGCCGTGCCTTGAAGTAATGTTTCCCAGCGATAAAGCATGACTATAGCTGGAGGTTTATGCTGAACTGTGTTCCCTCTTGTAAACACAAGAGAATGGCAACGCTAGTGCCACCCTTTATTTTGGAAACGCGGACAAGTTCTAGCTGTTAACCCTCCCGCTTCTAAATATGGTGTCTTTGACCTTGTGTGTCAATAGTATTCAGATAAAAGCAGAGGAGGGTGTTTGAGGATGCCTTTATCTAATTGGTTCTGATATCCAAGAATTCAGATTGTTTGAATAGCTGTAATTTGTGATGTTAAATTGACAAAAGAACTTCAGGTCTGTGTGTGATGCAGAGAGAAAGGCGAGTGTAGCATTTGGGATATCTGTTGTCATTTGTGTGGCATCCTTCACCCTTGAAGCTTCAGAAAATATCCCCAGCAAAACTTAACTTTATAGCTTAGTTAGAATTGAAGAAATCAGAAACCAGGGTATTTTAGACCATCTTTTCCCAATATATTATTGCTTATTTTAGTGAGTTTCTCATTGTTTTGTTTGGTCTCTGCTACCCTGCCACTCATCTTTGTCAAAGTGAAAAGGAGAGAAATCCGGACTGATATTTGTAAGAAGACAGTCTGTGTTGAGAGAATGACGGTAGATCCAGCTATTGCTTCCTTGTATTTACCTGAAAAAAGGCATAGATGTTTAAGAATGAAACATGAACTGCAAGCTGTCTTCAGTTCTGAGGATTTTAATGCTTAAAAAAAAAAAATCTTGTTTGAAAAAAACAAATTTAAATTATTTTCTCTCTTACAGCAAAAGTCCCAAGCAGTTCTAATTTAATTACAGTTACATTGTGCTTTGCTACAGCCGTTTTAATCTGAACTTGGTCTAGTGTGCATTCTTAGTTGTGGTTTGGCTGACAGTTTTAATTGCTACACCAAATGCATTCACCTCCAAGTGATCATCGGAATAATATGTAGCATTCTGATCCAAAGTGAATTTTTTCTCTTTAAAACAAAGAACCGATACAGTACATGTGAAAGATGATGTTACAGTGGAAAATAACTGAGACTTCTGAGTGCTAACTTTGAAAGCTTCTTACAGATTAAACAGTTATTTTGGGGCTTAAGAGAGATTAAGAGAAGATTATTTATATGAATTTATTAGTTAAGCAGCATCACCTCATTTTCTTCCCTCAGTTTTCTCTCCCTTCTTAAAGTTCTGTTTCTTCTGTGGTGAAACAGACCTGAAATATGAAGTTGTCTTGTTTCCTTGTTTCTAAGTTTCAAAATGGTTTGGGGAAGTTACCTACAGAATAAATAAGCTACTAGGATGGCACGTAGTAAAGTAGCATGATGTTTCTCTTGTAGAGTTTAAATTAATCATTGTTTATAAGAAAGCTTGCCTTAGGACTGCTTGAAAAATATGTTTCAGGAGAGATTTACAAAATAAATTAATTTTCTTCTATTTTACAGCATATGCAATAGATAAGTCGCTTCTCAACAGCATTATCAGTTAGTATCAATCGATGATAGCATCTGAACAAACATCTTTTGTAATTTTAAGCTTTTAAACAAAGTGGTAAAAGTATTCAACCATAGTGAAGTGCTTTTCATGTTGCAGCAAAAACAATTTGATTTCTGCTTAAAAGCAAAGAAAAGAGTCTGTAGGGTTAGAGCAGAAGAAAAACTCCTTGCAAATGGTAATGGTGAAGCTTCTGGGAGTGCTATCACTGATGCTGTTTATTTTTAAGCCTTTCTGTTTGGCTATCCAGTTATGTTCATGTAATGTTCTAATTTCTGCCAGTCTGCTGTACTTATATGTAACTGAAGGAACTACTTTGTGCCCTTACACCTAAGGAAAGCCAATATGTGTGCATAACCTAGAGGAGAGTATTTGCCTCAGCTGCTTACTGTAACCGTACTTTGCCCAACTATAGAAGCACTTTAAAGTGTGTGCTCACCTCAGAAGAGGACAGACAAGCCATGATTATGGTCTACTTTGGGAGTATTCTGTTTTTCTAGATATTTACTTTTCACTGTCTCATAAATTGAGTATTTTTAAAGGTTTTAGGCAATCCTTCTTGGGCTTGGTTTGACTGTTACCTGAGCTAATTCTGTGTCCACATTTTGGAGAGGGAAAGGTAGTTTTTCTTCTTCATCCCTCTCATCTGAAGAATAAAGCAGTATGGACTTGAGCATTTTCTGTAAGTGACTGGCATTCAAGTTTTACTTATTGTAGCGCAGAGTTGCTGCAGTTGAAGGATTGATCTTTTTCTATATAAGAATTGCAAGTTACACGTAATAGAAATGAAAGTATTGTAACAAACAGGGAAAGAGCATTTTAAAGAAACGAAGGCCCTGTTTCATATGACCAGCTCTTACGTTATGCCTCGAATTTCTAATTTTACTACAGTGGGACGTAGAACAAACTTCCTGGTAAAACATCAAGGGCAGATTTCCCCCCCATCCCTGCCCCATGTCGGGGTTTAACCCCAGCCAGCAACAGAGCACCACACAGCCGCTCGCTCACTCCCCTGCCCCTGCCGGGCTGGGGGAGAGAAACAGAAGAGTAGAAGTGAGCAAACTTGTGGGTTGATAAAGACAGTTTAATAATTGAAGTAAACTAAAATAATGATAATAGAATATGCAAAGCAAGTGATACACGATGCAATTGCTCACCACCTGCTGACCGATGCCCAGCCAGTTCCCGAGCAGCGGCCCCCCCGGCCAGCTTTCCCCCAGTTTCTGTACTGAGCATGACGTCCCATGGTATGGAATGTCCCTTTGGCCAGTTGGGGTCAGCTGTCCCGGCTGTGCCCCCTCCCAGCTTCTTGGGCACCTCCAGCCTGCTCAGTCGGTAGAGCATGGGAAGCTGAAAAGTCCTTGACTAGTGTAAGCACTGCTCAGCAACAACTAAACCATCGGTGTGTTATCAACATTGTTCTCATCCTAAATCCAAAACGCAGCACTGTACCAGCTACTAGGAAGAAAATTAACTCTGTCCCAGCCGAAGCCAGGACACCCTCTGAGGAAACACGATACTAGATCTTGTTACGCTGGTTATTCAAATCATTTTTTAAAACTTGGCAGTATGTTAATATACTGTTCTTTTTTTTAAAAAAAGTTTTATTACAGTCCTCCCATTTAGAAACTGATAATGCCTGCCTTCCACCCACCTGCCTGAGCTATTCTAAACTGTGCTGGTAGGAGAGGCCTGTTGTTTCAGTCATGAACAGAACTACTTACATGTTTGCATTTCGATCATTGATTTTGAAGTTCACAGCTTAGACTCAAATGGTATTGTTGTTGAGCAAGAAAAGGCCTATTCTTTTCAGGTGGATTGTTAAACTTTTATTGTATGGAACCCTGTTTCTAATAAAAAAGTGAAAGTTAAGTGACTTACCTTGTACCTGAAATGTGGAGATCTTGGGTTTTGGATTGGGTAGGTCGTGATATAGAAGCTGGAGCTTTGAAGAGGGGGTTAATATTGGCCTCTCTAAAATATTTATGCTCTGTTTTCTGTTCTTTATAAGTCTAGCGTTTTGTCAAGGGTAGCCTTTGGACATACTTTTTCTCTTTTAGTATTAGCTAGATACCTGGTAATGTTTTTAGAGTTTAATACTAAGGAAAAGAAAGATCAGTTAAGGTTTAAAGCGATCTTGAATAGAAAAAGACAAAGTAAAGACAAGTCTATAATCTGGTTTTGATTTATTCATTAATTCGTCAAATGGATAGCCATTTGCAGTGAAATATCCATCAAGAATATAAAATTTGTGACTGGGAGCGTGTTCATTTACTTAAAAATAAAACGGGCTCTTTGATTCCTTCAGTTTCACATGATTGTGATGGAACTTTTGCCTGTGCAAGTCATTTGTAAGTGGTTACTGCCCTTTTTAGCTTTGCCTCATCCAGTACAGTGAAAAAAGCTAAGGAAGACTAGATGCTGAGCAAGTTGAAGAGTATGTACTGAGACATAGAAGAGTGGATTGTGTTAATTTTTAACATGCTTTTGGTCAGTATCCATCCCTAGTGCCTGCTCCTATCCCCAGTGCTAGCTGTCTTTTAATTACATATTAATAATAGTTACTGTTGCTTGACAGCTAGAGTGGACAGATATCCACATTTTTATTTCTTCACTGCTGGTTTCATAAACATTTGAATGGATTAAGACCTGTTGCTCCAAATACTACATCTGTACTTTTCTGACACATTAATTTTTGCTCTGCCAGTGCCATGAGCTGTTCTTCTCTTGATTTATTTGCAAAGCAGCTAGATGGAGTGAGTTTGTTCTTTATAAGGATTCCTCAATTTTAAAGATATTTTACTTTGGCTTGTCAGAGCCTGAGTTAATTGACCTTTGGATCACTCTGATTAATTTCTTTTCATAGGGTTTGCCTCTACAAGTGCATGTGTGCCTTGCGTGTATAGGTATGCATGTATTTCCTACTGCTGTAAATATATCATTTCAGAGATTAGATAAAAAATGTGATGATTAATATATAGAAATGTTCATAAGGTTATAATGTGTTTGGTCTAATCTTTAACCAGGCTTGTTAACTTCTGTGAAAGTGATGAGCTGCATATTTTCACTAGATTTTACCTGAAGTTGAACACCCTTTCCTATCTATTAAGACAAGACCTCCCGGGGCGATCCTGCATATGAAGGGCACTTCACTCTACAAAGGAAGTGAGAAAAAAGAAAATACAGGAGCTTGGAAGATAAAAAGTAACAGTGTGACACTGACTTGTTTTTTGTATAAGGATAGCAAGGCTGCTTCTGTTCTTAAATGTATGCGATTCATCCAGTGCATGTGTTGTCATCAATGACGCAGTCTTCAAAGCAGCTTCTTATTCCAGCAGTTTGAAGGGGAATAATGTGTATAATGATAACAGGAAAGAGGAAGGAAATACTGAAGGTTCAGGAAAATGCTCTGACCACCTCAATCTACATTAAAAAAGTTTCTATAGCTATCCAAACTAAATAGCTGTCACCTGTGTTTTCAAGGTTTTTTTACATTGTGTTATTTAGTAAATACTGGCCATGTGTAACATTTCTAATTCCATTTAAAAGTGTTCATCACCTAAAGATACAGAGGAAAACTTACTATCAATGGGCAGTACTTCTGCAGATAATTGGCGTACTCCATTTTGTGCTTGTTAAATTGAGTTTACCAGTAAGATATTAGAATATCTTTTTTGTCTTTTGCAAACGCGGCATGTGCTGTGTATTAGAATGACCAATTTCCAGAGCAATGCTACATTTGTTAAACATTTGCCTGAACAAAATCTCGTTCAGGTCAATGAATAAGCTATCACAAGGCAATGGTGTTCTCATTGTTCTTTTTTTGCACCCATCGAATCAGTGTATTTAACCCCTGTTCTGAAATCTAATTTGGGCAAGTGGATTTGCTCTGTATGGAAACCTGTTGACATTGCTGGTGGTTTATTTAGGTATTCTCAATGGTTTAAAGGTTTTAAACATAGTCCTGTGAGGTGTGGCATATCATTACTTTTTTCTTTTCCCTTCCTTTCCACCCCTCATCAGGCCCTCAGAACTACAAGATGTTTATGGCATTAGTGACAATTTGAGTTATTAAGGCAAAAGACAACATTTAAGAAAAGTCTTGCTTTCATCTGGGATGTGAATGTCTGAACAAAATTAGAGGTAAAAATGCTTTCAGACTAATGTGTGTTCACTTCAAAGCTGTGAACTTCTCAGTGAACTGTATGTTTGAGCGTAGAAGATACCAACAAAATTAAATTCACAGTTAAGGGTGGACGATGTGGGAGTTGAGAGGGGAGAGACTTTGTTAGACGGTAATGATAGGGATGGGATCTATTATGAGAGAAAGCCTGTGCCACAGCTGGGATTTCTTTGGTTTTTGCAATTTCACTTCCTATTTTTGAAATAGTAAACTCTGTACTTTGTATTTTGTATTTCTGCCTTCATGACTTATAATCAAACACAGTTCTTATGCATTACAAACTAAATAAACAAAGTCTGAACAAAATTTAGAAGAACAATTGTCAGAACTCTTCATGTGACTTAGACTCAGGGTTTGTATCTGGAAGAATGCTTTGCTGATTAAGAAGGTCATTACATAGCATTGTAACCCTATGGGCCTATACTTTTACTTCAGTATGTGAGTACCTTTTTGGTTTGCCACATAGTGCGTGGACAGGTAAGCCGTGAAGGGGTGTATGTATGGTGTAATAAGTGTGTTCACACTGAATTACACTCCTTGTATAGAATACTTTGCCAGGGCATGCAAAGTATGCCTGTGTTACTAAAAAAATAAATAAATTGTTTTGTAGTTATCAGGGGCCCTAGGCTTTTTTTTTAATGAATTTAAACAGGTCAGTAAATGTCAATTTAGCACTAGAATTGGCACAAAGATAGGGAGGGACTCTGTGACTGGGAGGAGCGTAAAGGGGAAGGTGGGACCACCCCTTCAGCAATATACAAGCTGCCACAGTAGAGCTCACCATCTGCGCTCCCCTGATAGCTGCAGCAACTGTATTTCTGTCACTCTTACTGTACAGTTACCTCTGACTCACTGTCAAGTTTTAGTTTAGGAGACAGTTCTAAGCTTCTTCACAGACCTGCGGGCTTTAAGCTGTATCCCTGCAGTATGGCGATTCCCTTGAAATTGAAGGATGCAATTAATGTTTGTTGTTAGCAGATAATCCTGTTCTTTTTTTAAATGTGCAGTTGTCAGTACTTCATATAGAAGATCTAGGACGTAAAGACTGAAACTTTAATTCAAGGATTTTATTTATTACTACAGTCAGAAGTCTTGGGTAACCCAAGATTTCAGAAGAGAAGTCTACTTTATCTTCTGATAAAGGGTAAAAGGGCTTTAGGGCAGCCCCACAAAAAACAAGTTAAATGGAAGTGCTGAGAATATTGAAATAGTGGTGCAGTTCTAAGCCATCTTTTTCTTATAGTTTCTGTTTTCTTTTTCAGAGAGACATGAGCTGGAATGTAGCAAGCAGTTGCATTTTGCAAGGTTGGGATGGTTGTATTGTCCACTCCTGGCTATGCTTTCATGTTGCTGTCTGGTCACTTGCCAAAGATTCCTAGGAAGCAGGTGATGGACTTCTGTTGCAATTAGAAAACATGAAGATGATTCTTCTGGAACTGAAGATTTTGCTTGCAGCAGTTTGCAGTTTTAGAAAAGACAGCAACCCATAGTAGACTTTCAGATACCTCAGTGTTTACTTAAATAATCTCCTTTTTTTTTTTCAGAAATTCTCATTTCCATTACATCTTTTGGATTTGTGTGCTTTACTTTAATAATGCATAATTTAGGTTGGAAGGATGAAACCTTTATTTCTGGCTGGC
Organism: Aptenodytes patagonicus; assembly: GCF_965638725.1. NCBI lineage: Eukaryota > Metazoa > Chordata > Aves > Sphenisciformes > Spheniscidae > Aptenodytes > Aptenodytes patagonicus. Next base: position 16,398,615 of record NC_134962.1, read on the forward strand.
ATTGAGTTTAGCACACAGGAATATTACTTCATTTTGTTGCAAATACTGGATTCCAGTTCTAGTTTCTTTGTTTGTAATGCTTAAGAGCATTCAGAGAAGCAGCTTATTTTTCTTATGGGGCAACGTATGTATATTCATACCTTGGTAACTAGTTAACTGTAAGAATTTCAGTGCATTGGCTACAGTAGCTCTTTTCCTACAGCTGAGTTCAAAGTTAATCAAGAGGAACTGTGTTTTATACCATCTAATTTGCTAAAGCAAGTACAAGCAGCAAGTGACAAAGAACTTTCTTTTTCAAGAGATTTCAAATGATCTGCAGATTTGTGGTTGTCACTGGTAGTAGAGAACGATTCATCATTTCTTTGATGAGCCTTGCCAGGTTGAATTGCAGATCTGTGCAGTCTGTTTTGGATTATTGCTCAGGTACCTACAGTGGCAATCTGTTTAGCAAGATAGTTTTTGTCAGGCGAAATCACTTGCCAGTGTCTTTCTACGGATACCTCCATGGCCCTTTTATCTGTGTTCTTGGGAGCAAAGAAACGGAAGTGTATCTGGGGCTCTCTTCATTGTTATACCCCCAGAGGGAGGTACCTTTGTACATGTGTGAACCTTCATCAGTGCTATTGAACACTTAAACAAGGTGTGTTGTGTGCTGTACGGTTCTGTACAGAACATACTAAAGAATCATGTTTAGGTTAATGTAGATACCAGCTTTATTATGCTTTTGAAAAATGTATCTGCTAGATTTGAGTCTTCCGAGTGATAGGATCTGGTTTTGGTTCTGGGTTTATAGACTGCTGGTAAACAACAGCCTTTCAAAAGGCTACTTTTAAAAATGTTCTTTAAAACAACTGTAATAGTGGGTGAAGTCATTCTTAGTAATGAATACAGATAATAGTGTAATTTAACGGTCAAGCTTTCTGGTTTTTTTTCCATTCCCCCCAGAGTTAAAAACTCTATGTAGGTTTGTTTGAATAAGGGCGTGCATCAATAATGAAATGTAGCACTGAGAATGGAATGGGGAAATATGCTGAAGCAAGCATTGAGCTGTAAACAAGAAGAAAAACTAATGGCCGGAGATTACGAAATCCTCTGTAGATGCTGTCCTCTGTTAATAACTGAATACATAACTGCTTCTAAAGTGACTTGTTTAAAAGCTGCAAGGTGGATGGTGAAACAGAAGGTGGTAGCCTTGTATTTTGTTTTACTGTGAGAGTTTATAATATAGAAATTTTTTCTTATTGACACTTCAAAAATAATGCCTTTGAAATACATTTAAAAATAGCTGTAATACAAAAACGTTAGTTTTCTTCTGATGCCGAATCACAAAATAACCAGTCAAATTAGTTAAAGCTTAAGTGGTTCTCCAACATATCTACTAATATCAGTCTTTTATCTCTCTTCCTATGAGCATCAAATTAAGTTCTGCAGTTTCTGAAATTTGCTCGTGAAGGTTAATGATTTCCGCCTTTTTAATTGGAAAATAACATAAAACTGTAATCTGAACTGTGGTGCTATGTGAGTATTTCTATAATAATGAGATAGGGAAGCTAAATGTATGCACTGGGAGCTGTGAAATGAGTGAAAGTTAGTGGATATGTTAAAACCATAAGGCTAAAGTGGTAGAACAGCACATTGATGTGAATTTATCAGCTTGATATGCAGCTATATTATGCCTCCATGATCAATTTACCTGTACATATCATTGGGATTTTTGGCAGCATCATTGTTGTTTGGTTTTAGTATCAAAGTGAAACTCCATTGCCATTCTTTCCCACTGAGGTTTGGATTAATTTATATAGATATCTAGGAGAAACTTCTAGAAACTGTTAGAGGATCAACATCCTTTAAGTGACACTCCAGCCCAAATTTGTCACACATGGGATATTTTTAATGTAAAATAGAGTAATGAGTTTGATTGAAAGTGCTGCAGAGATTGGGACAGAGGCTTTATAGATGCGTGGGAGAGAGATGGAGCAACATACGGGTAACTGTCAGATTTGCTCTGGAAAGTTATCACCATATGAGTTAAAATGAAGGAAATTCTTAAAGGTATGAACAGTTGGACACCTGCCAATAGCAAAGTAAGATGTCTTTTTGAATAAACAGAATGTCAACCATGATATTCAATGATTTCCCCATCTCTGATGTTATATAAATAATGAAGGGATAACACAGGTTCCAAGGCAGTGATATGTGAATGTTTTATGAAGTTTCTTTTTATGAGAATTAAAATAAGCCAGGAAAGCAGTGTGCATATGAAGTGTACAATGGCATTCTTTCTGTTAGGACAGTTGAACTTGGCCTTGATTTTTGCATGTTTTCTAATTTCAAGTTACCTGATTGTCATTAATTGAAGTTAGCTAACACTTCAGTATGTACAGTCTTGGACATTTTGCAGAAGATTGAATCAAGCTGTGTTGCTTTGCTCTTTATAATAGAGAGCAGCAATAAGGTAAATGAAAGTAGTTTTTAAAAGTGAGAAAAAATATCTAGTGTAGGCTTGTGCATTGAATTTTAATATAGGACTTGGGAAAAGCTGTAGAAGTTAAAGTAGATGACACTCAAGATGAAGATTACTGAACCTGAAGAAGGTGCGTGCTGGCTTATGCAGTCTGTGCCTTTCTATTCACACTAGTAAAACTTAAGCTGCAATCAATAACTGGGCACTGAAAGGGAACCTCAGTTTGAAAAAAAAAAATTTAAATCTATATAACCGACTTGATAGATTTCTCTTTAGAGGAGGAATCTGCTACAAGACAGAGACCTAAAGAGAATAAGCAGGAAGAACAACAGGACAGGTACAACAGGAATTACTGACTTTGTTTTAGGGAAGTCAAAGAATCACAGAATAATTGAGGTTAGAAGAGACTTCTGGACATCGTCTAGTCCAAACCCATCTGCTTAAAGCGAGGCCAATTAAAGCAGTCAGTAAGGTGTTCAGTCAGGTTTGGAATATCTCCGAGGATGGCAACTTAACCTCTCTTGACAAGCTTCTCCACTGTTCAACCATCTCACAGTAAAATAAATAACTAAATCCCCTGTTTTTAAGTGGAATTTCCTGTATTTTCATTTGTGCCCACTGCCTATTGTCCCATCACTGAGCACTGCTGGGGAGAGTCTGCTTCATCTCTTTTAACCCTTTATACCCCCTTCAGGTATTTATACACACTGATGAGATCCTCCCAAGCTTTCTCTTTTCCAGGCTTAACAATTCTAGTTCTCTCAGCCTCTCCCCATATGTCATGTTCCAATCACTTTATCATCTCTATGGCCCTTTGCTGGTGTCACTCCAGTATGTCTGTGTCACCCTTGATTTGGGGAGCCCAGAACTAGACACACTAGCACACCAGATGTGGTCTCACCGGTGTTGAGTAGAGGGGAAGGACCACCTTCCTCATCCTGCTAGTGATGCTTTTCCTAATGCAGCCTAGGATGTTGGTGACCCTTTTTTTTTTTACTGCAAGGAAGCATTGCTAGTTCATGTTCAACAGGACCAGTGTTTTCTGCAAAGTTGCTTTCTGACCAGCTGCCCCCCAGACTTCACTGGTGCATGGGTTTATTCCTCCCCAGGTGCAGAACTTTACACTTCCCTTTGTGGAACTCTTGTTTCATCAGCATATTTGCTGAGAGTGAGCTTGGTCCCATTGTCCAGGTCATAAATGAAGAAGCTAAACAGTATCGGCCAAGTATGTACTCCTGGAGTACAGCTCTAATGACTGGCCCCTGACTGGACTGTGTACTGCTGATCACAACCCTTTGAGCCTCGCAGTTCAGCCAGGTTTTCAGTCCACCCCACAGTCCTCTGTCTGGCCCATACTTCATCATCTTGTCTATGAGGATGTTGTAGGAGACAGCGTCAAAGATAATCAGCATCCACTGCTGTCTTCTCAGTTACCAAGTCATCTTGTCATAGAAAGCTGTCAGGTTGGTCAAACATGATTTCCCCTTCATAAATCATAGAATCATTAAGGTTGGAAAAGACCTCTAAGATCATCGAGTCCAACTGTCAACACAACACCACCAGGCCCACTAAACCATGTCCCTAAGCGCCTCATCTACACGTCTTTTAAATACCTCCAGGGATGGGGACTCCACCACTTCCCTGGGCAGCCTGTTCCAATGTTTCACCACTCTTTCAGTAAAGAAATTTTTCCTCACGTCCAATCTAAACCTCCCCTGGCGCAACTTGAGGCCATTTCCTCTCGTCCTATCGCTTGTTACTTGGGAGAAGAGACCGACCCCCACCTCGCTACAACCTCCTTTCAGGTGGTTGTAGAGAGCGATGAGGTCTCCCCTCAGCCTCCTTTTCTGCAGGCTAAACAACCCCAGTGCCCTCAGCCGCTCCTCATCAGACTTGTTCTCCAGACCCCTCACCAGCCTCGTTGCCCTTCTCTGGACACGCTCCAGCACCTCGATGTCCTTCTTGTAGTGAGGGGCCCAAAACTGAACACAGTATTCGAGGTGCGGCCTCACCAGGGCCGAGTACAGGGGCACAATCACTTCCCTACTCCTGCTGGCCACACTATTTCTGATACAGGCCAGGATGCCATTGGCCTTCTTGGCCGCCTGGGCACACTGCCGGCTCATGTTCAGCCGGCTGTCGACCAGCACCCCCAGGTCCTTTTCTGCCAGGCAGCTTTCCAGCCACTCTTCCCCAAGCCTGTAGCGCTGCATGGGGTTGTTGTGGCCGAAGTGCAGGACCCGGCACTTGGCCTTGTTGAACCTCATACAGTTGGCCTGGGCCCATCGATCCAGCCTGTCCAGGTCCCTCTGCAGAGCCTTCCTACCCTCGAGCAGATCAACACTCCCGCCCAACATGGTGTCATCTGCAAACTTACTGAGGGTGCACTCAATCCCCTCATCCAGATCATTGATAAAGATATTAAACAAGACCGGCCCCAAAACTGAGCCCTGGGGAACACCGCTCGTGACCGGCCGCCAACTGGATGTAACTCCATTCACCACAACTCTCTGGGCCCGGCCGTCCAGCCAGTTTTTGACCCAGCGCAGAGTACACCTGTCTAAGCCGTGAGCTGCCAGCTTCTCTAGGAGAATGCTGTGGGAGACGGTGTCAAAGGCCTTACTGAAGTCCAGGTAGACCACATCCACAGCCTTTCCCTCATCCACTAGGTGGGTCACCTGGTCATAGAAGGAGATCAGGTTGATCAAGCAGGACCTGCCTCTCATGAACCCGTGCTGGCTGGGCCTGATCCCCTGGTTGTCCCGCTCATGCCTTGTGAGCGCCCTCAAGATGAACCGCTCCATAATCTTCCCCGGCACCGAGGTCAGGCTGACAGGCCTGTAGTTCCGCGGATCCTCCTTCCAGCCCTTCTTGTAGATGGGCGTCACATTGGCAAGCCTCCAGTCGTCCGGGACCTCCCCCGTTAACCAGGACTGCTGATAAATGATGGAGAGTGGCTTGGTGAGCACTTCTGCCAGCTCCCTCAGTACCCTTGGGTGGATCCCATCTGGCCCCATAGACTTGTGAGCGTCCAGGTGGCGTAGCAGGTCATTGACTGCTTCCTCTTGGATTATGGGGGGTTCATCCTGCTCGCCGTCCCTGTCTTCCAGCTCGGGGGGCCGAGTACCCTGAGGATAACTGGTCTGCCTGTTAAAGACTGAGGCAAAGAAGGCATTGAGTACCTCAGCCTTTTCCTCATCCTCGGTGACAATGTTCCCCCCCGCATCCAATAAAGGATGGAGATTCTCCTTGGCTCTCTTCTTGTCATTAATATATTTGTAAAAACATTTTTTGTTGTCTTTAATGACAGCGGCCAGATTGCGTTCTAGCTGGGCTTTTGCCTTTCTCATTTCCTCTCTGCACAACCCAACAAGATCCCTGTACTCTTCTAGAGTCGCCTGCCCCTTCTTCCACAAGCGGTAAACTCTCCTTTTTTTCCTGAGTCCCAGCAAGAGCTCCCTGTTCAGCCAGGCCGGTCGTCTTCCCCGCCCGTTCTTCTTACGGCGTACAGGGACAGCCTGCTCCTGCGCCTTTAAGACTTCCTTCTTGAAGATCGTCCAGCCTTCCTGGACCCCTTTGCCCTTCAGGACCATCTCCCAGGGGACTCTCAACCAGCGTCCTGAACAGGCCAAAGTCTGCCCTCTGGAAGTCCATGGTTGTGGTTTTGCTGCCCCCCCTCCTTACTTCACCAAGAAGCGAGAATTCTATCATTTCATGGTCGCTAAGCCCAAGACGGCCTCTGACCACCACATCTCCCACCAGTCCTTCTCTGTTAGTAAACAGCAGGTCGAGCGAGGCACCTCCCCTGGTAGGCTCACTTACCAGCTGTGTCAGGAAGTTGTCTTCCACACACTCCAGGAACCTCCTAGACTGCTTCCTCTCTGCCGTGTTGTATTTCCAGCAGACGTCCGGAAAGTTGAAGTCCCCCACAATCCATGCTGAGTAATCCAAATCACCTTCCTGACCATAATATGTCTGGAAATGGCTCCTATGAGAATTTGCTCCCTGACCTTCCCTGGGATTGAGATGAGACTGACCAGCCTGTAGTTTCTTGGATCATCCTTCTTGCTCTCTTGAAGAAGGGAGTGACATTTGCTTTTTTCAGTACCCAGGAATGTGGAGAGTTGAGTGACCTTTTCACTTTTACATGGCACAGTATGGGCTTCGCTGAGCTCAAACATGACTTCAGAGATTTATCAGAAATTTTAGTTTTGATGAATGATTTTCTCTAGTGCATAGAATGAATGGGAAAAGAAACTTCAGTTTTTCAGCATCTCTGTAGACGCTTAATACTTCTTGAAAATTATCTTCCTTGTGAAAAGAAACATTTGTATTTACACAGATAGCGGTACTCAGTTACTGGTCTTCCTTCCACATGAAACAAGTAGTTCTGTGGTCCAGCTCATTGCTTAGGCCTCAGAGAAGCACAATCTGTTACCCTATTTGAAGACACAAATACTTTGTTCTTTATGACAGAGCTTTTTTTTTTTTTTTTTTTTTACCTACAGCATTAATCGTTCAAGTTAAATAGATGTATGCTTTAAATGCAATCTTAATCTATTTAACTAAAAAGATCCTTATTATTTACTTAATTTTGACAGCTGTGGTCATGTATTTCCAGTAGTTTTGCAGAAACAATTTTCTAGCCTAGATGTTGTGCAGAAGAAGGGAGAAAGCAGATCTATCCCAGTGATGGAGAGTGGGAAACTTTGGGGTTTCCTTTTTATGTTTTTATAAAGGAAGATGTTCTGTGAAAGAATCTCCTCTGAAACTGTCAAAACAGAGTGAAAGGTAGAAGTCTTGAAACAAAATGACTAAGCATACTCATGCATGAAAATACCTATATCCGCATTCACAGAATTAGAGAGAACAGAGGTAATGCGAAAGAATGAGCTTGAGTCAGTGGACGTAACTTAGACCTGTGGAGGTTTTCCATATGGCCAGAATGCATACCAGAGGGGAATAGGTGAAGAGGAAAGAGGGAATGCATGTGTATTAATATTTTAATTGTTTTCATTTGGACAAGGGGTGCACTTTGGAAATGAATCCCCTGGTTGTTCTCACAGACTGCACTTTGATTTGACTTGTGAAATGAGCTTGGATCAAGGAAGCTGAATTGCTTTTGGATGAAACTAAACTGGAAGGTGCAGTCCAATTGGTGTGGGGCTGTGGTATCAGAGTAGAGCTGTTCCAAAATAAAACTCCAGAAGTGTATACAATGTCGGTACTGGGTCTACAGACCTATCGTACTTCCTAGCTCCACTTCTATCACATTGCATTGCTTGCCAATGTGGACATAGTACAGCAAATCAGATTACGGAAGGTAGAGTGAGAGTTCAAAGACTGTCATCGCTGGAAAAAGCTGTTGCCATTCTAAAAGATGCCATAATAAAAAAGAGACAGGTCAACTACTGTATTTCTGAAAGGTGTGTGCAAGGAGTTTTTAGAAAGATTAGAGTACAGGAGGTGAAAAAGGGGTCTGTCACAAAAGAGGAGTCTGTTTTGGCAAGTATTTCCCTCAGTGAAGCTTAGAAGCCATAAGACAAATGCAATAAGCTAATACAAGCTAAAAGGGAATAGACCTATTTTTAAATACAACTTTTAGAAAGGAATTATTTTAATTTTCCTTGAACGTGTACAATATGAACGAGTGTAGAAAATGAAGAAGCAGTAAAAGTCTTCAAGAAAAAAAAGAAACGAACCAAAAAAACCCCTAGATTGATAGAAAGGGAAGCATTTGTATGGATTTGTATTGATAAAAGGTGCAGGGAAACACACATCCTAAGGTGTTAAAGGAATAGCTATTACGTTCGCTAAACCCAGAGTTATTTTTGGAAAACAGTGAGATGGAGAATGCTTCAGAAGGAGTTAGCTTAGAAGCTCTTCTCAGTCTTTCAGTTGAGAGCCATATGAAATGAATGTACAAACATATATTGGAAAAATTATTACACTTCTAAGAATTAAATCGTAACAAAATAAATCTTGTCATATAAAATGTTTTTTTAGAACTATTAGATTTGGCCTCCAGTTTTAGTAAAGCAGTTTGATTTACGGTTTGCATGAAGTCCTGAAAGAAGTAAATTATCTTGACTGTGAGAAATCTCTTATGAAATGAAAGTTGGCTTGTAATTAAACTTGACTGGAAGGTGACTGCTTAGGGTAGAAGAGACAGTTGTCTTTGGACTTTACCTGTTTCACTTTATTCACTCTATTTCTCCATATTATTGCAAATATCAAGAGGAATAAAATTTATAAGGAATGCATCTTTAGGTTAACTTCATATTTTAACTTTTGTGTTAAATATGTTTTGTTTCTCTTGATACGTTTTAGTAGCAGTATGGCAGGGATATGTGAAAGGCCTGAAATGTTAGGAATGTAAGGCATTTGTGCACATTTATGCGTTAGGAAAATAGGATACACATTTGGGTAAAACCACAGAGCCACTCACTTTGTTGTTATTGTATCCGGAAACTTGAATATCTATTGAGATACCTTTATTACAACTTGTATCTTGCTACTAGTTTAGTGTACTGAACATTTTTATGAGACTCTGAGCAGCTTGGTCTAAATTTGAAGTTGGCCCTGTTCTGGGAGGGTTGGACAGGATGACCTCTAGAGGTCCTTTCCAGCATAAATTTTTGTGTGGTTCTATTAAAAAAAAACCCATTTGGGAGGAAATTAGAAAGTAATTCAAAGAAGTGTGTTCTCATTTTAAGATACCCTTGTTTCCTCATATGCTCTTTCAGTAACACATTTTCATTTGTTATTTTCAGATCATTTTTAGATAGTTTTTTTTAAATGCACAGCATAGGGGAGAACAAAAATATACGTAGGAAGGTTCTGAGAGATAAGATATAAATGCTGCTTCACAGTTGTTTAGACTATGTTAAGAAACATCTGAGAGTAAAACCAAGCAAACTTTTCTCATCCTGTGTGAAATTTTTCACAAGGCTTTGTACCACGGCTTTAAAGTCACTGACTGTTCTGTGTATTTTGTCTCCCTGTCCTTAATTTTCTAGGCACTTCGTAACAGGCAAAATTTTGTTTTTTATGGTGTATTATTTATCTTTCAAGTTTTGTTCATGTGTTTTATGTGAAATAACTTTTAATCCTTAAATATCATTGTTTTCAATATGGAAATGTTAATTTGTGTTTTTCCTGACTATTTCTACTAACTTCCTGCATTTCAGGAAAACTGTTAAAACTGCAAAAAGGTGGGTAAAAGGGAGGTGATTTGAAATATGTCTTAGTTAATAGATTACAAGTAAGAAAATTGCTTAAAGGGGAAAAAATAACTTGCAATTTTGACTTAATACTTTTGCTCTGGGTGATCACATTAAGATTATTTCATTGCCCTAATTAAAAATTAATTGAATAGCATGAATAAGTAGCTTATGGCTTGTGGATTTGTGTGAGAATCTCTTCTCACTACTGTGTCACGTAGCTGAAGCAGTGATAAGCGGAGGCCCCCAGGTAAATTCTTTCCTTTCTCTTCCGATAGCAACAGGCAGGAAGAGACTTTGGGTAAAGTTCTTCAGAAGATTTTTTTTTTTCATGCTTTCATGGTAAGGTCCGAAATAACCTGTTGCTAACATCAACATTAATATTTGACTGAGATGCTCAAGACTGGGATTTTTGCTTTGTAGGAACCTCTTAGCCTCAGAGCCAGCTGAAGTGTAAACATAGCTGTAGGGCTAAATGAGATTTTATAGGGCAGACAGAACAGAAAATATTGCTGCTTTTGGTAACTCTGTGTTTTGTAACTATCTTGGACTTCCTCTCTTCAAAGCTTCTTTGTGCTCAAAGTTGTCCTTTGTGATAAAATTTCAGTAGTGTTGATAAATATAATCTCTGAATTACAAAACAAATGCATGTATTTCTACAGTTAGGGTACAGTCTTACTTAGGTAAACCGTAACCATGGCTGCATGCTGTAGAATATTGTGTTTATGAAACAGCTGCAATTCAAAGAAAGCACTAATGCTTTTTGGATACTTGGTCAGCTTACTGTCAGTGCACCATTTAACAGTGACTGCTTGTAACTATCTGGCCACACTATCTGCTTTTCCCTTGAGAAAATTCTCTTCCAAGGTTACTACTGGAAAATGTTGTTTATACTTTCTAGGTACTTTCTTTTTAGAAACCTGGAAATGTAACAATGTTGGTTTTTAAAAGTGGAATGTAAAAAGGCTTTTTGCCTGTTAGGGCTCTGTCAATACATGTCTGTCGATTACATTGCTTCAGTCTTTGTGACTGTTTTGAATGTCCCTGAGGTTACAGCACAGATTTTTTTTTTTTTTTAACCTGTGTTTCCGCAAAGCTCCATATAGGACATGGTTCTCAGTGCAAGGAAGTGGAAGAATTAAGAGGGAAAGCTGTAATTAATTTCTGCAAGATGTGAGAGTTCTAATTGCTAGAACTTGATGCCTTTTTGTTAGAGATCTATAATAACAGTCTAACAGTCCTAATAACAGTAATTGTGTAAGGTCAGAGGAACTTTGGTATTTGGAGGTGCTAAAAGAATATTTCCCTAGGAGAGAAGAATATTGCTCATTCTGAGAAGTTGGTTCGCTATATAGTCATTCACCCCCAGTTCTGGAACCTCTTCAGGGCAGCAACTCCCTGATCATAATACTGTCAGCTGGTAGGTTTCAGATCATGAGTTTAATTTGTATGTTGGAAACTGAACTTCCTTTAAACCATCCTAAAAGAAATGGGATGCAGCTGAAATGTACTGGTCACAGTAGACTGGTGTGATGGGTTAACTGTGGCTGGCTGCTAGGTGCCCACCAAGCTGCTCTCTCACTCTCTTCAGCAGGAGGGGGGAGAGAATGAGATTGAAAAAGCTTGTTAGTTGAGATAAGGATGTGGAGATCGCTCAACCATTTACCCTCATGTGTAAAACAGGCTTGACTTGGGGAAGATTAATTTATTGCCAATTAAAAATAGAGTAGGATAGTAAGAAATAAAAACAAAACTAAAAACACTTTCCCCCCACTTCCCCCTTTTTTCCAGGCTCAACTTCACTCCTTCATTCCCAACTCTTCTACCTCCTCCCCACCCCGAGCAGCACAGGGGCGTAGGGAATGGAGGTCGCGGTCAGTTCATAACACTTTGTATTTGCCAGTCCTTTGTCCTCACGCTTTTCCTGTGCTCCAGCGTGGGGTCCCTCCCATGGGATACAATCCTTCACAGACTTCTCCAATGTGGGTCCTTCCCATAGGCTGAAGTTCTTCAAGAATTGCTCCAGCATGGGTCCCTTTCCATGGGGTGCAGTCCTTCAGGAACAGACTCCTCCAGCATGGGTCCCCCATGGGCCACAGGTCCTGCCAGAAAACCTGTTCCCATGTGGCCTCCTCTCCATGGACTGCAGCTCCTGCCAGGAGCCGGCTCCTGTGTGGGCTCTCCACAGGCTGCAGCTTCCTTCAGGACACATCCACCTGCTCCGGCGTGGGGTCCTCCACAGGCTGCAGGGTGGATATCTGCTCTAGCATGGTCCTATATGGGCTGCAGGGGGACAACCTACTTCTCCATGGGCTGTAGGGAAATCTCTTCTCTGTTGCCTGAAGCACCTTCTCCCTCTCTTTCTTCACTGACCTTGGTGTTTGCATAGTTGTTTCTCTCACATATTCTCACTCCTTTCTCATACAGCCGCTGCGCAGTGTTTTTTACCTTATATATGTTATCACAGAGACGCTACCAGCATCGCTGATGGGCTCAGCTTTGGCCAGCAGTGGGTCCATTTTGGAGCTGGCTCCGTTCAACATGGGCGCAGCCCCTGGTCACTTCTCACAGTGGCCACCCCTGCAGCTCCCCTGCTACCAAAACCTTGCCATGTAAATCCAATACAACCAACTACTATGAAGACAAGTTTGGGGCTAAATTTGATTAGTTGTCTTTGATAAGTTAAGTAAAAATGTTCTGTACTTATACCCTTAGGGATTTCTTACTCCATCAAGAAAAGGCAACCAACAGTGATTTAAAAATCTTGACCTATAGGGTAAGCTTCCAGAAGAGGGGGGCCTAGGAAAATAGTTTTGCCCATCATGAAATGGGTAAAAGAGCAAAAACCCTTATAAACAAACTTTTACTTTGCGAGTGTATTGTCAGCCCATGATAACACCTGGGTCCTTTCAGCCATAAAAGGAATAGGCTTGAATATCTGGTTTCTTGAATGAAAAGCAATTTGTCTTGCTCTGTGAGTAGCAAGGTAACTGCTTACCTTCCAGTCCGCAGATTGTAACATCATTCTGGTTGTGCACTACCACTGAAAAAATTTCCTGAAGCCTCATCACAGAAGTATTAAGATGAAACGTAGTTCTGAGTCAATGCAGTATTGTGTTGAAACTACATTATTACAAAAGATTTTTTTAAAAAAGAGTTTAAAAGGCCAAAATGAATTTCTAAAAGCAGTGGTTTGTAAAATGCAGGAGTTAATCCAGGTAATGTCCATTTAATACCAGTAAATCCAGAACTTTAAAAATCTGTTTGTGGTAGTTACAGCAATGCCAGTTTCACTGTCGTCTTGTCTGTCTTTCTAATACCAGTTTAATTCTCTCTACTGTGGGTTAACATGCATGCCAAGTTGAATATGTCCTGTTTTCCAACAGTGGTATTTAAGAACAGCCATTTTAAGTATTGCTCTATTTCTAAGATTACAGCAGTGAACGAGTTTTAGCTTACTGGTTTGCATATATGAATTGTTGTCCTCTTTGAAATGGATTGTATCATGAGAAGGAAATGGCTGAAATAAAAATAGACTATCTCTTTGTTTTCACAAATGGTTTTAATTATCTCGTGCAGCTCTGCAGTGGCTTTTCTTGCCAGGCTTTTTGGAATCAAGCAAAAGGCATATGATGTTCATGTACACTTTTGTCTTTTTTCCCCTCTTTGAGCATTCCTTAGAAGTTAGTAAAAGCTAACATCCTTTTAGTTAGGAAGGAAATTCATTGGCAAGTTATCTGAGTTGGTGGCAAAGCAACTTTTGTCCCTTTTGTCCTGCCTGCCACAGTTTTAGTCTAAGAACAGCTTGTGGTTGGGGAATTACTGATGTACTACTGAAAGGGGAAAAAACTGTCAAATTACATGATTTTTTTTTCTTTGAATTTTGTATATTGCAGTACTTTTTCTTTACACGTCTTTTTTCCAATTCTTTCATTTGGTATCAAATACTATATGTATGTAGAAAAAAGTCATATGAAATATTTCTGCTGAGGTGCAGGTTATACAAGCAGGCTTCTTGATGCATAGGAATGCTAATGAATGAATTATCTATAATTTTGATGTAAGTCTTTGGTTTGGGAGGCCTGGAGACATAGTTTAATTTTGATTGCAAGCAGTGTTGTTGGAAGCATTTTTCTCTGCAGGTTGAAGTTGATGGACCAGTTTTTCTAATCTGCGCAGTTTGCATAAGGAACACTAGTGATCCCTGGTATTGAGGTAAAAGTTACAGCGTGACTATGACTGGGTGTCTGGCCACGACATTTCCAGAGTTATTCTGTCTCTCCCTGGGCAATCTCTTTGTTTTGATAGTCAAGTTAAATGTTTTTCAGCTTTTCTGACTTAGAAACTTTGGATTCAGAAGAGCTTCCCATGTTCAGTTCTCTTTTGAAGTGGGTAGATAGGAAAAACAAGGAATCAGTGCTGAGGATTAGTGTTGCATAAATAATTGTCTGAGTGTTTTTAGGAAAGGTGTTTAGGGCTGTTAGTCTGTAGTTCCTTAGCCTTTGCTACTGTAATTTTAAATCTGTTCATGACACAGAATAGAGCCATCTTTTGATCCTATTGTAGAATATCAATATGGTGTCAGACTGATTATCATTCATGTTGTGTATGAGGTCGCAGGAAATTAGTATAACAAAACGCAGTGTGAGACTTTACAGGAAGGGAATGTGGTATTTACTTTTAAAATCTCAAATTAATTTTACCCACTCATACTCACTCTCATACATTTCATTTACTCTTTCTCTGACACTCGCGTACTCACAAGCACCAGGACGTTTCTGTGTGTTGAGGTGGTATGGCCAGTATCTCTTATGTGCAACATGGAGGATGGAACTAATGGTATCTGTCAACTGCTTTGGGTTCCTTTTGGTGACAACAAACTACTTTATAGATGGATATTTTATATCCTTTGGGAGTCAAGAGTTGTTTTACACTAGTCCTTTGCTTACTTCAGCCTCCACAAATCTTAAGTGAAGGCTAATGCTAGTTGTTTTTTCCTGATTTGGAATATCCATATCTTCATAGCCACAGTATGTTTTCCTGTTGGGCTAACAGGAAAAGGAATGACATGTGATGTGCCGTAACCCTGTTGGCACTCTCCTCGCTTTAAAGCACAGGCTCTTTTGCTGGCCAGTCATCTGTGCTGTAGTCTTATCAGAGTGAAGGCATCCTGATCCTCACAATTGTTCAAAAAACAATTTAGGCATCTGGCTTTTAAATTTCAACAGATGTATTATAGCAGAGACTACTTTGATTTTACTGCATTTTCAGTAAATAGATGTAGTGCTGCTCACCTGCAGTAATGGCCAAGGGAGCTAAGCTGCATTCTGCTGTTAAAACCCTCTTTGTTTCCATTCCTTATATAAATATCCCTTGATGCAAACCTCATAATTGCTTCCCTTTCCAGTGTGTACTCAACGCTCTTATAATCTGTGTCTATTCTTTTCTTCCTGGTTGATTACTCAGCAGTTTCTTCTGACTTCTTACTTGTTTGGGCAAAACTGACCATGGCCTTAAAACTTATTTTAGGGGGAAAAAACAATAAAAATATAAAACAATAAAAACAGCTTTGTCAAACCACTTTTTACTTTGAAGATGAAACTTGAACAGTTAAAGTAACTGCAAATTTGCTGAACAAGTAAGTTGCCAAACTAGCTGTCTCTGCCTGGGCTTACTGGGTAATTATATCTAACATTTAAGAGAAAAGAACTTTTCTGCAATATGCATGCCTTCAGTTACAAAGAGGCTTCAGTGTTTTGGGGGAAGGAGAGGAAGCATTTGTATTTAAATTCTCACACACAATACTGCACTCAAAGTGCAGTATTAATATAAACAGGTTACTTTGAACTTTCTCTGAAATATCTAGTCTAAATTCTTCTTAATTGTCTGTAACTCACATACCTGTTGACAAAAAAAAAACTGTTGTAAAGGGGATGTGTTACATCTTACATGCAGTTTTTTAAACAAAACTTTGTATGTTTTACACTTTTTCCAAAAGCCTGTATTCCTGTGTTACACAGTGAGGTTTTCAAAACCATTGTTAAAATTACTAGGTATGTTAAAGAAATTTTTTCATTATGTGATTTTTTTTTTTACTGGATTGTTGAAACAGCAAATACACTTTGAATTGGTATACCTGTAAAGAGCAGTTTAGCCTGTTCTTAAAATTAATTACTAAACATAAAGCTTACAGCAGCCAACAATGTGCAATTATTTATAATATTTATATTATAATTAAATTGTAAAGAGCATGTGCCAACATATTTTCAAAGTTATGCATGTATAATATACAGTCACAGGATTTCATTCTGACCTAGTTGTATCTTCTATTCTTTCGAATAAATATGAAACAAAATTACCTTCTTCAGTAAGTCAGTTTTTAACAGATGAATCCCATTACTGAATAAAGTCACCATAAGTTAAATCGGTGTGACACTCTAAAGGTATCTCAAGCCTTTGATAGCATTTTTCTTCTATTTATACTCCCTGATTTTATGGGGTAAGAAGCTCCTTCCCACCTCTTCCCTTACCTTGCTTTAACCAAGAAGCACTCAAAGCTGCTTTTCTCCCCACTCTTTGTCATGACTTGTTAAAAGAGAAATAAATGAGGATCCTCCCTCTCTGCCTTCCTTTTTCTGAAAGTGTTTGTAGCATCTGGGCTGCGCTTCTCTAGAATTTCTTCTTTCTTCCACACCACTCACACAAAAAAATGTGGTGATGAAGTTTGCTGTCTTGGATTAAAATGAAGATGATGCAGTTTGGCCTAACGGCATCAGGTCATGCCATAGGGGAGGCTTCTGAGAAAGCACTCTAGTTAGAGGTGGAATTCAAAGAACTGAATCCCAAAAGGATGCGTTGACCAAGTTTCCTGCTGTGAGGCGGATTTATTTTAAGCAATGTTTGTTGAAACCTGCCTGAGTACAAACAATGGCATATGCAATTATGAAGTTGAGCATAATTTATCTAGTAATTATGCATTACGGTAGCATGTTATAAAAACAAACCAACCTACCTGGGAGTGGGTATGCAGTCACCAAAGAAATTCAGACAAGCATTTGAATGATTTATTTTTAATGACAAGATATTAATTCTGTATTATTCTGTATTATATCTTTTTATATGCCAAATAATTTGTCTTGTTTTCTAAGAAAATTATACTTAGGTGATCATGCTCTGAGTGTCTGTTATGCTGCCCCACTCTCTCTGACACAGTTTTCAAACCTTTCAACTAATGTTCCTAAATTTCAAATTCTGGCAGGTTTCTTGGAAGTGGATAGCAGCATGTGAGGGAAAAAGTGGCAATATGAGCTTACTATAATTTAAAACAAAGCAAAACCAGAACAAAAAAAAAACCAAAACAAACCCCTAATTACTTATGAAGACGTCTGTAATTTTCTACTGCAGAAAAAAACTTGAGTATGCATTCTCAATTGTTTTGGAATGACAGTTTCAACTTGTAGAAGTACTTTTTGCATTGCAATGAATTGATAAAGCAGACATACCTAGTTTATAGTGATTTCTCAAATTATATTTTTGTTCATAAAATGATTATTTATAACATAGTTTGAAAGCAATCATTATAATCTTTTCCTCTGACAAGGGGTCCAAAGGTCTGGTACAGTTAAACTGCTTGTTGGTGTTCACACATGATAGCCTGTTCACATCCAGTTGGTGACAGAACTGCTTGTCTTAAAGACATTTGCTTTTCACAGAAATCTAAATATTGTTTCTATTGTAATAAAACTAAACGGAAATATTTTAATAGTGATTGAAGAGCGTATGTTGTCTTATTTTGCAATTAAGTTTATAAGTAGCCCTAAGCTGGTTTTGAGTTGAAATCATATGACGTGTTACCATTAAAAATAGCTGTTAATACAGTAGTTTCTTACCGAACAGATTTGTGTGTGTAGTTGTTATATAAGCAAAGAGGAGTTAAATGCTAAAAATTAAGTTTAAATGTAGAAATCAGCTGGATGTGTGTGACTTGTGGGGTTATTGTCTTTTGCAATCTCTTTGTGCTTCTTAAAAGTGTAGTTCATTTATCATCACGGATTCTTATTTGACTAATTAATGTATTTTAGCCTTGTTTCCTAAGAAAATGACGTGTATACAATTCCACCTGCCAATCCTGTTTTGCTCTCTTCTTCCCCTTTTCCTGTGTGTTGCACTACAAACTTTCTTAATTGCTGATCCATTCCAGCTAAAAATTGATGGCGATGGAGGTATCAAAGTTGATTAAATTTCTATGAGTTATGAAAAATCTGGATAGATTATATACATGCATGGTAGGGAAGAGACTTAAATTAGTGCCCAGCTGTGAGAAAAGCTGCAGTGTGAGTTCAGTGACTATTCCTTGCTGGGTGCCTGGCTTGGAACCAGCTATTCTGCTTGCTGAGTCTTTTTCAGCTGGCAGTTAAGGGGAGCCGAAGAGGCATCGGGGTCAAGGTGTTCCAAAACATGAAAAGAGAAATAGGGCTATTGAAGTGCAGGGCACAGATGAATTGTTGCTTGCTGCTTCTTCCTCTGGAACTCCTCTTCTTTTTCCTGGTTAGCTAATGGAGCTTGCTTTAAGTGAAGAGCCTCTGGATTTTAGCAAGTGTGCAATAAAATAAGACTCTTCAGTTTTATTGTTCAAAAATAATTAGAAACTTTATGGCAGCTGAGAGAACTAAACAATGTGTAATGTAGGGGGTTTTTTTAGAAGTATTGGGAGGCAATAGATTCTTGAAATTTTACTTAAGCTAGTTGTTAGTGAAAACTGTCTCACTACGTACATACTTGCACATATGCATGTACTAACTCAACAAATGTTTGCAGGACAGTCATTTCAGATGTGATTAAGCTGCTAGAATTTTTTCTGCATAGTCTCAATGAAAATGATCAAAAATTAATAAAATTGTTTTAATGAGTGTATTTTGCAGGCTTAAAAATGAAAGTTAGCTTTAACGTGCTTCTGAATGAATGTTGTATGCTGTATGTGCTTACTGTATGACTTCAATTGAAAATTATCACCTTCAGTAATTGTGTTTGTATTATGTGCAGTGTAATTTCTCTAGGTGGAAAATAGCAGCTCTTCTGTAAATGCAAATTCCTTTCGGCTATCCAGTATGTCTGTATTGGTCTAGACGCTATTCAACTGCTTTCCTAAAGCATAAAGCATACCTAGTGAGTTTGGTAGAACTAATCACAGGATCAGAATTAAGAATTATCCTCTAAATTTTTAAATTTAGACTACTTTTGGAATACTTATATTAAAAGCTTTTTCACTCTAGCAGGATTTAGGAAAACGAAAGACATACAGAAGCATACAGAAGCAGGTTTCTCTAAATTTTGAAATTCACTTTTTAATTTAATAATTCATTTTCAGCTTTTTTCCTATGCTTGTGGACTGTGGTTTTCTTTTTCTTTTTTTTAAACCAAGTAATACTTGACATGGGAAGATAAACTTCTTACCCAGGACTTACGACATCAGAATAGGCAGATATTTTCAGACATAAGAGGTACAGTAAACTTTGCAATTAGAACATCATTCACTCAGTTAATTGGCAAAACTGAAGGGATGAAATCAAAAGACCTCTTTTGCCTAGGACATGAATATTTACAGATCATGTAATATTAGAGACTAAGCCCTTTGTAAACCATTTTCTGTGCTTTGGGGAAATGGAAAGGAACTAGAAAGAAAACAAGCGTGGTGGGTTTGTTTGCAGTATAATGTATCTACATGTCAAAAACCAGATTATTTAATTTTTGAGTTTCTGAGGATTCAAATGTTTACATTGTCTCTTCATCCAGATTCAAGATCCAGCCCGTATTATGGCTGGCAGTGGGTCCAGATCAGGACCATCCAGTGGGTTTTCCATGAAATCACAGCTTCAAATCACTGGTAAGCCTTTTGCAAGGATATATCTTTTCTGGTTAGATATGTAAAAGTGTTTTTCCCACAATTAAATGGCAGTTACTAGTATGTTGCATTTCAGGAAGTTTTGAGTTATACAAAACCCAAGAGAAGTCGCACAATAAAATTGATGGTGTTATGCCATCATTACTTGGCAGAAATATAGCTATTTTATTCAGGATTTTATCTAAAATGCATTTTGAAATGACACATTTTTGTGTTAAAAAAAGGAAGGAATAATTCTTTTTGAATGCTGTTAAGTAAATTGTACAGAACAGTCCTCTTTGAAATGTTATAATGTAATACGATACTGCTTTCAGTTACTAACACTTGACATAATACCAAATCTAATACTTTCTCCTAACAATCTTTTTACATCTCAAGCTAAGTGAATCTGAACTGCTGTTCATTAAATTTCACTTATTGCTTCTCCCTTGTTACATGTTTTTATGGCCACCATTGTAAAGGAGCTTTAGTAAAAGTGTTGGTGAGAACTTTACTGTAATTGAGCACCTGTAGATTGCATAGGAGTGGATTTACATGACATGCTTTGCTTTTTGTAGTGCCCCACCAACAGAGCAGCTGTTGAAACTTAGTTACCAAGTTTTCCTCACTTTTGCTGTCTGACAAATTTTACTGAAGCATAAAAGCTGAAGCCTGGGAATGAGAGATATGTGGATGTATGCAGGTCTGTGTTTAGAAACATCCAGGGTAAATTTTGCATCCTCAATGTGGAAGATCTGTGGATACATGCAGAAGTTTCACAAAGTTGATATTGTGGGGATGAATAGAATTGTCAAAAATAGATGGGAAAGCTTTAGACTAGAAAGGAGGCTGGAACTGAGTAAGTTATACTGGCTCTATCTGTCACACTGAGGTCACAAGCTTGTTTTTTCTCAGTAGGCCGTGAGACTTGAAGAGAAATCTTGTCCCTACAGGTTGATATTGGAGAGAAAAATTGAAGAGGTTTGGAAGGAGATACATGCTACGTATAGCTATGGAGAGCAGAGCTAAGGATTGAAGTGGTGATTGCTGTCTAAGGCTTGCTCCGTTAAAGGCCTGTGACTTGCATAAAGAAAGTGAAGAAATGTCTCGGTGTTTAGAATTGAGACTATTAGGATGTTTGAATGGCTCTTAATTCCTGTAGAAGTTCACTCACAGTCTGCAAGCAAACTATTTCCTGTGCGAGCAGGTGTTACCTTTTTGTAGACATTTCTGTAAACAGCACCCCGCACCTGCCCTACCCTCACCTCCCTGTTCTGCTGCCTTCATTAGTTTTAAATGAACTTTCAGGTTGTCTGGGTAAGTAAGAACCTTGAAAGTAGGTGCAAGACTACTGATTTGTGCTGCCTCAAAGTAGGTCTTGATGCCTTTGAGATAGCTGGTGATGTTGAGGCATGAGATGTCTATAATATAGAGAGAAAGAGTTTCCCTTGGGAGCGGTTCAGAGCAGTTTATACTAAGCTACTTCTCTAAATCTCTGAAGGAGCATATACTATAAAGGGAATCTAGGTAGATTAGCCATGTGGGCTTGAATTAGTCATCTTTTTTTTAAGGATGTAGTGCAGCTGAGGTGGGTGATGAAAACACAGGAGACCAAGCTGTTATTTGTTAGAATGGAGTGGAGTTCATTGGCCAATTGGAAATGATAATATCTTTGTTTTAAGTACTGTTTTGTGAGTTTAGTGTTGCCAAGCAATCCAAGAACAGTCCTAATCTAAGAGTGAAATGTCGGGGGTAGACTTGTGCACATGCATGCTGCTTTGGTTAAATGGAGGCAACATAGCCATGGTGTTTGGAAAGACAGGAGCGTTGCAGTCAATGATGTTGAACGTTTAAAAAAAACCACCCAAAACCAAAACAAACAAACAAACCCAAACCAAACAAAAAACCAAAACACACACACACCTGCCCCCCCCCTCCCCAATTAAAGCTCTAGAGCTGCAAGTCCTCTCCAGGTTTTGTTTCTAGAACAGTAGGTAGTTATTGGAACTCAGTTTGCCTTTAGTTAGCTTTTCTGTAAGTTTGCTTTGATACAGAAAACTTAACACTAAGTTCTTTTTCTTTATGATGTTCTTTTCACCAGACATGGTGGCAGTTTTCCATGATTCCTTAATGAGCAAGACAGATCATGTTTTGAGCTTTTTAACAAGCAAGTGTAATAAACTCCAGGAATTCTCTTGGCTGGTTGTAGGAGGAGGTTGTACAGGCTATTTTCTACTTTCAACACCTAAGCGCTTTTGTGGATCATATACTGATTAGTATTAATTATAGTGTCTGATGTTATAGAAGTACTGTTGCATGTTTTAGGCATTTGTGTGAGCGATAGCATTGTGTAAAATGATCTGGAATACAAGAACTTTTTTGTCCATCTAATGTATTTTTTTCTTGAGTGTTATTGTCAGGCATCAATGACCTGGTACTTGAATACTGAAGCACACAACTGAAAAATATTATTTGCAATTGAAATCTTACTGAGTAAATTATTATTTTTCTCTTTCTTAACAGTTATTTCAGCAAAACTAAAAGAAAAAAATAAATGGTTTGGACCTAGCCCTTATGTGGAAGTCTCAGTAGATGGACAGTCAAAGAAGACAGAAAAATGCAACAATACAAATAGTCCAAAGTGGAAACAGCATCTTACAGTGTAGGTTTGATGGTTTTGTTTTCCAATTTATTTGAGCTAAATTAATGCAATTGACAGTGGAGTTAAGGGATGCATTTTTATTTTAAGCAAGGCATTCAGTGTTATGTGATGTGAAGACATTTGTGTAATTTTTGGAGCAAATATACTGCAGTCTGGAATATGTATTTACAAACTATTGCATTATGTCCTATGGAAAGGACCCAGTGCTTATGAAGGAATACATTATTCTGTATTAATGTATGTGGCATATCAAAGGAGCTTTAATTCTGTGGGTAGTAAGGAAAGTAAGGTAATTTGATATTAAAACTGACAGACCCATGCATGTTTTTATTGTTACGTTTAAGGTTACGGTGTTTCAGAAATACCGCCGCTGAAAAGTGTAGCTGTTCTTTGTGTACCACTTTGTTGTGTACCATGCCATAGCACAGGTAGTTAGCTGTCTTGCGCCCATCTAAATTCAGTCACAGGGACAAAATTCCTGATTAATTTGTGCCTTCAGAGTACAAAACTAACATTAGATTGAAGATGAACACAGCTGTTGACGTTTGCTTGGCCCAGTATTTGTGTTATGAGATGATAGGAAGTGTAAAGCACAGAAAAAAAATGATCTGTAGCTTCTATAAAATTTAGTTTTCTCTTAAGAATGTGTCACATGGAACGTTGGGATAAAGGTCAGTCTTGTGCTTGCACATTTGCTTATGCTTAAGTTCTAGATTATTATTCTTGAGGTACCTTGAACATTTCTGCCTGATGAAGACCTTTTTTGTGCCTGTTCTTTTCTTGTAATTCAGATTATTATGAAGTTTTAGTTACTACTATTTATCTTACTTTCCACTGCAAAGAAGTATTTTAAGAAAAAGAAAACCTTGTTCTTTACATGCATATCAATGTGCAAGAGCAGAATTTTCTTTTAGCTTTTAAAGCCTGCCTTTTTTTCTTCCTTTTTTTTTTTTAAATTGAAATGTTTGTGACTTGCGCTGTGCAAGTTCACATAATAATACGTGGCAATTTTTGCTCTTGTTCAGTAAGCACTGAACAGAGACACTCAATGCATATCAATTTCATTGAAGATTACACTAATGCTGCATGGAACTTAGTGGAGTAAGTTAATCGTTTTTTAGGAAACATTTTGACACAGCTGCTTACATTCAGATTCAGAATAAAAAGGAAAAATGTAATGGCTTCTGCAGATGGGAATGGACCATGGGCTCCTCTTCTAGGAGGCAATCTGTTAGGTGGAGCTGCATATTCTGAAGGGAGTGACTGACTGTGAACGTCTGGACTTACCAACTATATACAAGTGAAATTGTCCACTGAGAAAATAAACAGTCATTTGTAATACCTGTTTCTCACAATTAAAATAATTTAAAAATATATAAATGTTAGAATGTTCCTTATAGAATATCAGTATTAGAAATTACTTTGAAGTTGCTGTGACAGATTTAAAAAAAAAAAAACAAACCACAGAAATGTGTTCATACAATGTCAGTAACTGATACTAATGTAAATTTGTTTCTCTGTTGTAAGGCTTCTCAAAACTCAAGGGAGCATGAGGGGCAGGTGAATATTTTACCTCTAAGAGCAACTTTATAGGAAAAAAAAAGTTTTGTGAGTCCATTCTTAATTGTACTATCAGCTGCTTTGTGATGCTCATCTTTCTGCTGTTGTCAGAATACTTTTAAGAAGGAAGAGGAAACTCTAGGCTTTTAGGTTTTTCTTATCACTGGGAGAGTTTCTTTATTCTCCAAGATTTGCCTGATCACATACACTGTCTCAGCTGTCATCATCTTGCTGCAAAATGTTTGGTGAGATTTAGCAGTTTTGAAATGAGCATGGTTTGCTTCAGCTTGTTTTGGAGCTAGATGAAGGAGGACTAAGTAACTGCTGTGGTAGAAAATATTTCTGTTTGCATGTGTTTCTTCTCTAGTAAGGGGCTCTCCCAGTACGTAATTGCTGGCATAGATCTGGGAGTGGAGGGTCTTGCTGCGTAGGTAATCCTTGATCAAGAGCTTTCAGGTTTAGGGAGTGACTCTGCTGATGGCTTTTCTAGGAGCAGAGATGTACCTTCTCTGCCACAGGTTGACAAATTCAAACTGTGTGTTTGGCAGAGGTTACAGTATTGTGGTTTTATGACCTAACCAGCCCACAAGATTTTTCAGAGCGCGCTTTGGCTCTTGTTTGGACTATGTAGAGGCTTACATTGCCACTGTTTGTACTGTGCCTGCTCTCTGGAAGGCATCTTTCCAGGTTGTAGCACCATGCTTTGAATGAAGTTCAGATTTTTGTGTCACTAAAACAAGTAAAAATTTAAGAAAAGCCTCAGGGAAGTGAAAGGGGGGTAGAAATAAATGGTTGAATTCTTCTTTTAATTACTTGATTTGGAATGAAGAGACACTGTTGTGATAGTTGGGTCCATAAGGGACTTTTCTGGTAGTAAACCTGGAACCAATTCTCCAAGGAATAATCAAATTAGCACACTGTAGAAGTAATACATCCTACTTCTGGAAATGGTGAGGGAAGTTTGTGAATTGTTAAGCCATGGAAGATGTAGCGTGTTCTTCTGTTCTCAGTAAACGCATTGTGAAGTCAGAAGTATACTAGTAAAATGTTAAATAATTTTGTATATATTCCTGCTTCTTTGTCATAATATGATGTAAGTATGTGCCAGCTTATTAGGGGAACATTCATCTTCTAAAAATACTTGAAATAATTTTTAGTATTTCCGAGTACTTTCCTTTTCATGGGATATCCTAAAATTTTCTGATAACCTCTTCAGAAAGCAAATTTGCTGTCTTCCCTCTCTGTGTGCAAAATTCTCCCATCAAGGTATGCAAATGCTTAACACTCATGAAATGTGAACCTGTAAGAATCAGTCTTTTTTTCTAATCCTGGTTACACTCAGATGCTAATTGTGAGCTGGTAGTTTTTCTGTATTTCCCTTAAAATAGTGGTAATAAAAAATGTGCTCAGCCTAAGAACAGTCTTGCAGCAGTCTTGATTTACATGACGTGTAAACGTGACTGCATACTAGAATGTGATAATTAGAAATGGTTTGATGTTACCACCATTATTTATTTGTTTTTAAATAATTTTAAGTGATGCTTGAAGTAGATTGTTGGCAGGGGAAGTGGGTAAGCAGAGCAAATGCCCTTACAGAGTGCTCAACTTTTTCTTTTCAGAATTGTCACTCCTGTAAGTAAATTAAACTTTCGAGTCTGGAGCCATCAGACATTAAAATCTGATGTCCTTCTGGGAAGTGCTGCTCTGGATATTCATGAGACTTTGAAATCAAACAGTATGAAACGTAAGTATAAGATTAACAATACCTTGGAATGCTGCAGAATTTGTCAGGAATTGTCTGTTAATGAGTGCTGTGTGCAACTCTGTAGATGGCCCTTAAGAATTCCTTTTGTTGCTACAGATTGCATTTATGAGCTGCTTCCTACTTTTTCGGTGTAATCTTTTTTCATTATACACAGTCTGTTCTGGTGTCATTGAAAACATGGTATTTTTCACTTTGCTAGTATGTGCAAGAGTGAAAGTCTAATTAAAGACAAGAGTGTTTCCTTTTATATAGCTTAAAAATGAAAATTCTTATATGTTCCTGGTGCTAGACCAGGAAATGTGTAAATTTATTTTTGTTTTAAATAGTGTTATAGGGATATGTTGTATTGTTTCGTGCATCTTAGAACTAGTTAGCCTTTAGGCAGTATGTGCATCCTATGAAGCTTGAAAGAGAAATACAGAATTCTACACACCCGTTACAGAATTTATGTTGCTACAGTATATAGCTTTGTGCTATCATACTTATGTTCTGTCCTTTAAAGAAGTGTTTGCTTCTGGATTTTCAGATGTGGGCATTGTAAATGCAGCATGTTGATAGTGTAATAAGCTGTTCTCCTGACAGAATGTTACTGTCCTGCTGAATCTGGGTGAAAATTACCTTTGGTAACTACATTGTTCTGTATGACACCAGATGACCCTGCTGTAATTCACTGGGGTTTGTTTCAAACCATTTCATCAAGAACATTTATTAACAGTTCTGTTTCACTGAAAAAGTTATTTACCCTGAAAATACCTTTGGTCTGGGGATATGATGCAAAATCTTCACATTCTAAATGGGAATCTTGATGTCATTAGATAAATGTGAAGTATTTTAATCAGAAGATAGAATTGATATCTGTTCTGTATGAAGAATAAGGTGAATTACATTTCCTAACTATAGGTTTTTGAGGACAGGTGTATTAATTGCTTTAGAAGTGTGAGCAGAAACGTGAGACTCCATCTCTGCTGTAATTATAATCCTTTCTTTAGGCAGCAACAAGCTTATGCTCCAGTTTTGCCCTTTTGGAAGAAATAACTTTTTACTGGCATCTGGAATTTATTAGTTTTACCACACAAAACATAAAAAATTATGGAGAGACAGAGCTGTAGTTCTGGGTTTTGTTTTGTTTTTTTTTTCCCTTGATCACTGTGGTCTATGATTGGCTGCTTGAATAAAACGCACTTTTTTGTCATGTAGTAAGACAAACTCCCATTCTTTTCTGTACTTTTTAGTTGAGCAGGTAGTGGTGACATTGCATCTTGTTGGTGACAGAGAACCAGCAGAAGTGGTAGGAGATTTGTCTGTCTGTCTAGATGGGATGCAAGTAGATCCTGAGCTTCTAACCAACGGTGATGCCTCAAGTACAAGAAGTAAGTAACTTTCAATTCAAATGTGTCCTCTACATATATCTGGTATACAAAGCTAGCTTTTCTGGAAGTTTTAACACAATGTTCTAATCATCATAACAACAGCGGTTTCTGTAACTTCCTGTTTGTAGAGACCAGAACTCTTACGCATTTTTATTTGGGGTGGAGTCATAGTCCACAGTGAAGATTTTCAGCCTTACTGTAACGAAACTAAGATCAGTATCTTTATTTTCTGGACTTTGCTAACTTATATCTGGCAATCCCAAACTTTAATGAAAGCCTCTAGCTTCCCTGAATGTTTAATAACATCATAAACAGAAAAGACTATAAAATAAGTTAGTTTGATCTCATAATAATAATAATAATAATAATAAGTATTCTGCTCACTAGGAGACATGGGTTTATACTTGTTTTTCTTAAAATATCTCATTTAAATGAACATTTTCATAGATTTTGTTCCCTGTGGAGTGCTGCAGAGAGGGATCCACTATTTGTTTAGTTGGTGTCTTCAGTTTCAGATAACTAGTATGATTTTTAACTGAAAATCTTGAATACATGTAAAATGTGTAATTACACTAAAATAGAAAGTAAGGGGTTTTAATTCCGTTGGTGCAGGTCAGGCAACGGAGCATTTTTGAGGGTATTGTATATTGCAAAGTAGAAATAGATAAGAGGTTATTTCTCCAGAAAGCAGCATTGGAGAGACTGTCTGCTGTAGCAACTAGCTAGGCAGTTAAATGGCAATTTTTAGGATTCTGGGTTTTTTTTAAAGGACTAGAGGAAGTTGCTTTGAAATTCTGTCTAAGTATCGTAGGAAAATTGAATTAACACACTAGCTTTGTAACCATTATTTCTTAAAGCTTTTAGTCCATCTTTTTTTGCATCTTGTTAAAAGGATCAATCACATGATCTGATGGTGTGGGATTTTTTTGTAAATAAAAGCCAAATGCTGGGATTGTGTGGGGCTTGTAGAGCAGGGCTGAGGTGTGTTGATAGAAATACCTAGTGAAAGTAACAAATTTTCCTCTTATGCAATATTTGGTTTTCATCTGTGCTTTCTTCCATTTCCTGAAATTTGCCTACTGAGAAAAATGTTCTAGCAAGTAGAAAAAGGCATGCAGGTAGTGGAGTTGAGTACTATATACAGTTTTGGGCTCGACAGTAAAGACAGACATTGACATACCAAGCCGGAAGTTCAGCAGAGGGTTCCCAGATAATCAGGGGACTGGAGCACGTGAGGAAAGAGTTTAATCTTAAAGTAGTCTAATGCATTCTTATTGTACAGGCTAAAGGTACTTACAGGCAAATACATTGTTTATTGAGCAACTTTTTAAGTTAAGATTTCTGTTTCTGGGATTAAAATCACTTCTGTGCACAGCCCACTAACAGCACATTATCATAAGCCTTTACATGACTACATCCTTGTCTTTGGCTTAGATCCGTACATAGTTCCCATCAGAATTGATAACTGATTTCTTTGTTAATGACATTTGTTTAATTCTATGGAAATAAAGTATTTGTGCTGTCTACATGAATGAGCAGTTCTGTGCTGCATGTTCAAGTATTGCAAATGTTGGCACAAAAGGCAAATATTTCCAAGCTGGCTGAATAAGCAGTTGCAAAATGTTTGCAAATCTAGGTTGAGCTGCTATAATTCTGTTCGGAGTGCAGCCATATTTTGTACCTGCTTGAATGCCTTTATGCTAAATGATTTACAGAGAAAGGGAAGGGTCTGTGCTAGAGAGCCCTAGAAAACAAAGCCCCTGCAGTTGCTTGCTAGCCAACCAGAGAGAAGATTTTAGAGAAGCTGTTGCCCTTCCTGCTCTGCCTGTCGTCATTGAAAAGGGAGAGAATATGAAAAGCCAGCTCCACTTGAAGAATGGAGAACACTGTTCGATGTTGCTACAAAGACAGGAGACAATGTTATTGAACCGTGTGTGTTTGGGAATATTCATACAGTCAAATGATACCCTGTTATATCTTCCATAAGGTGGAATATTACTCACAGTGGCAGTGATTTAAAAAAATGTATACACACACACCCCTTTATAGACATGCAAAATGCATACAGTTTTGAAATAAGACAGTAGATAAGCAGCACATAGTATATCACCTCCACATTTGAAAGAAATGTGAGCATTAAAGACTGCTTCTTTTCTTGGAAATGATTCAGAATGTTGCTTCTACTTCTATTGTCTTTTTCTTTTTGGTATTTAAGGTCCTACACAGAATGATAGCTCCAAAGTAAGGAATGATACACGGTAAGACTTGTTTCCTCTTTTTGTTTATACTGCCTTTTAGTGTTTGCAGTTTTGAAAGAGTAATTGTATGTTTTATAAAGAAGACAATTGAAAAATTTAAGTATGCCCTGCAACGGTATCTGTTAAGATCTGAGCTTATCCTAAACAAAAACACTGTACCATTGTACATTCACATATTAAATTGTTTTCCATATGAGTCCCATCTTCTAGCTTCAGTTTGCTTCCATACCTGACTGATCTTTTGGTTTATTTCCCCTTTGTGTTCCTCATCCTTCTCCCAATGATTAACCAAAGTAAAATATATTAAAAAAAAAAACAACCCACCCACTGGTGAGTAAATGGTGCTGGTTATTTTTACACTGTTTTGCTTTATAGCATGGAGGTATCAGAATTGTATTTAGTTTTGTTAAGAAGATACCAAAAGCTGTCTAGCAGTTGCGGTGTTTTAAGGTTGATATCGGATTATGTACCCTGCTGCTTGGTAGGATAAAAGTGTGACCATACTTGATGGTGGATTAACCTGCAGTGAGCACCATGTCACTTTAATTAGTTCCCAGTACTACAAGTATTTTAAGGGTCTGTACAATGCACAACACCCTTGGATGACATCTGGAGTAGCTAAGTTAAATTTCACTTTTTTTTTAACAGATCATAACTCTCTTAGCTATGTTGTCTAAAGTCTTCCCATGAAAGTTTATTTTTGTTCTGTTTCCTTTTCATGCTCAGAAGAATGTTTCTGTGCTTGGGTATTCAGAATGCCTGAGTGTGTAATAATATCATAATAATAGTAATAATAGCTGATTCGGTTTTAGTACCAACCAGTGGGGGGTTTTGGTGTTCATTAAAGGTCCATTTTGAGGATCATGTAAATGATGTGGAATATGCCTAGCAGTGGTTATTGTTACATGTATAATAATGTTTTGATATGCATTGTTATACCTTAAGCCAACTGGTCAAATACACTAAAGATAAAAGGTTGCACTTTTGACTTCAACGTTCAAACAGCAGCACTATGCTCTCTGGGACTGAGGAAAACCTGGGCTATAGCTCTTACAAAGTTCAGATCATTAATGATTTGTACACGCTTTCAGTCATTTACTTTGGTGTGGTATGGTATGAATTATGTGCACCACACCTGGTACAGAGCAAAAGTGTGTTTGACAATGATATTGAGGTCAAGTGTCCATGATTCTACTTGATCCTCTATGACTTGTGATGTACTTAGGCTTACCTACTGGTTTTTATTTTGTGTACATTTAAAGGAATGTAATTTCAGAGGTACTGGGCTGAAACCATAACCTATGGTTTTATTACTGATGACCTATGTACTTGACCTGTCAATCCACTAGAATTTTAGTTGACAATCTTTTTATTTTGCTCAACATATTCTGAAAATGAAATGCTTTAGAAGTAAAGATGTAGATACCTGTAACTCTGCTTAAGGAGCTACAAATATATCAGAATAATACACTGCTAGGTGTAACTGAACAGTACAGAATGGGTGAGAACTGCTATTTAGTTTAATTCTTATAAAGTTGAGAAGCTTATATTCATAGCTGTTGGTCAAAACTTTAATGCTTAGTCCTAAATTCTCCAGTGCTTTCCAGAATTGAGTTTAGGGGGGAAATTGGTGTATGCGTAATTAAGTTTTCTAAAAATTCGAAGCATTCTGTGTGTTCTGAGCATATGCTAGCCCTGTGGAGCAAATGCACACAGGCTGTTTTCAGGTCTTAGCTTCCCATCTCATTAGAGACAAGTGGAATTCATGGGTGGAAATAGCTGAGCAGCAAAATCCAGAGCCTGGGCCTAAAGGCAGGTGTATCGAGTTGGGAAATGGAAGAGGAAATTTGAGTGACAGATGTTATATACATCTATTTCACAACCTTTTCATCAGTTGAGGTTTCATATACCTCAGGAGATAAACTCTTAGTATGTTTGTACAGATGTATAGTTTTTTGTAATTATGATGAATGTAAGAATCTCACCTAGTCATGACTGTTACATTCTAGTGTCTTCCATAAAGTTTGATGGCATCCATACACTATTAGAATAGTTCTCCTTTCTGTCTTTTCCTGCAAAAGGACTAACTCAAATGGCTTTGAAAGCTGTGAAGATGCTGTTCCCAATGAAAACAAGACTGTTAATGGCAGTGATTCTCCATTACTCACAAATGGAAACTGCAAACCTTCTAGACCTCCCAGGCCTTCTAGACCACCTCCACCCACTCCCCGTAGACCCACTTCAGTAGCTGGTACGTATTCTAGGGCCAGGCATTCATTTCAAAGCTGCACACTCTTTGAATGAATGTAGCTGTTTCTGATGCTGATTTTTAACTACATTTTTTCATGGTAAATTCTTTGGCAGATAACTTCGGAAGGACGATTTTTTAGCTTGCCTTCAGTACATGTTGTTTAATCATTGTTCCTGTTTTTAAAAATTTCTTGCTTCCATGTCTGCTAAGTAATGATTGCAGTGATACTGCTACATAGAGTGGAGCTGGGACCAAAAGAACACAAGTGAATGCTACTACTGCACTAAGACATCCGCTGAGTTTGAGGCTTGAGATGAAATCTGCTGAAGGACTCACAGAACTGTCTCAAGTCGATAATACTGGGTTTTGAAATACTAGTTATTTGTTTCTACAATTCCAGTTAAATTCTGTGAAGTAGCAGCACTTAAAACATTCATTACTCTTTTGCACTGAAATGGATAGAATTTTTTTTTTTTTAATTTTATCTGATTATTTAAAAACTACAAACCTTTAAGACTAATAGTCCTGAATAGTTAGTTGCTGTTTTTAAGGTAAATCCTTTACCCCTATACACTGCAATCTGTTTCAATAGTCTCATTATTACAATTGATAAATGCTGAGTCTGGATGGGAAACTGCGATACAGTAATTACTTTAAAAGATTAATCCAGTGTAGTTCAGTAATAACGCCTGACTTACATACAACTTTTAATCCCACCCACCAAATGACATTCAGAAAAAACTGAAAACGTTTAAAGAATGTATGTATTCCCCTCCCATTCTGATAATTTCTTTCCATGCATGTCAAATCTCTTCCTGAAAATTTTATGCTTATTATCTCTTAAATTATTCTTCCAAATAATAAATGGAAAATAATTAACTCATCAATGCAAGAAAGTAGTTTTTTGTTTATAATTGTTTAGTGTTTACAGAATGCAGACAACTTGCTTTGGTAAATGTGATTTATTCTATCAGAAATATCAAAATTGTGCTGTTGATGGCAGTTCTTGGATTAAAGCATTTTTACAAAGTGAGACAAAATTGCTTTTTAGTTTTTGTGCAAGTTGTAAAATGTGGCTCTATGCGTGCACTTTGAAATACCAGTTCTTGCATGTTTACTTTTGTGTTTTACAACTTCTAAAATAGATTGGTGATAAATATCAGTTAAAGGCTTTTTTTTTCTTCTGTCTTTGATATCTCTGACATCATAGCAAGTGTAAATGGTCCTTCATCCACATCCACAGAAAATGATGGGGCCAGTGCAGGATCACTGGCAGGTATAGCTGCAAACACATCTTCAGAACAGAGCCCTGAGGGGGCAACAGCTGTAACAACAGCTCCTGCAACTGCTGCACTCACCACACCTCCAGTATCAAGACAAGTCCAGCCGGTAAATCCTCCACCTCAGGCACTTACTACAGTCAGTCAAGGTCCTCTTCCACCTGGGTATGAGTTTAATGATTTTTTTTTTTTTTTTTTTTTGTGCTGACATTTCTGGTTTTACTTTATTTTGCTTACAGTAGGTGTAACTAAATATTCATAACATCTGCCTTTTGCTGCATAACACACCCACCCCACCCCGATATTAATTTGGAGGTTTTCATAACTGTTTTGTCTGGTAGGCCTTCAAGCATGGTTTATTCAAGCGAAGAATTAATCTTTCAGATATTTTTGATACTTGTCATACGTTCCCATGTCAGTGAAATACGGAAGTTTTAAATAGTGTGACAGCTTGCTGTCTTCAAATTAGAATGAAGTCAGGTAGTAAAATACTGGTATAGATAAGTAGAAGAAAAGCTGCTATTGCAGTACGTAATCTGTGATACGTCGTGAAGTTTTGGACGTCATACTGCAGCTCCTGGGAGTAGCATGGGCACACTGTTATGTTTCAGGCACATGTGGAATTTGCCAGGTGGTTGGTCTATTGCCTCAAAGCTCTCATTTAGATCCTAAACTTAAAAAAAAAAATTAAAAAAAAAAAAAAAAATTCTGGACTCTTTGAGTGAGGGAAAGCAAAAGCTTCCCAATGTGAATGGTGTAATTGGTGAAATATCTGCCTTACTTTGCAGGCAGTTGAACCAAAACGTAGGAGAGGTCTGAATTACCTTGCTTACTCACAGGATAACTGTGAAATCTAAAAGCAGTCTTGAAAACATAGGTTGTTGCTTTACCATTTTGATTTCAACAGAAATGGCAAATTAGCATGCTTTTTTCCCCTGTGATACTACATTTGATGCAAATACAGGGGTAAGTCAGTATCCCAAATGCTGCATATGCAGGAAATATGACCAGTGCCCTTATGATGAACTCTGCATATATGTGATCTGTGCAAAATTTGCATATTTTGAGGATTTAAATTGAATTAATGTTACTTTAAAAGGGGATTATGCTCTACAGATGATTCTGTTCAACATGTTATTGATATACTTGATATTGAATACAAAATTTTGCTTCACTGCTTGCTAAAATTGTACGCGTAGGCCTGAATTTTAGCTGCAGTTTTCCAGAAACTGAAGGTGGTCATGTAGAATACCTTTTGTATTCTCGTTGACATAGAATTACTGTTAATAAGAACGTTGTACCACTGTGTACAGCATTTTGGTGCATCTTGTGAACAAGTGTTAGCTTCAAGCATTTTATTTAGAAATAAGCATTTTATGAAAACAAACACTTCTCATCTTTATACTGTAGATGAATGGTTGGAGTAGTTTGATTGGAGGAAAATGAAAATGTTTTCTTTTCAGTTGGGAGCAAAGAGTAGACCAACATGGTCGAGTATACTATGTAGATCATGTTGAAAAAAGAACAACGTGGGATCGGCCAGAGCCTCTTCCTCCAAGGTGAGCCAGGATAAGTCATATGATTGTCTAGGATATGCCTGGATTTTCCAGAAGTTGACTGACAGTTTACTAAAGCTAGAAAGCATGTTTGTAAATAGAAATGTGAGCCCAGTGCAAACAATTGCTCCAGGTTGTCTCCAAGGAGTTCTGCAAAAATGCATAGCACATAGCATGGAAAAGAGTTGAATGTCAAAAACAGAATCTGAATTTCCTGCCAAAGATTAAGCAAGTGCATCTTTACTGAGAAATGGATTTAAGTTAAAGACAGCAGACACCCCCAACTGTAAGAGAGAACCAAACCCACAGAAAAGTATTTTGGGGTTGAGGTAACTATCAGCTTGAGCAGGAATGCCCTTGGTTATCTCTTTATCCTGAGGTTACTGTTTGCAGGCCTTTGATCTTGTCTCAGGGTTCCCAGCTGCTAATTTACTATGTTCTTATAAAACAGCTTTGGTTATTAGGCTTTTCCAGCTGCTAGCATCAGAACAGCCAGTGATGTTAGTCTCTACGTGGAAGCGATGTTCATATTTGTTCTATGTTTCTTATTTTTTAAAAAATGTAAGAAAAATGTAAGAATTATTCTGTTGCACTTCATTCATACTCAAGTGGTTCACACACTCCTCAGAATTACAAAGTAAAAACGTGGGACAGTAAAGAGAACTTGATGCTAAAGAACAAAAACTGGCAGATAGTCTCATAAAGGGAACACACCTGTCATACTCTATTTTGAACTCTTTGAGAGGATTGACTAGTGTATTAAACTTATTCAGAATGGTAGTGTTTTCACTCAAGTTTTGTAAATAGTACTGATTTAATATGAACTGAAAATAATAAAAAAAAACCCCAACCCAAAACCAAACCAAACCAAAAATCCAAACCAAAACCCAATGCCCACATCTTCCTTTTCTGCCAAATTAGGGTGTGAGGAAATCTTTTACAGCACAAACTGTCAGGGGTTTTGCTGTCTTTTTAGGAGAAACCAGCAGACTATTGTCTTACAGGTTGGGTGGCATAAATGCAGTAATGACAGTATAGTATTGACAGTGGTTTGTGTAGCTCTTAAACTATTTCAAAAAATCCTGAAAGTACAGTAAATGGAATGAGTCTGACTTGGTATAGTATGCAACAAAGCAAACGTGAGTCACCTAAAATAATTTTAGGTCTTACATAGTTTTAATGGAGGGTAAAAGGAGAAAAAAATGTCTGCAGATGAGCCTATGCTTTATATCCACTTCCAACGTACTGCCTGTTTGCCTAAAAGTGCTTCTGAGCCCTTAAAATTGTGTTACTGAGAACTGTTGCTTGTAATTTTTTTAAAGCTGGGAGCGACGAGTGGACAACATGGGGAGAATTTATTATGTTGACCACTTCACTAGAACAACAACATGGCAGAGACCAACATTAGAGTCTGTCCGAAATTATGAGCAGTGGCAGCTTCAGCGCAGTCAGCTTCAAGGAGCTATGCAGCAATTTAATCAGAGATTCATATATGGGGTAAGGAATGTAATGATGACTATAAAGATTAAGTAAGAGAGGTATCTTTTTCAAATTTTCAACTCTTTAATCTCTCTTCTGCATATTGAAAGTATATATGTATTTGGGTTTTGGGCATGCTTGTGGGTGACTTTTCCCATAAAGATACCAGACTTTGTATGGTTTATTCTTTATGATAATATAGTATCTTTGTGTGTGTAGCATGGCAGGAAGTAATAATTGGTAACCTCAGTTCATGTCCTTGCAATGACTGCAGGCAGCACATGCAATGTAATGGTTTTTTATTTGTCAGCTGAATATAGGTGGTGTTCTTTGATAAAATTTATGTACAATATTGATAAAAGCCATTGGTTCAAAACAAACTACAGCTTAGTAATAAGCTGGTTTATTTGTATTGCGTCTTGTATTGGCTTGGCCAAAGACCTGGAAGGTAAGCAAGCTCACAGGACATGTATTTCTGCTTTGGGTAGAACGAAATACGCACAATGAATGTTATAAAAGCAGGGAAATTGAAAATAATCTTTCCAGAATTTTAAATCCATTGTTTACCTCTGATGAATAGTAGACTTTAGATAACTCCAACTCATGCTACTAGTTTATCAAGAATGGTGTAGGTTCTAAATTTGCCATATGTGTAGAGAATAAAAATGGACCTCATAAATGGTGGTAGGGAGAACTGTACTGAATGCAGGAATGAAGTGGTTTGCTTTCTGATTGTTTTGAGTGCTACTGTACTAATTTTCCTTCTGCGTAGGCAGGGGCACTAAACAAAGAATAATTATTTTCTTGGCACTGTAGATAATTAAGCATGCCAAGGTCTGTAAAATAGGCCTTCTCTGTGGAGAAAAATAAATTGTTGGCATCTTTGCTTATATGTAACATTAACAAAAATACATTTACTTCAATAATTCATGATGGCTATGGTAGAACATCTGGAAAGCAAATGACTAGTCATTAATGCACCATTTGTTTTGTGACTTGCAGAACCAGGACTTTTCATCCACACAGAACAAAGAGTTTGATCCACTTGGCCCTCTGCCACATGGATGGGGTAAGACTGACTTGAAAGTGTTTCATAATGCAATGTAATTAAACATTAAAGTATACTTCTGACAAATTATTTTGTCAGCTGTTCTAGCCTATTTTTTTAAAAATGAAAATCTGGATTAAATATCTTTTAAAATTAAATCTTATCAAATGTGCTGCTAAAACAGAGTCCTGACAAGGATGTGCAGTTTCAAAGTAGATTAGAAACTACGAAGTATTCTGGTTTACTCCCTGTAACTATCACAATAGCTTCTTTCACACTGTCATCCTTTTTTTACCACTTTCATTAGGCAGGATTCCCCCCACCATGCCATTCCTGCCAAATCAGACTCCAAATCCCCTCTAAATCAGACTGCCAAATCCCTCCCCAAGCCAATTCTTGGAGAGTTTTGTTTGTCTGAAAATGTTTTTTTTATAATGACAACTAACCACTTCTTGACTTGCCCCTCTCCCCGGAATAAATTTGTTTTTGTACTTTACAGGGTTAACAATTTACAATTAATATAATTGGGGGGGATTACAAAAATGTAAGTGTAAAACTAATTGCTGGTGTGACTATCAAGCAGATACAAGAATTCAAGTTTCATGATACACAGGCAAAGTTCTCAGATTGTGTAATTTTAAAGCAAGTAATTACTTGGCAGAGTTAGACCTGGACTTTTGGCTCGTCTGTTTTTCAAACATAACTATTTGGATTTTTAGTTCTGGTATTGATGCAATTTCATGCCATAGAATTGTTGTTCCTCACACTTGTGCTTTGTTGCATTACATATATAACATTTCAAAGAAAGTTCTTTAGGCTTTCCATTGCCAAGGAAACAACAAAACTGAGTTTCCACATCGTGTTGAATTCTGCTATCAGTGTAACTCTCATAGACAAGTGTCTGCTTCCAGACTCCTCTTGTAAACTGAAGCTTTTTACCTGTGGTAGTTGGATTTTGGCCTGTTTTTATAATTTGTATTCTATATTCTGTATTTCTTTTGGAACACTAAATAAAAATTGCATAAAGGCTGCAAAATGGTACAGAAGACCAAGCCGGGGCATTTATCATAAGCTTTGTTCAATCATGGGCATACACTAAACTATCTGAGAGAAAATATAAATGTATTTTCTTGGAAACTGCATTGATCATTTTTTATTCCCTGCTCATAATTTGAATATGAAGCCCTTGTACTTTCTTGATAATTGTGTATACATCTGTTACCTATTTTGTGTTTACTGTCTGTATTGCTTGTAATGTATGTCACAATAATCAAAGCAGCTGGAATTTCCTGTGGAGAAAACAGCTTACACTGTATCTTCCTTCCAATTAATTTTTTCCTACAATTGAAAAATAAATAGCATAGTAAAGGATGTTAAGACGGAAATTTCAACTTCATCAATATTTTAATCCATACAAATTTTTAACTTGCAAAAATAATGAAAAAACTTTTTAAAAAAGTGCAAACAGTAGGCCAATAGATCTAATGAAGGTAAATCTCCTGTGATGAGCTACTTCCTTCACGCAAATGTTTATATTGCTGTTATGATGCCCAGAATCTCTCTTGTGGTCAGGATTGTTGGTATAAGCAGCGCAGGTAGAGATAGCTGAACTTTTCAGGGTAAGAATTGAGATACAAAGAACTTACCTATGAACACTATTAAGTGCAGCTTTTCACTGAGGATTGGTGATGGTGCAGTTTCGTCTGGCTATTAGCAGTCAGTAGTATTAAGACAGGTTCCTGTTTGTGAGTAGCCTATTAAGGAATAATGTCAATGAAAGTGAAAAGATACTAAGTCAAAGGAGGTACAGAGAAACCTGAAGACAGTAGAGGCTGTGGCGGGGTCTGTTGATTGATTTTATTTATTTTATTTGATGTAGTCTCAGCAATACATTAAGCAGGTACCGAAATTTTTCCTTTTGCATCTTTTCAGAAAAGAGAACTGACAGCAATGGCAGAGTGTATTTTGTCAATCACAACACACGAATCACTCAGTGGGAGGATCCCAGGAGTCAGGGGTAAGAAATCAGTTGCAGCTTCATGTAAGTCTGGAATGAAAATGTAACAAAGTAGTGAGACTGAGAGCTAGGAAATGCTGCTCACAGCTGAAACATGGACTGTCCTACACAAAGTTCAGACAGCCCATTAAAATATTAAAAGGTACTAGCCAAAATGGAAACTGTCAAAATACTACCTAGTAATAGTACAATTACCAGGAAAGTCTTGGTCAACAGCAGTAAGTTCATTCCCAGAACAGCTCCTACTCTTTTTATAAGACATGCATGTCTAAACATTTGTATCACTGGGGAAGGGAGGGATTTCTTTCACAGGGTGATGGGATAGTGCAGAGGATCCTGAATAAGAATTTGATTATTTCCTAGACAGTCAATAGGTAAGAGACAGAAAGAAGGCAAACTTGAAAAACTGCAGCACCCCTCCTCACACCTTTCAAAAAGGGGGGGGGGAGACAGAAAGAGAACTTGAGGCACTACTAAAAGTAATGGGAGTACTGTTTATTTCTGTCTCTGGTCACTGACTCTGAGGTAGGGAATGTAGGCAGGAAATTGAGGGTGAAGGGTGTTCAGTCCCAACTCCTCTTGTTTGAGCTGAAAATTTCCATTTGGTGAAGCAACTTCATCTGTCCTCTATAGAGCAGGAGTAAGAGGAGGGGGAGTGGAATAGTCTAGTATGTGTAGAGGGGTAATAGCTGTAGCCAGAGATGACTTTTCCATCCCAGTCACGTCTGCAGCAGCTGACTGTGTGGAGAACACTATTACTCTTAATACAACCCAACAACAAAATGTGCTGGCTTCACAGCTAGAAATGTGGTCCTACAATGTAGTTCTATGGTGGGAAGTCACTCTGAGAGCACTTTGGAGTGATACTACTCAGGTCTTCCAAATATATTGAGATCTCTTTTTGTTTATACCAAAATTGAGTTGGAAGTTGTCGAAAAATTATACAAGATCAGTATTTGCATTTTATTTTATTTTTGTCATTCTGAAACTCTTAAGTTTTTGGCTACTGTGATTATACGTGAGGTACCAAAAGCTACTTATTAAAATCATGTCAGTTTTCGAGTAAAAACCTAATAATTAGAAGATAAAATTCTGTTGTTTAAGTGGAGGAAACATCGATAAACTTCGCTTACATTTTTCCCTTAAGTTTCTATTAGCTGTCATTCCAGGTAGTGCAGCCAAATGAGCTAATGTTTATTAAAACAGTCATTTTGGTCTAATTGAGAGCTGATATGAAAATTTAAGAGGAAAAAAAGGCAGAATAAATACTGAATGTAAAGTTTCTCAAGCCATAGTTTTTCTAGATCTGCCAAAAATTTTACTGTCTCAGGTATTGTTCAATTGACTTAATACATTAAGTTGATCAGTTACCATATATTTTCTTGTCTCCATAGTCAATTAAATGAGAAACCCTTACCAGAGGGCTGGGAAATGCGATTTACTGTGGATGGTATTCCATATTTTGTGGATCACAATAGAAGAACCACTACATATATAGATCCCCGCACGGGCAAGTCTGCTCTGTAAGTGTTTTTAACATTATACTAAGTTTCCAAAAATGAAATTTAGCATGTGTCATTTTTGCAAGTTGTTTTTTTTCCTCTTCGCACATTTTTTTATGCAGAAAGTTTTACATGTAGTAATGCTTCTTAATTTTCTGTTTTTTTTAATCCACTGATAACTGTCCCTGAAGAAGGCAGTGTTTTGAACACCTCAGAATCCTTCTTGCCAAGTAGTATATAAGATTTGAGGGTAATGGAGGAGCTTCATCAGTACTGTTGATGACCAGATCCATTCCTTCCAGTTAGTAGTCTTTCTTTTTAAAACTACACTCAGACCTTTCTTTCTTTGATTTTTTAGGAACCAGAATGGAGTTAAAACCAGAATTTAACTCCCAACTTAAATTAACTGAATGTCATTCCATCCTTACTGTTAGAATCTTTTTTACAGTTAATAATCAGATACTGTTTAAAAAGTACTGTGTATGCACTCCACAATTTACAAAGGAAGATCTTTTTTCTTTGTTTAAAAACAAGAAAATTACACCCCAAAATAAAAAAATGTGAATAAGAATCTTCCAACTCAATAGCCAACTAAATCATACAACTATATAACTAATACATTTGCAGGCTTTTACTTAAATTACAAAAACACTTTTGAAATTCATTTTTTTTTTCTCCTTTGGTTCCAGAGACAATGGACCCCAGATAGCTTATGTGCGTGATTTCAAGGCAAAGGTCCATTATTTCAGATTCTGGTGTCAGGTACGGATTCATTTCTTGGGAATATTTGTTTGCATTTTTGGGTTTTGCTTACATGCTTTAAATGAACTCTTCAATGCCTTGCAAGTAAAGGTAATCAAACTACTTCAAGGTTAAATGTGAGTTAAATTAGGAGGGAGTAAATACAAGACTTGTATAAACTCAGTAAGCTTTAAAGCTATGGCTTTAAAACTTCTTAGAATAAAGGGAAACATCAGTATAGCTACTCTTTTTTTTTTAAGTGGTGGGTTTCAGAATAGTGTTTTCTGTCTGCTGTTAATAAGGGAATATATGGAGGCACAGTATTTTTATAGTTAATACAAGATCTACTTTCTGCACAAATACATACTTCTGGAAAAAAATGCAGGGTATTTGACACAAACATGCATGTCTAAACATTGAAGAATATACTGTGTTGCATGTTAGTGTGCTCTAACATAATACCAAATTCCGGTGTGTCAGTCTTGGTCCTCTAAACTCTTATATCAAAAGATTAAGTAACTTGGTGTTTAGGAAAAAGTCTTAGGTTTAAAAGTTCCAGTTTTCAAGAGTCAATGAATTATCCTTTGAAAAATAGCAGAGAGACTAGCCTAATTTTTCACTTTGAATTTTGTGCATGATAACCCAGATTTTCTAATTTTTTATTAAATTCTGGGGTAGAAAGCCTGGCTGACTTAGAATATGTTATTGATCTTAATGTTTTCCGATGTCTTATAAGAGTACAGTATTTGAACCTGTTCTAAGCAGGATCTGGAGGCATGTATAGCTCACTGTAGATATCAGTATTGGAAGCAATTTGTTCTTGGAGTAAATTACAATTCAAATATCTCGATTACTGGGGGTTTTTTATATGGATTACTGAAATTCAACTGTACCTCTTAAAACAATATATATATAACAAGTAACAGTCCAAACTCAGTATTAGAAACTTTAAGTGATTGTACACTTCACCTCTAAAAAATTTCATTTCAGCAACTGGCAATGCCCCAACACATAAAGATTACAGTCAGCAGAAAAACATTATTCGAGGACTCATTTCAACAGGTATTGTATTAAAACATGTTAGTAGTGGGCATGAAAAGTTGAGTTGATTAAATTTATTGTCATGTGTCATTCTTGATCCTTTGACGTCTTGCTAATGTTATTTTAAGTGAGACTTAACAAAAAAATACTAGTTTAATAGTTAGGATACATTCATACTTATATATTAAAAGATCATGCTAAAATGTGAAGTTCTGGCTCTAAAGACTGATTCATCTGACAGAGAAGGTGAATTTTATTTTTTATTTTTCCTCAGAGTTCTTTAAAATCTGAGTTAATTTTGAGGGGAGCGCTGTGGCAGAACAGCTGCCCATTCTCAGGAAGTTTTCATGTTGTGCTTATGTTTGTTGGCACATTTTTCCTAACAGTGTGTTATATAAGCATGGGCTATGTACCAAAATACATTAAGTTGATCTTAGTCTGGGTGTTATGTGTCTTTAAATAAGTAATGAAATGGTTAAAAAACCCCCAAAATTATTAATTCTATTTAGATTATTAGTAGCAAAATTCTTGTTAATGCCTATAGACCTAAACCATGGTTAAAAATTGTTCCTATACAATATTTTCAAGTGCTTTTGAATTTTACTTTTACTTTTTGAATGTTCATTGTGGCATTAAATCACTCCCATTGCTTGTTAAATTGAAGCCAAAAGCAGCTCTTCATCAGTCTAATAAGATACATAGAAACAGGCTTGGAAGTGCACGGAACAATTCCTCTTGGCAGATAGTCCTCTTGGCCACTTCTGTATTTTTCTGACTTAAAAGTAACTTAAGAAAACGCAGACCTTGTTGAAGAAGATAGGAACTTTTAGCTTCCTCTGTACCTAGCTGAATTTTTTTAATCTTCCTATATGTCTTCAGGCTTCATTTCTTGTAGGAACTATCACAGATGTGTCAAGTCAAGAAATTTGAACAAAAAGAATAGTATGTTTTGAGACAAATCTATTCTTAAATAAGGATTAATGCTTTCTTGTTCAAATTACTGTAAACTGGCTTAGCAGAGGCAACAAAGAGTGCAGTTGGCTAGTCTTTTCTTTTGGAACAGTGATGTCTTCAAATAAAAGGGGTTAGAAGGGACAAAATAAATCCTGTAACTGAAAGTTAGCTCCAGCCTTATTTCTGAAATTGCACTTGGTCCTTTTACAGTAACTGTAGAGGTAATAAAATTATACTGTACTGGAAAGAATCAAGAGATAGATTATGTAATTATGTACAAATCAG
This sequence comes from Aptenodytes patagonicus, assembly GCF_965638725.1. Lineage (NCBI taxonomy): Eukaryota > Metazoa > Chordata > Aves > Sphenisciformes > Spheniscidae > Aptenodytes > Aptenodytes patagonicus. Next base: position 16,441,951 of record NC_134962.1, read on the forward strand.
CAAACCTAGGTTTCCTTAGTAAAACAGCATGCCTTATCAATAATTTAGATGACATAATTGCAAAGACCTGAGTTAATTTTCTATACTTGTTAGTCATTCATCATTTTCAGATATCTCTGTTGGGGTTATAAAATTTTTTGTGATGATTACTACAGACATCTAGGAGAGAATTTAAGATGCAAATCTTGACCCAAATTCTGTGCCTCTCATTGCAAACAAAAACTTCAGGTTCTTGGACACACACAAGTGTTACGTGAAATTTCTTTATGTAAACCTCCGACAATTGACCAAATCAGCATAATTACAAATTTGGTCATTGTATTAAAACCAGCACTAGTAAAGTTCCTTAACATCTACTTCTTCCTAACTTTTAAAAAACAAACCAGCTAGATTTTTATTATCCTCTTTAGGAGATGAAGCAGTAAAATGAAAAAATATATAATGTATGTTTATTATTGTTTTGTTTCTAATTTATTTCTTTGAGTCCTTGATCATGTCTCTTCATTACTTGTAACTGGGATACCATTCAGTATGGTATTCAACAAATATCAAATTTACTCACTGTGGGCCCATTAACTATTTGCTGGATTTCTGTCATATACTTATAGACAGGCTGCTCACCTAAGTATCCCGAGTCTTTAATTTCAGAGTGACTATTTCTTTTTCTTTTACATCTTTTACTTTTTAATCTATGGAAATAGGTTTGCACTAACGCTTCAGATTCCATGAACATTCCATAAGCAGGTACTTCACATAGTTCATTTTATGGTCTGAATTACTAAATGCTACATTGCTTGATAGCAAATAGTAATAAGTCTAGCCAGTGCTTATAGCTGTTTTCTTAAAAAGAATTGATTGTTTTTCTTTTACTAAGATAATGAGCTTCAGCCCTCAGGATCTACGGAGACGTTTATGGGTTATTTTTCCTGGTGAAGAAGGCTTAGATTATGGAGGTGTTGCAAGGTAAACTAAACTGAAATGGCAATCTCTTTCTGCAAGTTGTTGGTGTGAAAACTTCCCCAAAGTAGATACTTAAACTGCAGTGCTTTCAAAATATTAGTGAAGTTTATTCCTTATCTTTCCTTGGAATATCTGAGGAAGACAGTTCCTTAAGATGTATGCATGTCTTAAAACTGTATAAAATTATTTTCAATTCGCATTAGGAATTACTTTCATCATCTCAGTGATTAAAGAGATTGCACAGTTTACTGAACTACAGTAAGCCTTTAGCACAACCGTTAATACCAAAGTAGAGGTTTATTGAAAAAGTGAATAGAAATCTACTTTCAAGTCAAAAGTCTTTACTGGAATGTAACAGAGAAGTGCATGTATTAATTAGCATTCCCTAAAACCCTAAAGTTTAAATCAGTGGTAGACTTTTAATCTGCTCATTTAGATAAGGGTGTTGTTTTATACAAACCACTGACAGTTGTGTATCATTGTAACTTTGCATATTAATTTGTAATTTGTGTTAGTTTCAATTTGGTTTCAGTTTGGTCTAGCATACTTTCTGGTAAAGAAGTCAGATTGACTACCTATGTGCCAACAAGTTCTGAAGTCAACATGAGTTAGCTAAAGTAATTTCTAATTTAATTTATTTTGAAATGTGTTTTTATTGTTTGTGTGATTTCAGGGAATGGTTCTTTCTGTTGTCACATGAAGTTTTGAACCCAATGTATTGCCTGTTTGAATATGCAGGGAAAGATAACTACTGCTTACAGATAAACCCAGCCTCTTATATTAATCCAGACCATCTGAAATACTTCCGATTTATTGGAAGATTCATTGCCATGGTAAGTTCAAAAGTAGAAGGAGGTTCTCTCGTGTAATTTTCCTATAAATAAATATTATGCCATCAGATGGATAATTAAACAATTCATTTTTGAGTTGAAACTATTATCAGGTGTTTGGATAGAACTACTGTTGGTATAAGTTAATTCAGCATATTAGCAGTTACTATATTTTTTGGCTGTCAAATTTCATTGGTACAAAGTACAGAATGTTGTCATATTAAGTATTCAATCATCCTTTGCATTATTTTGTCTGTTTTCATGTTCTTCAGGCTTTGTTCCATGGGAAATTCATTGACACTGGTTTCTCTCTGCCGTTCTATAAACGTATCCTAAACAAGCCAGTAGGACTCAAGGATTTAGAATCTGTTGACCCAGAGTTTTACAACTCTCTCATCTGGGTAAAGTGAGTTTGACTTGATCTTGTTCTTGAAGTAGCAATACAATGTTTTTGATTTTCACTTATGCCAGGAAGTAGGTGTAAATTTATTACTAAAAACCCCACTGGAAAGTATAATATATCAATTGCACAGCAGTACTGGAATTTTTACCTTAATTTTAGATACACAAATAATAATTTGATAATGCAGAAGCCTTTCTGGTTCATTGAATATTCCGCACAGCATCTTGCATTCCAGTTTTGCTGTTTTTTAATAAATCTAGCTAGACATTATACAGATGTGGCAGTCTTGAACACTGTTACAAATAAAATGGCTTGAGTAAATTCCACTGAAACTTTTCAGATAACTGATTAAAAGAAATCAATGTTTCTCTCTCTAGTACCTGGTTTAGTTAGAAAACATAAAAAGTTTAGTGCTACAATAACATGAATTTAACAAATGTAGTTTATTATTTACTACCACATAATTCTTCTGTTAGTCATACCTCAAATTTGACTTAAAGGTTAATATTGAAGGTTTAATGCTTTAAAGAAGTTAATGCTCATGTATTTTTCTAGCTGTCCTTGATTTTTTGCTCCAAGCTGAATGATTCAAGACCATTCCTACATATCGCCTTCCATGTATGCATTGTTAGTCCTCTGTCTATTCTACATTCACGCTCTTTTTGAGTCCTCCTTCTCCACTCCTTTGCAGATTCCTCTCCAGAGAGCAGCAAGTAAAAAGGATCTGGAGTTTGTAGACCATAATTATTTTGGAATTATGTGTTTAAAATATTTTAAGAAATAATTTTAAAAACCCCTTAGATGTAAAGCATTGTAATTCTGTACTTATTTTATAATAGCAGGGCTCCAGGATGTTGTAGTCCATGGTTGATGTGCACCATTTGTTTCAGTAACACAGGCGATTTTCCTTTCCCAGCAGTTTAAAAAAAAAAAAAATTGTTCCTCACCAAAAAAGCAAATTCCACAACTTTCAGGAAGCTTTCAGTAGTTTTGAATTTCTTGGCACTTCTATCAGGTGGCCATTTTTCTCATTCCCACAATTTTGAAAATTTCACACAATCATTGAGTTTGGAAGGGGACCTCTAGAGGTCATCTAGTCAAACCTCTCTGCTCAAACTGAGCTAGAGCATGAGTATCTTTCATTTTAAAAGGAAGGGGTGATTTTATTTCATCATCCATCTATCTGAAGCCTTCCCTCCTCATCTGAGATTTCATGCAATAGCATGTATTTTGGAAAGATCAAGTTCAGGAGCACTGTTGCATCACGGTGCTAGATAAACCACAGTGATGTTTTCAAGACTGACATTTCTGTGTTATGGTTCAGGACAAATATCTTGATTTTGCACTTTATTTTGGGGGAAAATTGTCATCAAAACTTCTGCATATGCAGGTGATTCTTCACTTTACAGAATCACATATCAACATATAAATTACAGTGTTGTACCTGTTAGTCTCCTGGCTATTAACGCCTATAAAGAGAACAGAGTTTATTTGAGCAACGTTTGTTGGCTACAGATTCTTCCTATGTTGAAATTTCCAAGAGAATTCCTCTTCAGCAGGAGTATTTGTACTTTGTTAACTTAGGAGCTTGGGACATTTTAGTATATGCTTGCAAGATAGTCCCATAAATTTACTGGAGTTGAAGATAATTCATTAAGCATGCAGTCATTCTTAATTGCTTCTTACCTGCTATTAGCTGACCAAGTGACAGCTACATTTTAACAGTCCTTACGTTACCTGTTAGAAGAAGCAATCATGCAGTGAAATATGCGAAAATGTCATTACTTGAAAAGTTTTGGTAGTCCATAGACATTCCGCAGATCATAGTCAGCAGGTAGTTTGTCAGCCTTGTGATTGGTAAATTTAAGGGTACTACTGATCAAAAATTTCTGATCAGGAGTACAATTCATGTATGCACATTGGTAAAATGAGTCAGTACTTCTTGCAAAACCATAATTATTGTGTAAGGAACATTTTCCTTATCTTGATTATTTAGCTCCAAACCTTTTTTCCTTAAGGTTCTTCATACCCATCTCCTCTACTGAGTACAAGGTCTTGACACAGTTATTTAAAATTATATTTTTTCCTTACAGAGAGAATGATATTGAAGAGTGTGGCTTGGAAATGTTTTTCTCAGTTGATAAAGAAATTCTAGGTGAAATCAAAAGCCATGATTTGAAGCCAAATGGTAGCAACATTCTGGTCACAGAAGAAAACAAAGAAGAATACATTAGGTGAGAATAAATGAAGATTTTAAAATGCTCTTATCTCTGTCATTTTCTTTCTTTAGTTCTAGTAAGAAAAGATTGCCAAACTGTGTAATCTGAATCCTTGTTGAAATTGTGTCTCTGAGTAATTGCTGATATTGGCAACAAGTGGCAATTGTTTGGATATCATATTTGAAAGAAGAATATTGATAGAAATCAGTTTTTAAAATCCACTTTTCCCAAAGATTACAGTTAGTAGAAGGTCCACTTTTTCCCTAGAGATATTTAAGTTTAGCAGAACATCATGACAACAAATGTGAATGTCAGGTATTTCATGAAATGGTTGCATGTGTTTATTATTGGAATTATATTGCTTTATAGCCTGCTGATATTCTACCCAGCCATTTATGTTTGGGGTTTTTTTTAAACATAAGAACATTTTTGGATGCTTTTGTGATGATTCTTATTTTTCAAAGATACTTGGGATTGCTACTAGCTTTATCTGAACTGGTCTTATGGTATAATTAGATCTTGGCATTTGTAACAGGACAGTGTTATGAATGATATCATAAGTTTTATTGCCATAAATGAAGGATTATGTTTGCAGTACCAGAATGTCTTAAAGCAATAGGTTAAGAGGGAAGAAGCCTAAGAGCGATTAAAGAATAAAAATGTGAACAGTGACCTGCTTCGTCCTGAAATATCCCCTTCTTCCTCAATGTGCAGCAGTACATAAGCTCTGCTCTAGGGTGTGAACTTCAACATACAAGCTTGGAGGATGTGCTTGCAAAAAAAAAAGTCACACATTGCAGGCACAAAATAAACTGAAGCACAGTAGAATTTTCCTCTCTTTCTTACAATGTGTTCTGTGAAGGCTTCTTTCACAGAAAGGGGTGAGGGAGAAGGGAATGGATTTTGTTTTCATTGCATGAGTAATCTGAAGACGTTTCAGTGATTCACAGAAAAGGTAGTATTTGCAGAAGAAACATACTGGCATTTTGCAGTTTTGCAAAGTGTTAATATTGGGGTTGAAAATAGGGAGGATCTGCAGAAAACCATTCTCTTCTAGTTTCTAGGAACCCAGGGAGAGCTCGGATTCCAGCTTCACTCATATTCTCTTGTCTTACTCCAAGTCCTGCTTTAAGTCCCCAAAGTTTCTAGGATTGAAATCAGAAAATAGCCATCTCTCCTTCAGACTCCAGTTCTCCTGACAGGTTAGGCTTGAATTCAGCATAATGTCTGCTTCTCCCTGGGTTCAGGTTCTTCGGGTCTCCTGCCTGCTTTTCACCCTTTTATTAATGGAGAGTGGAGTTTCTGCCACAGAGCAAAGTTTCATGATTAACAGAAACAAATAAGGAACTTTCCAAATGGACATAGTCGTTTCTTGGTAAGCTAGCAGTCCTACTTATCTTCACCAGTACAACTTGACCTAGTTTTTACCTTTTCATGGATAATGACTGAGATTTCTGGGGAGAATATTAGACAAATATAGCTCTGTATTTTTTTCTTTCTTCAAATACCTAGGGACTGCTGTGCTCTCATTAATATAATCAGTGAATAGATGCTGCCTCCTCTTTGAGTCTAAAATACTTTCCCGTAGCAGGATGTTGGAAACATAGGGTTTGAACTTAAAGAAAAAACAAAATCATTTGCACAGAGTAAAGGTTACTAATAAAATGATACAGTGCTCTATCCCCAGAACTTTCCAGATTTTCCATGGTTTTTTTTAACTTAGCTTACAGTTCATCTCAAAATAGGCTAACAAAGATGTGGACTTGGGTTAGCACAGGCCATTTAAATTATCTTTCTGTATCTTCTTTTACAGGCTAGTAGCAGAATGGAGACTTTCCCGAGGAGTTGAGGAGCAGACACAGGCTTTCTTTGAAGGCTTCAATGAAATTCTACCACAACAGTATCTGCAGTATTTTGATGCCAAGGAACTGGAGGTAAAGCATTGTTTGGCTATTGCTAGATCCAGGTTGTTACACATAAAATACTTAAACTCCAGTTATTATGTCTGAAGAGCAGAACTCACTAAGGTTGATAACTCTGTTTTATAAGGAGTATGAGGGAAACTTTATGGAGTAGTATTTGATCAGTGTGTTTCCCTTCGCTTTCCTCTTGGCAACCTACTTACGTGTTTCTAAAGGTTAAGATTCTGCCAGTAGAAATTTCTTATCAAATTGCTTTTTGTAATCCTCAGCAATTTGATTTGCCTGCGTTCAAAGAATTCTTTTCATTCAATGAAAAAATTTATCTCCCTTGACAGAAAGGGAGATAAAACCAGATATGTAATGGATGATCACATATAAACTGGACCAGGTTCTAGATGGTTTTGATCTCTCAAAATTACACTTTCTGAAGCATCTGTTCAATTTAAAAAGATAAAAACAAAACATCCTGTTCCTAGCAGAGAATTGTATGGCTGGCAATGATAAACTGTTCCTGGCTTGAATGTCTAAATGCAAGCAATTACTCAATTTTTCATGACACAGATGCTTTCTATTTTGTGGCCTCTCCCAATACACTTCATGAGCAGTCGTCGTTCTTTGTTGTAAAAGTTTTGGATGAAGTTTAAAATTAAAAACTAGCATACTGTAATTGCAGATGCTTCTAAGTATGGATGCAGTTGATGTTCTATTTTGCTATGTGGGAAGTCATAGAAGAAAAGTCATAACTTGTACTCGCATGTTTATTTCCCTTTTTCTCCCCTAAAGGTGCTTCTATGTGGAATGCAAGAAATTGATTTGAATGACTGGCAGAGGCATGCCATCTACCGGCACTACACCAGGACCAGCAGACAGATAGTATGGTTCTGGCAGGTTTGTAGACTTTGTTTTATTCTCAGACCAACAGAAGTTACAGAGCACAGCTACAGCTTAGTAAACAATAGTCAATTATTGAACAGATCTGTAGTGTGTAAATATAAATTGTTACTGCTGATCCAGCTATTCGTAACAGTCATGTAATTTGTTAATCTATGGATGATGATGATGTGAAAATCTGAATATCAAATCTATACCTAAATGTTTATTTCAATTACTATTTTTCAGTTTGTGAAAGAAATAGATAATGAGAAGAGAATGAGACTCTTGCAGTTTGTTACTGGAACATGCAGATTACCAGTGGGAGGATTTGCTGACCTCATGGGTATGCATTAATAATGTGTTAGATAATTTTTTTAAAAGAACGAAGTTATATGTTTATGGACATTTTTAATGAATTTTATATTGAATGCTATTTTGTAACTCCTGCATATACTTGAGCTATGATGGAAAAAGAGATGGAGGGAGTGTTTACACCTGTTGTATTGAGTTTAAAAATCACTTCAAATTTATGCATTTCACCACGTGCATACTTTGATCTAGACAGAGTTGTATAGTGAAAGACAGATGTCTTTTTTCTGTGTGAGTAGTGGTAATCTTGTCTTATGTTTAAGCCTTTCATACTTCCGTTGTAACGTATTACCTACTGATACAAAGGTAGCTAGACCTATGCCTTGTTTATTTGAATTTGTTACAGGGAGCAACGGACCCCAAAAATTTTGTATTGAAAAAGTTGGAAAGGAGAACTGGTTACCTAGAAGTCATACCTGGTGAGTATGTAACCAATCAGAATATTACTGTTGTTCTGTTTCTGCTGACAATGATCTACTTGGAGATTTTAGTAAATGGGTAATATACTTAAATGGTTGAGACTGTGTGAAAGCAAACACCAAGTTATACCAATAAACCTTGTTGTTGAATAATAGCTGAACTTCTGTAAAACTTGTGGCATGGAGTAGATTCCATTGTAAATTCCATGGATTTGTGTATTACTGAAAATTTGAAGTAATAAACAGTACTGTCTAAAGAGGTTGGGATTGATCTTTTGTTATCGCTACACTCCATCTTGATAGTGAAGTAACCACATTCACACTCCCTCTTCCCTACAGAAAAGGTAACTTCTACTCAGTTCCTCAGGTGTATTAGTGCTTAGTAAAAACACACAAATTTAAAATTTCAAATGCGAATGATGACTCTAGTTAACCAACTAGGAAAAGTTAGTGAAATTTCTTACCAAGTACACTGCATTTCTAGAAAATTGTCACTGTTCAAGCACTTGAACTCGTAACTTTTTCTCTCAGAAATATATAAATTTATGTCGGTAGTCAGCTTTTCACAGGGTATAAATCCAGGTATCCATCTACAAAGCAAAAAACTTAATTACCCATATTCATAATGGATTTTTTGTGATGGTTTAATTATTTTTCAGTACTTAAGTTTTTTCTTTATTTTCAGTTTCAATCGCTTAGACCTTCCACCCTATAAGAATTATGAGCAGTTGAAGGAAAAGCTGCTGTTTGCAATTGAAGAAACAGAAGGATTTGGGCAAGAATAGCTAAAATTTGCACCTTGAAGAATGTGAACTCAACACGATGTATGTTCTTCACTTCTGCTTGTTGCACACTTCATTGTAAAGTAGACTTGACTTGGATTTATTTAACAATACTAATGTGTAAGTAAATGGATGTTATCCTGAGGTTTTATCCACGTTAACTCTGGATTTCTACTGAGCACTTTCAGAAATCAAATGAGCAATCAGATATGGCTACAAATTAATTATGACCTAAGTAGAGGTTTAATACAGCTTTGGGCTCTGCTTTGTTTTACCATTCATTAATTAGAATGTGTCCTTAATGACTGACAGATTTTTAACGGTAGTTTTGTCTTTCCTTTTTAGTAGCATTTTTTGCTACTGATGCACTGGGAAGTTCATTGGTAGCTGCAATGCTGCAGCATCATCATAAGCCTCTTTACAGCAGTGTTATTAGAGCCAGCTTGTAACCATCCTCTGCGTACCGTGAGCAAATTCATTGCTTAAGCTCTTTTCTAATTCAAGTGTGGCCAGACTGTTTTTTCCCCGCCTGGAGTCTGCTCACATGCCAGCTGGACTCAAGCTGCTGTTAAGGGGATGTCAAACTGTGGCACAAATCCAGGGCATAGCTTTGCTTTGTTTTTTCCCCAATCTTGCTGATTTCAGCAAAATAGACACCTGCCCAAAGTTGTTGGAACATTTCTGCGTGCCCTCAGAAGAATTCTGATCTTTTTCTGTGTAACACATTTAACTTTTAAATCAATGTTAACACTGTGGTACTTCACTTGTTTTGCAAAAGACAAGACCACCTGGGATTGCACTGATTCCATTTAGATTCCTGTTTGCAGACTGATGTTTCTTGTCAAAAGTGTTAATGGACATTATTCTCAGTGTTATTCTTACATGTTGCAGTCAGTTTGCTCTGAAGACTTTATTGGGTTCTCAGGAAGAAGAACAAAACAACTGGATTCAGAAAATGATAATACTTATCATTTTTGCTAATGAACTGATACACGATACTGGCTAAGGCTAAGAGGATTAGAAAGTTCAGACACGGATTACAGATTTTTGAAAAGCTGGAGCATCAGTAAATAGTTCTACAAAAATTGAAACTAAAGTTTTTTGGGGAGGTTTCTAAGCTAATTCGCCCTAAGCTGCTTATAGCTAGTAACTTTTGTAGTGAGTTCCTATTGGATTAATAACATCTTTTACTTTCTTTTAGAATCTGATAATATTCAATTCTCTTCTGGTTTACAATAACATTTTGCATTTTACTGCTCCTTTGGACTGAATGCACTTTTTGGGTATGGTCAGCTCTTTCCCTATCTGAAGGGAGGAAAGCAAACCTCAATGAGATGAGCTGTTAGCCATAGTAAGAGACGACACATGAAATAGCATGTAGCACATATTAAAGCATAACCGCAGCTCAAAGCGTTGGGACAGGAGCTGTTTTTAAGAGGCTTCTAGATATTGGAGCTGAAACAGGACAGTGGGAAACTAAAACTGAACCTCCAGTGTTGAAAAGAATATTTCTTTCCTGCTGTCCCTTCTGTCTAAACTATATGAGGGAAAAACTGATTCAGGCCTAAGAAGAACTACGACGCTACAGTTTTTAACTGACTTCAAGAGTTTTTCAGGTCATACAAAGTGATACATGCTTATTGGAAGGCAGAATGATTAGACTTTAGAGTGAATAGCTCTTTTGTCATGCATATTCTAAGGCAGGCATGGAAAAGAGTTTCTGATGATATAGAAATGACCCTCTTTTACAGTTTTATTGATGGGGAGAACTAACCTGACTTCATGGTTTTACCAGGAGGAAAATCTGCCAACTTCAAAACATTTGATGGATATATTACAATATACAGCTCATGAGGAGGAAAAAAGCCTTATAAATACTTTCTGTTTATATTAATTCTTACGATGAAATGTAGTTATCTAACATATTTACAAGAGAGATTAAATTAAGCAAGATAATGCAAGATTAAGCTATGAAAAATAGTCTGTGTTCTGCATAATGCTTTATGATTCATGTAGGGAACCTAGAAATACTGTTAATGTATAAATATCACCCAGAAGGCTTTCAGCCCTATATTTTTAAAATAAAGAATAGTTATAATTGAAATAGCCTTAGCCCTAGTTCTATAGGGTATGGCTGTTTAATATTTTTATGGTTGAAATGTTTAGTTCAGGAAAAAGGTAAATGCTTGTATATATTTTTGCAGTCTGGGATTCCACTTATTCCATTTTTCTTTCTTTAATTTAAATGGCATGTTTATATGTCTTTTCTGCTGTATTAGGATGGGGGAAAGGGGGCTGGATATCCCAAGCACCAGATATGATTTTAAAATACTGCAAATAAAGAATTCATGGGGGGGGGGGGGGGAATCTGTGAAACATTGGATTTGGCCAAAATATAAAATATTTAAAGCAACTTTACTGTGTTAAATTGGCAATATTTCTGAAGTCAGAGGTTAAGATTACTTAGGCATTTTACTCTGTCAGCATTGTGAATGCTAACAAATTTGTTAAATTTTTACAGCATGTTGTGTAGAAATAAAAAGGAATTAATATAAGCCACTGGTGCACCTTTCTGTTCTTTATGGGGAATGTGGTGCAATCAACATGTGGATGAGCCCGCAGCATCTGGTATCCCAGATAATGAGTTGTTATGAATTGGACTTACAAGTAAGATTTTCAGCAGAGATTAATGAATTTGTCTCCCACTACTTCAGCTGATTTCGCAGGCTGAGCTGCATAAATTCATAGTATGTCACAAATGTATATTCATATGCAACTGTCAATTGATCCTAATTTTCAAGTATTAAAATAACATTTATTTAGAATTTTGCCTTATGAGAATGACATGAGAATATTAAATGCTGAGCCGCTGATCTAAGAATTAACAAAGCCTTATTGTTCTGGGTAGCTCAGGAGATGTTAATATACTAATGAAATGCACAGTAAATGCGTCATGTCTTCATCTGATCTAGTATGGAAGTTGTCTGGTTTTTTTTAATCCAGTTGCTTGTGTTTAAAAAATAAAAAAGCTTTTTTATGATTCTGAGAAAAGTAAAACAAAAAAAAAATGCTTGTTTAATTTTTTTTTGTTTGCATTTTTATTACATGCTGCACTGGATTTGTAATCTCAACTCTCTCTGTTACATTGGTATCTCCAGCCCCCTTTTTGTGGTGTCTTTTAATTTTCTTCAAGAATCACTGTGTGTATGTGCTCTAGTGAACTCGTATATAAACTGGGATCAGCAGCACTGGATTGTAAAATACTGTACTGAAATTCATTGTTGAAATTTCCTTGCATTGTAATTTCAAATACTCAGGTAACTGTAACAGTATCTCAGTAAGTCAAATACTTTTATAAAACTACTTAAAGAGCTGGTAGTCTCGTCGTTATTCCTTCTGTGTTATGAAGCATCCGTGTGCAAATAAATTGTCTGCCTGCTCTTTTGGGGGTGAGGGGTTAGGCTGGCTGAAGCTGTCCTTCTAGCAAAGTTCTTTCGGAACGGTTCTTTCCTGAGACCTCTCCTGCCATTGTTGACCGCATTGGAAATTCATTAGGAGATTTCAGACACAGCTGCCTCTGTGACTGGTTAGAAACTGCAGATAAAACAATTACTGAATTTTTAGTGCTCGTGGTCCTGGGGATGCTGCCCCAAGGAGACAGCGAGGCTGCTGGTCTGTTAGCGATGGTACTCTTGAGGGAGATGGTCTGGAGAAAGGTTCCGCAGGAGCCACAGCTTTAACATTTTCTTGTACCGCTACTGCAGTGATAACAAAAATGAGGTATGACTGTGCAAGTCTGTGTTTTCTTTTCTGTTTAGGAATGACAGGGTGACGGGAAGGAGGGGAAAAAAGCTCAAAGGAGACTGACCAGCCTTGTAGTTACCCTGATCCTCCTCCTTGAAGGGAGAAGTGGTATTTACATTCTTCCTGTCATCAGGAACCTCTCCTGATCGCCATGACCTTTCAAAGATAATTGAGATCAGCTTTGCAATGACATTGGCCAGCTCCCTCAGCACTCATGGGTACATCCCATCAGGTCTCATGAACTTGTTTATGTCCAGTTTGTTGAAATGTTCCCTAAGCTGATCCTCCTCCACTGAGGGTAATCTTCCTTGCTGCAGACCTTCCCACTGGGGTTTCGCTCTGCTTACTTTCCCAGATGTTCACACAGGCTCGGTTAATACAATTTTGTTAGTAAAACTAGCAGCAAATCCCAAGTATGCTTTTCTATGCCACGTAAATAGATGCAATAATAATTGCCTTTTTTCTGCAGCGGGGGAGGTTAGTTTTGAGTTGCTTCCTCCATGCTTTGGATGAAATCACTTAAAAGTGTGCTAGTAAGTTGTGTAAACCCAAAATTTGACACTGCTTTGGGTAGTTTTAAGTTAGTACAGCTATGAGGGTATTTCACATATATCTGAAGTTTTAAAAAAAAAAAAAGGGGCAAAAACCCCAAAATGGAATCATAATGCAATGCATGATGAATGTATGGTAGGATAAACGTACAACTCAGTTGCACCATTGCATTAGTTCCTTGCTGTTTTCTTCTGTGATGATGTTGCTACTGTCAGTACCAGCCCGGGGTGGGGGTTTTGATGGTTTTGTACATGGCAAGACGGGAGTGCTTGTTTAGTTTAAACAAAGCCTTGTTTGGTTTAGGTCTCTGATGGCAGCTGTGGGCTGCTTACCTAGTGACCAAATCTTACCATCACTGGTGGGACTAGAGGTTGAATCGATCTATGGGAAAATAACTTTCTGTAGCCAAGCTTTAAAACTTATTGCTGGACTGATAAGAGAGGTTAGGATTTAAATTAATTAGGTTGCAGAGCTGTTAATATCCTCCAAAAGAGAAGAAAGCCGTATCTCTTGGATCCTAAAGAAGGATTTGTTCCTGATCTCTGAAGATGCCTGATCCCACGTCCACTCCCAACCTATCAACTCCACAGCAGTGCACAAATGGCAGGCTTCGTTGGAGAAATCTTGTGTTTTCTCTGAGCAGAAAGTAGTCCCTGCCAGATTTGAAGGACTGGCGAGCTAATCTGCGATGTCAAATCCTGGTTTTCAGAGTGTCTTGGGAAAAAAAAAAGGAAACATGACCTAATGAAGTATTTTTCTACTTTTTACCCAACAACTATCTGCTTTCAGTAACTGTTGTGAGGAGCTGAGTGTTACCAGAATGCGAGTTTTCTGCTTGCCGTGTCGCAATGCTGAAAGAAGCAACATTCCATTCAAGCGGAGAGTGGATTCCAGATGGGGGGGGGAATACCAAATGCTATTATTACTGTGTATGTATAATACTGGCTAGGGTTATGTTTGATACAGTTCTTGAGGGTGTTATTTTGTTTTGCCTTCAGGACACCCCCGATCCTTTCCAAAGGCGGGCGGAGCTTCACCCTTTCCATGCTCCCGGGGGCAGAAGACTCCCTTACCCCTTTGCCGTGAATTCCCGGGGGGGGCAGCAGGTAGGTTCCTAGGGTTTTCACCAGCCCCGCTGTTTTAGGGGTGCACGATGCCTGCAAGGCATCACCGGGGCCTGGACTCAGCTTCTCCTTGTCTCGGGGGGCTTCAGGGGCAGCTGAGGCGTCTCGGCGCGGGGGGGGGCCAATGCTCCCCGCCCCCTTTATGTGGGGGATAAGGCTGTGAGGGTTTACACTACAGGCCCTTCACCCGAGATTAACGGCTCCACAGGCACCAAGCGACGGGTCCCCGGGCGCAGCGGCCGGGCCGCGCCTCGCCCCCACCGGGCCCTGAGGCGATCGGGGGCGGGGGGGAGCGTTTACCGCCGAGAGGCCGGTACTCGGCCCCGCCCCCGCCGTCGGACAAGTCCTTCCGGGGCAGGGCGTACGCCGTGGCGCCCGGCCCGCCGCTCCTCCCCGCGGATTGGCGGAGCGGGCGGCGCATGCGCGCGGTGCCGTGACTGGGCGGAGAGGCGGCGGCTCGAGATGGTGGGTGAGGCGGCGGCGGGCGCTGGGGCTGCCCGGGCCGGCGGGAGCGGGGCCGCCTCTGTCTCCACCGCGGGGTCCGGGCGGGGGCGGCGCGTCCCTCTGGCGCTGCCCCGCGGCCGGGCGGGGGGGGGGGCCCTGTGCCGCCTGGGGAGGTGCCGCCTCTCTCGCCCGGCCCTCGGGGGGCTCTGGCGCGGGAAACGCCCGCGTTCGCGCTGCCTCCGGAGAGGAGCGGCCCTAGGACCTCCTCGGCCTGAGGGGCCGCCCCCGCCCGGGCGGGTGTCCGGGCCGCCCGGTGTCCGGCACCGAGCAGAAGCTGTGGACGGTTGTTCGATCTCCCTCCGGATTCTGTCCGTCCCCCTGGGTTTGGTTTCTGTGCTCGGAACGCGCGGGTGCGGGCCGTCTCTCGTTCCGTGGGTGTTTTGCAGGAGGTTTCTGGTATCTCGCGGCTCGCCGGTGTTTCACACACCAGCGGCTGCGCCGGGCAGCTCGGGAGGCCCCTGCTTTGACACAGAGGGGCCGCGGTTCCGCTGCGGCCGCCGAGCCCAGCCTGCCTGGTAGCGCGGGCCGTGGACTTCTGTCCCGAAGTCATTGGGGTGGAAAGCGTCTCGTTCCCATAAACCTTCAGTTAATTCTGCCAAGCACTGGAATACGCCATGCGATGGCAGGCTGAAGATATGTTCGGAGGAAAATCTTTGTGTTTCTTACGGCTACCGGGTTACAATCCCTGAAGCTGAAAGCCATCAGGAAAGAAGACTGTTTTAAGGCAACCGGCTGTTTAGTAGTCTGTGGAACCTGGAACGTATTTATTTTATTGCAGTTGTATTAGAGATTGCTTCCTGTTCAAATGTATTGTTGGCTAGTGCATATTCATGAAATTGGGGATCAAAACGTGGAAAAATTTCTAGAGAAATAAATACTGACCTAAGCTGCAGATGGAAAATTGAAATGGTCTACTAAGACACATTTTTTAGGCGAACCTAGGAGTGTCTCTGTTTCCTTTAATGGGAATAGAAACTGTCAAATATTCATCCAGCTGTGGAAAACAGCTCAGGTGCTGAGGTTTTATCACCCTGTTAGAGAACCCATAGCTAATTTTTGATGGATGTCTTGTAGCAATGGAAGTTGTGCAGAAGGGTTTGAAAGCTTTTCTGAAGTTGATAGTGATTTTTACAGAGAAGGCAAAGGGACTACTGCCTTGGCCGTCAGTTTTCATTTTTCCTTTTTTTAAGTTGATTTTGCAAAGTTGTAAATTATTCTTAATGGTTCTAATCTTGTAGCTATCCTAGCGCAAATCATAATTATAAATAAATAGCATTTATTCATTGTTTTTCCCCTCACTTTTCTTATTTGTAATTGCTCTTAGCATTCATTTGATAAAAGGGAAGGTAGTCTTGCACCCAGAATGTATCTTTTTCTACTTTCTTCATAAATTCCGTGTATATTTTCATACATGATTTTTGTTCGACACCTAAATTGTAGCAGTCTGACTAAGCAGCCTTCCAGTTGCGAGCCTACAGTGAGGAACTGATGCATGAGGTTGTGGGAGGGTTGGGGAGGAGGAGAGAGGGAAAGATTAGAGGGGAGTTCCAAGTTTCCACAAGATTATAATCATAAATGAGCGAAGAGCAAAAGACAGATGGAAAACAACTGAAAAGGTCACGCAGAAAAGGTAGTACCAAAGTATGGACACTTTGCTGTATAGAACGGTGTAGGTGGTATCTGTTTGAATCGTCTTTCTGCAGCTTTATTTTTAGACACGTTACTAAAAACCTTTGGTGGAAGGCAAATAGCAGCTGTAATCTTCTATTGATTTGTGCTTTCTCTGTTTGCAGGCTGAGGTGGAAGAAACACTGAAGCGAATTCAGAGCCAAAAAGGAGTGCAAGGAATCATTGTTGTTAATTCTGAAGGTACTGTGTCAGTCTCGGTTTTCTGAGATGTAACTTATTCTAAACGTGCACTTTAAGGACTGCTGATTGCACTACTTGCATTTAGATTACAGTCTGTCTTTAGCAAAGGTTTTCCTGTAGCCAAAGCAGATAGACAATAGTTAGGCTACAAGAGAAAACTGGATTCCCATTTCTGCTTTTCTGAAAGCTCACTTTATTATTTTAGAAAATAAGTTAAATAAATTGTAAAAGCTTAGAAATATTTGAGTTATGCCAGTGTTTGAGACTGTTCGGTCAAAGCCTTTATCAGTAGCACTAAAAGCTCTTGTGACGTCTGAAATCTTGCTGCTGTCTCGGCAGACTCGAGTAGCTTAGCAGCTGTCTCAGGCGTATGGCCACATAAGACTCATAACCTAGTTGTCACTTTTTGGAGTCATTGAAGGGTCCAACAGAGCAGACTTGTTCAGAGCACTCTAAATACACTATGAGCAGCCCAGTTTCTTAAAATTGTGTGATTATCAATTTAAATTGACTATTTCCTAGAAATAATCCTTAGAAAAGATTATTTTTTTTCTAGTAGCAGCTATGTACGAATATACTGAAGACCAGATCATTGCGTACTTGTATGCAGCTTGTCTTCCTGCTCGCTGCTTGTTCGTGACAGTGAATAATGGATTGTGCTCTCTGGGCTGAAGCTGCGCTTATTTGAACATACACCTGCAGCAGTTTTTCTGCCATGCCAGTATTTGGTAGTTGGCTGCTGCATTGTTCTGACACGTGAGCTGAATTTTGGCTGGCTTTTTGTGGGAAAACATATGTAAGGGGTGGCAGAAGTATAAGGGAGGGAAAGCTCTGGCTAAACAGTATCAGTGTGTCTGCCCTCTTGGCTGGTGCACAGGAATTGCACCGGGGACCTCGCAAGAGTGCATCAACTGTTACGGCTAAATGGTGGAGCCTCAGCTTTGTAACTGTGTGATGCAGCAGCTGGTGTCCTCTATAATCAACACTGATCCCAGCCTAGCTTACTTGAGTATCATTTAACTGTGATGTTCAGGAGCCTTTCTGAAAGGAAAAGTTGTCCCCAGTCAGGAGAACAAAATTGAAACATTGGTATTTCCTCTCTGCCCCCAAGATATTTATTTTTGTTATTATTTATTTCTATTTATCAATCTCATAAATAAATAAGTGAAAAAGCAAAAGTAAAGCACTGATGCTACTAGAGGTAAACAGTTCTTCTCACCTACGCCTGTGGTTCCAGATCTTAGCCTTTCCACATCTTACTTCTATTCATGTTCTTCTTTTAAGCCTTTAAAAAGAACCCTCCTAATCCCTGGTGTAGCGACAACATCTGCTTAGGTTAAATAGCCACCCCAGTTGGACCTGATGATGCCCAAGGTGGAGTTAGTTCTGGAGTTTTGTCACTGACCCTTGCTGTCCCCTGTTTCTTGCAGGTATTCCTATCAAAAGTACTATGGACAACTCCGCAACGATTCAGTATGCGGGCCTCATGCACAGCTTCATCATGAAGGCAAGGAGCACTGTGCGAGACATTGATCCCCAGAATGACCTCACATTCCTGCGGATCCGCTCCAAGAAAAACGAAATCATGGTTGCACCAGGTAAAAGTGAGTGGGGTGAAAGCAGGCATCAGGGAATCCAGCAGAATTCTTTCCGCATGAGATTGACACTGTCAGCCTGAGAGAAAAGTTCTGCCTGCTGCTTTTATTCATATTGTATAATCTCTTCTCTTCCAAGAAGCTGTTTTGCTTCAGAGTTGAAAGCTTTTATCATTGACCTAAGTTTGCTTTTTCATGTTTGAATATGGGAAATCCCTTTCCTCATTTCACGTTGTTCAAAGTAGAAAGAGTTAAACAGTGTTTGAGAGAGTGTTGCAAGCCTCTCATGCTTTGTGTTTTTCAGTATAAAACCACAAGAGTTGGAAAGGAATGTGTTTTGAGAGCAATTTCAGTTCAGCACTGTAGACGAAGTGATAAAGCAAAACAGTCTAATAGATTTTCCAGTTCAGAGAAAAGTAATAGAGCATATTGCAGCTGTAATCATGAGTCGTGGAATATAGCAGCACCAACCTTCTTTTCAGGAAACGTCCTCAGTATTTCATCAAATTATGAAATGGGAAGCAATGAGATGAGTGCAGTTCACTAATGTGGCAGGAGCTCAGCTTTGTTCCTTCAAACTGCATCGGCTCCGCGGTGGGGTTGTGCTGATGGAGAGGCAAAGGAGGGGATTGGGCTTGCAGTAGACTGCTTCGCAGGGACCGGTCAAGGCAGATCTTAAGACAGGCTCTGGAGTTTATGCTGAGGCAGCCTCTGATTTCCATATGAAGGATGAAAAGAGAGGAATAATCATTGCTCCAGAAAAAATGCAGCTACAGCCACTGCAGCCCCGCAGTCTGCCTGCGAGATAAGGGAAATCACTGTCTTGCACCACCTGTTTTGATTCCATCATTGCATGTGCCAGTTACTGTTATTTCCTAGGCACAAACTGAGTTAAATTCAGTTGGCTCGGGAGCATGCAGTTTCTAAAGCTGAGACTTTTTCTCAGTAAGACTCAAACATAAGTGATCTGACATGCCGAGCCTGTTTTTCTCATTGAGAATGAATGTCAGGACTCTGTAGTTCCCACAGTGTATCGGTGAGATATGAAAAAATGTTGAAATTTACTATTGCTGTGAACAAATACCAGCAATGAAAGATTTTTTTTTTTTTTTCTCTACAGATAAAGACTACTTCCTGATTGTCATCCAGAATCCAACTGAATGATTACACTGACTTGGTCTGTTTTTTTCCCTTTGCCCAACTGTTTTTTTAATTTAATGGTAAAGAATAGAGCATTAGTGTTAACTCTGCTGTGCCACTTCAATAATGTCTGGAAAAACAAAAGCAGGTGTTTTTGTTGTTTACAAACAGAAAAAGTGGCTTTTTCTTTTGTATCACAAGTCGTTTTGAGGAGCAGTTGGTGAATTAGCATCAGGCAGTAAAAATGCAACAGATTCTTTTAATAGTTAAGAAGATAATATAATAAAATTCTAATAATGTTCTAAAAAAGATTATTCTTTGTATGTTTCCATGCTTCTGTCACCACTATTTAAGATGCTTTTACACTATTACTTTTGAATGACTGTAAATATGAAACTTGTCTATCCTCTAGTTCTGTCTTACTCTGTTGGTTTTACAAGTTACTTTGAAAAAGTCTGGCCATATCAAATTAAAAAGTGTCATCACTGACTGTTTTTGTCTTATGTTTTCCTTCTGAAGATTTTAATTATTCTTACGATTGATTGAGTTTTTCTTCAAAAAACAGAACCTTCCTAGGACTATTTTTACTCATCTATTGCTTTCTCTAAACAAGGATTTAGTCTAAGTGCACGTGCAGTGTACTCGTTATTGCCGTGTATGTTGGAGCATTTTCCTACCACTTCCTTTTTGTTTCAGACAGAGAAGTGGGGTGGCTAAGTAAGGCCATCAAGACTGCCTGTTGGAGCTCTCATGCTATCACAATTGAGTAGCCGATTTAATCTGGTATCTTCCTTTAGTAATTTTTTATTGATGGCCATTAAGGACAAAAAAAGGTCATCTGGTTCCTCCGAAATAATAAAGGGGTTATTTTTGTAGCCTTGAAAGAGCCTTGTAATTGCATGCAGAGCTCAAGAATTTGTGCAAAATGTCTGCATTGAAGGTGTTTGTCACGTGTGTGACAGACACAACTCTGGCGTGTGCTGGAGTCTTAGCAATGTGCTGAACGTCATAGCCCAGATTCAGAAATGATGCATATTGTCGTGCACTGCGTTTTCTTTGCATACTCAGGTAGCTCAATACAGCTAACTGCTGCTGCAGCGAGCGGTGCTCAGGGAGCCTGGTTCCTTCCCCAGTCTCGTTTGTCCCACAGAGAAGGGGGGGCTTGCAGGTAGTGTAGCTGCCGGCTTGTGCTGCGGCCTCCTCACACGTCTGGCCTCAGACTGCTTGTGATAGAAGTGTTTTACCAGCCTGAAAAGGAAATTTCTCCCAAAGTGCACCTGAGCAAAGAGGCACAGCCTACAGGCGTGAAACGTACTGAACAATTAAAGAAAGAACCTTGATGAGTAACTGCAGTTTTATTAGGGGTTGCTGTTTCTTGTGCTGGTGAGGGATCACTCCTGACTTGTGTATCTCTGTTAGCAGAAGTGTATAACCTGTGTTTAGCCCTGCTCTTTCCAAATTACAAGCAGTAGTAGGAACATGTGATACCGTCCAGTTCTACACTGAGGAACAGACTAAGAATTTATGGGTGATCTTAGCAGGTTAGGGGGTATTCCAGGCAACTGGCTGCAGTGCAGTTTTGGAGTCTTTAATAAGTGTCGGTGTTGCCTTGGACACTTTTCTGGATTTCAGAGCACAAAGTGATGGGGTGGATACGCAGCAACTCAAACAGCTAAGATAACCTGTATGTTCAGCATTTGTTCTCTGTGCATTTTCAGACTTGGGCATTGATTTACAGACTGTCTAATTTTTTAGGTAGTGTTTATGACCATGAAGGTCAGAAATGCTTTTTGCGATCTGTAAAGTGGTCAGTCCTGCAGCATCTGGGCGAGGGTGCTTTACAGTATTTTGGGTAGCAGCTGTCATCGTGACTCAGTGTTGGCTGTTACTCAGTTTATGAACTGTTTCTCCCATCAGCATGTGTCTGACCACACTAAATTGGTGTAGCCCTGGGATCATATTTTGTGCCAAGAAGTGACTGACGTAAACATCCGTCTCCTAGTCGTAGAGAACTGACAGGTAACTCACACAGCGTGTATTTGCTGGCCCTTTTATTATTGAATCTTGGTTTAAGCCATGCCATCAAACCAATGAATAGGGTCTGAAATCATGCTCTGCGTTTGGAGTAGTTCCTGGTACACAGCAGCTTGTATAATGCGTGAGATCTGTCATAATTTAATTGAATCCTGTCTCAGAAAAAACGATCTCCAGCAAGCTGAAATTTCTAGATAATAACTGAATAGTGAGGCAAGGCAGAATTAAAAATGGGACTTCAGTTATCTCCTCTGTCTTTTGTTGTTCATAGCCAGAGAAACGTTTCCTTGGAGGTGGTGACCTGCTTATGTATTTTGCCTTTCCCTAGTAGGTGGCAGTGTTACTCTTTTGAACAGTGAAGAATTTCTTTAGTGTCCTGCATTCTTTTGGACACTTCCATAAGGATAGCTCTCCTACCAGTGGTTTTGTGTCGTATCTGAGTTTGGGACAGAGAGTGTTGAGGTATTGGGTTTTTTTCTTTTAAAACAAGCTGTAATAAATAACCCTATTGCAAAACAAAGATCATGCCCATTTTCTGCATTGTGTTGAGACCATAAACTTGCAGTGAAATTACGGAGTTCCAGCTATATGCTGATTGATTGGAGTTTTGGAAGAGGTTTGGGGGTTGGTTCGGGGTTGTTTTTTGTTTTGGTTTTTGGTTTTTTTTTTTTTTCAAGGACTGTTAGCAGTCTGACTTGAAATATACTTAGGAATTTGAATAAAGGGGTCTTGAAGAAGCTGGTTTTGGAGTCTGGAGGAGCTTGTCAAATCCATCTGGTCAGGGCAGGGCCTTGCTTATGCCATGCTAGTGCTACCTTTACACTAGCATTCAAATTTTTTAAAAAGGGGAAGGGGTGGATGAAGCTGAAGAAAAACAACTTACATTTAGGTACTTACTATGGAGAAAAAGTGTCTTATTTGGATCAGGAGCATCAGACAGTCACAGAGATCTGACCGGAAGCAATTCTTCTGTATGCAAGTTAGGGGAGGATTTCACTTTTCCTAAGTTATCTTAAAGAGGGTCAAGAAAGAGATAGGATGAAGTTCTGCTTCTTGTCCTGTGTTTGCTGAATCTTGGCCAAGTCATTCGTATGGTAAAATTATTGTCAAATTGAGGAAGAACAGAAAAACAAGCATTATGGTTCTAGTCCTTTTTCTAGCCAGGAAGCATGATGAGGTGGTTCAAAGGAGGGCTTGAATAACCTTTGAGATCCGTGCCTTAGAGCTGCTTTGTGTCGTGGTTGGAGACTGGCCTAATTTGCTGTCTTGGGGAAGTCAGTTTGGATGGATCCCTCTCTGAGGGCAGAGGAAGCATCTGCTGCTGAGATGTGGGAAACAAACCCCCATATGCATTAACAAGCTAATGAAAGGAAGTTTGAGGTATGGCTCTGGGCTGTGAACAGCAGCACTTGAGGCCCAAGGACGCGCTCTCTTGTGCTGACTCTGCTCCGAGATAAGGCTCTGGCAGAGGAATGGAGGTGATAACGTATTAATACTGCAAAAGCTAGGCTTGTAGAAACTCATCTCCTATGGATCTTAAAGCAGCTCTTTTAAGCTGCTCCAGCTCGTGTTTGCTCCAGTGCCCTCCCAAGCAACTCTTTGTCTGCCCGAGATGGCTGAGCTCTGATTGTGAAGTGCTCCTCTTCACGTACGGGACATTTATGCTTGATCTTAACACTTTTGTTATGTATAGCTACGTCTATAGGGGATGAAAGTCTGGCATAGATAGTTACACCAAGATAGGCTGGCCTTACGTTGGTAGAGCTAGAGCAGCTCCTTGAAGCAGTATAATCTGTAGGAAGAGCTGTGGCAGCTGGGGTGTGCAGGGGCAGTGAGCTCCGACAAAGGCTGCCGTGTCAGCAGAAGCCTGAGCATCAACACGATTTCTGGCGACAAAAATACACTTCCTTTACCAGCACGACAGGATTCCTTTGGGGAGATTTCCCTCCGCTAGCATGGTTTTGCAAGCATCCAGGTCTGCTTATTATCAGTGGTGTTTACCCTGTAGGAATGCTGGCATGCGTAAAGCTTGTTGTCCCTAGGTCACGTTAGGACAGCTTGCTGGTGCTGGGTTGATACAGCTGGTTCCTCCCATCTTCTTTAAACCTTTGACTGATCCGGCGGTTTTTGGATCTCAAGTGCACCTCCTTAAATAAGGAGTTTTGCCAATGACATCAGCAAGAACAGGCGAGAGAGGTAGTAGTGTGTGCAAGATTTTTCAGGAAAGCTGAGGGCTGCAGGAAGAAGGGTATAAATGATACTCTGCTGTATTAGAAGTAAAACTTCCTTGATCCATGTCCCATTTTTGTAAGTACATTAACATGCTGAGAAGCTCCAGAGCTTCCATGAACCAGTGTCTTTTCTCCTACTCCGGGTGTATGAATACTCTTCTATGGAATTATGGCCCCAGTCTTGCAATGAGGTGTGCATGGATAAAATCAGGGATCAAATCACTAAATCGGAAAGAGTTCCTCATGCCTCTCATCAAAAAGGGGTTAACGCTTTATAACAGCAGTAATAAAATATCCTTTGCCTGAGGATGCAGTCTGTAAAGTTGATCAGCTTGCCATGTCTAATTCAACATTACTGCTTTGCCTTACGTATTTTCTGATTAAAAGGACCTATATTGGAAATGAATGCCTCTACCTGTATCTTAATTATAAAAGTGAATCTGATGAGTTTACACTTCATTACCGGCGTGGGTTTAATTAACTCTTGCTACTGCTTGGTCAAGAAAAATCCATGATGTTAGCCATGAAAGTAATTGTTTCCTTTCTGGGTAAACTCTACAAGGAGAGAAGAATCTGTTCGATTGTAGGTAAATACATTTTTCTTTTAATTGGTGACACTTTTAATAATTGGAGCAGTTTTTTAATAGATGCATTTTTCCTGTCCTTTTTTTACCAAGGTTGTACTTAATACTTTAAAGGTTTGTGTTCACTCGTGTTTCATGCCAATTCGCTGTAAACAATGAAACATTGCTTGGGCAGAATACAGCTGTTGTTGCCGCATACGTTGAGGAGAAATACTAAGCATGGTTCTTTGTGAAACATTGACATTCTGTTTGCAGTTGTTTTTTTGACTCATTTCCAGTAGTTCCAGAAATAGCCTGCTGTATTTGGAGTCGTGCTGCGGTCTTCAAAATATTCAGCACAGATGTGGCTCTGAATGCAGCAGGGAAAACAACAGACTCGTTAGTTGAGAAATGATAGAGGTAGCTGTGGGAATTGCAAATATCTGATTATCTCGGTGAGATTAGTTTGTGTCCGGGTTTGTTGACTGTAGAAGCTCACAGATACACCCATGGCCTGAACTGTCTCAGCAGGCGTCCCCGCATGGATGCTCCCCCCCCCCAGCCTCAACGGCATCACAGGAGCCAGCAGTAACACTCGGAAGACGTTTGAGCCGAGATCTCCGGGAGAAGCCGCTGCATGCCGGAGTCATCGACACCTCTGGCCTTCAAGCACCTCTGAAATCCCGGCCCAAGCGTGCTCCTGCTGCCGTTAAACAGGCCCTCTGCCTGCTCTCCTCTGGCCGAAGCGAGAGAACTGCTGACGTTTGGGGTCGGCCTCTGAGTAAATCACTGTGTCTTACTGGTAAACGGCCGTGCTCCGTCCTTGCATTCGTTATTGACTGGAAATGACCTTCCCGACGACGTCGACCTCTCCCTTCTATTTATAGCATTACAGGCCGTTGCAGTGGCTATGTGCTGACAGGAGGAAAATACCTGTCTGAGGGGAGCCCGTCTCAGGCCCCTGGGCGCCCGCGTCAGTGCTGACGAGCAGCGTTGGGGAAGAGGCTGTTCCTTATGACAGTCCGGCCCCTAGAGCGGGGGGGCAGAACGAAGCGAGCCGCGCTGTGACCGCCGGGGTCCCGCTTCCCTCCTCTGACGCTTCGCCCTCTCGGCGTAGCCGCTCCCGCCCGTTCCGCTCCCCCGGCAGAGCGGCCGGCGGGACTCCGGGGGGGCGGGCCACGCCCCCAGCCACACCCCTCATGGGGCCAAGCCCCGCCCCTGCCGGGCGTGCCGCGGTGACGCCACCGGCCCGCTCCGCCGCAGCCCCAGCGCAGGCCGCGCCGCCAGACGGAGCCGCCCGCCGGCACCCGCGCCCCGGCCCGGCTCGCCGCCGCCGCCCCCCCCCCCCCCCCCCCCGCGGCCGCCATGCCCTCGGACCGGCCCTTCAAGCAGCGCCGCGCCTTCGGTGAGCCGGGCGGGGAGGGGGGTTCCCCGCGCCCCCCCCGCCGTGCTGACCTTTGGGGCGACTCCCCCGCACCCGCCGCGGGGCGGCCGGAGGCTCGGCCGCCGTCGGGCTCCGCCGTGCGAAGCCGGGCCGCGGGAAGGGGGGGCCGGGGGGCGGCGGTGCCGCAGCCGCCGCGCGGTGACGTCATCCCGGCCGGCCGGGGCGCGGGAAGGGGGCCGCGGGGGTTGGGGGGGGGGGGGGTCCCCCGCCGGCGGGCCCCGGGGGCCGGCGCCGGAGCTGGAGGAGGGGTCGCGCCCGGCCGGGTCGGGAGGCGCTTGGAGCCTCCCCCCGCGTCCGCGCAGGGGGCCTGCGCCTGCTTTGTGGGGGTGGCCCCGAGCGCGCCGACCCGAATGCCTCCCCTCCGAGGCGTGAAGAGCGCTGCTCCTTGCCGAGGTATTGATACGTGCGCCGCCCGTCAGCCGCGGGTGGTCTCCCTCGGCAGGGGAGATGCTTGCTCAGTGAGCCGCCGTTTTTTTATGAAGCATGGAACACCAAATTTGCCCGGAGTGAGCGTGCTTGGAAGGGCAGCTGCTGTGGTCGAGCACAGGAAACCCGTGTGCGGTGTTTGCTGAGCAGTCGCCCACCCGTGTCACATCTTGCGTGTCCATCCGAGGAACTGGGGTGACTGGGGTGGGGCGACGACTGCAAGGGGCTCTGAAATCTGCAGGGCGAGGGTGGTGGTCGAGAGCCCCAAACAGTTCTTCTTCCACTCTTGCCCTGGGTCCGATCTTTATGCTTTTGACTGTCAGAGCACAATGACCTCTTCAAAAATTACCTTCCGTGCTCCCCATCTCGCTAGCGTTAGAGTAGTTGCTGTTCCAAGAATTTGATACACCCTCTCTAATTGTTCTCGAGACCCGGAAGGGTTAATGCTCGTGTCATACCCATCCCTTTGTTAAATGTCCATGGTGGGAAAACTCAAACGACAAGGAGGTTACCGTAGAAGGTGCCAGATTTGATTGCCAGACCTGATAGTGAAATCGGATGAAACATCAATTGCTGTTTCTCTTGACCTCTGCCAGCTGGCATTGGGAAAGGTGCATGTTTCTGGCAGGTTACATCCCGAGGGGGGTATCGGTTGAGCTTTACTGCCTGAATAATGCTGAAATCAGTATATTCATGCCAAACAAGGCCTCATGTTGTGTCATATACTGTCCAAATGCAGGTGAGGGTGTGCTTCCTACGTGAGTCTTAAAATTGGAGCTTTTTCCTACTGAATTGCTGATCCAACCCCTTGCTGCTCTCTTGGAAACTGTAAATATTTGGTAATTTATTGGTGCAACCCTTCTGGCCTTGAACGCTCACCCAGCCTTCTCCTGCCACAGCGAGAAAATTAACTCTATCCCAGCCAAAACCAGGACACCAAGCCAAGTGAACGTGCACAAACAAGAATAAAATGAAGTCTGGGTGCCCTGGGATACTTGCTTGGGACCCTGCTGTGTTCTCCTAAGCTATGTATTAAAAGCAGTAAAGGCCTAAATGAAACCCTTAGTAACTGCCTACTGTTAAACTGGTGAGAATCAGCTTCTTATGGTCAGGAGGAGTCTGGTTTGCCTTTGCAGATTGCTCACACTTTGTATGAGCCAGAAGGAAAACAAAATCCGAGGCTCAGAGTAGCTGAAAGAAAGCAGGATTAAAATAGCCCAGGAGGGAAGGAGGGGGGTGAGGGAATTTGGTGCCGGCAACTGCAAGTGCTCCTTGTTTCTGTGTACTTTCCTCTGCCCTTTTGCTCTCTCACCTGACTGGTCTGCAGAGCTCAGCCAGGAGGAGGGGAAGGAGGAGGAGGCCTGGCAGCCCATGCAGTTGCTTTGGGTCAGGGCTGGAATTGCTCGGTTGGAGAAAGTAAATACAGCTTGTTTTCGTCTTTGAATCATTACACAACAGGAGCAGGAAGCGATTGTTTACAATGCAGTTGGAGAGGGCTGATGGAAAACATCACCAGCGACACTGTACCCTCAGAATGGCTTGATTTTTAAGGCTTCAAAACTTTATAGAAGTGGAATGGTTCCAAAAACATGGAGAAAAGGCAGAGTCAGGGATATGACTGTTTGCAAAAGGCACCCAGGCTCCAGTTTCCCGGCAAGTGGCTTGCTTAGGTCTTGGTCTGTCACCCCTTGCTGAAGATTCTGCTTGCCCTAATGCATGTTTTCCCCCTTCTTGTATTTTTGAAACTTGTCTTTTCCATGAGTTTCTTCTGCTTGTTCATCTGCTTTGTCTTGAGTCTATCCTGAATAACATTTCTGGATTTCTATTCATCATTGTTGAGAACTTGAAAAAGGGACTGGCTGGGAAACGCCAGGGGTTTGAGCCAAGGTGTGTTGAGGGCACCGAGCACTGACTTCTGTGATCTGATGTGCCATTAGTGGTGAGAGTGTGATGCTCTGTGACCTGCTCCGGTCCTTGGCATGTCTGCGGCAGGGCATCTTTGTTCTGGGTGCATGGGGGTAAAATCTGACAGTAACCCTCTGGTTTCATGTGCTGAACCCGACTGTAGATGCTTGAGGCAGCTGTCTTCTGTGTAGTCAGATCCATTGTAGGAGTCCAAAACAATTCCCAGAACAAAGCTGTGGTCTGTGTCAAAGGAACAGGGTGTCCTGGCTATAGCGAGAGTGTGCGGCAGCCTGATGACACTGCTGCACTTCCCATAAAGAGCACGAGTCCTTCGGAGCATTGGGTAGCGCTCGCACCTCCCGCTATTCTTGAAGTGGTTGTTTTGAATTGGCTGCTCTGCTGTTGCAAGGCTGCCAACAGGCTTCAAGCTTTGTTTTCAATGCAGTGCATAACTGGTGTGGTTGTGGACGTGGACCTTAAACCTAGACCTTTCGGTCGGCTGACTGAAAGTAAGTTGGCCTCATGCCCCAGCATCCTACCAAAGTGGAGGCACTTCACAGTAAGAGACATACGTGTGTGTCCTGTTGGTCAGCTGGAGCCCCTGGCTAGGTGACAAACATAGAGGTTTGACCTCAGCCTCTCTGGACTCAGTATTCCCATCCCAGGTTCACTCCTCTGGGAGATCCGCCTTTATTTCTGGGAAGCTCTTTAGAGGAAAGGCAGCGGTAGATAAAGGCAGTGTGTGGAGCTGAATTCCCTCTCCTCTTGGCTCTGGGGAGAAGTGAAGCGTGGCCTTCTCTGGGGACTCTTCTAGCGTAAGCCAGCTGTGCTTGTACTAGTTGAAAGACCAGCAGTGGATGAATTGTCTGTCTCGTGCACAATCCTGTGCTTGTCATAACGGTTTGGTGGCTTGGAAAAGCATCTTGATCTTCATCTGAGGTTGGTTATTGAGTCAGCTTGTCCTCATACTCTGTGCTCGGGGTATTCATGCTCTAGCAGTTGTGCTTTAAGAGCTGGGATTCCTTGAAATGAGGCTGCTGTTGCAAGTTGATGCTTAGCTGCCTGTGTCTAGTTGTATTAATTACCGAGGACATTCTGTGACATGGTTTGATGTGGGGTTAATTATCAGGATTGAAGAAAATATTGGTACAAGAAGAACTGAACAAACATCCAGAACAAAAGCCAGCTAGACATGTAGACCACAAATACTGATTTTTTTATTATTATTCTTTTATATAACAAAAGGTCCTGACTGGCAGCCAGGAATAATAAAACCTGTATGTCCTTTGTTCGTTACTTAATACCTTCTTCACCATGAAAACTTCAGATATCCCCTTGAGCCAGAAGGGTGGAGCCTGATGAATCTAGGAGCTGTAAGACTGGTAGACTCTTGCTGCCTCTGTCATCGAGTAGCCATGAGCCACAGGCAGGTCATCTCCCTTGGCTTCTGCGTTCCTTCCTTGGTCAGTCCCAGTGGGGATCATGGCCAGGAGAGTCACTCAGGAGGTCTTCCAGTGTGTCACCCTGCCTTGTGTGACGTTCTGTGGTCGATCCGCAGTGTGTAAACACCTCCAACTCTGTGGTCGTGCAGTTGTTCGCTGCCTTTTGTCTTCAGAAGGCAGTTTGGAAATAGGCTGTAAGAGAAAATGAAGGAATAAATTCAAGACGCTTGTGTCTGACATGTCT
Source organism: Aptenodytes patagonicus (assembly GCF_965638725.1). NCBI lineage: Eukaryota > Metazoa > Chordata > Aves > Sphenisciformes > Spheniscidae > Aptenodytes > Aptenodytes patagonicus. Next base: position 16,471,605 of record NC_134962.1, read on the forward strand.
CCCTAAATAGGCCCTGCAAATCCGTGCATGTCCAGGCATGTTTGTGCACAAACAGCAATGACCCAGGCTGTGCAAAGACTCTCTGTGCATGCACATGTGTGGTGTTCTGCATTAAAATACAGTTCTGTCAGGAGTGCCAGTTTTTTGTTAGAGCAGTATGAAGTGTCCTGAGTAGTTCTGAGAAATTTGAGTGCATTCCTGCTCCCTTGGAGGCTTATAATTTTGAAGGTTGTCAAGACGGAAGAAAAGGTCAAACAAAAGCTAGAGGGAAGCCCTTGCAGAGGACAGCCTCCTGACAGCTCGTATGGAGGGAACTTGCTGTTCTTTTTCCAAGGCTAGTGAAACTGTGATTAAACATTGAGAAAAAAAACCAGTTCCTTTTCTGGAACTCTGATGTAAATACTCCATATGCCATCCAAACATGGCACAGAAGGTATTACCCATTTTGCCCCCCATGCTCAGGAGGTGTAGTGGGTTGGAAGCCCTGTTTTAAGCCGTTTGAAAGATGGAGGTCCAGTGCTCACCCGCATGGCCCACGGCAGGGGTGACATGGTACTGTGCAACCAGAGAACAAGTGTCTTGGCATGAATTTAGACTTCACAGTTGTTGTGTGGCTCTGCTTGGTCACGAGCTGAGCCCTTATCATGGATTTGCCAGGTACAAATACTCATTCCTGGAGCCAGGGTCAAAATCATACTCAGTTAAATTTTGAAACTGCTAAAAAGAACGAAGGTGGTTCCTGTTTGTCTTTTAAAATCCATTTTCAGCCTCTACTCTGGAGCCAGGAAGATTGGGAACGCATGCAAAAGAACAAGACTGCTGAGATCCTTCTTCAGTCACAGGGCTCCAGGAGCTAGGCATTCAAAAATCCTTCCAGACATTACACCTCTTGTAATGAAGCTGTAACAACAAAATGGATGGTCAAGCAGACAGATCATCAGTTGCTCCACGTTCATGTTGGTAATACCTTCCTGTGACAGTGGAGCATCAGGCTCTACCTACACCATGTTGCAGAGACACACTTTCTATCAGACAGTAAGTCCAAAACAGTGTAGTTTTGGTCCTGAGTCATTTGTCCTGTCCAGAGCCCCCCAGCTTTGCAGACAGAAGTAGTGAAATATGACCAACAATCAGAATCACGGTCAAGTTTCTGCAACACTGCTGTCCTACGTAGCCTGGGACAACAACCCTTTCTTAGTAGTGAGGACAGCTTTCCCAGGGCACGGATGGCCTCGCAAGCTCTGCCCTCCCTTCCTGGATGTGGGAGTCTCCTCTTGCTCCTCCTGCAGTGCCACTGGCCTGATGAGAATGAGCTCTCCAGCATTGGGCAAGGACAGGTCAGGTCAGCTGTTGTGTGAGCCATGACACATGCATGGGGGTGTACTTCCTGGTGGTTAGAGGTGTCTGGCCTTAGGGTGGTGTGATTTTACAAAAACATTTATTGATGTTCATCTGGAATGACCTGCATAACTTGCCCGTGTCTTCAGCAGTTGCCAGCTCATCCCAGACATATATATCTTGATTTCAAACCATCCAATTCCTCCTCTCCTTGCAGAAAATCTCTTGGAGAGAGGACCATGTTCTAGCAACCCTTTGCCCCAGGACTGACCGCAGCAGCTTCTTGAAAAAACATGTTCGTTTTTGCATTTGCTTCACATCTGAGGCAGATCCACCCTCAAGCTGGCTGGCAGAGTGTCTTGTGTATGGCAGTGAGAAAGCCACAGGGCTGGCACGCTCCTGCAAGTGGCAGGGATGTCTGCACGATCCCTTTGTGCTGTGGGCAGCTGCACCTGGAGCCCTGGAACGTGGGACCACAGGGAGAGGCAGTAGCTCATGGCTGAATTTCTACTCTCTGTTTTGCTTTCCGCATGCAGCTCTTGCTCAGCTCAGGAGCTGTTGACCTGGTAGCACGCTGATGACGTTTCCAGGAGGTGTTTTTTATTCTTAATGGTGTTTTCTTAACAGCATTCCTGTTGGTCACAGGCAGCAGGGCTGGTCATAGAGTCCATCCGCTGCCCCAGGGCAGCACCAGTGCCTGACCAGTGTTTGTCTAGTGTCTCCTGAAAAATGCTGTCCCTTATGCAGCTGCACTGTTGAAGAACTTGCCATGTGTTTTCCTTCTGTTCCACCATCTGTATCTTTTGTCTGATTAAGCTCTTTTGCATCCAGGGCTGTCCTTTTGTTCTGTGTCTGCACAGCGCCCACCACAGTAGAGACCTGTCTCCTGTAGCCGGGGTTCCTGGGCACTGCTGATAAAAAAGGTTAATGCTCGGAAAGTCTGGCTTAAAATTTTCTACTGTTCTCCTTAACTGTCATAAGGATCTCATCCTACATTTCCATGGGATACGTTCTGTGCCCAAATCTTTGGGAGAAGAGCTTGGGAAGGACCTCAGTCAAGAAAACAGCTGGGATTCTGGTGTTTTGGGCAATTTGCAAGCTTTGCTGTTGGTACTTAACAGTTGAAACAGCAGTTGGAGGAGAAATAGGCAATTTTCCTGGCATATGCAATGCTACAAAAATACTCCTGTCTTTCAATAGGCCCTAGCAGCGAAATTTTTCTAGGAATAACCAATAAAATGTGTGTGTTTTTTATCTTGCTGCCATCTTGAGCTCTCACATCCTGGCACTGGGGAGAAGCCCGGCTTCCCTCGTGGCAGATGTGCGGTGCCCACACCTGGGAGCAGAGACGGTGCTCTTCCCTCTGTGTGCAGGTCATTAATCTTTGCTTAGCTCCTTCAAAACAGCAGCTGGCAGTAGCCCCTTCATCCCCTCTGGCTTGGAGTCCCTGAGCTGCTGAAATCAGGTGTGGTGTTTTGCTTCTCCTTGCAGCAAGGAGGGCCAGAGAAAAAAATGTAGATACAGACCGAGTTGTGTAAACAGTTCTGGTTCATTTTACATATAGGCTAAGGATTAACTATACCCAGGTGCTACAGAAAAGGGGAAAGTCTTAACATCAATTAGCACAGCTATAATTTGGGAGAGCTGTAGGAGAAGAACAAAGCTTGTAAAATCAGACCTGTCGTGTATGAAATGTGAGTGTGCAGACACTGCTAGTGAAAGGGTGGAGGGAGCGTACCTGTCTGCAGTGCCATACGTGGCGTGAGCTTGGGTCCTAGGCTGGCATCTCCATCAGTGTCTCTCTGAAGTGCCCTTCAATGGTTTTCTCTTTATTCCTGTGACTTAGATTAGACTACATACACATTAAATTAAAGGTGGTATTTATAGCCCTTCCTTGCTGTGTTATGTTGAAGATGCTTTCATGAGACACAGGATGAACCTCTAGCTCCCGCTCCAGGCTGAGGAGGGTGTGGGTGACCAGCACCTGTTTCTTGCGGGAGATCTCTAGCATCTGAACTATTGTGTGCACAGAAATTACTCTTGTGCAGGGTTTGATGCAGGATAGCTTCTCCTGATTCCCAAGCCTGCTTGGTTGGATCTCCAAGGCTAGGATGGGACTGAGTGTGCTCCTTAGCAGAGCTTCAGATGTCCTGGAAACTTCTGCCTGAATCTTCAGTCACCTGAACAGCTTAGGTGGGGTTGCTCCCAACTGCCTTCCTGAATGAAGTTTCTGAAATGGGAGTCTCCTGGGCAGAGGAAGAAGTGCAGTGCTTTAGGTGCTTGTAGTTGCAATCATATGTACCTGCAGAAGGGATCTGGCAGTCCCTGGAGCAAAGCAGCACCTACTGTCATTGCATTGTGGTAACCTGCGAATCAGCCACCTCCCACAGGGTCCTCTGAGATTAGAAAGGCTGCAAAAGCCTTGGCCCCATCTGACCAGAGGGACCAGGTCCTGGGCACAGGGCAGGTCGTAAAGAGTGGGACAGGGGAGCTGCCGCTGTGATACATCAGACTTGAGGCTAGTTGAGAGCTTTATCACTGGTGGCTCGTGTCCTTAATTCCTGCTGAGCGTGGAGTCAGCAAGACCTGGAAGAAACATGCTGCAGCAGCAGCCTGGCCTGCCTCTGTCCGAGGCACCTGCAGTCTGCACCTCCCGGGGGACAAAGGACTGTGGTTTCAGGGGTGGGATCCTGAGACACTGATGTGTAGCTGGATAGATGATGTACCATTTTATTATCTGTGTGGCATCTTTTTCAGTGTGATGGGCAGAGGCACCTCTGGCTCCTCTGTGGAAGCGAAGGTGGTAATGGTGATTTGTCGACAGCCGGCTGAACATGAGCCGGCAGTGTGCCCAGGCGGCCAAGAAGGCCAATGGCATCCTGGCCTGTATCAGAACTAGTGTGGCCAGCAGGAGTAGGGAAGTGATCGTGCCCCTGTACTCGGCCCTGGTGAGGCCGCACCTCGAATACTGTGTTCAGTTTTGGGCCCCTCACTACAAGAAGGACGTTGAGGTGCTGGAGCGTGTCCAGAGAAGGGCAACGAGGCTGGTGAGGGGTCTGGAGAACAAGTCTTCTGAGGAGCGGCTGCGGGCACTGGGGTTGTTTAGCCTGGAGAAAAGGAGGCTCAGGGGAGACCTCATCGCTCTCTACAACTACCTGAAAGGAGGTTGTAGCGAGGTGGGGGTCGGTCTCTTCTCCCAAGTAACAAGCGACAGGACGAGAGGCAATGGCCTCAAGTTGCGCCAGGGGAGGTTTAGATTGGACATGAGGAAAAATTTCTTTACTGAAAGAGTGGTGAAACATTGGAACAGGCTGCCCAGGGAAGTGGTGGAGTCCCCATCCCTGGAGGTATTTAAAAGACGAGTAGATGAGGCGCTTAGGGACATGGTTTAGTGGGCCTGGTGGTGTTGGGTCGACGGTTGGACTCGATGATCTTAGAGGTCTTTTCCAACCTCAATGATTCTATGATTCTATGGTTGCCAGCCTTGTGCTGGAGTTGGTGGTGATTCCAGGGAGCAAGAAGGGGTATCAGGCATGTTGCTGCCCTTTGGCGCATGCAGCCTAGGCTAGTTGGATGCTCTGAGATTATCTACATTACTAACCATGATAACATGCAAAGGCTGCAAATTTGCCTTCGGCGAATTGCTTCTCAGACCCTTCTCATAATTACCTGCATTGTTGGGGCTTCCTGTGCAAACAGTTCTGTGACCCTACAGGGAAATGCATGATGTCTAGGAAGTTCATCCACGTGGCCATCTGATAGTATGGAGAGAGATGCAGGATAGGGTGGATACTGAAGCTGGAAAAACTAGCCAGCCATGAGGACACACAGCTTTCTGCAGGCTCTGTTAATACCCAGCAAGTCTGAGTTGACTGCAGTCACGCTGCCTAAAGTACTTACACTGATAAGTGTTGTCAACTCGTGCTCTGGATCTCCAGCCTTTCAGATGCTCTGTCCTGCTGAAGCTTGTATACAGTGAACACGTGGAAGTGGAGCTCTGCAGAACGGGGGGTACGCGCTTCTGGCTGGCTGCTCAAGTTGGGTGCTGTGCGTTGGGTCCTTGTGTGCTGGGTGCTTCTGGTCACTGTGTCCTTCAGCATTCCTGAAGAGGCATTGCTGTACCAGCATCACGTGCAGTGCTGATTTCTGCGTAACTCCTTGCTGATTGGGACCTCAGGGGAAAATAGTCTGTATCACAAGGATAACTCTGGATACCCTGGAGCATTGGATACGGTGAAAAGGAAACATGAGGAACTACACCTTCAGTCATAAAACCCAAAACAAATATGCCCCAATTTTCCATTAAATCCAAATAATCTTGCTTTGTCTTGCTAGCCCATGGAGTCCTACAAAAGAAAGGTCTAGCAATTCCTAGCAGAGGGATATTTTCCTCTCAAAGGAGACAGAAATGGTGCTCAAAAGCTTCTGTGATCCAGTGATTTTGTAGTCTTGTGGCCTCTAAAGAAACTCCAGTCTCTTCCCAAAGTAGTATCTAGCCAAATTCAATTTATAAGCAATAAGGTTTTGTTGAGTGGTTAGAGAAGAAATGCTCAACGTTTGTGGGGAGAAAACACGCTCAAACGCATGCACTTATCCTGCCCTACATGATCCTGGTGGGTCGTGAGAAACTGGGGCTGTGTGAAGCAGGTAAGGGGAGTTGGGCTTGAAGCAGGTGCTGCGCCAGCGACTGTGTGTGTAGCAAGATGATCCCATTACAGATCCTGCGATACTCAGGTCTTGCGTTTGTAGGCAGTCCTTAGTTGTTGGCCTTCACCCCCCGGCTTACCTACTGTGATCCATGAAACTGCGTGTCCTGGGCACTTCAGATGGGCCGTTGTAGGCTATGAAGCACTTCCCAGAGTAACGGTAATGCAAGGAGGATCGTAGGTCTGTAGTGGCCCAGGAAGAACACACACAGAGCCATACTTGGCCCTGGTACGGCTTCTTCCCCTCCTTTCTGCTGCTTTGAATTGTGGAAAGTGGAGGGCCCTCTGGTAAAGCAGTGAGGGGACATTGACATTCTCCTGTAAGCTCGAAGAGCGTACGAGCTTTTATGTGCTGCCTGTTGTGTTGCCAGTAAACATGAACTCTGGAGGAAAATGGGTTAGAAAGTGTGAGAACAACTGCAGAAAGAATCTTTTAGTATGTGGGTCATCTCCTTGCTTAAGTTTTTCTTCCTGTTTCCACGATGGGTCTAGAAATACTTTCTGTCAGGCCAATAGCTGTTGTAGCGACTATGTAGATCTATGATAGTGAAGGAGTCCTCCTTGGCAAGGCGTATCTCTTTTGGACCGAGGCACTGTGCCAGATAGTGCTTGGAAGCATGCAACAGGCAGAAGGAAATGGCTAAAACCCAGCCCCAGTTGGAGAATCATCTCCTCTGGGGAAGCAGCCAGGAGACACAAAGAGCCTGAACTTCCAGAGCTGGGACTCTAAAGCTGTGCTGCTGCCCAGCACTGATGGTCATGAGTTGCATTTGCTTAAGGTAGATTTAGGATTACAGTTTTGTAATCCTTATGGTCTCGTTTAAGTCATTTGGTTTCCATGTGTATTGCCCAGTTGTACCGGGCAGGCTAGCATGTCCCTGCCTTGGGGGATGATTGGGGTGGTAGGAAGCCATGAAGGGTTGATCACTGAAGCTGACATCTGGCTGAGCATCTCACTGCTGCAAAATATTCAGAAAAGGCCTGGTGAACAGAATTTGCATTTCTTTTGCAGTGTCCCTCTTTGTCAGTTTGTGGCTTGCAAGGTGGTTACCTCGTTTTTGCCTGAACTAGCACAGCCAGGTGTTTCTAACTTCGTTTCTGTACTTCTTTCTTTCCAGCGGATCGTTGTAAAGAAGTACAGCAGATCCGAGAGCAGCATCCAAACAAAATCCCGGTAAGTTATCATTCTTGCTGTTCTGCATTAGACTTTGTTCTCATGACCCCTCTGTGCTGCTGGATAGCCTTCACCAGCCAGCCATGGAGGTTACAAAACTTTGCTCCCCAGAATCAACACAGGACGCTCTCCATAAGCCTCCAGTGCCTTGTGCATGCCAGCTGCTCAATAGTAGACCACATTCTCAGCAGTGCAAAATACAGTGTTTCTCTTAAGCTTCATGCCTGCCCTAGAGGCAAGGAACTGATTTGATCTCAAATCTGCTTCCAAGCTAGTGCAGCAGGAGAAAACTCTGAAATGGCCTCTTTTGTTGTTGTTGTTGCAGTAGCTACCTGACTTTTCCTGGATAACCTGTTAAGGATTTCTCTGCATCTGCCCACAGAAAGATGTGTGAGATGATCTTCGCTGTATTGAAAGCAAAGAGACTCTTGTTAGGATAATTCATACCACAGCCAAAGAGTCACACCTGTTCTGTGCTTTCCCAGCACCTGTTGTTGATATGCATAGGTGAGACTCCATGAATTGCCTCCAGTTCTTCCTGCCCATGTCAGAGCTAATATGCTGTCTTGCTCTTCGGCTGTGAGTGTGCTTTTGATATCCTAGCTGAGTATTTGCTTCTCTTCCTGAGAAGATGGAGAACTTAGAGAAATAACGTACTTGGGACTTGCTCGAGTTAGTATTTGCAATACCATAGCATGTATGACCAAAAAATGGGACGTGTTCCTAGTTCAGCTCACTCTCAGTGTTGGATGAACATCAGCCTTGTCTTAAAATTGCATACAATCTCTCAGTATTTAGCCTTCAAGGCTTAATGTCTCAGACTGCTCTTGGCACATACTAGTCCATTCCTGCTTTGCTCTTCTTTTGATTTTAGCACAGCATCTTCTAGCAAAAAGAATTCTTTCTCTTCCTTCTCTTCCACCACCACTGTGGCGTCCACGTGTTGTCAGCTCAGCAGAGCAGGACCTGCCCCTTGCAGCACACTGAATACCAGTATGCCATATCATCTACACATTTATTGACCATTGCTTTTAACATGGTTTTCATGGCATTAGGCTGGCTCTGCATTTCTCCAGAGTTGTGGCAGAGCTAATTACAATGCCTTAAGGCTCTAGCAATAAGGACAGGCTCGAAATAAGTTGCACATAAAATATACACACGTGCATATATCAAGTGCCTGTACACAAATGCGTGTTGCCTGGGAAATGAACAGAAGGAGCCAGAGCTCTGCATCCACATGCAGAATTTTACCAGCATTACTGAAAGGTGATGGGAGAGCTTCCATGCCTGGAGTGCTCTTTGTGTTGGGGTCAAACACCACGTGCCCCGGGAGAAGGCTTCTGTGTCATTAGGGCCTGGCCGCTGGTGTGGTTGTCTGGGGAGTTGTGTGTGTGCAGGGAGGTTTAGCCATGGCAGAGACCTGAGCCCTCCCACACCTGCTCCAGTGACCTCTTTGTTCAGTGCCTTATTGTCCTTGATAGTGTCCTGAGTGCCAGCATTGTGAGAGGATGAGGGACTCAGCTAAACGTTCAGCTGCTTTGCTTTCCTGGGCTGACTGACACGGCAGGGGAGGATACATTTAGCTGCAAGTTTTGCTGGAGCAGTAAAAAGAATCAGGACGAGAGAAGGGTGTTGAAGGCCTTGGGTGGTCCAGCTGTCTTTGTGTCATTGGTATCTCTAAAGGCCTGGTCCTGATTAGACCCTGACACCAAGTTTGGTGCTGTCTCTTCTCTTTTACATAGCAAAGTTCCTGCAAGTCACTGTATGTAGCTTTCAGTGCTGGGGCTGTGAGCAAAGCCTCATACTGCAAAACGGAGCTTGGTGTGGGGGATAGCTGTGGGTCTGAGCAGTGCAGTGCAGGCAAATTGGCTGTACAAAGGTCTTGGTCTTCTGTGAAAGGCAGGAGCTGTGTTTGCCAAGTGACTGGCTCCCCTCGTGAGGCACTTGGAATTAGCAAAGGGGTTTGAGCCCACAGCCCAGGGGGAGTTAGGGAGAAGATGGCCCAGGTCACACTCTTATTGCTAGCAGAAATCACAGCAAGCTGTGCTGCAGCTGCTGCCCTCTTCTTGCATCTCCAGTTTCTGCCCAGGAAAAGGCATTTCTCTCCTGTTTCCACGAGGGTACTTCCAGAGGAGGCTGAGGAAGGGGCTGTGCCACATACACATGGGGGGACTGCACGGGGAGAGAGCTGGTGGTGTGTCTGTCTGAGCCCACCAGAGACAAAGCAGTAGATAACCTGGACTCTGCCTGAGGCATGGAGTTCTCTGCTTGTGTTTGAAAGGAAATCACATCCCATCCTCACTGGCCCATGTAAAAAGGAGATAGGCAGAAGCTAGGGGCTCCCCAGTGTTGCCCTATCCACCTCATGCCAGGGGCTCCTTTGCTGTCTCTGCATTCCCCAAAGCTGGCTGCACTTCCATGGTAAAAACTGCTGACCACAGGAACATACAGCTCTTACTGAGAAGGGCACGGTTGTGTTGGCAGTGAGGTGCTGCTCACGCTTAGCTCTGCTGGGAAGGAGCCTCCAGCTGCCCCTTGCAGGCAGCTGCGGGGTGGCTCCTCCTCGGGTGGTCAGAGCAAGCAGAGAGTTTCCAGCCTTCTTGCTGGGACCTCCATCCACAGCCTCAGCAGATGCTTTAGAAATCATCTTCTGCCCTGTTAGAGGATAGACTGAGGTTATGCCTGTCCATCACCCTCGCCTGCTGTTGGCCCCCGTGCTCTCTTTCTGGAGCCCATTGAACTGGAGCCTGTTGAGGAGCAGCTGCAAGCTTTAAGCCAGCTCTGGTGAGCCTTGGAGAGTCTAAAATCACTAGGGAACAGCTTGTGCTGGGCAGCAACGGGAGCAAACCATGTCCCAAAGCACTGTAATGCTAAATTCAGCAAGGCCTGGTGAGTCACGGGCTCTACTGCTGCAGAGGGTGGGTTAGGGAAGAGCCACCTCTCATGCTGCTGGGAAGGCTGAGGGTGTGTTTGGGCCATGCAGAGAGGTCTCTGTTAGGTTATGTGATAAAAAGCTCATCTGCACACCCACAGAGGAGCATGGAGAGGCAATGGCAGGTGAGGGAGCCCAGATAATGCCCTGCCCCGGCACAGTGGTGGACAGAAACCCAAATTACGGACTTGGAGGAAGGGACAACCTTCTCTGGGCGCCTGCGAGGGCTGTTCCAGGCAGCTGCAGACCCATTGTCCAGGGCTGACATGACTGAAGGTGGATCAACACCAGAGCACCTTTTGGACTGAGGGCGGGTTACTGTATATATTCCCACTAAAGGACCTCCCCCCTGCTGCGCTGGAGGGGGACAGGATGAGGCTGTTGGTGCTGTCTGTGTTCGTGTGAGTGCTCTGCATGTCTGTGTTGATCTCTGTGGCTGGCCATGTATATAGGTATGTATGTTACATACACACATTTGTGTGTATGCCAACTGGGAATATATTCTCAGCGTTGCTGCTGGTTGGACCTGGGGGCATGGAGCGGTGGCAGCCTTGCCTCTGTCAGGCTGCCACGTCTGGCCCCATTCCCTACCAAAATCCCTTTCCACCTCTTCAGACTGGCCCCAGAACAAAGGTTGAGTTTATAAATGCTGCCCAAGCCCCTCTGCGATGGGACCAGGACCCCAGGCTCTGCCCTAAGCCTTTCCACCTGTGCCCCGCTCGTGTTATTTCTGCAGTGTGATCTGTGGTGGGTTCCCACTGCAAGAGCAGGTGTCCCACACTGAGGAACCCCGTGGCCAGAGGCAGCAGCTTGGAAGAGGATACGGGAGGGGAGGTGGCTTTGTATACAAGCCCTGTGGCCACAGGGATGTAATATTAGCATGTGATCATGCATTTCCCTTCAAAGCTAGACAAGAATGTTTTGTCCGTTGGCCACCTGTTCCCGTAGCTGGGTTACCCAAATAGCAGCTCCTGTTCTGGAAACAGAAACTCTTGGAGCTGTTCTACATGACAGGCCCTCTGTCTGCTCAGGGCACAAGGCAGCTGCTGCTTTAATAGCCAGGACATCCTTCTCGGCCCATTCTTGGACTAATTGAGAGGCTTTTCTTTGTGGGATGGAACCGGCTGGTAATTAGAGACATCTGCTTCTGTTCCTGCTAGATGTAAGTGAGAAATGAGGCATAGCCCAGGTGTACAGGGCCCTCTCTGCATGTAAAGGTATATGCACAAACAGTTGCTGCGTAGCTGCCCCTTTGTGAAAACTACTGTTAAAAACTCGAGGTCCCACTGTTGCCTCTGTGTTTTCCAGTGGCCAGAGCAGCATCCCTGTATATGGCTGTTGTGAGTGCCCAGCCCCTTGAGACTATTCATCTCCCTATAGCCAAAATACTCACCTGTCCAAGTAAGACTCAAATTAAATACAGTGGGATGGTTCTGCTTGTCTTTGTCCTTCCTCTGCCCTCCTCCTGGAGGAAGGAAGGGACGTTAGCAGGTTGGTAAGGGGCACCCTGATGCACGATTTAGTCTGTTGCAGAAAATTGTTCTTTCATCAGGTCCCCATCTTGCAAAAGGGGCTGAAGGAGCAATACCTGGCTTTTCCTGGTCTTTTTCTCTGGCACTCTTGCTCAGTATCAAGAGGAGACATGGCCAATGTGAGAATACATGGGTGGACTCATGGGGGCTTTCATGTGCTGCTTGTCCAGCCCTTGGGCTCCTGGGTTCCCCTTGTGTGAGCTTTGTCCAGGATGGGCTCTTCAGGGGGCATTTAGATGCAGAGCTCTTACCAAGGCGCCTCACACCCCTCCCTCATCCAGCAACTGCCTGCAGCGTAGCTTGGCCCATCCTGGTGGGCCTTGAGATAAGCCCTGCAGTTCTGAGGAACTCATCAGACATTCCCAGCTCACTGGTGGTACCGCAACATCCCAACCAGAGTGTCTGATTTGGCTTTGGTGTAGACAGGCAGCAGGAGTTACATTGCTGCTGCTGATAGAGGCTGGTGTGTCAACAAATGATTCAGGGAAAAGCAAATCAATGTTCCCAGAGGTTTGCCTGATCCTTTTGGCTCCACAGAGCCATCTTCTGGGGATGCTGATCTCTGCATGCTGTTCCATCCCTCCACTGTCCAAAGGCATTTGCAGTCTCCTGTGTATCTTTGGAAAAGACCTGGGAAAATGATTTATGGGAACTCCTTGCCTTATAGTGAAAAATAATGTTCAGTCTCAACTCGGAGAGAACGATGAACTGATTAGTATACAAGTGTCTTTCTGTGGAGAAAACAACTAGGTACTGGAGAGATGTGAGGGTCAGAGTATCACTGTAATGGGAACTTATTGAGCTTTATAAGTAATATCATTACTTATTTTAACTGTCTACCACCTTGTTTCTTAGAATACAAATAGTACATTTCCAAGCTGGTTTAGAATAGCAATTGTACTGGTCAGCAGATGCTCCTTAACAGAAAAAATTCATTAATTATAATAGCAGGAAAACTGAACAGAAATAATTGTTTAGCCGTTTCAGAATGTAGGTGTGGCAAGAGCTTTCCCAAGCGAGACCTCTTGCAGGGGGAGGACAGGTTGGGCTGTCCCTGTGGTGGCACTGTGCTGAAGTGCCCTGGAAGCTCACCGCACCGTTGTGGTGGCACATGGGAGAAGTGGCCATGGGTTTCTGATCCTTTTTGGAGTCAGTGTGTCTGAGTGTTAACATGAGGAGTGGGACTGGCGAAATCCAAACTCCCCCTTTCTGAAGGAATGCCTTGGGTGGCTTCGCAGTGATTTCTAAAAACTGCTTGTTTGGGAATAGCCGCAACTCTTCCTGAGCAAGCAGGGTGATGCTGAACGGCAGCAGCCCGAAGTTCTGGCACAAAAGGGAAAGAAAATGTCTCTTGCTGTGCACCATGAGTTCAGTCCTTAGCTCAAGCCAGCAAAACCTGTGGTTTTGGTCAGTCTGAAAGTGATGTTAGAATACACTTCACTCCTTTCAGATCTCCTACATGTCGGGGGAGGTAGCTAAATCAATCCACTAATGCCTACTGTTTCTCAGCCAGCCAGAGCAATTGATGCTTTAGTTCACTTATCACGGATGCTCTCCACTGTCTGGCTCAGGCAGACAGATGACTCTGCTGAAGAGCTGCCTGCAGCCAACCTGATGGTCACTGTGCGAGTCCTTTTTTTTGTTTTCCTGAGGTGAGGATGAAGCAAAGTGGGGCCTTATCTCAACTTTTCCATTTGTGCGAGTTTGTTTGACCTTGAGGCCAGTGCTTGGGGCACTGTAAACTGTGGCTAACCCTACCATTGACTTTCTCCCCAGGTCATAATCGAACGCTATAAAGGGGAGAAACAGCTGCCAGTGCTGGACAAGACCAAGTTCCTTGTCCCAGACCATGTCAACATGAGTGAATTGGTCAAAATAATCCGGTGAGTGGGGTGGCCCCAGCTGGCATGCTGTGAACTTGTCCTCACCCACAGGCCCTGAACACAGAGTGGTGGGGTGAGGATGAGGCAGAGGCAGCTGCTGAGGGTGGGGATGGGGACAGGACAACCACAGCATCCTTGCGTTGTGTTGTGGTACAGACTGTTTGGGGGAGTCGAGGGGGTGCAGGTTCTTAGCATCTGGTGAAGTACTGTGACCTCTCCCTCATAGGGACAGTCCATGAGCTGATGAGGGGGACTCCAATCCCCTTCTTTTATCCTTCAGCTCAGATGGAAGAGGCCCCTCTGCTTTGCACTTACCAGCAGCGCTTGGAGAAAGGGGCTTTTGCAGAGTCCCAACTCAGGAGGTCTTGGAGCCCCGAGCAGCTCAGCTGGGCTCATGGACACCATGTCCTGAGCGTGTGGGAGGAGGTCCTAGCCGTGCAGGCCTGGCCCCATGTGAACAGCATTGCTGAGGGGAGGTAGAACTTGCTGTCACAGTGCCTACCCCAGGTGGGTTGACCCAGACCCTTCTGCCCTTGCCCCCACAGGCGTCGCTTGCAGCTGAATCCCACGCAGGCTTTCTTCCTGCTGGTGAACCAACACAGCATGGTGAGTGTGTCTACCCCCATCTCGGAGATCTATGAGCAGGAGAAGGACGAGGATGGCTTCCTCTACATGGTCTATGCTTCCCAGGAGACCTTTGGCTACTGAGGCCTGCTGAGAGGTGGCATGTGGAGACAGATGAACTGTGGCGTGCAGGCCCCCGGCCTTGGAAGACAACACAACCGGAGGCTCACAAGAAGGGGACTGTGCTGACTCCCTTTTTCTCCCTCCCTCCCCTTCCCATCACCCTGTCACCAAAGAGGCTCGTGGCATGTGTTGGACTCGCACAACCCTTCACCTCTGTGTAGATTAGTTCTACTCCCTCCACACACACACATCCACGTGCGCACATATGTACAGATACCCATGCGCACCCATGGGGCCTCGGCTTCCCCTCCCCTTCGTGTAACCTGCAGCTGCTCTCACTGTGCTGTGTATGTGTGTGTGTGCGTGTTTGTAGCCTACTGCCAAAACAGTTCGGCTGGTGATGGAGAGAGGACAGGACACTGTCACCTTCACTTTCAGCACAGGGAGAGCCGCCTCTCCTCCAAGACACTAATGAAGTGCAGGAGGTCTGCAAAAGCAGCAAACAGATGTTACCATTGCTCCCTAGTGTTAATTGATTTTAATTACACCCATATCAGATTCTTGGTGCTACTGAGTAGATGTAGGCGTCTCTATAGGACTGTGGATAATGTATATCCTTTAGATTTATTTTATTGGTTTTTTTGTTTGGGTTTTGGTTTTTTTTTTTTAGGGATAGATTGGAATGGGGAGAGGGGGTAGTCTTTCCTGTATTCTGTAGGTAAATAAATCATGCTTTATTGCACTTTAAAGCATAGTAGATGTCAGAGTGGAATTTATTTTTAATTTATACAGGTTTGCCTTATATAGTGCTGCTCCTCTGTTGACAGTTGTACCTAGATTGTCTTTATTTCTTTTTTTTAAATAAAATTTATTTCCCTTCTCTCTGTCTCCCCATTGCATGCAATTTTTCAGTCTCAGTGTGGCAAAGAGTTTGCTCAAGGAATGTACTGATTTATATTTGCTATGTTCCTGTTCCTGTTTCTCATGTATTATACCAAAAAAATGTATATGATAAAATCCCACCCAGTTTAATCTATACAAAGGTATATATATAAAAATATATATATAAAATAAACATAAATTCAAGTTGTGTCTTGTAGGAATGTTCTGTTCCCATTTCATTTGTCTATGTTAATGTCCATAGTATCAAGTAAGAGTGATGCGTGTTCCCCCTGTTCGCTGGTGCACTGTATGCCTGCCCAGGCTTTGGAGCTGGTTAGTCCAAGCTGTGGCAAAAGCGGCTGGCTGGGGTTGAGGGGCTGAGGCAAAGGTGGAAGCTCGGTTTAGAGGACAGAGCACTGGATGGTGATAGGGGAAACATGATTATGCTTGCCCTACCTGTGACATAGTGTTAGGTAAGTCTTTTGTCCTGTGACCAAGTTTCCTCATCTGGGGAAAAAAAATTGAGATGGAGGGCATGTGCAAAGTCTCTGCTTTTAAAGGAAACTTTGAGCAGTGCAGGATATCTCCCTGAGCACTCGGTCAAAACTGTTTTCCAACCAAAGGCAGGGGCTGATGGCCATTTAGCATTTCGGTGTGTTTCCCTGCCCCTCGGCTCGCTCTACTTCCTTTGCACTGCCCAGCAGAGAAGGGTTTAGATACTGTTTGCCTGAGTTGCAGCTGACTGTCTTGTTTATGTCCTATGCCTGCAGGGAATCTTCTGTCCAGGGAAGGTGCTGGTGTAAGGGACAGATCCAGCAGAGTGCACACAGGTGGGTAAGTGCTGAAGAAAGATGGTGGGAAGCCAGCTGGAAGCACAGCACCCAGCAGAGTATAGGTGAGAACAGTTGCCCCACTGGTCCTGGCAGCTGGACTAGCAATGGGGGTTGCCCCTTGTTAGGCACCAACCTCACGGTATTTAAACTCTAGTCCCTGAGCTAAGGTCCTCTCCCAACCACCTCCCTGTAGGATGGGCTCCTGCAAGTGCTGGGGCTGTGCCTCGCTTCAGCGGCCCCACAGCAGCATCAGCCCAGCTGAGGCTTCTCCCTATGGGAGTTGGTAAAGGAGTAGCAGATGTGCTTAAACGCAGTGGGCTGGAGCCCTCGATGGGGTATCATAGTGGAGGTGAGGTGTCCCACTCTCTCCATCATGAATGCAGTCACCTGGAGACGTGCTGATTCCCTTCACCGCTATGGCTCTCTGCTATATGTGACCTCAGCCAGCGAAAGGATGCTTTCAAAAGGCAGAACTATGGGAGAGGCAAAACAGCACTGCCTGTGTCGGCATACCTTCATAGAATCATAGAATGGTTTGGGTTGGAAGGGATCTTTAAAGGTCATCTAGTCCAACCCCCCTGCAATGAGCAGGGACATCTTCAACGTTTTAGAGAACAAGTCTTCTGAGGAGCGGCTGAGGGCACTGGGGTCGTTTAGCCTGGAGAAAAGGAGGCTCAGGGGAGACCTTATCGCTCTCTACAACTACCTGAAAGGAGGTTGTAGCGAGGTGGGGGTCGGTCTTTTTTCCCAAGTAACAAGCAATAGGACGAGAGGAAACGGCCTCAAGTTGCGCCAGGGGAGGTTTAGACTGGATATTTGGAAATATTTCCTCACCAAAAGGCTTATCAAGCATTGGAACAGGCTGCCCAGGGAAGTGGTTGAGTCCCCATCCCTGGAGGTATTTAAAAGACGTGTAGATGTGGCGCTTAGGGACATGGTGGTGGACTTGGCAGTGTTAGGTTTACGGTTGGACTCGATGATCTTAAAGGTCTTTTCCAACCTAGATGATTCTATTCTATTTTATTCTAACTAGATCAGGTTGCTCAGAGCCCTGTCCAACCTGACCTTGAACGTTTCCAGGGATGGGGCATCCACCACCTCTCTGGGCAACCTGTGCCAGTGTTCCACCACCCTCAGCATAAAAAATTTCTTCCCTATATCTAGTCTAAATCTACCCTCTTTTAGTTTAAAGCCATTCCCCCTTGTCCTGTCGCAACAGGCCCTGCTAAAAAGTCTGTCCCCATCTTTTTTATAAGCCCCCTTTAAGTGCTGAAAGGCTGCAATAAGGTCTCCCCGGAGCCTGCTCTTCTCCAGGCTGAACAACCCCAACTCTCTCAGCCTTTCCTCATAGGAGAGGTGTTCCATCCCTCTGACCATGTTTGTGGCCTTCCCCTGGACCTGATCGAATAGGTCCATGTCTTTCATGTGCTGAGGACCCCAGAGCTGGACGCAGTACTCCAGGTGGGGTCTCACCAGAGCGGAGTCAAGGGGCAGAATCCCCTCCCTCGACCTGCTGGCCACGCTGCTTTGGATGCAGCCCAGGATACGGTTGGCCTTCTGGGCTGCGAGTGCACATTGCCAGGTCATGTCCAGCTTTTCATCCACCATCTTTGTCCTTCTTCCACGCCCTGCCTTGAGAAAGGCATCTGGGATGGCTGCGGCTGTCTGTTAGAGAGATTTCCCCGGGGAAGCTCCAGGATTTTGGAATATTTGCAGCTAGAGTCTCGCTCAAACTGAGAAGCTACAAAGGATTCCAAGGTGCAGCAAACACTGTCAACAATTTCTCTGGTGAGTTTGTCAAGGGAAGCCTGTGAAGATGCTCTGTTGGAAGCTGCTAGTTCAGTTTGCCCTGATTTCTCTTCCTCGGATTTGCCCGCTTGGGTGGCTCCTCCAGCAACAGGCTGCTCCTTCTGCCTGGCTGCCAGCCCTGGCTCAGACACTTTGGATTTGCTGGATGCCAAACGCTTCCCCAAGCTCTCCAACACGGTCACTACAAGCTCTTTGGCCACCAGTCCAATTTCCTGCTGGAAATCAGGAGGAGAAGTCTCTGAAGGCTCTGCTCTTCCAGCGCTGCCATACAATCTTCCTCTGATCCCCAGGGCAGCCCTCCTTAAAACGCAGACAGACTGATCCCGAGGAGCCTTCTGCCTCTCCAACACTTCCTGCACCACAGTCTCAGCCACATCTTCAAGCTTCTGGGCTTCTGTTGCAGTTTGTTGTTCAAATGCAGCTTGATTTCAGGGATATCTTTCTGCTCTTGGGTGGAGGTGGGCAAGATGGTTTTCGAGGCTGCAGCAGCCGCTCTGCCAGGCAGGAAGCGTCAATTGCTCCCGGCAGTTTGGGGGCATCCTTTAATTTGGGCAGGTGTTGCTGAAGCCTTTCCTGAAAGGTGACCCCAGGTTGTGGCTCGATGTTGCCTGGACAAGTGCTCATGCCCCTGTGTGCTGAGGCTTCACGCAGGCCCAGGCCAGTGCCCTGCTTCAGCCACATGACGAGGGCAGAAGAGAAGGGCTTCCCTCAGTACTCCACATGCTTGCACATGACCTTCCTGCCCACCCCCACCTCAGCACCCTGTGCTAGCTCAGCTCCAAGCCGGGTAGTCCTTCCCCTGCCACAATGCCCGGCCCAGCAGCACAGCCCTCACCTCTTCTGCACTGACCGCCTCCCCAAGATGCACCTCAGCACCGTGCCGCTGACAGGTGTCCGCGAACACTCTGCTTTGCCTACCTCTTCTCGCCTGAACATTTTCTCTGCCTCCAGCTTCAGCCTGGTCAGATACTGCCTGTACTCATTGAACTCCTTCAGAGTGCAAGCCACCTATGGAGAGAGGAGGGGAGAAATCACCCAAGAACTGTGAAGTCAGCTACGCAGACTGCCTTCCCCGAAACAGCCCAAACCCAGCAGGAGGGGAGCTGCTCCTCTGCACACACTTCCTCTGCACTCGGGGAACCCTGCTCGGAGGGAACCGTTTTTCATCAGCCCGACGACATCCAAACCTACTTTGCCATCACTGCTGACGTAACCCCCTCTCTTCTGCCTCCGGATGTTGCCTTCGCATTTGTGGTACGCCTGCAGATGCGGGTCATGCAGGCTGTTGTACTCTGTGCACATTAGGTGACAGTAGGGATCTCCCAGGTCAAAATAGCATGAGGGCTGGTAAAGCTGTGAGAGATGTTCCAGAGTATGAACAGGGCAGGAGAGAGCAGCAGGGACGAACGCACTTCCCGAGCTCCTCACGCACACATGGTGGCATTTCCAAACCTCCGAGGTATAGACTAATTCCTGGCTTACTTTCCACCCAGAGGAAAGATCTCTCTACTTCAGAGATCTACTTCTTCTCTCCAATGGAGAAGAAACCCTGTGCCTACATCCTCCGTCTGGTGGCTACCTACTGTTGCTGTAGGAATACAAGGAGCTGTTTACTGCAGGGGTGAGGGTTATGCCCAGTGCTGCACCTGTAAGGAGCTAAGCTGAAATGCTGCCTACAGCCATGTCTTTCCCTCTGGCAATTCACTCTGATTGCAACATGGGATTGCGCTCCCCAGAGGTGCCAAGCTGTCCTTGTGGAAAGGTAAAGGGAGTCTGAAGACCTGACACCAACTCTCTTCTCCATCCAGCTCTGGCCAGCCTGGAGCACTGCTATGGGCAAGTTCTCCTTTCTCTCGGCACCACAGAGCCAGGAGCTTCCCTCAGCTCCCCAGCCCTGTCCAATTGAAGGGCTGCAGCTCCTGCTGTAGAGCAGGTGGCCACAAGGACTTCTCTGAATGCTGGGGACCCCGTAAAAGAGGAGAGCTTTTCTACTCCTTTCTACTTCCTTTTCCCCCAGCTTTGTCCAGCAGAAGACAGGCTTGGAGCCGGGCAGCAGAGGGATCTTGACCCCGAGTGGGGTCAAAGCATCTATAATTTTATGGTGTCATCATCCATCTGCTTCTTTCTTGATCTAAATGTCCCTAGAGTCAGTCTTGCTACAGTTATTTATCTGTGATGCCAGATAAGGGGAGGATTTCAGAGAGGAGTTGGAGGGGCTGGGATGCTGGCGTCACCTCAGTAGACCGGGGGTATCCCTTCTTCTTCATGGCGGGGGCTGTCCTTCTCCTTGCAATGAGCTGGGGTCCTTTAGTCATGCTTACTTAACCATGAATATGCAGTATACAATGTAAACTATTTATATCTTAAGAAAGTTTTCATACAATTTCATAGTATAAAGACTAATTGGTACAGTAGTTAGGGAATGAGGTTTTTCCTAACAGTCCCTCCTTTTCTTTTGACCGTCAGGATCACACCACACTATTCATTAATTTAGTAGTTAATTGAGTTCATAAAGTTATACAATAATGTAAACATACATATATAATTATGATGCAAAATAAGATAGTGAATACAAAACCAAAATCCTCTTAGCTCACAGTCCTATACCTAGGTCTGGGAGTCAAGAGGTTAACTACCCAAATAGATTTAGGGGAGATCCCTGTCTTTTTTCATGTAATATTTTTAAATGTGTCTTTATCTTGGTTTTATCAGTTTCATTTTTCTGGTCTGGATTTACATAAACCCAGCAGCCGTTATTCAATAATGCACATACTCCGTCCTGTGCTGCTAATAGGTAGTCTATGGCTAATCGATTCTGTATTAACCATTTGTGATAATAATTTGATTTCTTCCTGTAGGGCTATAATACTATTTGCGATTTCATTAATGGCTTTTTCTAAGTCTTTTGACACATTTGCAATTGCTCTTTCTAGTTTTGCAACCCCTAACCATGGGATAAAAGCTCTTACAAACAGGTGGAACTCAGTGCCACATTCTGTCAGAGGGTTGTAACGCTTTTTCTCATATATACCGGTAGCTAAGAGCTACAGAGGCAGAATAGATACTGCTTCTAACCTGTGCGGATGGTATTAATGCACCTAGCATACACTTTCCAGCTCAGGTTGCGGGTAAATACTTGAATGCCCTTTCTCTGCATATCCAGTATTACCCAGGTAGTTGTGTCAATAGGGTACTACAATCTTCAAATAAATCTGAGTCATGTAAACTATGTCCTGCAAAACAGTTATCATGTGCCAGGTTTGGTTGTGTAAGTAAACCAGTAAGGTTCAGACCAGATTAGATGACTCAGAGCAATCAGGATCCTATAGGCCCGTAGTGGAAACCAAAATTTTATAATTGTCTTTAGTTTGATTATGGCTTCCTACAGAATATCAGGTTAATCTGTCTGTGAATATCCACATTGTCTCGGAGTCTGCAGGGCCTGATAAACTCCATCCAGGAACAAATCTACAGCGTGATGTCTTATTATAATAGGTTTTATGTAAGGGCTTTTGGAGAATTTCCCTTTTACACTCAGTGGATGTAGTATATAGTAAGGTTTTGGAAAAATATATGGGGGAATACTGATTGCCTTTAGGCATAGGAATAGATCTATGGAACATTCCAGGCATAAGAATCCCCTTTTCATCTATATGGACCCAAGACCTGAATTGTCCCTTTCCATTAATTCTATTAATTTTAAAGATATATTGGCATTTTCAATTCCCAGCCCTTACAAAGTGAGTATGCTCCTCAATAGGTTTGCTCTCCAAGCGTACTCAGGGGTCTCCTTTCAAACTAGTGACAAACCCTTCTTGGGTTTCTCCTTCCTTTTTTTAGTGAAAATCCATCATGTATATGCCCGTCCTTGTACCGCTGAGAATTCAATGGGGCTGAAATCCAGGAGAGTTGATTTCCAGCAGCGGATAGGCTTTTAGTGCATTTCCAACAGTCAGGCTTATTCGCAACAGTATGGACTGTTGCTACGGCCGAATTATGGAATGAATACATATAATCAATATTCCACCACAGGCTTATAAGAAAGGCTATCCTATCAAAATCTAGGCTTCCAAATCACTATTAATAGGAAAAACAAACAGACAAAAATAATTATACCTTGGTCGCACTCTTAAGTAAGGGTATGGTTCAGCCCATGTACAATTCATAAGTATCAGATTACTTTCCACTTTCCTGTTGAATTCTTACGCAGGATCAGTGGTTTCACAGCCAATCCGCTGGCTCTGTGTAAGTTCCCAGCTGCGGGTGAATCAGTCTCTGTGGTGGTGGATGTTCCACCACTGTGGATGTTCCATTCACACCTGGATGTTTCGTGGTTCCACTTCCAGAGTGGCTGCAGCTTTTAAGTGGCAGTCATGGATTCAAGTCGATTTTTCCTCCACCTTTACTGCTGAGAAAGGTTAGCCATAACAAAAATGGTCCCTCCCACCAAGGAGATAAGTTATCCTTTCTTTTGTGTACTTTTACCCAAACGCTAATTCCCTAGATTGAAGGGGTGCAGAGCCCCTTCTGGAGGTACTGGTTGTATTAGCTGTGCCCGGGCCTGATTGTATTTTAATAATTTCTAAACCTGTAAAATATACTGGGTCACATTTTCATTTCCTGCTAATAAAATTATATGAGTGGGTACATCAGTTCCAGGGAGTTGTATCAGTCTTTCAAATAGTATTTCATAGGGAGGCAGTTTGGTCTTTTGTTGAGGTCTTTGTTAAATATTCATTAAGGCTAAAGGTAGTGCGTGCAAGACACAGTTACCTATTTGGCTGCAGCATAAATTCCTGGTGCGAACCAATTTTTAGCACTGTCTGGGCTAGTGCAGCAGTCCCAAAATGCCCTAGATGGTGATGCATTTTTGCTATGGGAATTGGGTACTGCTTAGGTAAAATAGGAAGGTTTTCCATACCTGCTTTCCATATTCCCTGGGAATCTTTGGTCACTTCATACCTTTTCCTAGCATCAATTTCTTCAGCAGGAACAGTCAAACATATCTTTTCAGGAGCAGGCAACACCGGGTTGGACCATTGGACTGTTTGTGAGCCCGGTGGTTCGTACAGCTGTTGTGCTGCGGCTATAGTGGCAATCTCTGTTAGACTATTTCTTTTATCTTCTTTTGTCCTTCTGCTGGTATGGGCTGGCTGATGAATGATAGCAAGTTTCTCTGGAATTGTATAGCTTTTAACAGTTCAGTAGTTTGAGGAGCATTTGATGTTTTACTTCTGCTATAAGTATAAACCCACACAGCTTCCGTAATTGTCCAATAGCATGGCATACTCCAAATGCATATCGAGAATCAGTCTTTTCTTTGGCCAGCTGACAGGCCTTTGTTAATGCAATTAATTCTGCTGCTTGTGCACTCAGCTTCTGACCGAGTGGTGAAGTCTCTACTACTCCATTCACTGTAGTTATTGAATAACCCGTAACACAGCTGCCGTTCAGATAATACGAGGACCTGTCTACAAATAGTTCCAGATTGGGATCTAGAAATGGCACATCCATTAAATCTCCTCAAGCCTTTTCAGCTTTACAGGTTGTTACTACACAACCATGATATGGAGTTCCTTCCCCAGGTAAAAGGAGTAGAATAGCAGGGTTCAGCGTATTACACTGCTTAAGTGTTATGTTTTCCATTGTTAGGAGAATCAGCTCATAGTGATGTATTTGCTGTGGTGACATTGCCTGCATAACTTGTGCCATCGGAGGATGTCCAAGCACTAGATTTTTTTACTCCGTTCAACTAGGATTGCTATGGCAGCGATTGCACAGATGCAGGCAACAGATCCTTGAACTACTGGATCTGGCTGAGTTGAATAATATGCACTTAGATGTTGTTATTCCCCAAAGGCTTTGATTTAACATCCCTGAGGATGGGGAGATGTTTTTCTGGGGTTTAGTAAGGCTTTTGATACTGTCCCTCACAGCATCCTACTGGACAAGTTGTCCAGCTGTGGGATGAGCAGGTACATGGTGCACTAGGTGAAGAACTTGCTGAATGGCAGGGCCCAAAAGGTTGTAGTGAATGGGGCTACATGTAGCTGGCGACCGGTCGCCAGCGGTGTTCCTCAGGGTTCAATTCCAGGGCCAGTTCTGTTCAATATATTTATCAATGATCTGGATGCAGGAGTTGAATGCACCATTAGCAAGTTTGCCGACAATACCAAACTGGGAGGTGCTGTCCACTCTCTTGAGGGACAAGATGCCTTGCAGAGGAACCTAGATAGGCTGGAGCATGGGGCAATCATTAATGGGATGAAATTTAACAAGAACAAATGCCAGATTCTGCACCTGGGATGGAATAACACTGAGCACAAGTATAAACTGGGAGAGGAGTGGCTGGAGAGCAGCCGTGCAGAAAGGGATCTGGGGGTGCTGGTCGGCAGCAGGCTCAGTACGAGTCAGCGGTGTGCCAAGAGGGCAAACCGCATCCTGGGGTCCATCAAACACAGTAAAACCAGCCGGTCAAAAGAGGTGATTATCCCACTGTATTCAGCGTCGGTGTGGCCTCACCTTGAGTGCTGTGTGCAGTTCTGGGCCCCACAATTTAAGAAGGATGTGAAGGTCCCTGAATGCGTCCAGAGGAGGGCAACAAAGCTGGTGAAGGGGCTGGAACGAATGTCCTATAAGGAGCGGCTAAGGACTCTGGGTATGTCTAGTTTGGAGAAAAGGAGGCTGAGGGGTGACCTTGTTGAGCAGGGGAAGTGGAGAGGGAGATGCTGATCTCTTCTCCCTGGGATGCAGTGACAGGACACGTGGGAATGGTTCAAAGCTGCATCAGAGGAGGTTCAGACTGGACATTTGGAAGCATTTCTTTACCAAGAGGGCGGTCAAACACTGGAGCAGGTGGTCAATGTCCCATGCCTGTTAGTGTTTAAGAGGCATTTGGACAATGCCCTTAATACCATGCTTTAAGTTTTGGTCAGCCCTGAAGTGGTCAGACAGTTGGACTAGATGATCATTGTAGGTCCCTTCCAACCGAAAATATTCTCTTCTCTTCTAATTGTATGCAAAAAGCACCGCAATTGCTCCAGTTCCCAAAGAGATGCAGTGTGATGGTGAACGGGATGGTCTGACAAAGTAGCAGTGGTGGGGGAGAAGGAGGATTGCTACAGCAAGCTAGAATTGCTACATGGGCTAGAAATGGGAGCCTGAGCTGTGTCCTCGGTAGAAATGGCAGCCTGAGCTCTCCTTGGGCAAAAAACAAGAGGCCTGACACCAGCAGCGTTGAGGAGAGTGGGGGAGATCCGCTGGCTTGTCTTGGCAAGAGTTTCCCTCCAGCTTCTGCAGGCAGGGCAAAGAGGCTATCCTGAGCACAGCTGCTGCCTCAGCAGCATGTGAGCTGAGCTGCCGTCAGCTTGAGTCAGCAGGGAAAAGGCCAGCACTGGCTGTTCACACAGCAGAGCATGTTCATAAAGCTGCTTTGACAAAAAGATGAAATCCCTGTCCTGCATTTCTAAAACCCAATGTCCTCCTCCACAGGGGAGCAGCAGCACCTTCTGGCCTGGGATTCCCAGGCACGGCGACCCCTCCAGCTCCAAGCACATCACCGGTGTGCTGACGCCTGTTGCACAGCTCAGATTTGCCAGCCAAACTGCCCTGTGCGCCAGGCTGGCTGTGGGCACGGTGCTTCAAGATTCCCTTCCCAGCAGATAGGAATTCAAACCTCTGGTGTCAGTATGGTTACGCCAATGCCAGAGCAAGAGATTTGCCTGGTGGCGCAGCATCTCCCCCTGCCCAAAATCCCTGATAAAAATAATTTATTAAACACATGTGAAAGTGCAGGCTGCTGACTGCTCTTTCAGACCCTCTGAACTCAATGAGGCTGGGCCAAGGGGGCTGCCATCCATAACCTCCTCCTTCAACCTGTCACCACGAGGCATCGTTTTTGGTCCCGAGTGAAACAAAGGAGAGAAATGGAGTGTGACAAAGCCCATGGGTCTCTCTGAGGCAGCACAGAAACCCATGCCTTCCCCTGGGTGCACATCTCAGAAGAGCCCCACCTCCCTTCAGATGGGAACGGCTTCAGGGCAGGACCACTGGCCAACAAACTGCCAGCCCCACCTTTCCTCTTCTCCTCAGGCTCCTTAGGAGGAGGTGTATACAGCTGGCCTCCTGCACCTGGGGCTTCTACACACACGTCTGCTGAAGATCTTCAGGCTGCAGCCAAAGACAACTCGAGGCAGCCTTGGCAGGGAGTGGGACCTTTGAGAACAGGAAACAACCCCGTCGTGAGAGAAGAGGCCCGCAGAGAAAGACCTTGGCCCTCCCACATCTGCTCTGGTGCTGCGGCAGGGCCGGGGGCCGCTGCGAGCCCCTCCGCGCTCTCCCCTGCCGGCAGCCAGAGGCGGGTGCGTGGAAAAAACCCAGAGGGACGGTGACCCGGGGCTGCTGGTGCCCGGCTCTGAGCCCTTCCCGCGGGGGAAGCGCAGCCAGGGCCCTCCCGCCAGCCGGACGCACCTCCCCAGGGCCGCGCCGCGGTCCTTCCCGGGGAAGCCCCGGCCCGGCCCGCCGGGGGAAGAGGCGGTGCGGCGGCGGCTGCCTTCCACTTCCGCCTTCCCCGCGCAGCCGCAGCCCGCGCCGCTGGCTGGAGCGCTGGCCGGAGCCCCGCCGCGCTGCCATGGCGCCGAGGCGGCGCCGGGGCCTGGCCGCGGCGGGCTCCCTGCTGCCGCTGCTCTGTGCCCTGCTCCGCGCCGCCGCCGACACCAGCACCGGCCGGGTAGGTCTGGGAGCGGGAGGGGGGCCGGGGCCGGGCGAGGCGGGGCGCTGAGGGGAGCGGGGCCGGGCGGCTCTGTGGGGCGGCGAGGCCGGTGGTGCCGCAGCTGGGACCGGCGTACCGGGGGATGGGAAGCCCGAGGCCGGGTTGTGCGCTGTGTTGGCCCGGGGGCAGGCTGGAAAGCTGGGCGGGCAGCGGCTCCTAGGCTCCTCCGCGCCCGGCTCCAGCCCCGTCGCCGCGCCTGGGCGCTGCTGCCCGCCAGAAGCCTTCCTGCATCTCTTGTAGGCCCTCGTCGTGCCGCTGTCCGAAGCGGCTGGTCTTGGTTGCTGCTGCCGGGCTGGGCTCAGGTGTGCGGCCACAGTCACTGGCAGCTCCTCTGCCTGTGCCTGGCAGGTTGGGAACCGGCAGGCGAAGGCAGCCGTGCCCCTCCTGTGTACTCTTGAGCATCGGCCTCCTGGGAGGACCTTCTTTTAGTGCCTGTGCGGGCATCGTGTGGTGTCCCTTTCCCTCGCTTGCTGCCACGTCCGAGTCTGGCCGGGAGGGAAAGGGTAGCCCCACTCAGAGCTGTTTTGGTTAGTGTGCTCTGCCCTTGCTGCTCAAGGACAGCTTATTTTGGTCAGACCGAAGGTCCGCGTGTTCTAGCACGCTGTTTGTCAGAGGCCGACGCTAGATGCCAAGGTAGTGGTAGCAAATGTCCAGTCTCCAAGCAGTTTTGCAGCTTGGCTTTATCTTGAGCTATTAATGATGTCCATGTTGAATAGCACTGTATGTCCATTTGGTGAACTTTAACATGCCTGGCCCACGTGCTGTCTTACACCTTCTTTCTCCTGCTTTGGAAGCAAGGCCTTTCTCTTTTCCCGATGGATTCTGGTACCTTCTTGTTGCCACAAAGAAAAAGGGATTATTCTCCCTCTTGTGCTCCTCCTGACTTGAGCCCCTTTCCCGCTGCTGTGTTATGTTAAGGGAAGACGTGCCTCTCCTTTCCCCCTTGCTCTGAGTGATCAGGCTGCCGATGTGAGAGCAGTGCATGCAGATGATTCATCAGCGTTTGTGTGTTGAGGACTGTGTCCTGTGGGTCAGATGGATTGTCCTTGTGGCTGGAAAAAGCTTACGGGATATATGTCAATCTCATAGTAATCCTAGTCTAAGTATTGAATCAGAGGGCCGGGGTATTGGCCAGAAGAAAGAAGCACTGGGGTGCATGCATGAAAAGTTATTGTGAAAAGTTTATGAAAGCAAGCCTTCATTCAGGTTTTATTGGCATTTGCACTTAATGATGACTTAATATTCCTTTTTCTCATGGTATCTAAGTGGGGGGGAGAGAGGGGAGCAAAAAAAATAATCCTGAATTAATGGGTATTTCTGAAAATGCTGTCCTTAGCATTTTGAAAAGTTTGACGTGTGGTTTTATCTAAGGCTGTATTTTGGGAGGAAGGTGGGGAAAAGGGACAAAGCTCCTTGAGGAGAGTTGGCTATTTTCCTGTTCTGACAATTTGCTAGATATCTTCTATTAGTAGAGGAAAAGTCCATCTAACCAGAGTCCCTGCAAACTTTCTGAGTGTGGGGTTTTTTGTTTGTTTTTTGAAAGAAATACTCCTCTGCTCGGTGCAAGTGTAAAGCTGAACCTGTGTTTGTGGGGATTGCCTGGGCCTGTTAAGCTGTTTGCTTGGAGTGATGGTCCAGAGGCAGCAGTAGGTGGTGGGCAGTGGGTTATTGGGAGCATGCAATCTTGTGATGGCAAGGTGATGGGGTGTACAGGAGGTCTCTGGAACGAGGACAGAGCTTCTTGGGCATTTCTGGTGCTCCAAAGACCTAAGTCTGCCCCTGTTACTCAGTAGGGATGACAGCCATTTTTATGTGGCAGGTCTGCATTGTCCTGTCAGGACAGGTGATACTAAGCTGGGTCTTCAGCTCTTCCCGGGGATCAGGTGATGTTACCAAACCTAACCAAAAAAAGAGAGGTGATTGAATTTTTTGGGCTAGTTTGTCACTTTTTCTTTTGAGGAAATGTTCTGATCTGTTAAGTTGAAAACTTACCGTGGCACGTTACCATCTGTTTCTTTCTTTTTCAGGGTTGGTTAAAAACTTACGGCTACTTACTTCCATCTGACAGCCAAATGTCTGCCTTGCAGTCGGGAAAAGCTGTGCAGTCCGCAGTTGCCACTATGCAACAGTTTTATGGGATCCCAGTAACAGGAGTTTTGGACGAGACAACTATTGAGTAAGATTAACGTAGGCTAATTTTGTCTTTCCCTTTCTTAACGCATTGTCATATTACCTGGGTAATTATTCCAGCTACAAGAAGTCCTCAAAAGGGATAGATTTGACTGACTCAGCTAGAGAAGTCTTGATTATGAAAAGATGTCCCTAACGAAAACATGTGGACAACTCCACCTTTTTCCCAACAGTACTGTTTGCGAGTGTAAAGAGAAGCTCTTGTTAAATGTTGTTCTTTGTACATAGATCCCCATTGCTGGTGCATAGGCAAAGCATGACTCCTGTGAGCTTCTGAAAGCGGAGAACATAAAGGGTTTCATTTGTTTCCATCTCTGTCTGGATTTAGGTGAAAATCTGGCTCCAGAAATGGCTTCTAATGTATTTCTTAATTAATTGGAGTTGTGGATCTCCATAGATGCTATTTGTGGAGATGTATAGTTGCAAGTTGAAGTGAGGTGTTGTAGTCTGATGATGATAGTCAAGACTACTTAGCTGTTGATAGTTGCCATTTGTTGGCCATTAGATGTTCTCTGCTGTATGTTGACCATGTGTTATTTGTTGTTTGTGATAGGTGTCTTGATAGCACAGAAGCATTGGTCTAAATCACCTAGGCTGGAGGGACTTTGTTCTTTGAAGGCTGTTGCCTTTAGTCTGCTTTTCAGTGTGTACTGCAAAGTGTGGTGTGGAAGTGGTGTTCTGGTGTGGAAGTGGTGTTCTGGTGTGGAAGTGGTGTTCTGGTGTGGAAGTGGTGTTCTGGTGTGGAAGTGGTGTTCTGGTGTGGAAGTGGTGTTCTGGTGTGGAAGTGGTGTTCTGGTGTGGAAGTGGTGTTCTGGTGTGGAAGTGGTGTTCTGGTGTGGAAGTGGTGTTCTGGTGTGGAAGTGGTGTTCTGGTGTGGAAGTGGTGTTTGTTGCTGCTACCTGACTGGCTTCCTGTTGTCTGATGGCCTGCATGTTGTGTATTGGCTGAATCTGTCTGCTGTTGGTCTGGACTAGAGTATCTGTTGACTAAAGCAAAATGCAGGTAAGGTCTTACTAATGCTTTCTGGGGGAAAGAAGTGTCTCATGGTGAGCCAAAAAAGAAAGCACAAATAATAAACTTGCTTAGGGCCCTACCTGAGAGTTTTCCCTTGACCTTTTCTTGCTGCATTAGCAGACCTTTTTAGAGTATGCTCTGCCTAGTTCTTCATCTCTCCTGTTACTGCACTCTGCTGGCAAAAGGGACACAGTAGCATGAAAGAAGGCGGCACAAAGTAACCAAACAGTGTGAAGAACAAAGGGGTTTGGTTGTATGCCTTCCAGGCTACAAGAAGAGGGAGAAACAGACCAGACTACCAGTAGAGGGAGAAACGGAAGAAATCAGTGAATTGGGCAGGAGGGGATCATCCTGGACTGGGAGTGCTTCTCCAGTGAATGTAATATTCCTCCTTTAGGTCACAGGAAAAGCCCCTGTTCTCCATTGAAAGATAGAGAAAATCCTGTTTGTTTGCTGTTCAAATGAGTTGAAAATGAAATGCTTTTTAAAGGTGGGGATTTTCCATCCGAGATCTCCTTGCCATTTATAACAGTTTGTAAGTGAATGCTGAAGAAGAGCCAGAGAGCAGGGTTGTGTATGTGCAGTTGGTGTGTAGAAGCTTGCAGTTGGGATGCTTATGAGTTGGAAGGGGGTGGGGAAAGAAGGGGCTATGATATTGGGGTGCTAGTTTGGCAAGTTAGGGAGCTGCTTCTGCTGCCCTGTGGGTGACAGGGGAAGGGAGCAAACTGCATGTGGGATTCCCTGCTTTAGTAAGTAAAAGTGTTTTTCTGGAGGAAAGGAAGGTGTTGCCCATGTTTTACTGAGTTTATGTGTGGGCAGGGGTTGATTGGTGCATGAACACCCAAAGGCTGATGGGTGAAAAACCTAGATGGTTCCCTCTTCTGAAACTCGAGCCTCCAAAGGCTTGAAACCTCAGCTGCAACCAAAAACCCACAGGGTGTGCTTTGCAGGCATGCAAAGCCTGCATGCCTCGGTTGCTCTACCTCCATCTGTCCTGAATCAGTCAATCCATATGTTGTATGGCAGGATGGAGCAGGAGTACCTACCTAGAAGTTACATGAAAGGAAAAAGAGGTCCTACTTGCTGTTAGCAGTGAGCCTGTATTTTGAGTTGGAGGGGCTTGTCTGGCTGGGCCTTGTTGGGTTGTCACTTCCTCAGACCTGGTTGTGGAAGCTGAGCAAAAGGAGAAGAGCTGGCAAGGCAGGCTGGCTCTGAGAGCTCTGAATTACTCGGTCATTTGCTAAGCTGTTATTTCAGTCTGTGTTACGAGTTTTGAGATTGCAATTATGAATTTTTCTGTCACTTCTGTCAGTGTCATAAGCTCTGTCCTTTTAAAGTGACTTTAGACAGAGTGCGAAGTTATTATTTTCTATGACTTCTTTGTTAGGCAACAAATTCTGCATATTCTCTTTACACTTATTATGGAAGCCTAAAGTTTTTCGTCTCCTTCCCCATACGCCCCCAAATCCCGAGCTTGTTCTTTCCTCCAAGAGTGATACGCAAGTGTGTGAAAGCTACCATGCAGGCACTGCCAGTGGGAGGGGAAAATGGGAAGGAACACCACCATTTGTGTTGCTTACTGGTACTTGAAAGGAAGGTGGGGTGGGGGTCTGTTCAGCAGAGGGGCTGTCTTGAGGTAGCAGGTTGAGGATATATAGTTTCCTGTAATGAGAGCAGGGGAGAATATGTAAAACAGCCTCCTTGTACCCTGCAATTGACAGTGCCTCAGCAAACTTTGTGTCTGCCTGCAGCTAGTGGGTTGAATTGTAATTTTGCACAGCAGCTAGGCACAGGTGTGGTCCTGGGAGCGTGCTGGGGGAGAAGGCACGTTAGTGCCTACCAAAGTGATGACTGTTGTGTTTGTCGTAATCAATCACGTGGCCCTGGAGGGAACCAAGAAATAGTCTCATTTTTGTTGGAAGTGTCTTGTGTGTCTTGTGTTTTGTCTTGAGCCTGTTGTGTAGGTCCCTCACCTTGGGATGCACGACACAGCTGTTTAAAGATATCACTCCCACCAGCTCAATACAAGGCGGTTGAGAATGACAGCTTCTTCTATTTAAGAGAGTTTTGTGGAGGGCTTGGAGCCTGAACCGGGGAAAGCAGCTGTATCTGGACAAGAGCTGGATGTCACTGCTTTTGAAATTACCTGTTTTCTGCATGCCAAGCAGCTGGAGGAATGCAATAGTCTATGTGTAAACAGTGCCAAGTATAAATTTTGATGATCCAGTGTTATTGGTGCCCCCATTTAAAAAAAAGGGGGGGGGGAGGGGAGAAGCAACCATAAGTATCTGAATCCTGCTTCAAGTAATTATCTTTTGTTGTTGTTTCTGATGTGATGTGTCTTTATAAATCCCCTGGAACACAGAAAGGGTTATCCAAACTGCTCAGTAGAGAATGGCTGTCAAAAAGCTCAGCTAAAGAAGATCAATGGCAGCAAGCTACAGCTTCATGATTATTTTGCCATAGAATAGAGAAAAGAAGAGATGGCTGGACTTGCACCCTGGCCTATGTGATTAGACTAGGGCCCGTATGTCTGGGAAGTAAGTTGAATCAGGGAGCTGATCCAGATAAACATTCTCAGCTTGACGTTAGCACAGGCTGTTGACAACTTGGGTACTGCCTAGCTCTAACCAGGTAGTTGGGCTTTTTTACTAGGTCTGTTTCAGAAAGTGTGTAGCTGAGTTCTGGAACAAACTGCGGTAGAATACGGGGGTTCAGACTGGCCTAAGTGTAATGGGGTTGAAGGAGGAGTTAGACAGCCATGTGTAGCATAAGTCTATTGGCAGTTTTGCAAATGCTGATACTTTGGAAGCTTTGGCTCAAGAAGCCCTTAAAGCCCAGGGTCCCGGTATTGCAGCTTACCTCTGGAACAGCCCCCTGTGCCCTGGCCTGTGTCCATACGTTGTGATGGAGCTGGCACAGGGGCAGCGAATTTGACTGTCTTTGAGGGAATTAACTTTTGGTTGGGTCTCTGTGCAGTTCTGATTGGCTTTGATAGGATGGGACTAATCTGGGGGGGGGGCTGATGTCCTGCAGCCTGCTCAGCATAGGGCAGGTGTTGGGAAGGGGCAGCTGGTGTTCGTACATGAAACAGATGTTGAGGTGTGCTAGAGAGATGTTAGCAAAGTGGTAGAAGCAGTGCAAAAGAACACAAATAAAGGATACTTGGAAAACCACAGTGTATTGAGGTTGAATTAATATGGCTTTTCTAAAATCAAACCTTAGATGTACTGCTGTTCTTTGAAGGTGGCAGCAGTTGTGTGGGCAAGACAGATCTGATTTCCACAGGTTGCTTAGATTTCTGAAAGACATACTGTACTGATAAATGTAAGGTAATGTAAGTGGGGAAGATCTGTGCTAGCTTTATATACACAGCTTGGGTTCTTGTCAGGTATAGTACAATATATATAACAACTCATTTGCTCTGGTCTTGGTGGGAAGAAGATGACAGATGACTGCAGTGAAATTTGTAAGCACCCATAGTTTTTACATATAGGAAGTGGACTAAGGAAAGGTCAGCTGCTTGGCTGCCTGAACTGGGAGCAGGTATGTGTGCTGTGAAAGAATGTTCTTGTGAGGCTGTACGAGGCAAAGTGTCTGTCTCTTTGTTTTTTATTTAAAAGGTGTCCCGGAAAGAAGTCTTGTAAACCATCTACTGGTGATGGGAAGACATTCCTTTCCTGAAGGTGTAGGGCTAATATTTTTGATAGATAAGATGTACATTGTTTAGGCTCAAGCATGTGGGCATATATGGACTACTTGCCATTGGCTGGCTGCAGTTGATGGAGGAATGTCTGCATTTGGAGGCCAAAAGTTGTCCCCCAGGTGGCCAGGGATGTGGGGGAAGAGGAGGGGGGAGAGAATTTGGTGTCCTGTGTGAGAAATCTGCCAGGATTAGCTATGATGCTCTTCTTGTGTGTCATCAGGCAGTGGCATGTTTCTGCATCCCATGTCCTGCAATGTGTTCTTAAGGCATTGTGTCACAGTGGACACTTGCCTTTGCCATCAGAGTAAGTGGATCAAATGCATAAAATGCCTGAAGAATGCCAGTGGTCATGTCCCCAGCAGCAGCCCAAGCAGGAGGCTGAGGGTAGTGCCAGTGTGCTTGGGAGGCTGTGGCCAGAGACTGCTTGCATTATTCCTGGGCTCTGGTCACCTGTCCTGGGCTGTACTGCAAAATCCTGAAGAATGTGGCTGGGCCAGAAAGTTGCTGTGCTGGGACCTTTGGAGCACAGTACCTGTAGGTCCTCTGTTTCTGTCCCTGTCTCCTTTTTCCCCTGCTGTCGCATGCAGTGATGGGCAGATTCCTTCCTCCATAAGCCACTTCTGACTTCTCTGGAGTGTGCCCACACCAGCAAGCGGGATAGTATTCTGTGGTACAGTATATTTCTCCTTGTCAGAGAATCATTCAGGTTGGAAGGGACCACTTGAGATCATCTACTCCAACTGCCTGCTCAAACAGGGACAGCTAGAGCAGGTTGCCTGGGACCGTGTCCAGTTGGGTTTTGAATACCTCCAAGGATGGAGACTCTACCACTTCTCTGGGCAATCTGTGCCAGTGTTTGACCACCCTCAAGCTGGTGCAAGAAATAAGCAAAAGATCTGTTAAGGCTGGAAGTAAAGGAGGTAGGGGAGGAGACCTGAGTTCTCTGATAATAGTGCATGGATCCCTGTGCAAGGGACAGCATCCTTTGCTCTTCCAGCTCACCTGGCCATAGGGGAAAGAGTTTCCTACATCATGAGTGACATTGAAAGAGTCAAAGGTTATGGGGAGGATCTAACAGAATTTGGTGACTGTGACCCACAAACTGGAGTGATCTGTTCTGGTCATTACAGGTGAAAGCCTTAGTTGTTATCTGGGATGGTCGTGTTTGTACTTGTTCAGTCTTATCTAGTGAGTTATGGAGGTTTTTTTTTACTGGCACAGGAGCACTTTAAGAAATGGAGAGTGGATAGAGTAGGTGATAGGAGAGTTTGATCCCAGTGCACACACATGTGCAATTTTGATCTGGGTCTCTTTTCTGGCATTGTCATCATTAAGCTCTTGTCAAGCATAAGGGCTACCTGATCTGGTATCTGTGTTTCCAAAAGGAAAAATGAATTCTTTTTGGTGTGCTGAGGTGTGTGGATTGCCAGCAGAGGTGGGGTGTACAGCAAAGAGGGTAAACCTGAGAGAGGGAAGACTGAGCCCTTCTTGATGTCTGCATTGGCCATCCCTCAGAGGTCTTCCAGTCACCCCCTGAGTTCTTTTGAATCTCTTTTCCAAACTCTTTGTTAGCTTTCTTTTTCTTTCCTTCCCTTCCAGGTGGATGAAGAAGCCTCGATGTGGAGTTCCAGATCATCCCCACCTACGCCATAGCCGGAGGAAAAAGCGGTATGCACTAACTGGACAAAAGTGGAGGCAGAAGCATATAACCTACAGGTATAGCCCCCCTCCCTGCCCCTTTTTGTTTGGGGAAAAAAATGTTCTGTACTTGTTTGGTATGCAAATATTGTAAGTACTTTTAAAAACTGGGTTTTCCCTGTAATGCCTAGTTGAGGCTTTAATTCTGAGAACATGGGGAATACTTTCAGAGCACTGGAGTAACTGAAGAGTCTATTCTCAATTAGAAAATAACTGATCAGTAAAGATGCCTAAATCCCAGCCATCAGTTGTGTAATTTTGGCAGGAAAATCCTATAAGCCCCTTTCTGTTCCCTTAGAAATCTAAGGCTCTAGCCCTTAGATCATGTGTCTTCTTTAACAAACCATTAAAGCAGAAGGAGCATCATTGTCTAAAGGCATGATGCTTTCTCCCTCTACCAATTTGCAACATTTTACTGAATATTTATTTTTGCAGAGGTTTTACTTTTGCTCATGTAGTAGAACTCTTGCTTTTGTCCAGACTTAGGCCTGCTGAGGCAATATGCTGAAGTGGGCTACAGGTGTCAAACGAGTGTTACATAGTGATGATTGTTTCCCAGAGATGTGTTTTGTTTGAGTCCTTTAGGTCCTTAGCTTTTGAAAGGCAATTGCTGAATAATGCCCATGGAAGTTTCTGACAACAAGAATGTCACTTCAAAATAAAATTATCCCCCTCTAGTTGGAAGTGTAGCCTTTTAATTTTTTTGGAGGGGGAAAGGAGGTTGCAGAGGAGTAAAAATTAGGAATGCAGACATTAAGGAGAAGATATGGGTGAGCAAGGCTAAGACAGAAAGAAAGTCTGTGGTGAAGAGGTAGAAATATGAGTGACCAGCATGGGGAAGGTGCCAGAATGTGTAGGAAGAGATATGATGGTGTGAAGGGAAAGAGAATCAGGGGCTGGGGCACTCTGTTGCTTCTGCTGAGAGCTCTGAGGAAGGAGGAGGAGGATTCCTCAAGTAACAGTGAGGAACTGCAGAGGCTGGGAGGAGGGACTGGTTCTGTGGACTAATTCAAAGCTTTCACCAATAATCATTCCTTTAACTCAGATTCGAAAGGGACACCTTCTGTATGTGAAGATCTGAGAGTCAGATCCTGCTTCTAACCTTTTCTGGACCTTAGGGAAAACTAGTATATAATCGTGTAAATAAAACACATCTTAAGTGTATGCATAGCCACAGGAAGCAGGTTGGCAGATGGCTTCACTTCTGCCATTGTCAAACTAGTAGCTGTTTAACTTTCCAATTTCAGTATTTGTAGTGTGCCATTCAAGTGATAGATATCTTGTTTTACCACTGAATGTATTAGTGTCTTTCATCTGTCAATCATTGTATTAAATTGAGCCAGTTTCATTAAAGACTGAAAGTTGTTTCCATGACACAGATGTTTCATATTCCCCAAGCCAAGTTTAATAGGTCTCAAGTCTATTATACGCACACACAAAAAACACCCCATGAACAGCACTTTTAAAGCTAAAGTTTACAATTATGGGAAATTTATGTGCAGTTAAACTTTTTTTTTGCCCCCCCCCTAAACTCTGTATTATGGACTGGGTTGCACGAAACTGGCAGGTCCATCACTCCTATGAGCTCTTAAGTATTTTGAGTAGTCCTGAGAATGAAGCTGCTCATATAAGTAAGGTGTATAGTTTACTGAAAGGTTTGTTTCTCAAAAAGAATTTTAGTAGTCAGTTTTTTTCATATACTGGATTCATTTTAGCATGATAATTTCAGACAAAATCTGAAGTAATTTACATTTTTAAACTAAGTTACTTAGCTGTCTACACCAGGATTTGAAAGGTTGTCAGGTTTTTAGGAAGCGATGCAAGAATAACCAAAGTATTGGGAAGATTCTCATTAATAAATGTAGACTTCAGATCAGGGCTGTAGTTTTGTTGGTACCTTTATTTGTAACAGCAAAACTTTGCATGCACAAAGTAGTGTCTGCAAAAAATAAAGACCCTTTGGAAATGGAAACTGTGTAGATGTGGCTATGTATTGGAATTATAAGAAGAAGTCTCAAATGTATTCTGCAAATTTAAACAACCCTTCTTTCTCATTCACACAGTGTACACAACTATACCCCCAAGGTTGGAGAGATTGATACAAGGAAAGCCATTCGTCAGGCATTTGATGTTTGGCAGAGAGTGACACCACTTACCTTTGAAGAAGTCCCTTACCATGAAATTAAAAATGACAGAAAGGAGGCAGATATTATGATATTTTTTGCTTCTGGTTTCCATGGAGACAGTTCTCCGTTTGATGGAGAAGGTGGATTCCTAGCTCACGCTTACTTTCCTGGACCAGGAATAGGAGGAGATACTCACTTTGATTCAGATGAGCCATGGACCCTGGGAAATTCGAATCATGATGGTAAGAGCGCAGGTCATTTTTCAAAACAAGGATAAGCTGAACGTAGACATATTGACAGGCTTTCAACTAGAAAGTATTTGGTTAGTGGAGCTTTCGCCTCCCATACAATGGTTCAAATGTTTTCTAAAACATGTATTCTGTCTTAAATGGGTAAATAATTTTATTAGTAAGTTTGTGACTCTGCATGCCTCTGTGCACATGTGTGAATGTTGAGGAGTGAACAGAAGCGTGTGTCTGCTGGCTTTTTACATCTCTCAAGATTTGTACCGTAGTTGCTACAGAAACCATGGCTCTGGGAGGGAAAAGGTGAACAAGAGTGTGTTGAGATGTAAACTCTGTATCTCATGGAATACTTAACAAGGGCAATTAGAGTTAGTTGTAATGGTGAATAGAAAGTTGAGAGAGTGAAGACATTTAAATGTCAAGTCGTTTTGATCCATATTTGTTTTCCCACAGTCTGAGTATGGTCATAATTCCTCCCATCAGAGATTGGGGCTGGCTGATTTGTTAAGGAAGACTGATGATTAGGACAACTGTTTTTATGATATTAAGCAATGAAGAGTTTCTGCGTCTTTCTAGCTTTATCTTACTCTCTAATGGCAATGAGCGCTTTCTGATCTATTTTCAAACCTTTGATTGAGGATAGTGATGACTTGTTTAAGTTGGAAAACCCGAATTTTACAGTGGCCTCATAAGATATAACTGCAATTTCCACAGTCTTAGTGATTTGGGAAGGACAACGTCTCTTTAAACCTTTAGGGATTCAAAATCACATTTTGAAACATTTTATAAGGATTAGAAGTTTACTTGGAATGTAGATATGGCTTGATTTTTAAACTGTATAAAAACATAGTAGCATTGTTGTGGCCATGATGTCAGAGGACATATGCAGAGGTAATGTCTTTCATTAGACCAAACAGTGTAGTCTGAAAAGGAGAAAAGCTTTCAGGCATGCAAGCCACCTTCAGGCCTGACCTAAAAGTGACAGCTTTCTTTCAGAATGGAATGCAAATTGAGAAAATCCCTCAGAGTTTTGAGTCGGTATCTATCAGATCATCTTTGAAAGAAAATGGAGCTGGCAAGTTCAACGTGGGAATGCTAATCTGTAGGAAAGCAGAAATTATATGATACTTGTCTTCTCAGGGAAAGAGAAGTAATGTTTCCTGGCATGTTTAAATGACTAGATTAGATGTAGGCAGAGAAAGAGAGAGGTTATAGCCTGTGGGAGGTGTCAGGGGGGATAGTGTGGAGGGTGTGGGAGGTTATGGTGTGGCAGAGAAGCACAGTCTTGCTATCTTGAAATGTTATGAATGTCTGTTCCTAGGTTTGTGGCTGGAGGGCATCTTATAGGTTTCCCTTTAGGATCAGGACTGACAATCAGAGACTGAGTGATTACCTTGTGAGAGCTGCTTTTGCAGCAGTTAGGTGTGTTTGTGCTTTATCAGTGGTCTGTGTGAGTTCAGTCTGGTCTTAGTAGTTACTTGATCTCAACTATGGGGTATGAGGGTGGCTTGTATGCTGGATATGACTTCCCAGGTAAGCCCGTGTATGAGACCTGGGAGTGCTGGTGTCTGGGATAGAAGGTTCTTACAGGAAGGTGGAAGGGAAGGTTTTGACAAGTTGTATTTGTTTTTTTTCTTTTCTCTTTTTCTGCACAAAAAGCTCCCTTCTGATGATAAGCTTAACAAGGTTGGGAGGCAGCTTAAAGACTGGCAGGGATGGCTCTGGGGAAAATTTTCCGCTGTGTAGGATGTTCTAACATAGATTATTACTTTTTTGAGGGTTTTTTGGTATAGTTTTTAGGATGGTGTTTGAGAGAAATGTATACAATGAGTAGAGGGTCTCTTTTTTCATAAAAGCTATTTCTTATGCAGTGTCTATGTGGCTCTT
The DNA here is from genome assembly GCF_965638725.1 of Aptenodytes patagonicus. Lineage (NCBI taxonomy): Eukaryota > Metazoa > Chordata > Aves > Sphenisciformes > Spheniscidae > Aptenodytes > Aptenodytes patagonicus. The sequence continues at coordinate 16,511,017 of NC_134962.1, forward strand.
TCAAAAACATGATGTATTTCTCTGGTGTGCTGAGTGACTGCCGTAAGTAGTATCCTCAAAGTGCATGTAATTGGTATTTGAGGGGCTGGTGTGCACTCCGAGAATAAAGTCACTTGTATATTTGTTTTCAAATAACCGTGCCGCATAGACTGGGCGGCACGGTTATTTGAAAACTTTTTAAAAAGTCACCAGCAAGGGTGTTGAGAACGGTGGGGTCGTATTTGTCCCCTCCACCTGGGGGAAGCGCTGATGATAGAAAGGGAATTTCATGTGTTGAGGATGACGGGGGTAAGCCTGTAGTCAGAGCATTATAGATGTGAGTGTTAAATGTGAGGAATTTGGGTTTTGCCTGTGTTCTTATGCTTGGTATGCAAATGTGAAAATGTCCTGTCTCCTCACTGGATGATCGAGGCCTTTTTAGGAGGTTTTTTCCTTCTGTTTCACTATTTCTTGTCATTGGAGCTCTCACTAGCTCCAGGTTCTCACCTCTGATGTGTTTTACTTGAAATGCTGTTAGCAGGTCTTAAAGAGTTTCTTCTTCATCAGAGGTTTCCTGCACTGTGGTCAGTTCACTGCCTTTTTTCATTGGAAATAAGGTGTTAGCGAGGACCATATTGTCTTTTTAACAGGAAGTATTTCTTCAAACATGGTCTTGCTTGTCCTTATGACATGTATTTTGGGGCAATGGGGTTGCTCGGTCTGGAACTAAAGAAGTCTCTCAGTGAAAGAATAAATATACCCTACCAGTAGATCAGTAGCAAAGCTCTCATTTGTTCAGATGCAAAAAAGGAACTGTTTTGGCCATTCAGCATCCATTCAATGATTATAGAAATCTTAAAATAGCCATGAAGTAACAATAGTATCTTTACATCAACTCGCAAAATATCACCATGTAAAACATTCCATTCCTGACAAGAATGTGTATTAGCTGAAGGGAAAATTTGAACAATCTGCTTTAAAGCTCTCTTAGCCTTGGAACAATTGTAAAGGTAAATCTCTGGTCAACAGAGCAGGATGCTGAAACTGGCACCGTAGGTCCTCAGAATATTTGGCTGATCTATTTAGTCCATATAGTTTTGTTACAAACCAGTATGATCTGAAGCTTTGCTTTTGTTGGTCTACATTTGTCTTACTGTGTTGCGGCACCTGAAGAGTTTCAGTAAGTCTGTTTTTGGATGCAGCTGTCGCCCCACAGAAGAACTGTTTTGGAGTCTTCACTAGCAGTGCAAATTATATGGATAAAAGCAAAACATCTCACATGAAGTCTCATCCAGTCAGGAAAAAATGAAGAATTATTTGAACAGATCTTTCTATGAAAACAGCCATCTCTGATTTGTACATGGAGAACATGATATATCCTGTTGATGAAAGCTTCTATCTTGTAAAGATAACTTGTGGTAATCCACTAGGGTTCATTAGCAATTTTATCACACCAGCTAGTGGATAGTTGGGATTTATATACTCATTATCATTTTGCATGCTCATTATTATACTGATTTTGCCCCTTATGGACAGCATGACCATTACCATGTCCCTTGAAGTTATTAGTATAATCATAATAGCAATGATGCTGTTGGTTGTTTTTCTGAGACCGTGGTGACAGGGGCACGTGCACCAACACTTCTGTTATCTTCTGCTGTGAAGAATGATTCTGCATAGGCTTTCAAAGTGAATGCAAAGTTTCCTTCCCCCTGGATATTAGTTACAGTTCCATTCGTGCATACAATTCCTTCAGCAGAGTAATACTGTACTTTCAATTCATGATTGCTGATTTATCATTTTAATTGTACTGCCTTCTCTGACACTCCCATAAGCAAGCTGTGGAAGATTAATTTAGATAATATTGTGATGAGGATGTGCAAAGCCAGGTAGGAAGTTGAACTCCTGGACCAGTCCTTACTAACTGGGATCACGGGATACAGAATTCATTTGTTAAGTTTTCAGATGAGAATGTCAATGGGAGCAGCTAGAAGCATGAAGCAGAATACTGGAATTCGGAAGGATCAAGGCAAATCAGAGAAATGATATGGCAAAACAGGATGCAACTGAAACAGAAGAGGTGTGTGGTTTTACATTGAGATATATCATCTACACAACCACACAATGAGGAGCAACTGGCATCGTCACAGTTGCAGGGACTTATCTCATCTCATGTTTTTCCTGGAAGGTGTTCCTCAATAGAAATGAAAGCAGCTCGTGGCCTTTAGCTTATCCCAGACTTGTAGCAGCAAGGGCTCCAGCTTATTAGACTTTGTATGGGCACTTGGAGGCAATTGAAGCTGTTTTTAGAATCATTGTCTTTTAGCGGTACATTTTGTGTAGCTGTTCGCAGGCCAAGTGGCCCCTCTTGGCTGCTTAGAATGCAGCGTTTGGTCACTGAGTTACATGTCAATGCAGGCAGTCTCAGTATCCCAACTGCTTGCATTACCAGAAGAGACACCAAAGGTGACTTTGCCCTACTTTCTCCAAGTCTTGGGCTTTTTTTACTTGAAATGTGCTGTAGAAACAGCCAAGCAAACTTCAAACTGCCCATCTCAAGATTCACAGCCACTGACATACCTTGCTCACTGTAGGCAGCAAAGCCTGTGCCTGAAAGTGGGTAAAGACGCTTGGCTGTGCTGGGTTCTCTCCCTTGGCTGCCTCAGTATCTTACCTAACTTGGCTCAAGCATAGAGGTGCTGCATGAAATCCATTATTATCTGGCCAAATCAAGTATTTCCTAGCTGTTATATGAAAATATATATATGTATATATCTCCAACAACAGGTTGAAAAGGAATCCTTGAGTAGCTGAAAGTAAGTTCTGTCAGTTTAAATATCCACATTACGCACGACTACTCTTACATCCCTCTGACAACTCAAACATTTGTTTAATCTAGGTTAATTACAGGAAGTAAATTTTAATCTCCAGTTTAACACTGCAAATAGTATCAATAATAATCCCAGGCAAATCTTCTTCATGGTCTTTTAAAAGTAAAAGACCATTGCTGTTATGCATGTTGTCAACACCATACCGCTAAATATGTGGTGTCTGCCAACCCACTGCAGATATTAGCTTTATAGCTATATAGATAAGCTGTATAGAGCTATTAGCTATATTCCTCTTGTTGGTAGTGAGCACAATACTTGTTCTGTCACCATCACTGCAAATAGCAGTGCCTGTATCTTACTAGTGCTGGTGCTAATGGCACACACCTCTGCAGTAACTACCCATGGCTGTAGCAAGCACTGCTGTTGCTGCAGAGTGGGTAACCAGAACTGCCACTGCTGGGGCTATCCCATCTGCGACGGTGATACCTGCTGTCAGTCTTCATGTACAATCCAGATTTCATTCCAAAGCTTATGTGTACCAGGCACCATGCTGGTCAGGAAATGCACTGAACCAGTAGAAGGCTTAAAGTGGAGCAGGTTTGGTTTAGGGAAGACATTTAGAGAACGTTTTTAATGCTAAAGCAAGGTAAGTACTGAGGTATCCATGCCCTGCCAGGGATCACCAGAATTTTTTTTCTTTCAGCATGCCCAGAGTTGAGCTCTAAGGCCCTCCCTATCATCTGCTTGTTGTGTGGCATTGTAAGTGGGAGTGTGCCCAAGGGCAGCCACTTCAGCTTCAGGAAACGACCCCAGCTGATAAGTTATTCCTGTAGCGACTCTAGTGTAACTCAACTCCACATCAAGTTTGATCATTTTGCAGTTCACAGGATTCATCTTTCAGTATCCTCTCTTCCAGGTACTCTCCCACACTGTAAAGCTTCACACCTGTATCAAGTTCTCTTTGTAAATATGGGATTACCACTGTGACTGCTCTTTAGATATTGGCAAGAAATGCTGAGCTTTGCTAACAGCAAGTAAACAAATACTGTAATCATTACAACAAACATGTCCCCATAGATCCTGGTGGGTTCCTCCAGAAGCTTCTTTGGAAAGCTTCTTGTTCAGGGCTTCTGAAGAAAAGCAAACCAAAAAGAGTGCCAGTGTTTACAAGACACTGCCAGAACTGGTACAGGAGATGAGACCTCATGGGTCGCTTTCAGTGCCAAATCAGTGCAGGAGCTTCTGCAGAAGTTCTGGAGAAAAAGGGCCTGAACCACCTTCTGGGAAGTCTTCTGTTGGCCACGGAGGAGAGGAACTGGACAGATTTTTCTCTGTGATTCCACCACAAGGACTAGCATTGTTTCAGTGGGCATTTACCTGGACAACAGAGCAAGCACTCCTGAAGCCACCATCTGGACATCACATATGTTCAGGAACCTGAGCAGGTCTTTCAGGACAGCCAAATACTGTCTAAGCTGACTAATGTGAATGTTCAGCAAGGATCTTGAGGAGAAAGTTTTGATTAGGGTAGCTAATTTTGGAGGAGAGTCTTACTGATAGCCAGTGAGCATGACAGCCTGTTGTACCTGTTGGTGGGGGGCATGCATAGCTTTAAGCTGACATTTAATCTGCTGGTCAGTGTGTTCAAAGTGGCGTCTTCACTGGAGATTTACTGTTTTCTATCCTGGCAGTATTAATATCACAAACCTTCTTGATTCTTCTGGCATTTGTATCCCCATTCCTAAAGATGGGATCCTCTCTCTCACCTCTGCATTTACAGTGGAATTCAGTTGCACAAACATAGGCATTTAGCCAAGTTTTGAGAGAGCCACTCTCCTATCACAGCTTGGGCTGTTCTTGCTAAGAAATCAGGTGCGCCACATTAATTTGAGCTTGAACCTGCATGTCCTGGTACTCTTTTTATTCCTGCTATGAGTACAAAGTTCTTAAAATTGCCCAGGCATTTACAGATTTTCTGCCACAGCAGTGCTTCTGCTTGGAGTCTGTCCCATTTAAATCACTGATCCTTACCTTTATCCATTTGGTCCATCTTAGGTGTCTTATGGAGGATGTCCCATACTTCTGATACTTGTTGCCTTTACTGTCACATCTGAGTACTTGAATCTGCTCACTTGTCTTGAATATCCTAGAAGCCATTAAAGATACAATACGGAAGGTTTCTTCTCTAAAAAGGCAGTTACTGAGCAACGTCATTATACTCTACAGACCGTGTCTAGCTATAACAGGTGGTTCTTCTACAGACTGTCTGAAGGAATAGGTGTATGGCTTTCCCTGTTCAGATTCCTGGATCTTGGAGGGATGAGTGTCTTTCAAAGCTCTGAATAATTTGTCTTTGAATGAGAAACAGAATTCAAGTACCATGCTTTTAATTCTCGGCTTCTAGAACTTAGTTTGCAGACTAGTGCTCTAGGTCTCTAGTCAGATGCTTTAGGTCTCCACTCAGTTTAAACTCCTACACAAGGGATTGTGTGCATGCTTCCCCCCATCACTGTCGTTTTTCCCAGCACCTCTTTCCCTTTCTTCCCCTTTGAACCAGGGGAAGGTTGAAGTGGCCACAGTGTGAACCAGATAAGGGAACGGATGTAGCCAAATGTTGTTTGTCTTTCTCATCCTTTCTCCTGATCTGGTTTACCTTAGAGCTGCCCCAGCTCTTGGGCCCAAGTGAAAGAGTAGGTAGAAATGGGCAGCTGGGGCAGGAAAAAGGGCTGCTGCCCTTTCAGCTGCAAGATGCAGATCTTGATCATAAAACCGCAGCAGAACTATTGCATGTCTACATTCTGGGTAGAGTTTTATTTCTTCAAACCTATCTGTTAGTATCTGCCTGCCGTTCTCCTTGCCTTTTTTGCTTCCTACTCTTTGTCACTATTTTCATACAGAAAGCTTTTCTTGTTCCTTAGGTGGATCTCTTTGCAAAGCCAGCTTCACTTTCATTGGTAGTGCATGGTTGAGTGATGCTTTGCATTTAAAAAGAATGGAGTGTGATGTTTGGGGCCCCCAGTACATGAAAAGTGTCAGCAAACTGGGAAGAGTCCAGTGCAGGAGCACTGAGGTGATAAGGGATTGGAGCAAGAAGAAACCAGGGGAACTGGGCTTGTTCAGCCTAGTGAGGAGGAAGAGGATGGGATGGGGAGGAAGCATCTAATAGCAGTCTTCCACTTGAGGAGATGTTATAGGGAGGACAGAGCCACAGTCGTCTTGGAGGTGAACAGAGAAATGAACAAAAGGCAATGGGCACAAGCTGCAACAAGGAAAACTACATCTGGGCATAAGGAAAAAAAATCTTCACTAACAGAGTGGTACAACTCTGAAGCTGGACCTGGAGAGGTTGTGGAGACTCCATCCTTTGAGACTTTCAAAACTTGGCTGGATGATGCCCTGAGCAACCTGATGTAGTTTTGAGATTAGCCCTGCTTGAAGCAGAAAGCTAAACTTGATGACCTCCAGACATGCCTTTCAATCTAAATTTTTCCATAATTCTTTAGCATTGCCAAACAGACAGAATTTTAGTTCCTGGAACTTAAGACCAAATTGCAATTACTTCTTACGGCAACTCTGAGCTGTAACAAGGTATTCAGCTCATGAAATTCTCTTTTCTATCCCTTCTAAAACCAAGAATCTTTTAATATTGCGATTCCTCATGAAGGAGGACTGGTGATGTCATAGGTGCATAAAAAGGTAGCTGGCAGTATTTCCTGCCAGATGTTTGATGCTTTTGAAGTACCACCTCTTATTGTTACTTTTTTTTTTCAAATGCAAGAATGTACAAGGTTTCTGTAAGCATTCACTAGATTAATCATACAAACATTGAATGTATGTTAGGATACATTATGTAACAGATCCTCTAGTATTAAGTGGTATGTGTAAGTAGGTTTGGCATTTTCTTTACCTGGTCAGGTAGTTCTTTATTATCAAAGACTTCCAAGTGTTTCCAATCACTTTGGAAACATTGCTGACTAAACATTCTTTATCCTATTTGATTTGTTTGATTACAATCATGATACTTTAGGTGGAGGGAGGGTACTAAGAGGAATGACGATCATCCAGTTGTTGCTTTTTTTTTTTTCTTTGAGATTTGTATTGGTATCCACTTTCCTAGGTTGACTATCTACTATCTACTTGCAACTCACTTACCTGACTTGTACAGGTGCAGTGCATGCTTGCTGAAAAAGAAAATACAACTTCCCTTAACCCTTGTACCTTCATCCAGCATATTGCCAGAACCTGGTAGTCTTTTGTCCTCAATTAATTCCTGTTTCCTCTGCATTTTGCCTTGGTTTCTGTCTTATTTCTTTCTTATTTTACCCCTTTTTTCATGTTCATTTTCTATGGAAATGCTGAGGCCAGCAAAGACAGTCTACAAAGTATCAATGTAATGAGCAACTTGACAGAAAGTGCATGTACTCACAACACAGTACACATATAATCTTTGTGCTATTTGGCTATTTAAATACTTTTTTAATTTTCTTTCTCTGATTTCTCAGGTACAGAACATCTCCACATCTAAAGAGTTTTATTCTAACAAATGGCATTTTGAATTCATCATTATTTTTCAGGCTTCTGACACTCTAATTGTTGAAAATGAGCATCAGTATTTTTCAGAGCGAAAATCAGAGCTGCTTTGAAGTTACTCACGTGTCCTTTCAGACAACAGGTCTTCTGTGTTAAAGACTTTCATATAGATGTTGGAAGTCAAGTGGGGCATAAATTGTATTAAAATTTCAATTTATACTATCAGGCCTTTTTATGATACTTCACTCCACCAGATCATGCTGTTGGTCAGTACTTTTGTTCATTGAAGAAGACCAGTTCAGTATTTAGTCTCTAGAACATACCTACTTAACATTGGTTTCATCCTGTAACTGCTTAGAGAGACTTGTTCCCATAAGCCAGAGTTCTCTAAAATCATATGCTAATGTTGAACCAAATTTGAGCAAGCATAGACACATGGTCTCAAGACAGCCAGCCACAGTAAAAAGAAATCAAATCAGGCGGCTTAAATCAGCAACAGTTTGAGATCACATCCCTGTCATGTCAGTCTAAACATAGAAGGCCATAAATAGAGAACTTGCAAATTAAAATTTTTTGCAAAAGTAAAGTGAAGAGAGAAAGCCCACCAGCACACATGGAAGACTTCTGTCTTCAGATTCTTCTTCGCTACTGGACAGCATCTCTGTAAGTAGTGCTTTCTTTTGTTATATATGCTGTCGTTATACAAACAGAAGTGGCATTACAGTAGTGCTGTGATAGTGCAGTCTGGATTTTAAAGCTTTGCAGTATTGACAGTGCTAGTTGTTGATTACAGCTGAAATTCATTAATAAGGATCACCTGCAAATTCCCCTTTCAAAACAATGTACTTGTAAATACACCTGATGTTCACAGTGTTCTATAAAGAAAATTATTATCCATTGCTTTTGTCAGTAATTGTTTAGTACACAGAGTATGAATACAGTTATTTAGGTATTTGGAATTCTATTGATTTCTGTATAATCAAAGTAAAATATTTTACTTCTTTCCACAGAGAATGGGATACTCTGAGATTCGTAAGAAGGAGCCAGTAGGGATCAAAATGATGTGTCATTCCCTTAAAAAGGAAGAAAAAAAACAACTGTAAAAAAGGCAGGTCATGAGAATCAAGGTGAGCCAAAAAGTCTCTTTTTGCCACCTTCCTTTGTAAAGCAGAAACAGATGATGTGATGTGAGCCAAAACGCAGCAGTATCTCTAATAAACTTGCTGCATTCCACTTGCTGAAGGGGAGAGGAGTAAAACAACAGGCGTTCAGGAAGAGAAAAAATGAAAAATAGATGAATTCTTGAAAAGAGTTTGCTGGTCACTGCAGTCAGAGGTGGATTGCAGTATCAGCAGTGAAATGACACCCAATACTCTAGATTTTGACATCACAACCCAGCAAACCTGGGAGTTGTCTAAACTACATCGTTTTTTTTCTCTCCTGTTTCTGAAGAAGAGCACAAGATTTGAAGACCGTTTAACTAGTATTGCCTTCTGTACTCAAATCCACCAAAAATACCACTTTGAGGGGGGGAATGTCTCTTACATCCCAGTTCTCTTACTTCTCAGTCCTGCTCAGTCTTTACAGGCCCATCAGGAACCTTCTGTGTCAGGGAAGGACAAAGACAGTAAGTCTCCTGTCCTAGGTAGAAAACACCCTCTTTGTGGCAAAGAGCTACTCTCATAGCTTCCAGAACAGCACTTTCTCTGTTGCCAGCACCAGGAGTTAAATATAATTTCAACCTGACTGACAAAAAAGAATCCCAAATAGCGCAAACTGGTTTGTATCTGCACTGCCTGTGCCAGGACCTGTTTGGAACAAGGTGGGCCAGCCTTCTAACTGTTTCAAAATCCTTTTTTGTTGGGTTTTTTTTTTTAGTTACCTTCCAGTTGTTCCATAGCTGGATCAAGTACTAAATTCTGTCTGTAGACCCTGCTGTATTTAAATACTTTTAAAAAGATAAAACTACCAGCATAGCTTCTTTTCAAGACTGATGGAATGAAAGTCATATCTACGTTTTCCATGTTTTAATGAGTGTTTTTCTTTTCCTTACCATCTGTTCTACCAAATTAGGGAATGATATGCTAATATAGGTAAATATGAGTTTTCATTCTGGGATTGGTAATTCTTTGGTATTGAATTGCTTACTGAATTACAACCTACCCTTGTGAAAGATAAGGGAAAATTTTTCAGCAGAACAGTCTTATTCCATTGAATGTCAGGCTGCTGAGCCAGCTGAAGCAGTCACGACTTCCCCTGTCTCTGGCTGCCCACTCCTGCCTCCACATCACTCAGTCAGTTTTGGTCTCACCATTCCAGAGAAATATTTTAAATTTTTCCTGTGAATTTCTACAGGAGATTGTCCTCATAGCACTATCTGTGCCATGTCAGATAAAGCACAGTTTGCAACATTAATCAGGTTTGTAACACAACTAACAGACCTAGTTTGCACACTGCCTTTTGGGGACAATAAGGCAAACTACCTATCTTTCATGATTGGTAACATAATGCAGTTCTTTGTCCTTCTGCAGTCACTTGATCTCATGGAGATCAGGTTGTTAACGTGGCTGTGATACAGTTTCTGTTAAGACTGCATATCACTCATTCTTCTTTCTCCAGTGAAGCTGTTTAAAGACACTCTTAAGAGTTTTCATGAAGTCCTTAAGATGCATCGTATTTATTGCTACATTTATAATGATAATGGTTGATGAACAAAATGAAACCTGTATTTCTTTTTAACATGTATTTTCTTCCTTTCTAGATAGAAAATCTGTTTTCTACATTTCATTTGATGCAAACAAATGGAAGAGCAGTATCACCACTTCTTCAGGGTCTTCAGAAGATTGAAAAGCTTTTCTTGAGCAGAGCATGTTGTGGAGGTGAATGGAGGAGTACAGACAAATCACATGTTCTTCTGTTTGACAATTCAGACCTACCAGGTCTGAAGATGCAAGAACCAAGGCATAGCTTAGAGTAGCCCTAAAGCTTCTTTAAGTTGTGCTTGGAAAACAATTGTCTCTACATGGCTGTTGGAGTGGAAGGGATCATTTTAGTGTATTTAAAGCATGTTTAGTTCACACCATCTTTTCTGTAATTACCCTAGGCATGCTATTGTCACAACCAATGGTCTGACTTCTTCAGTATCATTCTTACTTTAATAAAATTTCAAAATTTAACCTTCATATGTCTTTTTAATTATGTCTAAGTAAACTGCAATATGTAGATGTGTTAGCATGATACAGTTCATAAAGTATAAAACTAATATGACAAAGATCAGAGATTCACGGTTGCTTTTCTATTATTAATCAGATAGACAATATTATTTGTACTTCTGTTGTCTTAGAAGCTCTGTCCTGGATTTACACTCCACTGTGCTAGGTGCTCTACAGAGTCTACCTACACTCATTACAGCTATATATACAGCTATCGTGCTCAGGGATAAATACTGATAGTAATATCACAACATTGCCATAATAGTATCCCTGTGACCTATTTCTGTAAACTGATAGGCATTTAAATGAGTGTTTTTCCTGACCTACAGCAATTGGATACCCTACTATGCAGTGAGTTACTTAGCCAAATAAAGAAAAGGTTTTGATATGGATTTTCATAATTAAAATGAATGAAACTGTACAAGAAGGCATGTGCTAGTAGTTTCACAAAGAAAAACTTTTCTCAAGATGTCTGTTACCTGATTTAACAGCTGTTTTTCCAGCTGAAGATGAAAATCAAAGAAGCGTGAGTGATGGAGTATATGACTAGAAGGAAGATCATACATAAATCAGTTTATCTGTGACTACAGTGTTCTCTGTGTTGGTGCAATAAAACCATGTGTTTCTTATCTCTGCAGGGAACGGTAGTATATTATAAACAATTTGAGAGTGCTTAACCAAAGAGCTGGTTTTGATGTGTGATTATATTGCAATTTGTCTCAAGTAAGTTAGCTCAACTGGGAATACATCAGCTAACAGGAGGTTTATTCTGAACACAAGTTTAGATTACTTTTAATTAAGAAAATTGAACTAAAAAGTATGTTTCAAGTTGCGTGTATTCTGTGTCTGGTGTGTGCATGGGGAGTATAGAGCTATTAAACTGAATGTAAGATAAGCAGTGTATTCACCTGGTTTGGCATCATGATAATGGGCGATGCTTTTATATTGTTATAGGTGTGTCCTCAATTATAACTTTCTCTGGTGATAACATTGTTTTGGTAAAGAAAACACTTCAGTAACTTTAAAGCTAAATTAACTGTGTTTCTTTATGCTTTAGCATAGCAGGTCAAAGTATTTGACTCAATGAACCAAGTTACAAAACTACCCTGTTTTACAGGATCATCCTCTCTCTGGTGCTTATTGGTGGACTTTTGGATGCCTCCTGAGAATGGGGAAGGAGAAAGCTCAGGCAGGTCTCTGACCAGACCTGTTTATTTTGTACAGATGGTGCAAATGAGCAAAAATTGTTGGATTTCTCTTGGGACCTTCCCTGCAAATACAAAGCAAGGGTAGTCAGTTCCTTCTTCACCCTACTGTCTTACCCCAGTGGCTGGTATACACTGAATACAAGTTTTACTTGTTACTTGGTCTTGGTCTTGGGGGAGGAGGTTGAACAGGAAATTAAGGAGCTTTATCTGATTGCCTGACCTTGTTTCCGTATGAGTAGCAAAGTATCAAGCTAGGCTATTAGTTCTCTATTCTGAATCTTGCTCCAAGAAGATGGACGCTATTAAGAGTGCTGTTCAGACAAGAATGGTGGAGAACATGAAGGTCAGAGACCTTACTGCATATTCAAGAACTAACAGAAACAATTTGAGAGGTACAAGCTCCTTTCAAGGCTCCTGCAGATCAGCTGAGTGGACAGTTTCCAAATGGCAGCCAAACAGCAGTGGGTAACAGTACACAAAGAGCCATCACAGCTCCAAACTAAGGGCTGTGGGAGGAAATAAGTACGCTGTCAGGCAATAGTTTTATACCTTGATATTTTCTTTTCAGAGCAAATCCTAGCCCACCCATTGAAAAGAAAATGAACAATGTGTTCTTTTCCACTCTATGAAACTCCCTACCATTTACAAAAATAAAGGGAACTTCTGGCTTACGATATTATTGGTATAAACTGACCCCTCGAGAATTGGGATGATGAATCCAGAGCTGGGTTTTCAAGCACTCTGTGCTTACACAATGGTCTTAGACTTCTTTCTCCTGTCTTCTCTTCCCACGAAATGCATGCTGTCCACTTGCCCTCTGAGAATGACTTAGCTGCCTTCAGACTTGGGACCCTCATAGAATATAGCAGGGTGCGGAAGGCAGATGACATGGGCATACTGGAAGGAAAAGAACTATGGATGTGTCTGGGAGTAGGCTAGAACAAAAAGAAAGGTGTGGGGATGAAACAGTGGTGAGAAATCTTTGGCCAGGGCAGGAAGCAGGGGGAGAGGGAGCTATGTCTGCTGGTGCCATTCTACTGCCTTTCAGGAAAGGCTTTGAGATGAGTAGCAACCACAGCATTGAGACTTGGAGTATTTTTTGAGAAGCAAGAGGAGCTTCTTTTCCTGCTTTATATGGAAGTCACTTCATTTCCTAGAAATTCTCTTTAGCTCCACTTCACCTGCTGCAGCCACCACCTCCCAGGACATCGCTACTCCAGTTTGAGTGGCCTCCTAGCAATATATATATGGAGGATAGCTTTTCCACTCCAGTGTTGACCTGTCCTCTGTGGCTGTGCTAGAACTGGGAAGGTTCATTTCTTAGTGAGTCCCTTACCTCTAGATGCAAGGAAGCAGAGCTCCCCAGCCAAAATTTTCCATGCTCTGTGGCATCCTCACACACCACTGTCAATCAAAATGGTGTTTTAAAACTGGACAGCAGCAGCTGTTTTCCACAGTTGTCCATATTTTCAGGTATAGTATTTCATAAGGATAACTAGGAAAATGTGCATTTCTGTTCAATAGTGGAAGAGCTGGTTGGCCTGACCACCGTGAGTGTTGACATACTTCCTCAGGTATGAGCCTTCATCTTTCTGGGCTTGCTGATCATATCAGAACTCTTCCTAGTTGTCTCACTGGTGATCAAGGAGCCACCAAAGAGAGGTGATCTGCTGGACCTCATACTTAAAAAGGAAGAACTAGTGGGTAGTGTGAAGATCGGTATCATCCTTGGCTGCAGTAACCACAAGACGGTGGAGTTCAAGATATGTGTCAGAGGGGTTGATATTGAGGTCAATACTGTTTAATACCTTCCTGAATGACCTCAATGATGCAGCAGAGTGCACCCTCAGCAAGTTCGAAGATGATACAAAATTTGGAGGATTGGTTAATATAATAAATAGTGACGCTGTCATTCAGAGAGACCTTGAGAGGCTGGAGAAATGAGCTAACAGGAACCTAATGAAGTTGAGCAAAGAGAAATGCAGAGCCCTGGGCTTTGTTGGTGGCCAACAGACTGGAAAACAGCTTTGCAGAGAAGGACCTGGGGGTCCTGGTTGACACCAAGTTGAACATGAGTCAGCAGGGTGCCCCTGCGGCACAGAAGGCCAACAGCATCCGGGGCTACATTAGGAAGAGCATTGCCAGCAGGTCAAGGGAGATGATCCTTCCTTTCTACTCAGCACATCTGGAGTGCTATGTACGGGGCTTCCCAATACAAGAAACTTGAAATTCAAAACTTGACTGGACACAGTTCTGGACAACCTGCTTTACTTGACCTTGCTTGAGCTGGGGGGTTGGACTAGACAATTTCCAGAGGTGCCTTCCACCTCAACCATTCTGTGAGTCTGTGTGATTCTGTTTTCCAGCTGTAAAGTGGGCTGGCATTTGTTTTGAGCAGAAACAAGTGATTGAAGGCTATTTAAAACTAATTTAAATGAAAATAGTGTCTGATCTTATGCTCCTGATAAAGGTTTAGCACGTAGAGGCAAGTAACTTACATAGATTTATATGTAGACTTAAATAGAGACAAGTTCTAGGCATGCTGTCAGTACAAAGACTCTGCAGATACTTCAGCAAGGAGGAAAATGCCACAAATTGGTGAGGGAAAATGTCTCCAAGCATTTAGCACGGGCACAACCTGTGAACCCGTGGTAAAAGTCACTCAGTACAGAGCTGACTTTCATGAGACTCTTCTCATGTGTCTTCCATGTGTGAGTAGTTGTGGTAGCAATGAAAATTACACTGTCATTTAAGTGACATAGGAGAGTAAGTCCACCTAATTTTCAACAGGACTTTGAGTCTTTGAATACCTTTTGAAAACTGGGTGCATCTTCTAAGCTTGAGTGTTTTTGAAAACCCATGAAGAGTGATCAATCCTCCAAACTTTACCATGAAACTACTTAATGCATTTTGTACTATGCTGTGGGACATTTTATTGACTTGTTCTGCACACACCAGATTTTTCAGCAGCAGACTAGAAAAAATCAGTAAGTCAGTCCCCATTTGGATTTCTGAATACAGAAATTCTGGAATTTTAAATGCATATATGGCTAAATTTTAGCCCACATGTTTTTGGACATTTGTATTTGAACAAATGTATTTGAACATTTATTTGAAATGCATTTGTGTATTTTAACGTCTTGCATATTCAGTTGCTTACGCCCTCCAACTCAAATGTTTAGACAATTTAACCATTTTGGTGTGGTATGTATGACCAGTTGAGCACTGTTTGTTACTGACTTTAGGTATCTTGAGATGCTGGCAAAGCACCCTGCTGTGAAGACTTGCAGAGCCCTGAACCTATATTGTCATGTTTTTATGGGTAACAGGGAAGCAATAAGTATTTAAAAAGTGGAGATAGTTCTACATGAATCACTGTTGCAACTCCTGTCTCAAGGAGAGCTCAGCCGTGTACACAAAACTGAACTTTTTTACCACTAAATAGGTGCAGTTTGGACATGTGGGGAATGGAGATACGCTGTTTGGAGATGCTGCAAAGCAGCCACTGAGCTGCCACTGCCAACTGTTTTCTTCCGCGTCTGATTGCAAGTGCTCTTGGTTTGTGCCTTGACAAAAAAAGCAGAGAAGCCCAATTCAGGCAGAATTGAGGGCTCAGGCATTTTATTGGCACGGGTAGACTGACATCTGTCCTTGTTGGCTGTGTCTTCATCCCTCACACAGCATTGCCTGTGTCACCTCCCATGTCAAGGTGCCCTCACGGAGTAGGACATCCAGGGACCACACTAGATCAAGGAGATGAGGGTCCCAGATCCATGGGATTGAAGAGGAGTGTATGCCTGTAACATAGAGTTGAAGGTACCCCTACTTCACACTCCTACCAGCTTCTGGACCAGACAGGGCTCCTCAGCCCTTTCTCTTCCTGTCAGGAGCATGTCCCTTGTTTCTTCCTTCCTCCTTCTCCTTCCTGCCATTGGGATCCAACCCAACCTTTCCCTATGTGGCTCTACCTCCTGCAGGATGGTGCTACCTGTGCTCACCTCCTCCCGCAGACATGGCAGTGCCAGGAGTCCAGCAAAGTAAAAGCATGTTGAGGAGCCTGTGCTAGAGGAGATGGGGTTGTCCCAGGTACTACATGTGCTACGGTGGGTGTTAGCCCTGGTCTTCTCTGTCCTTCCTCCTGCCTTGCCAGGTGCCTTACAGATCTCCCCTTGGATTTGGTGGTCCAGGTCAGATCAGAGCACAGCACTGGAGGACCCAGAAGGGGGACGAAGCTCCCTTCCCACCATGTACCCTTGTTGATTAGCACACTGGCAGTGCCGTCACCTCTCCTGGCAGCACTCATATAAGGAGGCAATGGTATCAGAGCAGCCTATTTTGTTAGCCATTTTCTGTAAACTCTCTACAAAAGAGTCTACAGTCAGTGTCCTTTCACTCCAGGCAGCTGCCTGTTTTACCTGGTCTGAGGGTGCTCATGGTCATGGGTGGTCATGGGCTAGGAGCCTCCTGCCCATTCTGTGGCAATGACTGTATAAGCTGCACAGACTTTCAGGACTAAAACCATCTCCAGGAACTGACCCTGGCACTGTGACCTGCTGTGCAATAGGATAGCAAAGCATTTGCTTCTTGCTTTATGAGTAAGTGGGGCTTGGGATTGTGTCAGGCTGTGGCCGTGTACTAACCTGGCTGTGCCTTCCTTCCACAGGGAATGATCTCTTTCTGGTCGCAGTCCATGAGCTGGGACATGCGCTGGGTCTGGAACACTCCAATGATCCCAGTGCTATCATGGCTCCTTTCTACCAGTACATGGAAACACACAACTTCAAACTGCCCCAGGATGACCTCCAAGGAATTCAGAAAATCTATGGTGAGCAACACTATCCAGTCATCTACACTGAGCTCAAGCCTAGTGAGTATTTTACAGCCACAGACAGGTAGCCCCCAAAATGCTTGCAACCAGTGGGCTGGATTTCCTGCCATAGCTGAATGGGGAGCCGTTTAAAGCCCTTGATCCACAGCCAAATATCAGACAACTGTCCCAGTGGCAATATCTTTGCACAAGTCAGGATAACCAAACCTCTGTGATCTCACTGCTGCTCCATCCCTCACTATGTCCCCAATATCAAGGAGCACTAGAAAGGGAAAAACAGGCGGTTTGTCCATTAGGAACAGCCAGTGCAAATAGAGGGGAAGAATGCGAAGAACATGGAACATCAAGGAAAGGTAAAAGGTATTTATGCACTCATTTTTTCCTCCATATATAGAAGGTGGGGAAAAGAAGTTTGGATCTGCTTAGGGAACACTTTACTTCTTTTAATCTCCAGCTGAACATTGTTGTATAACGTGCCACAAAGATAAGGGCTCAAAGAAAAGAGAGAGGAAAGGAGGCAGAGGGATTATGGGAGAAAACCAAGGGGCTGCAGATGATGTGGTACCATGTGACAGGATCATGGATACCAGGGTGTGAGGACAGGGACTTTCAGAGAATTATTGCCTGAAGGAGACTCTGGGAGGAAGGGAGATGCAGGTTTTAGGAGCCACAGTCAAGGGGAGGCTGAGCTAGAAGATGCTAATGGTACAGTCTGTGGCAGCCCATGGAAAACATGTTTTGTCAAACATCCCTGATTCCATTCTTTGAGGAAAGTACAAGTTTGACAGAGAGGTTATTTCATAAATGTAGCACAGAGCAACTATGCTATGTAGCTATGCAACATTTGCCGCTGCTTGATGTCTGGAGTCAAATATTAGCTCCCAGTACCAGTAGAGCAGATATTATATGAATTAGACCTGAAAAAAGGTGTTTGTAAGGGATTGCTGCTGGGATCAGTGGCAGACCTGACACTAGTCAATGTTTGCATCAGGGATCTGCCAGTGAGTTTTAAATTACTTATAATAGAATTTGTGTCAAGACCTGTAAGACTCCAAAGCAGTACAGCAAGACTTCAGAGGTCTAAACTGTATGTCAATTGTTTGAGTCTGATTTTTTTTTTTTTTTTTTTTTTTGGTGACTGGAATGAGATTAATTTGTTCAAATGTAGATGCCTAAAGAAGAGAAATCTCTTCTGGGCTAGTTTCCCTGACTCCTGTCTGGGGAATGGGAAAAAAGAAGCATTTGTAGAGTGCAGTTCATCCTCACTGTAAGGCAGATATCCAAGTAAGGTCCAACATTTAAAATGGCTTGAAATACACCCAGGGGAACTGGCTTTTCCCATTAGTGCAGCTGAAGATTTCTCTTTATTGTTCATTACCAGGATGAAGTTGCATGGCAATTGTCCTATGGTATCATTTAATTATGCATACTTTAACGTAGTATATATTCAAATACTCAGGATAACAGAGACTCTGGATGGTTTTGAAATAAAGTGCTGGGGTAGTAAGTATTAAACTTTCATTAAATAACATACCTAAGTTTTCATTTTTGAAAGATGCTAAAATGTCATTACACTGTTTCTATTTTGAAATGTTCCTGTGAACTTTGACTAATCAGAAAGAAAAAAATAATCTTAATTTATCGCTGACAGTGAAAGTGCAATCAAGAAAAAATTACTGGTTTCTCTGTTTTCAGATACCTTTTTGGAAAGGAGCAGATAAGGAATTGACAGCCATACTTCTTCACATTTGTGGTTCAAGCCAGTATCAGCTGTGGCTGAGCTGGGGACTAGCACTCCCCCAGCACAGCTTGGGCAGGGACCCAATGCCCAGGGCTGAGCTGAAACGGGGCTCCTGGGCCCATGGGTGGGGGTGGAGGTACCTGGTGATGCTGGTCAGGGCCATTAAGACCTATTAGTGTCCTCTGGGCCCTGACAATTTGTGAGAGCACTGCACGGTGTCTTGTGCACAGCTATGACAGAACAGAGGTCTCCATACTGTACTGCCTATGGCTTGGCAGCAGCACCACTACACTTCCACTTATTTTTCACTTACATAGTGACATTAAACGTTAGCCACATACTGTGTTAAGATTCTCTGTATGCGATATAATATGCTTAAAATTTTAACTCAGCTTGAAAAAAGCAGTATGAATGAATTACTACCTCGTACAGGTAGTAATTAGGAATTACTTTTTTGACTATCATGGACTCACATGAGGCTCTTCTCTGAGGCCTTTGAACTGGAGTGGGTTGGGGATGGTGTTGGTGGTTGTAGAGATAACTAGTCCTGCAGGGAATAGAAGGAGCAGCTTCTGCAGTAGGAGCTTTGATTCCCCAGGTAGAGATTTTGGCCCTTAGCACAGAGTTACAGTCCAAAAACTAAAGTTTAGTTTAAAACTAGGTTTTACTCTTATGGTTCACAAAGAAAGGATGGAAAATGCAGGTTATGTTTCTCCCTGGAACCGGCGATATGAGAGCAGATCCTTTCATCTGAGCTTCTTACAACTGAGAAGGGACTGCTGAAATATCCTTCTTGTAGCTTTAGCAGGAACATTCAACTAATGTGTTTTATTTCCACAGTGCCAGTCTGCTTTGTTGTGCCTTGGGAATGCCAAATGCCCATCTACCAGAGCACCTGTCCAAAAATCAAAACTTCCTGCTTTCTTGCTGCTTTGACATTCTCTACAGTGCAGCAGCATGTGCTCAATACGTATTATTCAGGAACCTACTATGCAAAATAAGTCATAGAGCCAGAGCCACTGCCTTGCCTGTAGCATCCTTTTTTAAAAATAAATTCAATTAAAACTTCTAATTTTTCATTCCACTGAAGTTGCTAGAACAAAGAACAGGGGCTCTACTAAAGCTTAAGTCCATTTTGTCTCCTTCTTTTGGGAATGATGCGTTTCAAATGTATTTTTATGTTGTATCTGTGTTTATCCATTAGAAAAGAAATATGTCTAAATATGTCATATAATAATTTGTTGAATTATTAAGTTATTTTCTGCTGGATTTATTTCAAAACTCACCTAAAGAGACAGTAGGTGATGTGAACTCTTGTTTGTGCTTCGTGCTGGTTAGTATAAGGACAATGTTTAAAATGTTATTTCCACTTATAAGCTAATGATGAAAAGGCCAGCAGCTCACCGTGTGTGACAGGGTAGACTGTAAGACAAGTCAGCAGTATTTCCATCTTCTGATAGGTGCTTCTTGTAGCAAGTTCCTTGACAAAATGAGGGAAATATCATGACTGTTCTTTACATGTCTTTTTCAGAAGGATATCTCCCACTGTACTTATGTGCCCATGTCACAAATGAGATGCCCAGGAAGGAATTAAACTGGAAATAATACCATTATGTAGGTCCCCTGGATATCCTGTTGACTGCCTCGTTTTGCTAGTGTTGAAGTCAGGGCTGCATGCAGCTACAGTGCAGATGGGGAGACATACTCAGCCATGGCCTTGTCACACAGCCTGAACTGGTCATCCTTCAGCACTGGTTCTCCTGTTCTTCACGTCCTGCTCTAAGTACCCTTTTGCAGTAGACTGTGAAGCAGCCTCTCATGTTAGGAGTGACTCTTATGACACTATGCCTGGGGAGCAGAGGGGTTGACATGATGTGCAGGGAAAACTCACATTCACATGGATGCTTGGAGCTGGTAAACCAGGCCATTACCTTCAAGGCCCTTTCAAAGCCTAAGGTCACAAAGGAAAAGTCTCCTAATCACTCAAAGATAGACCAAATCATTAAGCCTGGAAACAACCCCAAGTCTCACTGAGGACGTGTCAACCTCACAAATCTTTTCTGCAGCTCAAGAGGAGAGCTCCCAGTCAGTGTACATGCTGCATCCCATGAGGGCTGAGGTCTAGGGTGGTCATGAAACCACACCAGCCCCTGGCCAAGGAGCCAGCTCTGACATCCAGGAACAGGGGTTCAGCAGGGCACAGTGTCTATGAGCAAATAGCACCTTCTGCTGGCCTCATTACTCCTGTGTAGCAAGCACGGGTTCGTAACCTCCCTCACCTTTTCCCAATGGCGGCCCATAGAGCCATCCCAGATCCTTGTAGCCTACATGTATGGCTGCATGAGATGGCTTGTGATGAAACAGCAGAAAGACCTGATGCAAAGTGCTCCACATGGTGACACTGCATTGTGAGTGGGACCATCAGAGCAAGGTTTGCTGTCCTGCAGGACCTGGAAACATTAGGCATAGGACTGTTTTCCGATAGTGTCCTCTTGAACGTGGGAAGAGAATAGAGTAATATCCAAGACCTTATCTATAGAAGCTGCAAGATCTGGAACTTTTGGATCCATGCACCATGGTGCTGTGCTCGTAGGAAGGCAGGGGAAAGAAAATGCACAGCAATAGGAGAGCTGGAGGGATCTGCCCTGGTGCCACATCTCTGGCATGTTGCAGAGATACCAGACTCCCTCTCTATGTTGCATCCCTTCATTTGCACCTTTCCTTCTGTCCAGAGACTGTTGGACCCAGCAGGAAATACCAGACTCCACCTCTGGTGCATCCACTGAGTCTCACCTGCCGTATGCCAGGTCTCCATTCCCATTCCTCTGAAAACAGGCAGGGAGTAACCGCCCGGTTCCCGGTGCTGTCCTTGGGGTCCACCTGACACCTGGAGGACCCTGCCAAGACACAGGCACTCACCCATGCCCACATCAGCCCTGGAGCTGCACACATTGTGTGTGAGAGGAAGGACCTGATCATGTGGATCAGCTGCCTCCTGATGAAGGGAGAGCTGAGGGGGAGCCCACATCTCTTGGGAGGTTTCTCAGCTGATGGAGAAACACTGCTTTATGTTACGGCTGGGCATGAAATACTCCTCTCATCCTACAGATCTTTCTGAGTATAAAAAAATGTTCTCTTTTGCAGTGGAGCAGATGTCAGGCGGCTTAAAGTTTTTTGAGAGGGGAACTGGGCTGCAAGTCCCACAGCTGGAGCATCTTGCAGAGCCCCAAACTTTCATCTTTTGCCTGTCTAAGTCTGGGAATTTTGCATCCAGTTTTCTTGCACCCAAAGCAGAGGACCCAACCTCAAGGTGAATCGCCTCATTACAGAGCCCAGGAGAGCATTCCCTTTGGCTTAGAGCAAGGATTTCAGCCATGGATGCTTGTCTTCCAGGTGAATGCTCTATCACCTGGGTGGCAGTTGGTCATTCAGAGGAGAATGTCTATGTGAGAAGGGCTCAAGAAACCCTTCCTGCCGCCCAGTGATGATCACGGGGGCCTCGACTGCCCAACTGTTGGGTATGCTGTGGGTCCTGGGGCTTGTTCTGCAGACTGTAGTGCACTGTGGCAAGGATACCCAAACTAACTGAAATAGCTCATTCACTTCACTGCTGAAGTCTAACCTCAGAAGTGCTCTGTGGACAGGTTTACCAAGCGAGCAAGGGAAATGAGTCCTTCCTAAGTTCTGAGCTGTTATGGATGGACTGTCTCTTGTCCCTGAGATAGCTTCTTGGCAGCTAGCTCTTTTAATATGAACCGGGACCTCTCTCCACTGTCCTGGAGTCTGCAGAGCAGCCAGGTGGGTTTCTCTCACTCTCCCAGGCTCATTTGGACCATATATTTTGATTTGAAACTGAGGAGCATTTCCTGTGTACCTGAATAGCTGGTACAGTCCTGCAGAAACATGCAGGCAGCTCAGCTCTTTACAACCAAAAAACCCCTGTATGTTATTCAAAAGTGTAACTAACTGCCTGCCTGTAGTCTGGATGATAGTTTTATTCTTGGAGTGAATGTTAAGAAGATAAAGACAGGCCTTTGTTTGCAGGTGGATCGTTATCATCTCCCCTGATCTGAAACTAAAAGCGTCCTCTGTACTGGCAGGCTTGGAGAGCCGCCTGGCTCGTGCAGAGCTGGCTGTGACGGATGCTGAGCCATGCAAGATGCTGAGCCTCCAGGCAGGTGTTGTGCAGTTGA
The DNA here is from genome assembly GCF_965638725.1 of Aptenodytes patagonicus. Lineage (NCBI taxonomy): Eukaryota > Metazoa > Chordata > Aves > Sphenisciformes > Spheniscidae > Aptenodytes > Aptenodytes patagonicus. The sequence goes on from NC_134962.1 coordinate 16,533,539, forward strand.
GGGAACACTCTGTCAATAGCCAGGAGGACAGTACAATTATATTTTGTCCTCAACTATCGACACAGTGGCTCCTAAATGCCTCCTCTCTCTGTGTTATCTTCACAGGTCACCTTGGTATTCAGATGGTCTGCGACAGAGGAAGCATGAAGGGAGGAGGCTAAGTGCCAGTGGCGGAAGTCACACTCTGAAGGTGATCTGCTGTGACCCAAAAGCTTTCTGACATTCTTTGCCTTGGTTGTGATAGAGAGGAAGAAAGTCTTCTTCTCCACACAGTGTCTGTAAAGTCCCAGCAAGTTGCTTCCCTCCAGAACGTAGAGTTTCCAGCTCCAGGAGGTTTCTTACCTGCTTCCCATGTGGAAGTGGCTGCAGGTTCAGCCCTGGGGGTGGGTTCGGCTCCAGTGCTGGGATCACACGCAATAACTAGGTGACCGGGTTCAGGCCCAATTGCAGATCCATGCAATAGCCTCTCTCACTTAATTTTTCTCTCAATGAGATTTGCTCTGACTGATTCTCTGAAGTTGCTTGGAAATGTAGTGATAGAGGCTGTGATTTGCGCGCGATACTGCCTGGTTAGTTATATCAGTGGTGGGTGTAATCGGTTCCTGTAGTAAATACCAAGGTGCCGGCATCTCTTAAGTAACTCTTTGTTCACATAGTCATCTCTGCTGCTGATAAACCTGTTATATCTGGCCTTTAGCCATCTGTTTTGGAGGCAGATTACTGTGATGAGATTCTGGAAATAGTAATGACTGGCAAACTATATAGGGTTTATTCATTCTGCTTTCATGCCAGGTTGTGCTCTGAAGTGGCTTAGGTCTTACGAGATAGCATCTTTCTTCAGCAGTGGACAGACTGTGCTTCTGCTTTCCGTCCCCCTAACTGTAGACCAAATTCTGCCTGCCTAGCACTTGGACCCAAGGCTTTTCATGTTGTATGTGTGCTCCTCTGCTCTTTGCACGTGTATAACTGTAGGATTACCTTCCACCTTTAGCTGTAAGTAAGTCCACCCTCACTCAGTGATGAAGCAAAGGCAGCAATTAAAAATAAAAATGCAATCTGTATAACTACAAGAGGAGACAAGACTGCAATCAGGATAAATTAGAAGGCCCAGAATGCATAAAAACAAGAGAAGTGAAAGATAGCAAGGAAAAATCCATGGCTAGAAGGGAAAGACAGTAAGAGGAATATTTTAAGTAAGTGAAATGACAAAGTCTGCATCCAAGCAAGTTGTAGTACCACCTGCAAAATGCATGGGAAGCCTTGTCAGTGCTGGGTACCTCCTTCAGAGCAATATGCCAGCGCTAGTTTGGCCACTGCAAGCAGTGAGTACGTATGGTAGCCCAGCTTCCATTGTTGGTCCTGACTTACAATCTCTTTCCACGGCTTTAGCAAATGTTTTAGTTAATGCAAATCTCTGGTTCACCTGAATCATTGCTGATTTGCACCATCCTGACCACAGTGGGTACAACTGTTTCTGCCTTGCAAATTTAACTGCATTCTGTTTCAGTGGCATCTTAGGGCTAATTAAAACCTTTGCACCGGTCCCCTGGGTTGTGGGTGCTATTTTAACTTTCCTCTTCTCTGCAGAAGACTATGACAGACTTTGGGCACTTAAGTTGACCATGAGAGAGTTGAACATGACTGCTGTCCTGCAGCAGGGGCAGGGCAGGCTGTAACCTGGTATATGAGTGGTCCTCACTTGTGAAGAGAGAGTGAATCTTTAATAACTCCAATCATGCATGAGATGTTAAATTTCTGGTGTATGACCAGAATACTAGAGTCCCTATTCTGCACCTTACTATCAGATTCTATGTGTCTTTGTGACCCATCAGACTCATTCATCATAATTTTCTTTAGATATTACTCCTGTCTCACCCTTTTTTCCTTTAAAAGAGAGGGGGGAAAAAAATAATGTCATGTCCTCATCTTACTGCTCATGGTCAACTCTATAGAACTCTATTCTTGCTCTCTTCTCCTTTCAAAGTGTGGAGTTTTTGGCTTGTTATTTCTGGAAATCCAGAGCTGCTGTTGATTTGGGTATCTCCATCCGTTTGCTGTGTCTGAGAAGCAGAACCGCCCCGACTTGGCAATCACTCCCTTTCACACTCTGTGTCTTTCCAGCGAGCAGTTTGAATACATAACACACCATGACTTCTTGGGTCCCTCCCAGACAATTCCCTCTGACAGCAGGTGTGCCTCTCTGCATTGCAGATTGCTACGTATCTCACCCTGTTTAAAGGCAACAGTGCTCCTTGGAGTCCTCCTTACAATCATGTTGTGAATTTCTTTCTAGCTGCCTCTCACAACACGGGGATCTATCCTGTGCTGGAACTGGTGGTGGTCTTCTGCAAACTACCAAGTATCTGTTTAATGAAATTGCTCCACTGTATCAATTAAACTGACCACCAAAGAGGCTTTTCTGATCCATATATGGCAAGAGAAATGCATCTCTTGTTTGGTCAGTGCACGGCAGCATTAGCCTCTTGCAAAGGGGAGGGAACGAACAACTACACCTCTCGTGCTTCTGTAGCAACATGCTATAGTCTCATTTAGAAAGATGATCCTTGTATCAGTTTGTTGGCAGGGGAATCCTATCATGTAGGACATGGATTAGAGTTTTTTTCAATGTTATTTACAAAACGCATCCACTCAAAGCCATGTGGATGGCAGCACAAGAGCAAAAGGATCACACTGCAGTTTAATGAGACCTGCAGTGTGCACTAAGTCATTGCTTAGGAAGTCAAGATTTACCTTTCCTTAATGCAAGCATTTCCTGTCTTCACCAAGCATGTAAATTGCTGGTTTTCAAACTTAATTTATTCAGATACTATAACTGGCACCAAGTGCCATTTTTGGCAGCCAAAACAGGTTACCAGTTTCCTGCTTCTTTAGTTCGCCTAAGCAGGAGTTGAACACTGTGCTCCCACGTCCCATCTGAACAAACCAGAACCTGAGCTTTCTTTGAGTAAGATCTGTCTGGGACCTCTTTCCCCATTCCCATCCCTTCCCCTGCAGCATATCCCACTGTACCAACTCAATCTTATCTCCATGAGCTTTCCAGCCTGAACCAGAAGTGCCAGCTAGCGTGCCGCTTGTTGGAGGAGAAGCCTTTGCACGGGCCATGTGCTTCACACCACAATAAGTTGTCTATGGCTGTATTAGCAAACAATGTCTGTGGCTGCTAGCAAGAATAATAGTAGCACATCTGTAGATACAGCAGTATTTAGGGATGGTGTTGAGTAAATAGAGTGCTGAGGACTTGACACGCACTCTGTATGCATTTTGGAGAAAGGGCTGGTTATTGTGGATTAGCTCTAGCTGTGTCCTGTGATGCCTTTTTGCAGCTGCAGTATCCCAGATGCGCTCCAGAAGTGCATCTTCAAGTTTAGCTTTGTCCAAAAAGAATGCATTTCATGAACTTCAGTGTGAATCAAAGCACAGAAATTGCAAATGACGGAGCATCTCTTCAAAAGCACACTCCTGAGCTGAACTGAAACACTAGTGTAGATGCACCCGTATTGCCTGGCTAACAAGGGGGTCCAACCCTCTTGCTCCTATGACAGGCAATGTCTAGAGACCTTTGCTGCATACCATTTGGGGAGAATTCACAGATCACTAGCAGTAGCAGTATCACAGTTTGGGAATTTTATTTAAAAAAGAACTTTATGGTCTGCTAAGATACTGGGCACTGAACAGCTAAGAATGGAGGGGGATGAGAAATACATAGTATCAGTATAATATTTTTATCTGTTTCATATAGGCAGCTTTCCAAGAATAATTATCAACAGAGAATCCTCATCTAAAGGACTTCTGTGAGCAATATTTGACGACTTCTATTAAAGTTCTGGAATAAAAGTAAATAAAAATAGTTGCTAATAAAAATTGCATATGGCACAAAATATCACATTATGAGGACAAGTCACCTTGAAGAAATATAATGATCCATTTGAAAAGCTTTAGAAAAGAGCTGTAAGAGTAAGTCTCAAGATCTTAAAACCAAAAGACATTGCAGCAACAGGCAGAAGGAATGGGTCTATTTAGCTCATTAAGGAGAATTTTGAAAGCATCCTCGTCAAGATCTGTAAATGATTAAATGTTGAGACACTAGAGATAAGAAAAAAAAGCTGCACAAACTCAGACAATAGGTAAGGCACAGACTTTAGCAACGACAGGGCTTAATCATTGGAACAATTTGCTGTACATTATAGAGGATTTTCTATGGCTTGAAATCTGGAAAATGTGCTGTATCCTGCACAAACCACACCAAGTTTCTGGCCTGGTACTGCAGGAAGTTGGACTATATTTTCTAAGTGGTGCTTTCTGAACATAATATCCATGAAACCTACACAGAAGGTTCTTACCGTTACAACCTTAATAACAATTAAATATGATGGCTTTCTCTGATGACTTCTTTGTCACTAGCTGTGACGATTTTCATTAACCCAGTCACCCTCCCAGGATGTGTTAAGCACTCATTCATTATAGGATCCCTTTGAAAATGTAACATTTAAGAGCTAAGTTGACATGGGGACTTGGGCACCTAGCCACCATGTTAGGCAGCATAGTTCAAAATGTTTGTCTGCAAAAGTCCTCTTCTAATCCCATGGGTGCGTAGCCTCCATGGGTATCTAAATCCTTACTCATTAATTCCTTCTCTGGGTATGGGCAAGGCAATCGCCCACAACAGGGTAACTCTCTTTCAGCTTGTGAGGATGAGCCTTGTCCAGTGCAAGTGTTCAATAATAACAGCTGGTGTGAAGCACATCAGCAGTGATGTTGAACCCCTAAAACAGTGAGACTGATATAGCAACCATGAAAGTCAGTCCCCATTCTGCCCACTGGTGGAGGTTTGTCCTGCAATCTCTCTACATAGCCCCTTCAAAAGCACCGTTCAGAAAGAGATTGAAACTGTAATCCATGCAAATAAACAATCAAATCCCATTTGATTACATCAGGTACAAAACTTGCCAAAATCTCTTGCTTCTAGTAGCCTTCTGCTTATTACCATACTAACTTGTGGCCTTCTCTCAGAAGCAACAAGAAATCTATGACTCTTAATTAGATTTGGTCCAGATTTTATCACTAACTGTTAATGAAATTGTCCTATGGCAGAGTTAGTCTAAAAGCAAACCTCTGCTCCAAGTGTGTCACCTGTATTTTTATAACTCTTAACATTCCTGCAGCCTTGTCAGATCTCAAAGCTGAGCTGGGTAAGGATTGAAGGGGAGGGCTGTGCTTGTAGGGGGCATCATTTGAATGAGAGCATGGTCCCTTATCACGGCTGTTCATCAGAGTTCCCATAGTGTTCTGAAAGCAAAGGTTGGTGACTAAACTGTAATAAAGTAATTGCTTTCTAATTTCTAAATTCCCTTGCAGTTCCCCTTAGATTGTTTTTCAATCACTGGTTTTCACACCCTAACTTTTTCTGGTTTTGCTTTGTTTTGTTTTGTTTGTTTGTTTATTTTAATGGTCTACTAAACATTTCTATTCAAGGGTCATTTCTATTCAACCTTTCATTTCAGTTGGGAACATGATTGGTGTGGCTCCTCCTTCCTTTTAGCTCCAGCCTCCTTGGGAAGACCTACAAAAACATACTGGCTCTCCTTCAGTTCTTATCGCTCATCTGTTTTGGGACATCTTTCACGTGTGGATGCATCTCGTTCTGCTCCCCATTTCTAGGGAATGAGCTCTGCATAAGGAGTATGTAAATTCCTGGCAATGCTATTCATCCAGCCTGTTGCCTTTTAAAACCTACGAGGGAAGCACAGAAAATTCAAACTTGTCCACTTTGCTAAACACTTTTCTTTTCACTTCTAGGTCCTCCTGTTGAGCCCCTGGAGCCAACCAGGCCTTTACCGACTCTTCCTGTTCGCAGAATTCACTCCACTTCAGAAAGAAAACATGAGAGACAGCCAAGACCTCCTAGTCCTCCTCTGGGTGATAGGCCATCTCCTCCTGGCACGAAACCGAACATCTGTGATGGCAACTTTAACACCGTGGCTCTCTTTAGAGGAGAAATGTTTGTTTTCAAGGTACTAAGAATTCCTCCTTACCCATGAGTCTTTCTTTAGTTTTATTGCTGGAAAAGATTAATAGAAGTATAAGGCAGTGAGATTTGAAATGTCTGTGAAAATAGCTCAGTTCCTCTGAGGCTGATGAATGAGCAGTATTAGAAGGAAATGTAAGCAGATATTGGCTCTGTAATATTTGGAAACAGTGCCTGATGGGATTCACAAAACGCCTGGACAGCCTGTGCACCAAAATGTGAACTGGATGCACTGGCAGAGAATTCAGACACCATCAAGCTCAGAGAGGCGCCACCTGTAAAGCCAGAAAGCAATGCCAGTTCCTAACCAGGGATTAAGCCTCGTTGCCTCCAGAGACGGCACGCATCGAACCCTGGGCTTCAGGGAGCACTCAGTCTACCTGAAGCTCTTGGGGAGTTTGAGTCAACCTTGTTTGTAAATTACAGCCAGCGAGGAAGGAGAGGCTTTGCTCAATAACCCATGTTAGAGTGCCTTGCATATGGAAACCTATGGTCCCATTCCCAAAATACCTGTAGCTTTCACTCTGCCCAATGGCTATGAATGTGGAGAGGGATATATTGAAGGTCATTAAATGGACAAACCACATCAGTGGCAGAAAATGCCTGAACTGAAAATAGTTGAAGGCTGGGACAGCATCTGGGAGAAGTCTCACAGGCTCTGTCCTGAGCATCCACTATGGCTTTAACTAATGATCTCATATCTAAAGGGATATTTAATAACTCCTTTGTGCCTTTGGATGTTGTGCACTTCACACAGTCACCAGGTAATGTTAAGGCTGTATGGCTCTCCTGGGGTCTGATAGTTGAGCACCAGTTGTACCAGCACAAGTGACACCTCAGTGACAAGACATGCAGAGAGGTCGCTCACAAATGAGTTCATAACACTTATAACTGTGGACTTGCTTCCCCCTGCTCCTTTTTCCTCTCCTTCTTTCCACCCTTTTTCACAGCACCAGCAATCAACTTCTCACCCTTTTGGCTGCCATCTTCCCCACGAAGCGTTTCCCTCACTGAAGACAGTGTTGGGCTGGGTTGGAGCTGTCATCTAAACCAGGACTTCTGTCTTTAATGGTTACGGGGCCTAGGCAGGGATTAGTAATGCTTGATGCTGGACGCCCAGCCTGATTTGACTGCAAGATAAAAATAGTCAGTCTGAAGACGCTTCTGGTTTTCTCAGGATCGCTGGTTCTGGCGTCTGCGCAACAACCGAGTGCAGGAGGGCTATCCCATGCAAATTGAACAGTTCTGGAAAGGCCTCCCCGCAAAGATTGATGCAGCCTATGAGCGGTCTGATGGAAAATTCGTTTTCTTCAAAGGTACAGTACATTTCAGTACAAGCCTACCACACTTGCCTCACATCACACTCTTACGGCATGAAGATGGGGAAAACAGGTACGGTGCATCCTTGTCCTTTTCCAAGGGGACACTTCATGCAGCCTCTAATCCTTAAAATATAGCTTAGTGTGGGGCTGGCCCTGCCAGGACAATCTCTGTATAAAGCGGATATTCATTAGTGGAAGTTGGCTTTCATGTGATGATAACAAGAAATAGCTCCTATTTCCCAGGGAGTGTCAGTCTCCTGCCTATCTCCTTGAACATGTTTCGGCAAGGCATTAGGGCCTCTCCAGGTATAGGGCACCCCCAAACCACATTTCTGGGCAATTGTCTCCTAAAGAAACAAAACGACCAACCTTATGCCAGGGCCCACATTAGCTCCTTGCACTGTGACAGTGTCTGAACAGGATCCTGTAACTTGAGAGCAAGTTGTAAGCAAGGAAGAGTGGCTGGAAAGCATCGGCATGCCCCCATAGAAAAACACAGTACCTGGTCTTCTGAATTTATGTCTGCAGCTTCAGTCCCTCAGCTCAATAAACTGTATTAAACCTTGAGAAGGCTCAGAAAAAGGCAAAAGAAATTATCAAAAAGTATGGGCTGACCTCCTGCAAGGAATGAGGGATGCCAAAGACAGGGTATGAGAGAAGTCTTTGAAATCATGACTGGCCTAGAGAACATAAATGGGAAAGGGTTGTTTAACATTTCTTCCAAAACAAGAGCTGAGGAGCAGCAAATGAAATCAGGAGGTTTCAGGTGCAAAATGAAGAGGAGGAGCAGCTTTTTCACTTACACAGTTAAGCCCGGAAGTCCTCAACATGCTGTGGTTCATTGTGGCTATTTTACATTTATATTGATTCAACTACTAATTAGACAAATCTGTTTGTTTGTGTCCCCATTCATCTCTAGGAGATAAATACTGGGTTTTTAAAGAAGTGACAGCAGAGCCAGGCTACCCACACAGTCTGGTGGAGCTGGGGAGCTGTCTCCCCCGGGAAGGCATCGACACGGCTCTGCGTTGGGAGCCAGTAGGCAAAACCTACTTCTTCAAAGGCGACAGGTACTGGAGGTACAACGAGGACAAGAGAGCAACAGACCCAGGATACCCAAAGCCCATCACTGTGTGGAGAGGAATCCCTCAGGCTCCACAGGGAGCTTTTATCAGCAAAGAAGGCTGTATGTATCTGCAGTCATTACGCCTGTTAGATCAGTAACAGCTTGTCTACCCTGGGAGTTGGGTTGTTGGACGTGGGGTATTTTGAATATTTCCTGAGATAGGAATCAAGTCTCAGAAGTTCTAGGGTCACACTGACACCTGCAAGCACCTGCAGTCTGAGGTCCTTCCTGACCCTCATCCCAACCCATGTACCTCCTCAACTGCGAAACCACATTATCACAATGCCAGCTCCGAGGGATAGGAAGGGGACTTTTTTTCTGGTTTTGCTGTCACAACAGTCCCTACCTGAGTTTTCCTGGGCCCTGATTGTGAGGATGCCATAACTTATATTTTTCCTCCTAGGTTCTTACCTGTAGCTAGCTCAGTCACTCTGTTACAGGCTCCAACCTGCCTGATGTACTTTGAAGTTAGCCATGCTCTGAGTAGGGGGGCTGGACCTCCAGAGGCTCCTTCCAACACAGTTCTTTCTCTGATTTGAAGATTTCTTCCTCTTCTTCCAGTTGGGGAAAGAACTAACAGAAGGGGCTCGTGCCGTTGAGGCCGTGTTTAAATTTGGGGCTGTGGTGGGAGACAAGGGCTGAGCTAGGCTGGAGGACTGCAGTGAGAGCCAGCCAAGCTGGAGGACAGATGAAGGGGACCCGATGCTTTCACCACTGTTCCCTTCTCCTTTTTTCTGTTTGTTTTTTTTTTTTTCCCTAATCACTTGAGAGCGATTAGAAAAGGAGTCATCTGGGGAGATGAGGGGTACTTCAGACAACATGTAGCCTTTTATTAGCAGCAGGACAAGACTGCTCCTTAACAAAGGCCAAATCTTCTGGATTCTGTGGCCAAAAGGAGCAGCATCTGCTCCCTCAGGCTGGGTGAAGAGAAACTTTAAGTATTCTTCCAAACACTATCCCACCCAGGCACACACTGTCATTCTGCAGATTGTGTTAATTGCTTGGTAATGATGAGCACGTATTTACAGGTGCTTTAGTAAAAAAATAACTCACTGCAGAACACTTACTTTAAAGTTAGTTAGGTTTGGGTTTTTTTATTCACAGCTTGTCTTAGCCAAGGGGAGTGGTGCTCTGTGGGCAACATTGCACCCCCAAGCTAGGGTTATGGCTTCTCCTTTAAATCCTAGCTCCAGAACCACCTTCACTTTTCGATGGTTTTGGGATGCCCTGGATGAATGTGTTTTATTGGCCCAGGCAGCTACCACCTCCAGCCTTTCAGGCTCTCTGAACATCCTCACACAAGCACAGCTTATCAAGTTGAAAATGGTGTGGTGAGAAATCTTCTCTGTTTTGTCTCCTAGTTTATACCTACTTTTACAAAGGGAAGGAGTATTGGAAGTTCGATAACCAGAGGCTGAGTGTGGAGCCAGGCTACCCCAGGTCAATCCTCAAAGACTGGATGGGCTGTAACCAGAAGGATGTTGAACGAAGCAAAGACAGACGCCTCCCCCATGACGATGTGGATATTATGGTGACAATAAACGATGTGCCTAGCACTGTAAATGCAATCGCAGTTGTGATCCCTTGCATTTTGTCTCTGTGTATCCTTGTCTTGGTATACACGATCTTCCAGTTTAAAAACAAAGAGGTGCAGCAAAATGTTGTGTATTACAAAAGACCTGTCCAGGAGTGGGTATGACACAGCCCGCTGCACATTTCAACTCATTGATCTGATGAGGACTATGGACAAAAAAAAAAAAGAAAAAAAAAAATGCATTCAAAAGCCTACCAAACAAAACTACTTCAGTGACCTACAAGTTTTGGACAGCCTGGGACCGAAAGAAGCCGTAAAACTGGAAAAAATACAGGCAGCCTTGCAGCGTGGAGCCTCTTTCCTTCTTACTGCCTCAGTTGCGTGTCTTGGTGTGCCATCCTCCACAGGCTCACTCTGCTAACATCAGAGTCTTCAAGACAGGTTTCAACTGACCTGGGAAACTTCCTTCAGTTCCCTGCACCAGTGCTCCCTGTTAAACCCAGCATTCTCCAGTGTAGCTAAACCACCTCTGAACAGAACCATTTTTTTAATAGCTGTCTCATAAATGAATTAAGATCATGAAATCTATGAACAAGAACAATTCAGTATCGTAAGCAGAAGACATTCTGATGCTGAACCATTCTAAAAGATCTTCTTAGTTTATTACAAAATCCAGGGAATTTCCTGGATACAATTTTCCAATACCTGCTGGTCAGATGTTTTGTACATTCATAACTAATCAACGCTGCCACTCAGCACAGTGCATGAGGAACCACTAAGCACTCAAAGAGGTAAATGAGTGCAGAGCAGAAGCTCAAGAAGCACCAAACCAGACACCATGTTACCTGGCAACATCAAGCCCTAGATTGGGACAATCTGAAGACAAAGTAATTGGGTCTAAAAAAACCAATAATGGGAATACATGTTTTTGTTTTGGGAGCCATTCATGAAAGAAATATTTAAATGTCATATGATGTTGTTTTGAGCTCCCATCAGCAAGAAACAATGAACCAATGGTTACCGATATACTGAAAAATATGTATAGACGTAGACTGCACTCTGCCCCTGTTAAGATGCTGGGAAAAGATGAATTGTTGTTATGTGGCATGTATAACTAGATTGTGGAATTTGTATGTTGGGTTTCAGGAGAATGGAAATGTTTGTTTGGAGTGAGATCGTCATTATATTTTGCTGAAATAGTCAAGCTACAGTAAGAATTAGGCCTGTTTATAAAACTAAATCCAATCCCTGTAGATGTTACAAACATTGTATGCCTTCGAAATTTGTGTTTTGTTTTTGCTCACTTCTTCACAGGCAAATATTTGGCAAGGACCAAAGGAAGCATGCCACACAGTAGAATGAGCTCATCACTAGCCACATTTGACAGACACATAAAAATCAGGTAAAGGCTAGATAAATATCTGAACTTTCGGCTAGCAACTTTTCACAAGTCTCTTCCTACAACAGTAGCTTCTGCTTATCCCTCTTACAGTTGTGAATGGTTTAGGATGTTGTGTCCTAACCACAAACTTAGTCCATTTTGTTGTTGATGCTGATATTTCTACCATGTTAAATAAGAGCGGAAGAAGAGTTTCTTGCAATTCAATGGTGAAGTCCAGCGCTGTACAGAAGTGCCATTCATGTAAGCATATGAACTGCTTTGCACGCTCACTATAAGGAATAGGTGATTAGCGTAAGCCCTCTGCCTATAACTGAAATTTATTCAGTGCAATGGAAGCGCAATACACAGAAATGTCCAGTTAGTATAGAAAAAGTACAGCTTTGTAATGTCCGCTATAAAAAAAAAATCCAAGGATGACAAACATGCTAAAAATATTCCTAATTGCAATGATGAGGAATGAAGAAGCAGAAAGATTGTTAGCATTCTGAATTTCTAACTAGTGCTCAAATATTGCTATGGTGAAGCACGATAGACAAATAGATACTTCTAGTGAAGCCCACTAGGACTGCATAACACGTGGTCTCAAACTGTATTTTGTCCTTCATAATTGATTTCCATAGCCAAGCTGTTTATTGTGTTTAAACATAAAAAAAAAATATTACAAACATATTACAAAGTGAGAAGCTAGTAGATGCAAAACTTTGAACTTTAGTGAAAAAATGTGATAATGTCTCATGATGGGTGAAGGAGTGCAAAGGACCAAATGAAATCGGAGCTACTAATTAGACACCCCCCACACATGCTACTCCGTATGTTGCTATGTGTACTATATATGTGGTAGAATGCACACTATGAACGCCACAGCCACATGGCACATCGAACTCATCTGTACGCTGCCATCTCTTCTGGGACTGTGACAGCCCAAACCTTTGAGCAACTTCCAACAGCCATCATTAAAAAAAAAAAAAAAAATTTACAACCTAGAGAAATGCCTGGTGTTGTTTGTATTTTTTTCCTCCTGCCCTAAGGCAGATTTCTGGTCTGTTCAAAACCCTACACTGAGTAACAAGCTGTACAGGCAGCACAATGCCTGGGTCTGTAGCAAGCTGAGCCATTTCCTCAGACAGCCGCGTATTGCCTTGCGGAGCCAGGCGCCCCACTGCAATAAGGCAAGCTGCCTGCCCTATATTGCCAAAATTCAGCCTTCCTCAGAGAAGTGCCACTTCAAAGAACCGGAGAAATAGTTTGGTGCCTTTTCTAACTGCTTCGTAAGTGGCTCCTCGTGCAGATATTACATATTTGAGCTTTCCAGGGGTGTGAGGTATTTCTGTAGGTGTTTAAGGGGCTGAGAAACAGCCCTCTACAGGTACAAGTGTTGGCACTGGGGGGGGGCTGGTGCAGGTAGGTGAGCAGTTGACCAGCTTCCCCCGAGTACAATCCCATCATTCACACCGCTATCATATCTCTTTTGCTAAGATTAGCACCTGTGCAGTCCTGGGATGACCTGGATCCAGGCACAAGCCATCAGTATTCATGTAAGGGATAGTTCCTTAATATTCCTACACCTGAGCTCTTTGCTGGGATCCTGTATTATGCTACAGAAACACAGCACCTGATCAGCGGAGTATCGACTTGGTCTGCCTCCCATCAGCGTGGCTAAAGCATCTCCATGGACAGGTGGCCATGTTCCAGTTCCTGTCCAGAAATGCAGCACCAGGACATATTGCCACCACAGGGGAGCAGGGAACAGCAGTGCTTATTCAACTCTAATCCCATAAGCAGGAGGCTCTTCTAGGTGTGCTCCTGGCGTGATACACACCACCCTGCTGTACAGGCCATTTGTACAGCCAGAGGGGAGTCCTGGCACATGTTTACCTTGAGCGCAGCAGTTGCAGCCCCTCTGGTGAGCAGCCCACTTACATACACTAGACTGCACTCAGCATTCTACCTCCCCCCCCCCCCCCCGCCTTGGTTTTTGACTACTTCAAATAATTTCATCACCAGTAAAGTAGGCTCACTTTTCCAGGTAAGTTAGAAATGTGCTGGGATACACCATCACTACAGTCAGAACAGAGGTGGTCCTCCACTCTAAGAAGGATTAGTTGTTCCTAACTTGTAATTAGTCATTAAACCTCAAGGGGATCTCCCATCTCACACCATGAGGACTCAGGTTTTTAAAAACCTCTGTGAAGGACCCTGACAAAAGTTTTTGGACATTAAAGCACACTATGGCAGCCAAAGCTACACACCCTATGACTTCTTCACTGAACCTTGAGTTGCGAGACATTCATTCCTCCCTCAAAACCTCTGGACAACTCTTCTCCATCCTGTCACATTCATCCCAGGGCTTGATTCCAACCTTTCTCATAGTATCAGACTTACTTGTCCAGCACAGCTGGAATCAGCTATAGTTCCTCGGGTCATTCCTGCAACCCTTCATAATACCTGAAGTCACGTGTTGCCTTCCACTGCCTGATAGCAAAGGTGGCATATAGCCATGGTAAGTAACCCACAGCTTCATAGTTCAGCAATTTCATTTTTAAGAATCCTGAGAACCCATGGTAGCAATACCCAGCACTGGGGACACACGACTTGATTTTATTGATTATTCCTTAACACCTTCTTTTGGCACCACCACTGGAGGGTGCCGCCTTTGAGATAAAGCACATAAAAAGGGTCAGTCAAGTGTTGCACAGTGCTTCAAGTGCCTCAAGCTGCGCAATGCCAAGGGCCTGCCACTCGTAACTCTCCCTTTCTGTAACCCTTCACCTGAGCTGTCATTTCTCCCTTACTGTTTCACACTGTTGTTCTCACAAGTCTCATCCTCATGGCCCTGCACCTGCAAGCTCTGACACTGCTAGGCAGGTTCTCAGGGGAAGTAATTGGCAATAGTGTGAGAATCTCACTCCTTCCTTCCCCTGGCTTCCTTTGGAGCTTTTAGTTTACAGAAGAACCAAAATTTAATGAACAATGAAGTAGATAAGCATTACCCACAAATATGTATTTGCAGAAAAGCATGGCAACCACTGTGCAACACTTGCATCTAATCTACATATAGCACTCAAGATAAAGATGTATCACGGATTTACAGATAACGATGCTTTGTTGGGGCTTTCTTTTCCTAATTCCAAATATGCAGTTTGCTTTTTTGACTGCTACTGAGGACTGAGCACGTCTTGTTCAAATACGTACCTTCAGGCCAAATTTGGTCTTGCGCTGCTCAGAGTTCATCACTACAGGTGTGACATTTGGATTAACCATAACATTCTTCACTTCACGTTCAGCTGCACTGAAATTACCTTTCTATCAACCCATCAGTCAGTGCTTATCCTTACTAGTCAGAATAAGTCAGTATGGGCAAACTTCCCTGCACTAATCCACTGCCTTTCCTAAACAGGACACAGTAACGTTGAACACCGTGGCTCCCAGCGGAGCTCCCTGTGAAACTCCTGGAAAATCTAACCATTTACTCTTTTTCCCCCATCCTCAAGCATGTGAAAGGGCTTCCCTCTCATTCCATGGGATCACTCACCCAGGGTCCTTAAAAGCCTTTGGCACAAATACCTGCCAAATGCATTTTGGAAATACAAGTAACACTACAACAGACCTTCTCCATATTCCTGTGGACTCCTTTGAAGAACTCCACAGGTCTTGTAAGACATGACTTGCCATTAAAACACCAAGTTTATATTCTCATGATATCATGTATCCATGTTTCTACTAATTCCATTCTTTATTATAGTTTCTGTTTTCCTTGTACGTAGGTCCATCTTACTAGTTCAGAATTCCCACAAACCCTTGTTTAGAACGGGCATCACGTTTGCCACCTTCTAGTTCCCAAGGTTCAATGCAACTTTTGTAAGAGGTCACACACCACAGTTAGCAACACCCTATCCTGCTGTCTGTCTCTAACCCTCTTTGGCATATCACAACCCCCAACTCTGTACCACTATCTTTCCTACTTAAGGATTTAGATTACACAGAGACTGGATTATTTTTCTTGTTTACCTCTAAGCAATTTTTAACACATAACACACATCAAGATCACAAATATAAACGAGGGTTCCTGCCTATCAACTGGAATGAAAAAAAAAAGTTACAGAAGTCGCAGAGGAAAACTTCAGCCTTACTCATTTCGCACTTGACGAATAGATGCTAACACCGATAGCAAGTCAGACTCTTTGCCATTTATACCCCAGAACAGATCCCTGTGAGGTGGCCAAAGGAAATCAGCTTCTCGCTCTGAATACCGAGATATGCTAAGAGGAGAAGAGCTTGAGTCAGTGCCAAGAAAGGCAGTCCACTACATCAAAGGGGCCATAAACACCAAAAATTGTTAGCCGTAGTAGCAAGGAGCTATGAGCTGCTTACAGGCTTCCCCAATGGCAGAAGGAAGGTGAGCTGTCTGGAAATCGCAGCCCCTGGCTCAGTTACCATTCTAGACAGACCAGATGGCAGGACTGCTACGATCAGAGAAGATCCTATGGCAATCTTTATTTAAAAGTTTAAGGAGCAACCTGTAATCAACCAAAACTCATAAAACCTTCCCTAAACATCCAGACAGTAAAACAAAAATGGAAGTTGACTAAGTTTTCTACAAAGCCTGAAGCACCAGGGCTAAAAAAGAGCTCTGCCCACGCTGCCTTCAGGACAGCACTCAAGAGAACCCAGCTGAGAGTAATGCAGCTGTGTGGAAGCAAGCAAGGAGCTTCCACATACCCTTAGGATGGGAAGTGGAGGCATTTCTATGCCTTCAGTACACCTTTAACGGGCAAGCAGAAGAAAAGCAACTGAAATGAGAGATCAGTGAGCAACAGCTCTGCTTCGAAGCAAATTACTATCTTCTACCTGAAAGCGGTATCTACAGCTCCTTTTCGTCATCATCACTCCCTGACAAGGGCAGAGCTCCCAATTAGCAAGCTCCCAAATCTGTAACATCTAACTGAATGGAGTAACTGGTTAGAACCGTGTTACTTAACCTTTGTCTCCAAGATAACTCAGGATGAGGTGGTTTAAATCTTTTTTGATTTGCTGACTTCTAAGAGTTTCCCAGCATAGGTAGCTAACTCCTGTAGAACAAATTTAAGCCCAATGGCAACAGCATGCTTTTCTAGGCTCTCTCTCGCAGATGCCTCAGAAGCAGCACACATGCCACCAGGCAGCTGCAGACAACAGATCAAATACCACTGTTCCATCGTTGCTGTTAGGAGCCCCTGGATTGACTTTGAGAAATTCCAGTTTTAATCACAGCTGATCACTTCAGAATCACCAGCCCTGTGGGAATAGCTGCAAGTCAGAGCAAGAGAGCAGGTGATGACTTCCGAATTATTCTGTGGCAAGTAAACTACTATATTTTGGTATTGGACATACAAGGGGCTCTTAAGTCTACCTACAGCAGAAACACCACTCTTTAGCAAGAGTGTGGAAGGAGAGGGCAGTGCCATGTATGTGCTGAAAGAGACTGCTGTGCAGCAGAACACTGATGCATTATTTAAGGCAAAATAATCTCTAGTGATCAATATCCAAGAGCCACAAGAGTAAATATTGTGGGCTAATTTGAGGGGCTCAGTCAGCATCACAAACCAAGAAAGCACAGCTGAAGAACTGGAGAACGTCAGCAAAGGGATAGAGAGCATTCCTTATTTGTAACTTATGGATGTTATTTGTCAGTTTTTGTAATAATACTTAGTTTACAAAACACTACGAAAAGTTGGTTTTGTAGCCTCTTCCTTGGGCTAGGCCTGCAGAAACAACATCAGAAGGTCTAGGTGTCTGTAATCCAAAGTGCAGCTTGACACTTCACTCCTTAGGAGCTTTCTGGAAAGTAGGAACCAACACAGCTCATGTCAAGCTAAAAAGACAAAACAGAAAGGAGATTTAGCAGGTGAGTGCCAGAGAGTGCAGAAAGCATTTCAAAACACCAGTACAGTCAGTTCTCAACCTCCAATTACAAAGGCCCAGTAGAAATCTCCCTTCCTAGAACATAAGGGTCTATGAAAAGAGGGAAGCAGACCCTGCTGCTAACAGCAAACCATAAGAACAGACTTGTCAAGCTGGCAAAGGCAAAATGTACACCCAGCCTGGTCTAGGTAGTTATCAAAAGTGCAGAGCAAGTTTAATTATGGCTCTGTTATGCTCAGAGACATCAAGCCTTTATACAGGAACTGTGAAGGGGCAGCAAAGAACTCTTTCAAAGGGTTCTTCATTCAAGGAATTCCTTATTCTTTCCTTATGCCATAAACCATTCCCATACATTCTTATGATAACTGAGAACTCATCCACTAAGTTACAATGGCCTAGGTAGCTCAAGAACACACCTCTAGCACCACAGCAATGATCGTAAGAGTTGTAATCAAACGAAAGCCCAAATGAAGTTTGCATAGAACATTCATCTACATGTACGCCTAAACCTTGTAAAAAAATTTGTGTATATTAATGAATGGAGAAAGTGCTATATCACTACCACTCCAGGCAGAAAACAAGAAAACCTGCCTCCCATTGAAAGGTAACTTGGACAAAGCCTTTGACAAAAAGGCTTAAAAAAAAAATTTAAGGCGGCAGCAGCCTTAAATTAAAAAGATTTAAGGCAGCAGCAGACAAGCTCCAAAGTCTTTTTGGCTCCAGAAATGGTTGTGGCAGGCATTTGAAATAATAATTTTATGGGTTACAACAATCAAAAGCCAAGACGTGAAGCCAAGTCACTGACATTGTAACTTCTAAAACAAGATTTGTTTAAAAAAAAATCCACTCATGTCATAGCTAAGTACTGAACAGCTAGAAAAAAAATAGTATCTGAAAGTTGAAATGGGCACTATTTCTCACAAAAAGTAGTATAACTGCAACAAAAACCCTTACGCTTTCCATACAGGACTAAGCAGGCTCATCAGCTACAAGGAAACAAACCCTTCTGCAATGAGGTAATTGTTGTCAGTAACCCAATAAAAGGAAAGAGGAAGTAAAAAAACAAAATTAAAAAAATAATTAAAAAAAAAGACAGCTCAATTGTGAAAACAACCAGTTTTATAGTAAAATCTTGCCTGTTTTGATCATGATTATACACAGACCTGGATCCTCCTTACCTGTCAATCAAGGAACCTCTCATGCTGGTAGCAATGGTACTTGGCTGAGCATCATTCAGCCTGAAGATACTCTCGATGACGGAGAGCTCAGTGCTGGTTGTATCCAGCCCACAGAAGGCGCACCAGTCATTTACAACCATTCCTGCTGCAATGACCTCGCTGCCACGATTCACCGTTCCAGCCTGGCAAAAACAAAGTGGCAAGAGTTAACAGGGTATGCTGACAGCAACACATTTCGTTACACATCCTTATTACAAGTCTTTAGTGGAGGGCCTCATCTCACACTCCTGAAGAGATTAAAGCTTCTGCCATCAACAAAATTATAAAGATTTCAGATAAGAAGATTAATGGACAGCCTTTAATCTCTGGAGAGAAAATTGTGTGACATTCAGTGAAATAAAATCTAACAAGTAGGAAGCATAAAGGCATAGCAATCGTGAAATTCACAAATCCAATTGAGCAGGCACAGGGTTTTATTACTTAATTTTTTTAAACCCTGCCTTTGACCAAACCACAGACAATCTCACATTCTGTATGAATCAATCAGCACAACTTGCGTAATTCCAGCAGAGCAATGTTTCAGAAGCAAATTAAAGGTGCTAAGCACCTTATTCAGACTCAGAAAAGACAAGGAAAATGTCTCAGAAGACTTGCCCTGTTCAAGTCGTCTCATCTCCCATTTGGAACAGTTCTGCAGAGAAACAGTATCTAGGAGCCCACGAGATGTAGAAACACTAAAACTGAGAACTGGGTTGGAAGGGAGTGGCAAGAGAAAACGCAAGCCCACAAATGCCTTACCACGAGCGGGACCTGGAGCAACGAAGACAGTTCATCCTGATCATCAATTGACGTTTTGGGGTGCACAATTCCTCCTTGGTTACTAAAAACACAGTAACTTCCTACCAGCACCTGATCTGCTACCGTTTGTCTGAAAACTTCAACCTTCAGTACATCTGCCAAGATCTCTTCTGTCTCCTGCAAACAGAAAGAGAGAATAAAGTTCTCAGCAAAACGGTATCGTAGAATTTGAAGTCAAGCTATTCCTGCACACAATCATCAGCTGGGATCCTCCCCTTTGAATGCCTGCCCACACTTTCACAATCCATTGCAATCCAATCACTATAAAACGCTTACTCAACCTCTATACTCCAGATGCTTCCAGTTACCTGTGCACACTGAGCTGGGCCACTACAACTAACCACAACACCGTGCCTTTACTGAGAAATGCTCTTCTCCCCTCTTTCTGGAGGATGTTGGCGGTACATCAGTTGTGTCAATACCTGTTCTCTGGGCACTCCCTGTGAACCAGTCCTCTTTCGTCCTAGACCACTGGGACAAAATTGTCTTATCCTTCTGTATAACTCTAGGAACTTCTTTCCCCTCCAGGTTTTCACTGTGAATTATTTTGATTTCTCCCTCTCTGAACATCTTACCTTACTTTTTACACTTACTTAAAACATAATATGCTGCAAAGACCATTACCTTCCCCCCACTCCCCCATTTTTTTTTCTTTTGCACTCCTAACACCAAGTCCCATTTCTTCATCACCTTTAGCACAAACTGAAAGCAAACATTGTAAGGACCTTCGTTACCTGTAGCCACGCAACACACCTCTCTCTAATGTTATTAAGATATCAGTTCTCAAACATAAAATAGCAGCAACTTTGTCTCCTCTGCCCTTATTTTAAACTTTCATACAAGAGCCTTCCATTTTTCTTTCACCCCTCTGTAAACATGCACACCACCACATCCATGGCCTCTTTCATCTATTACAAATTTCAGCCAGCTCAGCAGTAGCTTGTAACTACTGCTGTAGTCCTGACTAAACTCTTCTTTATGCTCTCTTCATTACACACATGCACACTTTTATTCATTCAATTTTACATACGCAAAGCAAATTGCACCTGACAATATACTTCCATATCCCACTCCTTCCCTTCTACAAAGGGCATTCACTACAGCATGCTGAACAAGAGGGCACATGCTATACTTGGGGCAAGGTCCACATCCACAAATAGAGGTAAATATAGGAAAAGAGGCAGGTCAACTGAAACCAAGTCAGAAGTCCAAAATCCAATTTTGAGACATCTCTCTTGAGAAGAAAGGAAACATGAGGCAGCACAGCCTCCTACACGACATCTGGAGAACAAGTCTGATGAGGAGCGGCTGAGGGCACTGGGGTTGTTTAGCCTGGAGAAAAGGAGGCTGAGGGGAGACCTCATCGCTCTCTACAACTCCCTGAAAGGAGGTTGTAGTGAGGTGGGGGTCGGTCTCTTCTCCCAAGGAACAAGCGATAGGATGAGAGGAAATGGCCTCAAGTTGTGCCAGGGGAGGTTTAGACTGGACGTGAGGAAAAATTTCTTTACTGAAAGAGTGGTGAAACATTGGACCAGGCTGCCCAGGGAAGTGGTGGAGTCCCCATCCCTGGAAGTATTTAAAAGACAAGTAGATGAGGCACTTAGGGACATGGTTTAGTGGACATGGTGGTGTTGGGTTGACGGTTGGACTCGATGATCTTAGAGGTCTTTTCCAACCTCAATGATTCTATGATTCTATGATTAGCTCAGCTGTCAGCATAGGTCTTCTGATCCTCATGCTACATACAGCAATCCTCAACAACTACAAACCCAAACTGCAGCTTGGTAATTATTCCACATGCATCCACTATGAATTTAAAAGCGTTATAGAGCCATATACCCTATCAAGATCTGGATGAACAAGAGCTACGTAGTCATTGCAGGTAGTGACATTGCCCAGCGCTGAGAGACGCTCTTCTACTCGTTGAATTCGTACAGAATCTGGAAGACTATTGCGGATATGCTGAAGCTCTTGGTCTGTCGTACTGCTTGGGACCAACAGTCCATGTCTGTTTCCTAAAATGACCAAAAAAAAAAAAAAAAAGAGAGAGAGAAAATTTAAAAAAGAATGTTTCTGCTGGGCTTCCTACTTTCCTGATGTTCATATAATGGCTTGAATTGCCCTTGCCCTACCCACTCCTACCAAGCCCAGAATTCAGCCCAAGAGAAATAACATTACCATTTTAAAATAACACAGCACCACAGGTAAGGGAAAGCCAGAAGGAAGCACAGACTTATCTCAGAGTAGAAATGGGTGAATGGGACTATCTTTAATCACTTCTCTTTTTCAACAGAACTAAAGAAAGTTCGTGGTTCTCAATGAAACGCTTGGACTAGGACTTTCCCCTATAGATGCCAACTGCCCCACAAAACATACAGACGCTGCTTGTTCGTGTTACTTTACTGTGGCAAAGCAGTAAGACAGGATGGACAAAAACATTCTTTTCACAGGGACAAAACTCAAGCAAGAAGTTTGTCTGACTGAATAGGGTCTCACTAGCCAGAGACAGATGAAGGACTTTTCTTTGACTTTCACATTTGTTAATGCCTCCCCCCTTCCCGGGCTGTGCCCCTCCAGTGCTGGCACTGAACCGTTAACCTTGAGAGAAATGAAACTTCTCCCAGTTTACCAGGAAGTAGACTTAAACGTGCCTTTGGCCCATCTTCGAGCCATGAGAGGCAAACGCTCCCCACCACCCCAGCCCTTTGTTATCGGGTGAGTTTTGGTTTTTCCATTTTCACTCTCCTCTTCACACACTTGAAGCACTAAAGTAAAAACTCTGAGGATGAGGGGTGCTGCCCGCTGGACTCCCCGCCACAGTTAAACCCACACTATGTCACAGCGTGCACCAACGAACACGGGTTCGTTTTCCTGTTTCCACCGGAGCCCCTGCAGGGCTCTGCTCGCCCCGAGGCCCCAGCCGGGCTCCTGTTGCGGGGGCGAAGGGCCGCCCCGTCACCTACCCACACACATTCTGCCGATGATGCGGCAGCCGGCGATGGAGGCGTGCACCACCGGGATGGTCCCGAAGAGCTCCCCCTCGAAGACGCTGCAAGGAGAAAGCGCCGTTAGGGCACTGCCGCGGGGCTCGCCGAGGCGGCGGCGGCCGGGCCGGGCCGGGCCGGGCCGCCCGGGCAGGACCCTCGGGGCTCCCTCACCTGTAGAAGTTCTCGGAGCCGCCGATGGCCACCAGGCAGTAGGCGTTGGTGAGCTTGGCGAAGCAGCCCAACTCGTTGTTGTTTTCGAAGCTGGCGCGGACGGCCATGGCCGGGACGGGGACGGGGACGGCGCCGGGGACGGGCCGGACTGGCAACGGGCGCCGCAGCCTCCGCCGGACGCACGCGGCGTCACCGCTTCCGCTTCCGGCGGCGCCGAGCGGAAGGCGCGGGGCAGAGCGGCCCCGCCCGCGCCTGGTGGGGACAGCGCCGCCGCCGGCCGGGAGGCGCGGTCGCCGCCGCCGCGAGGGGGAGCGCGGGCCCCCCGTGGGGCTGCCCCGGCCCCGGGAGGGACCTGCCCCGACGCCAGTCCCCCGGGGTCTGCGTGAGAGCAGGACGTCCCCAGGCCACCGTGCCCTCCGCCATGTCAGCGCGGGCCGTGGCACGTCGCCACGTGCCCAGATAGACCGCCACAGGCTGCAGCCACCCGTGTGCCCTCACAGGCCGCCTGTGCCTGAAGATGCTGCCGGGGGCCCAAGTGTGCCATTGCCATTTATGTGCCTGGACACGCCACCGTGGGCCACCACGGCCTGTGTGCAGACACAGTCCATCTCCAGATGCTACCCGTGTGCAGGCACACCATCCCTGCCCAGGCACGAGCTGCGTCCGAGCACCACCTTCGTGCTGACGCCATCTGTGTACAACAGCACCCGGTTGCAGACATGTCACCTGTGTGCAGACATGCCACCCATGATCCAGATGCCACCCGAGTGCCTCAGCATGCCGCTCATGTATAGGGGCCACCCATGTCCAGGCATGACCTGCATCAGCTGCCACCTGTGTTCAGATAAGATCTTTGGACGGACACCACCCCTGTGTGGACACCATCCATGTGCAGACACCGCCCATGTGGTGATCCCACCCATGTGCAGACACCACTTACGTGCCAATGTCAACCGTGTGCAGTGCCAACCGTGTGCCCAGACATGCCACCCGTATCCTCCTGGCATGGCACAGCTCAGCACAGAGGGGCCCCGGCCAAGCTCATCTCCCCACGAGGGACCCAGCACAGCTCTTTGCAGCAGAACAGCTCCTTTATTTTTAACGTTACCCTGCCTTTGACCATTTCATTTTCAGCATGTGGATACAGGGAGAGGAATCGCTCAGTACAAAGAGAACCTGGGTTCATCTTGAAGACCTCAGTGGCCACTTTCCAGCTGTAGCAATGGTTTTGCTGTAAGGGAGGAAATGGTTCTTTCCCAAATGGGTAAAAAGAATGTAGAAGTGTGGATTATGTTTATGTCATTTTCTCTCTCCTGCCATGATCTTGTAATTGAAAATTTGAACTGTACTTGCTAATCTCATCTGAATCAGTCATCTGCATATATTGGAAACAGCACGGACACCTTTTAATAGGAACAAGACTACTTTGCCACCCATATTTTGATTTCAAGCCCCAGATATGATGATTGGTGGGGAAAAGCAACCACTTGAAAATAAGACCAAAGGACACCTCGAGGTCCAGGTCAGAGTTCGAACCGACTGTGTATGTGTTTAGATTTTAACTTGTTGTACTTGGTGATGAGATCCAGCTTACTGTGCCCGAGAGTCATTCTTTTCTCAGCCCCGTACGTGCTGTTCTTTTCCATCAGCATGTCCTCAGTGAGTTTATCATAGCAAGGAACTACAGGCTTTTTATCTCGTTTTAGCTGGTTGTATGGGGAGAGCAGGTCCAATTTTCCTTGTCCGGGACTCTGTCTTTTTTCCATCCCATAAAAAGTGGTGTCATTTTCTGCTGTCGGTTCCCTGGAGGTAGCAGCAGGCCCCTTCTGCTTCATGCTTGTCCCGTTGCTACTGGCAACTTCCGAAAGGGACTGCAATGTCTGCTCCTGTCTTAGCGGGGAGCAGTGGCTGCTGTTAGCATTATTGTCCCCTTGATAACTAGGTTTATTGGAGCTCAGGGCAGGGGAAGGCTCCGGCTGCAAGAATGTCCTTGCTGTCATGAGATTTGATTTGTGATACAAGGCTGGGGTGGATTTATTTGGAGGACTGTTCAGCAAGTCTGGTGGTTCTCCTTGCTGCTTAGGGCAAGTAGGCTTCAGAGATGTGTCTTCCTTCCCCTTCTTATTACCAGAATCAGAGCCTGAATCTTGCTTTTCCTGGTGTACATTGCAGCTGGAGTTTTTCAGAAAGGGAGACATTTTTATGCTTCTGATGCTTACATTGGAAAGGCTGCTGGAGGGGCTCAAGGTTTCAGCATCATTCACCTGTGTGGGTTTTAAAAGGGAGTTGGCAACTTTTGAGGTATTCTGAGGAGAGGTGCACGTTCCAGGATCTGGCACACAGAAGCTGGTCATTGCTCTGGACTCTGCATACAAGTACCGGAATTCCTTGTCAAACTCTGCAACAATTTGACCACGGAAGTGGGTCATCAGGCTGGTGTGGACTTGGCTGCAAAGCCAGGTGAAACTGCAAAAAAAGAAAAAAAAACACATGTAACTTCAGTTCACAGAGTGCCAAGATAACTAGCATTGATTTTACCATTTGAGTGATGTATTGCTACTCAATTTATGTCATTAAAACTTTTCTGAAGTATTCGAGTCTGAGATTACTTGTAGAGATGAATGTACTCATTACATAATTACAAAAGAACAACCCTAAAATGGTCATTTAGTTTCAGCTCAGTGATGTAATGAACTGTATGAAAATATAAACAATGAACAAGAAATATCAGCTGGTTTTCCTTAGCCTTAGGAAGGATGTAGAGCAACAACTGGTCCCTGCCTAAAAACCACAGCAGCACGTTTCAGGCCTTTTCTTCTCCAGCTTCCTCTTGCCAGTGCTCTCTCCCCATAAGCAAGGAACCATCGTTTCCCATTCCCCATCCCATCCGTGTGTTGGAGAGTACCAGCTAACCGTTTGTGGCCAGGCTTGTCAGTCCATGCAGGGGGGTACTGCGGTGTGCATGGTTTGTATCAAGCAGGCAGTGGCAAGGAGAGTTCCGACTGTCTGGAGATGGTGTGACTATGGGACAATGAGATACGAAGCACGGGGCACTGAAGGGTTCTTTCTGCCCAACTTGTATTGCAGACTTTCTAGCTCAGCATTTGGCTAGCACAGTACACTGCAACCATACCTTCCACAGAGGGCGAGGAGGCTGTTTGGGGGGGATATCAAGGCATGCCTGGTCTCCTGCTCTCTTCCCTTGCCGTGGCAGGAGCTACGTTCTCACGTCCTTAACATCTGCAACATGTGATGAACTTGAAGGAGACGCTTAGGCAGGCAGGAGTGTGAGGAGTGGAGATCTTGGGCACTGCCTTGAGGGGCAGAAGTCTCCAGAGCCCCACAGGAATACCTCAGGACAGGAAGGCTGATGTTTTCCATAAGTATTGCTGTGAGATTCCCCAGACTCCCTCCATCTTTTCCTTGCCGTCCAGTTAAGAGATGCACGGTGTTAGAAGTTCATGAGTCCTTTGCTCAGCAAATCCAGTCCTTGCTCTTGCAGTACAATATCTTGGGATCTTTTCTGGGAGCTTGTTATGTTCCACCTTAAAACAAATTAGGTTTTGCCCCAGTCCTTGCTCTCGCAGTACAATGTCTTGGGATCTTTTCTGGGAGCTTATGTTCCACCTTAAAACGAGTTAGGTTTTGCCCCAGCTGGGGAAAAACTTTCACTAATTGCCACTCTGCATATTTTCCTTATCTGCTTAACCCTACCTGTTGTTTGTGCCAAAACTGTACCTTAATTAGCTCTTCCCCCATATATCTACAGACAGTAACCACATTTCTCCTCCCAGTCTTCATTTTCCTAGATTAAACAGGGAAGCTCCTCTTACAGAGTAGGCTCCCCAGGTTTGTGGTCATCCCAGTCATCAGCTGCTTCTTTCATTCTTGTTATAGTCAAACCAGATTAGCAGACTAATTGTGTTAAATAAAACAGAACCTTCACAGATGGAAGTACCAGCTTAGGGCTGCATTATCAGTTGCTAAAGCTAGATACTGACTTTGACAAGAGCGGGATGAAATCACAGAAACTACAGGAGAGCAACTGTAATGGGAGATTCCACTTATTCTCAAGTAAATGTCATTTCAGGACAAGATACTGTCAGTATGTTTTGGGGCCTCATCAATGTTTAGTTCACAAGACAGCTATCTGGGAACTTTTAGTAGGAAAACCAGCTCTTTGCTTTTTCCTGAGCAGTATGCAGTTGTTATGGTTCATAATGTTTTCACGAAAGTAGTATACTTACACTCAGCATACACATCCCCCAAAGAGCAACATAAAACAAAAAGATCAATACTCTTCTGCTTAATATCAAAACAGGTAAATTAAGTAAGAATGAAGAAGTAGTAAAAGAGTGAAAAACCTTTGCGGGTGGCATGAAGAGTATTCAGAAATACCATACTGGAGGCTCAAAGCGAATGCATACAACTTCACAGAGACATGAGGAAAAAAAACCAGAAAATAGCTGGGATGGCTAAATGACAGAAGAGAAGCTAAAATGACAGAAGAGAAGCTATTAAGACCAGAAAGCCCATCTTTCAAAAAGGTTGGGTCACACATTGCAAAAGGCATAAGAAATAATATTCAGCTCTCTGTGGGGCTAGCACATGGTCCATGTGTAATAGGAGTGCTCAGATAATTCCTCAGTGTCTATTGTACAGGAGCTTGGGATGATCCATGCCCTGAACCCACCTTTATACAAAACATAAGGGAGGATCAGTCTCATGTTGAAATCTCTGTAGAAGAGATTAGAAAACATATCAACAAAGCAGATAGTAACAAATCGGCAGGACCAGATAACATCAACCCAAGAGTGCCAAAGGAATGCAAGGATGAAATAGCTCAACTACTAACCAGGATATGTTATCTCTCACTTGAAAGTGCCTTGGTTATCAGAAGAGTGGAAGGTTGCTAATGTGATATAATTTTTTCAATGTTCCAGACCATTAAGTCTCATAACTGCACAGCACAAATTAGTAGAGACTCTTCTAAAGAATACAATCAATGGCCATATAGGTAAATATGATATAATAGGAAAGGCAGCTTTTGCAAAGGAAAGTTATATCTCACAAAGCTGTGAGAGTTCTTTGAAGAAAGATCGCGTGTATCCTGTATTGACATTGTCAAAGGTGTCTATCCCAGGGGCACTGCTTGGCTCCCAGGAGTGCTGGTGTTCCCATCCATGTTGCTTACAGCTATTATCCTTCTACACAAGAGTGCTGCGTCCGCACTGCACAGTGCTTAGACGTATCCCAACTCAGGACCTACGCCACTCGCACACACACTTGTGTTCACTTGAACTCCTCAAAACCACAAATGCGCTCAGAGGGCTGAGCACCATCTCCTCTGGAGGGGCAGGCTTGCATCCCTCGCACTGCGAGCATTGTCCCATGAACTGCGAGAGGACCCTGGTCAGCCGGGTGGAGGATAATGCCTGCCATCCCTGTTCACCCAGCCTGGCACCGTTGTTGCCAGCAGACCTGGAAACAGAGCTGTGCAAGTGGTCATGTTTGCCCTCCTCGTTCTGGCTAGGAGGTCTCAGAGGAGCAGGAACATCACAACAGCTACCCATCAAGGCCTCTGGCCTCACCTTAGCAGGAGGTAAACAACAGGTCTTGCTTAGGTTTTCCTTCCCTCCTTGGACGAAGTGACTTCCACCTTCTGTTTTCTCCCAGCACCCTCTGGCCCAAGTACTGCCTCACTACAGAAACGCACAAGATAGATACACCCAGCCATCTCCTCTCATCCACATGAGCTGTCCTTTCCCCCGTAAGGGGAGTAGCCTCAGATCCAGCAATACACTTCCCTGGCCTTATGACTGTCCTGGCCACTGATGCCTCTTACGGCTCTTTCCCCAGTCCAAGCATTACTGTGCCCCAGTTTCCCATGCTGATCCAATGGAGGCCTGCCCAATCTGTGTCACGGCAGGACCTGGAAGGAATCATCCAAGTGCCCCCAGTGGCACAGCTCCTCTCCTTGCCACAGTACAGGTTTCCATGATAGGACGATGTGGCCTTGCCAGCCATGGCTATTCCCAACACTATAAACTGATAAAGGTGGTCTCCTCCATTAATGGCATGGAGGAAATAGCCAGGGAATGATCATTCTCGGTCTCTTCTGGTATAAAGATGAGGCACTGAATGAAGTTAACATGTTCACAAATTCAATACAGACAAGAAGATGTACTTCCTTGCACAACACAACACACAGGCAAGCTGTGGAGCTCCTCACTGCGGGCCACTGTGGATGCTAAAAGTTCATGTGAGTTTCTAAAAGCGGTAGGATTTTCCTGCCATTATTTTTTCCAAACTGCTGCACACAGAGATCCCGTATCCAGTTCTGAATCACCCTGGGGCACAAATTACAGGAGTCTGGGAAAGGATCGCTGTAGGATAGGATCCCTTCCCTGCCCTGCTTTCAGACACTCCCGGAGCAGGAACCCTCCAGGAACCCGTGCAGCTCAGCCTTTGGCCAGGAGATGGAGTTGCAGCATCACCTCCCGGGAGGTGGGCGACACCTGCCTGTCCTGCCGCAGCATCCCCTGCCCTGGTGCTCTGGCTTGGGGTCGAGCACCAGTGGCAAGAGCACCCTGCGGTATTTCAGCCGAAGTCTCAGTCTCAGCAGTGTTTTCGACAACAGGATTAGTTCTTCTGCGTGCCCCTCTGTAAAACTGCAGTACGGTCTAGGGTTGCCGTGGTCCTTCTACAGCTGTATTGTACAGGTGGCTCACAGTTCTTCACACTCAGCTTCTCTGCTTCAGCGGTTTCCAACTGATGAGATACCAATTTGCAGCAGAAGGTTTTTTGCTTCTTTCAGTAGTTTCTCTTACTCATTTTTTCCGCTTTTCTGTCACTGTGGCTGTCAAAAGCATTCTTTTCTTTCTGTATGCCAATACAAACGTCTGTGTATAATTTTTGCTCATTGATAAATGTAGATACTACATAACACTTTAGTAATTTCAAGTGACTTTTTTTTTGATAAGATGACAATAATCTGACTTTATTGTAGTAAGATCTTTAAGCGTGTTTCCAATGCACTTGAAATCATTTCCACTCATCATTTTTCATCTTCATTTTGACTAAAACCAGTGCAACGTATTCAGTTAATTTGGGCACCCCATCTCAGTTATCTCTTATTGCTTGTTCACCCTTACAGCAGCATGCCTTGTTTCTTTCTTCTGGAGTCACTTTTTATTTATACACCTGAGGACTTCCTCCTCTTTGCTTTGGTGTGCTCCGTAAGGTTATATATAACTTATCTTCTGGCAACGCTCACTTTATTGCTTATACATATCAGCCTGGGGTTTCCTTGCTGATAAACGATGCTTTCCATTCCCTATGCACTCACTTTCTGCTTAATTATAATTTCTTTCTTGAGGTGACTGTTCATCGAGTTAGATCTGGAACTCGCTCTTAAAAGCTCTTTCCTCTTGCTTGGGACATGGATACCTGAGAGTATGAGCACCTTTCTTTTAAAGAAATTCCAAGCCTCCTCCAGCTTCAAACCCATGTAGCTTTACCTGTCCACTGCCAAACGCTTACGTACTTAGTTTTTTCTTCCCCTGTACTGAAGCCAGGTGCAGAGCTTTTGTAATCCTCTCAACTTTCTCCTCTCATTTTTCAGTTTCAGTTGTCATGTCGGCCTCAACCCCAAATCTTGAGTTTCTTTCACTACAATATAGCAAACAATGAGCTCCTTCCTGTCTGTGCCAGTACACATAGCGATACTTTGACTATCTTCCATTTTGAGCTGAGAAATTTAAGACAACTAAAGGCAACTCAAACTGCCATGAAACTCCCTTCCAGGCTGACAATACCACCTCTTTTCTCTAGTCCTAACCTGGCAAATGTTTAATCTAGTTTTCCTGTTCAAGATCCTGTTTAGCTCTAGCCCCATTTGCCCTTAGGCTCCTCTCATCTGCTGCATTAGTAAATGTCTTCATATCCTCACTCTGTTATGTTAAATAAGTGCTCAGAGAAACATACTATTTCTTCTGGTGCCCAGAATAATACTAAATAACTAGATATATAATTATATTTAGCATGTTAGATTATTGCTTTTCCTAGATATCTCAATGAACCCTGTTTTCTCCTTGTCTTCATTTAGAGGAAATATAATGTTAAAGATGGAAAACACAGGGAAATATTTAATGAATAAACACATAAGAGTTGAGGGGTCTAAACTAATTTGCCTACAGTTGTTCAAGATAAGAGCAGTAACCTTGGTTCCCATATTTAGAAAACTCTCCAAAAATATGCCTGATTCATACCAATAGGCAGCAATATATCAGAATGAATTCTGCTTGCCAAAAGTATTTTGGAAAATAAGAAGGGCTTTTACAAAACTGTCAAGGAAAATGTCAGCATAGAGAACAACAGTATCAACATAGGGGTTCAATATGAAAATGTCAATATGTATACTACTCTTGCTGCATGCGTGTAATACTGCATATAGGGCTCATAGAAGAGAGAATCTGATGGCTAGAGACGTAACTAGAGAATAAAAACGGATTTCAAGCATGATTTGAGCATGCATTTGAGGAGAAAAAAGTCTTTTCTTACAGCTGAAGAATTAAAAGACACTTACTGAATACCTGAATAGTCAAGGAAAGAGTAGGAAAATACCCCTCTGCAAGAGAGAATGCGGAGAGGCTACACATCTGGATTCACTGTCAACGTAGAAGGATGTATTGAAACTCTAGAGGGATCTAGCATCTTGGCTCTGGTACTATCCAATATCTTTATGAGCAGCCTAAATAATGGAAGAGTGTACACTCATTAAATTCACAAATCGTATCCACTGGAGAGGGACTGCACAGATATGAGTTTGAAAAAGGTTCTGATAAAAAAGGATGCAGTTGAACAGGAAAATATTCAAAGAAAATACATTCCAGGCAGTCATGATCAGGTGCACAAATACAGGCTGGAGACTGAGTAGGCAGCATCTCTGGGAGTTAGAGTATGTCTTAAGGAAAACACATGTCTGTAGTGTCACAGTGTTGGGAAAAAAAGCAAACATCCTGGGGGTGTATGAGCTACATCGTGGCCTACAAGACACGCATAATCCTTTCACTCGACTTGAATCCTCTGAGGAACAGGAGATGTTGAGTCTGGAAAAGAGACAACTGACGGTCAGCATGGTAACTGTCCCCAGGTTGTACAAACCAAGCTATACAGAAGGTACTAAATTGTGTTGGAGGAGACAGACAGCACACAGCTGTAGTCCTCCATGATTCAATGCTCAGGCAGGATGACAGCAAAGAATGAAGAGTGAGTTGCTCGCTGCGATGGAGGATAGCAGAGGCATTTGGATCTAAGTTATGGAGCACTACAGAGAAGCCACTGGTCAATGTCTGTATAGGTCCCATTAACATAAAAAGAGATAGGATGAGTCTTGGGGGTAAAATAAAAGCAGCTAAGTAGGAAGCTAAAAAAGATTTTATTGGTAGCCTTATAAAATACTCCCTCTTCCATGCTTAGAATGGGACAGAGAAGTAAAAGAGCATTTCAGGACGTGGTTATGGAAATTATGTTAAGGAAAGGATGGTAAATCATAAGGAAATAGAAAACTGTAGGAACACAGTGACTCTATAAGGAAAGCTGGATTCCATCTTAACCTAAATGAAACCTGGCTGCTGCACAATATAACGCAGAAGATATAGGGAGGCTTTAAATTAGAATCTGGAGCAAAGCTGCGATGTGTGGAAGGCCACACAGTTTGAGATTGCCCACTTTACCTTAGGAATAAAAGAAAGAAAACTGTATTCTGATATAAGGACAGGATGGAAATCAATGACACTAAGGTGAGAAATTAGAATCAATGAAGAACATCTGAAGAAATAAAACTGTGTTTAGAAAAGTGCACGGTGGTGAACAAACAGATCAGATACAAAAGTTTACATGCATACATAAATTTTATGAGCTAAAGAAACAGATAGATGTTGAGAAATACCTGAGCTGAAATGATGACTGACATAGGAGGCATCTCAGAAACTTACTGGGTAGAAGAAAATCAAGGAACAGTATAACTGCAAGGGTAGAAATTATACAAAAAGGACAAATAGAGGATACGTTGCTGGGGCAACATTAAAAAAAAAGTCAAATAAGGTAAATGATATATCAACAAATGAAATATATTCCTGCTGGATTAAAATTCCACTACCAAATAGGAAAAACATAGTATTAGGGCTATACTGTGAACTTTCTGAGCAGAGTGCTGATGGTAAATATGCCATGCTAAGGAAGTGCCGAGAGGCTAAGAAGTCAGAAAGCAGAGAAACAAAGGGAGATTCAGTTATAGCCATGCTGAATGGGGGCCATTACTAGGAGAGTTGCAGAAACTGCATTTTAGACACTATAAATGACTGCTTTTTGGAGAAACTAACCAGCAAACCAACAAAAGTAGAAATAACATTACCAATTCAGAAAGTTTCTTTGGAAAGGCCACTCGGCAAAAAAATAACCATGACGTACCCATATCAAATATTCTTTCAGGACCAAAATAATCCACAACAGTAATACTTAACTTAAAAGAGAAAGTGAGGAATGCTATTAAAAAGAAATTTAAAAGAGTAACCAAAAAGGTTAAATGTTTGGGGCAGCATGAAGATTGGTTAAAGATGCTATATTAGAGTCTTAGAGAAAATGTACCTATCAAAATAAAGACACTTTAAAACATCCAAAAAGTCACCATAGTTAAAAGGCGCATTAAAGGAAAATATTAAAGTAAACAGCCTTCAAAAACTGGAAGTCAGCAATTTTCCAATTATTAACCAGTGAATAACCTATCATTTAAATTGAACATAGTAGCAGAGGAATGGAAAGTAGTAAATGTGAACCTTTTAAAGAGCTCCTGGAAAACTACAAACCAGCCAGTCTTATTTCCATACTGAACAAACTGGTAGAAGCAAAGAGAGAGTAAAATGATTAGATGCATAAATAACTATAATCATAATGCTGAAGACTCAGCATATTTTTGTGGAAGGAAGCCATGCCTCGAAACCCTCTTGCAGTTCTTTGAAGGAGGCAGCAAGCACACAGATGCATCTGATCTGCTTGATGTTGGATACTTGAATTTTCAAAGAGATTTTTGACATGGTCATTCAGCAAGGACTCTTAGAAAAATTAAGTGATCGTGGAGTACAAAGGAAGTTCTTCCTGAGGAGTAACAGTTGATTAAAGATGGGATAAAAATGCTAGCAATAGTTTTAATCTACCCACTGGAATCCCACAAGTTTTGTGCTGGGATCACTGCTGTTCAACATATTCAGAAAAGTCCTGAAAAATGGTAGAAACCATTGAAGCTCCATGTCAGAGCTCATGACAAAATTATCATGGGTAGTGAAAAGAAAACTGGATAATCAGAAGCTGCAAGAAGATCTTATCGCATGGGGTGAATAAGTGACAAAATGATAGACAAAATTCAATGTCAATAAATTCAAACTGTTGCAAAAACCCTGACTGTCTCTGTATATTGATAGGTTCTCAGATATTAACACTTAGGAAGGAGGTCAGGGTTCCCATGGACAGTTCAAAAAAATGATCACTTCAATGTTTAGCACTAGTCAAAAAGGCAAACAGCAGACTAGGAACTGCCAGAATGGGGACAGAGGAAAAGACAGAAGTTGCCATTATACTACAATGCTAAAGTGTAGTGGGTGGGGATATCTTGACCACTTCATGCAGTTCCGGTCAATTCGTTTCACAAAAGATAGACATTATGATTAAAGGTCTGGGAGTTCTCCTGCACAAGAAATGACTGAACCGCCAAGGATGCTTCAGCTGGAGAAGAGATGATGCACATGAGGGATTATAATGGAGGAGGACAAAATCATGGATGCAGTCAAGAAAGTAAATAGGAAACAGTGATTTACTGTGCCCAGGTTATGGGAATTTGGGGTCATCAAATATAATTATCTAGCAGTAGGTCTAATGTAAATACAATGGATCACTTCTTCACACAAAACAAATTAAACTGCAGAACCCATTGCCAGAGGGTATTGTGGAAGCCAGCCATGGTGGGAAAAATTCTCCTATGGCAAACTGAACATAAAGAAGCACATACAACATATAACCCTGGAGGTTCTGAAGCCTCTGATCCTTGCACACAAGATTGTTGAACTGTAAAACCTGCCACTGGGTAAGAACACTCTTACCCTCTTTCCTATATCATCCCGAGACACCCCTGGATCCACCCTGGATCTTTGACTTTACTCAGTAACTATTCTCATCCTTTGAATCTAGCTTTCCCATCTGCAGGGAGGGTAATCTAAATATCTACTATACTAGGTATAGTACCAGGCTGCAGTATACCCCGTAGCAGACTTCCTGATTTTCTCCTGTGGAAGTGTTTCTGACCACTGTTGAACAAATTCCACGAAAAGAGACTGTTTCTTTTAGTCCAGAACATCATGTGCTTACTGGGACAGCAGAGAATCAGATATACGACCCTATTCAATTGAATAATTATCTTCCAGAACTCAAGAAGTTTCAGTTATACAGAGATCTATAGAAAGAGAGCACATCGCAGACCCAAATCTCTGCCCCAGAACAGCAGAGGGAGGAACTGACCCAGAGAAACGAATCTGCATTCTAAGCAACACCCTGACTCTGGGCCACAGGGAAATAAGATGTTCCTCCAGCTGTGGAGTTCAACCCAGCTGACACATGCTCAGTTTTAGCCATTCAAAAATGAGTGGTCTCAGCTATCTAATCCCCGCCCCCTGCAGTCAATGGAGATGGATAGATGTTTCCAGGCAGTGATTCACTTCATTGTTCTTAGACACATGTCTTAGGATGGTCAAAATGCCACCAGACACTGGTCTCCATATGCTTTATATAGAGACTCTACATAACCAGTTTCAACCAGGTACTTCCATTTTTCACTGCCAGAGTCTGATAAGGTGAGACCTCCACACTCGGAAATGATGAAGTCAGAAGCAGAGGAGAAGGTGCAGCTTGGAGCTACAGCACTGTTGAGGACACTGGTAAATTGAGGGTCCAGCATGTGCTGGCTGGGAGATGGAAAAGAGAGAGAAAGGGAGAGGGAGAGCAGTGTTCAAGGAGACCTGGTGGAAGGAGAATAAAGTATTGCAAGGGCACCAAATTCGCAGACATAACAGTCTGTCCTAGGGAGTTGCACTGTTTGTGAAGGATAATATGATGTGCAACAGTGTGAGAATACTCTGGGAAAGGTCTGTAGGTGGAAAACTCAGAATCTAGTAATAAAAATATAGTGCAAGAACAGTATTCCCAACCCTCTGATCAGAACAGTGATGGTGATCAGACAACGTTAACTGAGATTACAGAGGCTGCAAAATAGGACAGGTAGTAACAGTGGGAGATTTCATCCACTCATATACATACTAGGTTAATGCTTCACTGGGATGAGCTGTGGAGAAAAACTTTTTGGAAGCAATAAATGATTACTTGCCAGAATTAACTAGCCTAAATTGTTTGACCCACAAGAAAAGATGCTATTCAGGATGTGGTCTGGAATGATGCATAAGACTCGGTTCCAGAGGTAGAAGTGGAAGAGCCCAATTGTAATAATGCTCACAACACAATTTTAACTCTGTAGTGGGAGAGAGCAATCTAAATAAATGCAGCATGTGGATATTCAATTTCAAGAAAGGTAACTATGTAAAAATGCAGCAATTAGTTAAAAAGAGCTGAAAAGGAGCAGTCAAAAAAACCCAAGATGACTATGGCTTGTAGGTTGTTCAAAAATGCTGTACTGGCAGTTAAGAAATTGGTGGGCCCATTTGAGACCTATGGGTCAAAAGGGGCATTCAGTGATGGCAAGACCATAGCAGAGAACCTCAAAGAATTTTTTGCATCCATTGCTAATGCTGGTGACACTGAGATGCGTTTCACTCCTGTGTACCAGTGCCACTGCAAAGACTGCTTTGCTGAGGACTGGGAGGTTTCTAATATGATCCCATCTACAGAGGGGGCTCTGGATGTAATCTTGAGGCCCACATACCACTGGAGCTGACCTCCACCCTGGGATATGGCACTGTGCTGTGAAGAACAAGATTACTGATGGCATGGAGAAGCACAGCCTCTTGGAAAAAGGTCAACAGGGCTACTGTAAAGGCAAGCCCTGCCTCACAGACCTGCTGGAGTTTGGTGAGGGAGCCGGTGAGTGCATGGATAAAGGGACCAGACAACTACATATTTTTGGGTTTTCAAACAGCCTTTGGCAAGGTTCTACACCAAAGCTTTTTAAGAAACTCAGTTGCCATGGGCATGGAGGAAAGGTCTTGTTATGGACCGAGAGCTGGTGAACGCATAGGATGCAAAGGGTAGGGCTTAATGGTCATTTTTCAGCATGGGTAAGAGTCAGCAGTGAGGCCCCAGGGACTGGTGCTGGGATTGGTTTTCATCCT
The DNA here is from genome assembly GCF_965638725.1 of Aptenodytes patagonicus. NCBI lineage: Eukaryota > Metazoa > Chordata > Aves > Sphenisciformes > Spheniscidae > Aptenodytes > Aptenodytes patagonicus. Next base: position 16,570,454 of record NC_134962.1, read on the forward strand.
ATCGGTGACCTAAGGCATGGAGGGGTGCAGTGAAATCCCCAGGTTTGCAGATGATCCTCAATTTGTTCAGGTGGTTGAATATCTCACTGAAGGTGAGGAAACCCAGAAGGACCTCATAGAACTGAGCAAGTGGACAAAAATGTGGCAGATGAACTTCAGTGCAGGAAAATGTGGTGTACCCATAGGGAAAAAGGATATGTATCAGGCCTGTATGATGCTAAACCTGGAACAGCTCAGGAAGGAGCTCAGCATCATTGTCAGCAGTTCTCTGAAATCATCAGCTCAGTGTGCAATGGCAGCTAAAAAATTCAATGAATGTTGGCCACTGTCAGCAAGGGTGATAATAACAAAGCAGAGGGCATCATTTTGACCCTCTATAACACCTTGGTGCAGCCATATCTTGGGAGCTATATGCAGTTCTGGTCTCTGAATCTCAAGAAGGACATATTGAGGTTAGAGAGGGTGCAGAGAAAGATAATTGACTGAGGGATGCAGCAGCTGCTGTATGAGGAGAGACTGAAAAGGTCGAGGTCTTCACTTTAGATAAGAAAAGGGCAGGGAGGGTGGATAAGATGGAGGCTTGGAAAATTGTGAAAGCAATGACTTAGCTGAATGTAGGACAGCTATTTTACCAATCTGCAGCACTAGAACTAGGGGCACTTCATTAAATTAGTAGGAGATTGGTTTAGAACAGACAATGAGTTAGGGCAAATTCACGGACAACAGTTACAGAACAGGTACTGAACGGAGTAAGTAGGGGATGTATGCAACTATTGTGCATGCTGTGGGAGGACAAGGTGGATGGACCATAGATAGCAGCTTGGGCTGCTCTCCCTAAACAGCATCAGCTGGAGACAGAATCTAGGCTAGGTGGAGCATCATCTGACCTGGTAGAACATTTTTTACATTTTTAAGAAATGAAGTGATACTCATAGACAGATGTGTCCAGGAAGTATCAATGTTGGCAGGCAAGCAGTTAATGCTATCTGAAAGCTAAACAGCAAGGTAAGAGCAAAAGGATGGAGTAGTAGAAGGTAAAGCACCAAAATGAAACCTGACATTTATGAGGGGAAATGAAGAGGAAAAACAGTGTATCATTATCATGGAGGGAAAAAAAAAATTAAGAGCTATATTATTCAGTATTTTGGTAATGAATATTTTCTCAGTGTCACCAGTCTTTGTCACAGTAGTTGCCACTTTTTCTTACCTGTATGTACCAGCAAGAACTTGGTCACAATCAATCAGGATAAACTTCTCCAGAACCTGGCCTGCAAATTTCTTGCCTGCTTTGCTGTAGTATGTGTCTCCACTCAGACATCTTATGCACATGTTCTGAAACAAAAGAAAACAGAGTTGGTAAAGGGACATGTATTGAACTAAACTGAAACATTCCCTTATGCATCATTGATGGACTCCCTCAAGCAGGAGCTCTGCTCCCAGAGGTAGAATGCATCAAGGCATTAAGTATTTCTTGGCTTCTACATACCAAATATTGTCACACTGTCTGCTTTGATAAGATAAAAATACCAGCAAATATTAACAACTTGCACTTAGGTACAAATGCTGGTTTGAAAAAAATTTGGAGAATCGTATGAGCCTACAGATCATTTCTGAAGTATGTAAGACTATACAATTTCTTCCAGATTATTGATAATATTCAACTAACCACAATAGCTGATGGCTCTGCATTTAAACTAAATTTTGACCCATAACAACTAGCCAGTTTCTAATCAATTGAATGTGCTGTTCTGGTTTTATACAGTGACAGGCTTCTTAAAACCAAAATATTGCTAAATAAAAAAGATTTACAGAAAAGTATGCTTACATTTTAAGAATTGCCTTTTATCAGTGTATTTAAAAATGATATTAAAATTTTCAGCTGCTGTACTCAAGTGAGTACTTGATCCTCATCTGTTTTAAAGACTGCAAAAAACTTCTCTGATACAACTTCAGCCTGTAAAACCGACTGCCCAGTGCAAAATGGGAAATAAGGCTTTCAGTATCCCTTAGGAGCCTTTTTCATAACGTGAGGGTTTTGCCCATAATAAAAGTTATTTGCACCTCAGTTGGGGAAAGCAGAAGAGGAGAACAGTCACTGGCAACAGTTACTGGCCTGGTCTACATGATACAGTGCCAAACAAAACATCTCGTGTGTAAATAAACATCCCTAAGGCTGCACCTACACTGGCCTGCCAGATCATCCCTTACTGCCCCTCCAGGCCAGCTCCCCTGCCACCTGCAGTGGCTTTGGCACACCAGGAGCTATCACAAACTGTCACCACCTGTGTTTGGCCTGGCAGATCCCTTTGTGGGCAGCTCATCCCTGCCTAGCATCAGCCCTGCAAAAGACAAAGACCCATGGCAGTTGGTACAGGCTACACACACCGCCAGGGCCATTTTGCCTCTTGGCGGAGGTGGGTGCTGCCCATGGCCGGTGGGCGCTCCTGGTGGACGTGGCAGCCTCCCCTCCATTACGTAGCAGATTTCAGTCTGGCCAGACACAGCCATTTATAACAGCCAGTGCTGCAGACAAAAGACAAGCGTGATCAGTTGCGATTTGCCTACAGATGTTCTCCACAGGGCACAGACCCAGGTCCCTGCCACCCCTCCAGGAGCTGCTCCTGGGCATCGCTGTGCCCCCTCCTCCCCTCGGGCAGGTTGAACATGCGTGGGCTCCCCAGGCCACCTCTACACAGCCAGGGACCGGCTCGCCCAGTCTCTGGCCTCACGTGGGGTTCATGGCGCAGAAGTTGTGCCTTGGGGGTGAGGAGCAGGAGGCAGTCACCCTGCGGCAGATGACTCCATTCCTGACGGCTTTCCTCTTCTGTCAGAGTCCCTGCAGGCAGGAGGTGGGCTTCCCAGAAACATCTGCTGGGGAGCTCATCACAGCAGGGTGGGAAAGGCTTGACTCTCACATTGCGGTGAGGAAGTCTCCCCACCCACCCAAGGAGCACCATTGCCTTCAGGGCTTCATAACAGCAGCAAATCTCCTCCAGACTGGGGTCCATCTGACCCAACAGTCTATCTCTCGCAGTGGGCAATAGCAGCTGGGCAAGAGCAGGAATAAGGCAATCATTTATGATGCTGCCCCCTAATATTGCTGCTGACTCTGTTTTCTTTTTCCCCATAAGGACAGTTATGCATTGGAACAAGTTACCCAGAGAGGTTGTGCAGTCTCCATGCTTAGAGATTTTCAAGACTAGACCAGGTAAGACCCTGAGTAACTATGTCTGACCTCACAAGTGATGCTGCTTTGAGCAGGAGGTTGGACTTGATGACTTCCTGAGGTCCCTGCCAACTTGCATTAACCTGTGATACTCTGAAATGCCACCACAAGTTGCTGATACAGAGCAAGATATGCTGGATGCTTGAAGAGATGTTCACCTAATCCTGTTGCCAATCAACACAGGGATTTTTTTGGTCCAGTGCTGAGGTTTTACTAATACTAGTTCTCACTGGGAGGAGCTTCCTCTCCCCCCCCCCCGCCCCCAGGGAAGTTAAAACCACTTCAAGTAAGGGATATCCCATAGATTTGTCGCCACAGTATTTGTTCACTCCCTCTGTCTTCCCAAGGCTGGGTGAGTTTCTGATATCTGGCTCATTTTTTCCATCCTTTTCTTCCTCTTGGCAATCCAGGCCCTAAATTGTCCAAACAAGATGAGAATCCTGCAGTCTTGCAGGAAAGCCAGACTGCCAGTTAGCACTGTCACTTGATTTAGAGAGTAGTTCTAGGTTTAGCAGATGGCCATTTGAAAAAATCCAACAGTTAAGTCTTCTGCTGTGACCGCTGCCAATAATCAATGCACCACTGTGGGATTTGCTGATGTTCAGCACCAGGATTTGACACCAGCAGGCTCACACAATGTTCTTACAAGTAAGATGCTGGAGGGGCAATTGCCCCAAATTCCCCATTAAATCCCAAATTGTCACCAATTATTCCAAATGGAGATTTACCATCACATCCTGTCACAACTCAGAGCCAGGAATAAAATATGTACACTCATTCCACTTAGATGTGAATATCAAGCATGTATGTTAGTGTACTGCTTCAGATGCATCAGCTTAAGAGGCACTTCACATTGAGACCTGCCGATGAATCACTGAATGGGGGAGGCAAGTGTTAATTAGCCATTCAAGCACAAGACATGACATCAGGTGTCTAACAAAGAGACGTAGACAGCTCCATGGATGTAAACTCATTCTAATTTTAATTAAAAACAATGGCCAGGCTCTTGGATAAGAAGCAAATAAAATAAATTTTGGAGAGATGGAATTTATCTGGATCCAGCAGGTGACTTCAGTGATGCAGTTGTTTATGAAAGCAAACATGCTCCAGCATGAAGAAGTTTTCCCTAACAGTTGCCATCTCAAGAGGCAGGATGAAATGGGTCTGGCTTGTGAGAAGCAAGAAAGGACAGAGCATCACCAACATGGGGGATGAAGGAGGCCTCTCTAAATTAATCTTTGTGTAGGCAGGTTAAAAATGAGGGAAAAATTAAGACATTTGTAACTGCATCTATTTTGGATGCTGTAAAACATTATTTTTGCATTTTCCCTAGCCTGTTTTTAAGTTAAGAATTGTTTTGAGGTAACTGGATAACTTCCAAGCATTCCCCACCAAGATGAAGGGAAAAACCTATGAAACTGGTGCTGGAAGAGAATCAGTCCTCCAGGGAATCCTATGCACCCAGTGAAGGAGCACAGCCAGGACTGCTGGCCTTGCAGGACTAACAAATGACAACAAAAAACCAACTTCCACTGACAGGTGGTAGCCAGAAAAGCTATATGGGGAGCAGCAAGATACTGGTGTGCATTTCTGAGTCTGCAAGTTCCCAAGGCAGCTTGTCGCACTGACACATTCATTTTTATTGTTTGCCTGCTCTGGGCACCACACACCATTGCTGATGGGCACCCCACTGAGTGGGGAATCAGGCTCTTCACAAATCCCTCATGAACCGACAACTGAATCGCAAAGCCTGAAAGCAGATCTTAACGTGAGATTTTTAACGTGGTTTTACACTGAGGCAGTGCAGCAGGGCTGAGGAAATGGTAGGTTTTGCATCAGGACATCTGAAGGGACTCACTGCTTCCCTTCCCCACCCAGCCATTGCACTACAGCAGCTCTGGCCAGAATCTAAACTGAGCTCAGGGATCTGAACTAGGAGCAATTTAAGTCTTGCAATTCTACGTCCTAGAGCAGGGGCTGAAGGGGACAAGGAAAGGAGATGATACAGGTCCACATAAATGTAAGTTTTCTGGTCTAGCTCTGTCTGCTTATCTGCACCAGCCCAGCAAAGCGTTTGGTAATGGACTGCATCTTATTGGCCTTGACTTCACACTTTTTGTGTGTAAAACTAAAATGAGGACAACAAAACATCAAGATATAGGACCAGGAGGCTCCTCCACTCCTTCCCCTGTGCTTCCAGACAAGTCTTGATTTCCTAGACCAAACAGCCATGGTCTCTTAGCCTAGGACAGTGGGAGAAGGGATAGGTCCTAGGGACCAGGCAGAGGGAACAGAAAAAAGAGTACATGGTTTTTATCGATTCCAAGACCTGTTTATCATATCCAGTGTGTGACTGAAAACTTACTGGGAAGTTGTCCTGAGTAAGAGCCATTTTATTGCACATTTCCACAAAATGCTTCAAGTATTCTTCATCCAGGATCAGGTAAACGGGGACGTGCCGTCTGCTTGAGGCCTCCAGCAGGTCACACAGTATTTCCATGTCTGTAAACAGATCCATCACAATTGCTATCACCTAGCCAGGAGAAAAGAGGTGGGGGGGGGGGAAATGAGAGACTGTTGAAATCTCATGCCCAAGTGAATTGTGCTTTAAACTATGAATTAAGTATTCAAACCTCCTGAGTTACTGAGCATCTGTGGCCACATAAGTGGAGATTGCTTCTGAATCTTTAACAGCCCTTACCCCACCATGGCAGATAAAATCACTTTTAATAACTATGAAGCCATTCCTCATCCAGCTACCTCCTGTCTCATCTGTCATTCACAGAAAGAAATAGCTGAAGGGGTAATGCATGTGCACAAACTCTGAATATTATTGATGCAACAAGTATGTATTGCCTTAAGCAAATATGCCAGAAATACAGCATAAAAAAGGAACAGCTGAGACTGACCAAAATCATTATTCAGTTGGTATGAGTGACTCCATAGATGACTAGCATATTAATATAAAGAAGTATCATCTTTTTCAGGAAGGACACACTGCCAGGTAAGGGAGAAGGTATCTTGATCAAGTATGTACATGTCCTTGTTCCAAGATTACATCCTAGGGGCGACTAGACAAAATCGTAGAATAATGTGTGTGGAAAGGATCCCTTCCCTTTCCCTGCTGGCACCGCTCCTGCTAACGCAGCCCAGTATGCAAGTGATAGTTATGAAACCTAACAGTAGGAAGAAGGTATAATACTAACATTATTAAAAAAAAAAAAAAAAAAAAAGAATTCAAGAAAATCTATCTCAATAAACTGAAGACTTGCAAGATAAGGTCTCCAAGGGAGGGGTTTTAAAAAGGAAAATAATTTTAAAGAGAACTGCCCGTTCTTTAAAGAATGAGATTGAAGAAGGCCGTGGCAACCCATCCCACTGTGGAGATGGGATGGGAGGCAGCAGACCATCTTGGCTAAATGAATTCTCCAAAAACTGGAAGGAAAATATGGAAAAAGGAAGGTAGGTCATGACAAGTACCTACTACAAGTGAGTTGACCCAGAACTAGAAAATGCAAAGTACAGTATGACCTGCGACCAGAACAACGGATCAAGGGAAATCAAGCATAAATAGATTAAGATGTGACTGGAGAAGCTGTTCCACTGTTCCTCACAGAGTGAGGCTGCCAGCAGACAACATCAAGGCAGCCATTATTTGGATCAGGAAGGGACTGCTGGGATCCATCTGTTGGCCGTCATCATTAGTGACAGGAATCGGGGGACATCTTGGAGAAGGAAGGAACAGTCAGGAGAGCACTTGCTGAGCTGGATGATTTGTCAGGCCTGATGCACTTCACCTGAGGGTGTTTGCAGAGCAATCCAGTGACTTAGACCTTGAACCATTAACAGTTAACACTGAGAACATGGAAGATGGCAACACACCGGGGGGCTGAAAAAGGTAAAGTAGTGAAGGATTTACCGACAGGCCAGGTTCATTTCAAAAGCTGAAAAAATAATGGAACTACTGACCAAGTACTTTAGTCCCAGTCTTTACCATATCTTAGCAGTAACTAAGGTAACTGTTTGGTACTTGTAAGTTGTGTACACAGCTCTGATTTTGAGTTTCTGCACCTAGTAGAGATGCCCAAATAAAGATGACCCAAAAAGCACTGAGTTTTGGAGTGAAGCTCCAATGGCATACTTTACCCTGCTACTCAATGTCCATGCCCTTGCACACAAAATGCATGACAAGAGTTTGTTCTGCTGCTCATCATGCACCCCATGAGGAGGTAGGAATCCTGTTTTCACACACCTCCTCTGCCTGTGTTAGAAGCATGGCCATGAATGCAGTTCTCCATAGTCCAAATCACCCTATGGAGCAGACCATGTAGGGTGAGCTTTCCTCTGCCACTTCTGCTCCGCTGCTCCTCTTCAAACAAAGAGTTAAATGCAGAGGACAGCAGTGAGGTTAACTTTTACATGTGCAGTGGTTCAAGCTTTAAATAGGAACAGGCTGAATCATGTTCATGGGCCTGACCTGGAATAGCTTCAGAGAAGAGCAGAGGAGCTCTAAGTATCGCTATCCTTGGATGCGGGGACAGGCTCATGTCTCTGCTCCAGACTGGCACGCTGGCCCCAGTAGCTCTTCTGCTCTGTTTTCATTAACAAACTGTCTCTTTCCAGGCTGATACTCATGGCCTAGGTGCTGAGTGGAGGCAGCTGCCATGGGCAGAGCGGTGCCCCAGTGGCTTCTCCATGCTCTCCTGCCCAGTCTTTTGCTTGGCAAGCTGGCTCCTCTCAGCCCCACTCTGCCTGCACACACCATGGAGAGACCCTCTGCACCAGAGCCATGGCAGAGGAGGGCAACAATGCCAAAAGGTTGCTTCCTGCTCCCTTGGGGATTTATCCCTTTTGCAGATGGACAAGATTTCTTGGCTCCATCTGATTTGTCCCCAAAGACCATCTCTGTGATGATGCCTTACGCACTGTCATTGGTCCTCAACATCGTGCAGAAGACCCCAGGCCCAGCCCACCACAGCAGGGTTTGGGGAAGAACCTTCCTGGAGGCTGGTGTGATCCCAGGCATCCACGTGGGACACAAGGCAGCTGTCATCAAGAGCTAAATACAATTTCTACTGCCCAGGCCAAAACCACATCTCCACCCACTCAGCCTGGCCCTTGGAGATACAGGCTTCAGACCCTGACTCTGCAGGGCACCTCTTTTGTAGCCCTTATCAGTGTTGTCTTCCCAAAAGCCTTATGAGGCTCTGACAAACTCTTCATCCCTCCTCAAATGCGCCCATCTGGCATGGACAGCAGAGTGAGCCCTGGAAGAGCTCTGAAAGCAGTGAGAAGCATCTTCAACTTCCCAAATGAACGTTGCTGCTGGGCTGTCAGCATTAGGTACCACTGAGACCTACACAGAAAAGCAAGACTTCACCATGTCTTTCCACATTGGCCTTCAGCCAAAGACCAAAGGCAATTTAGCCAAATGACTTTGATGGGCCACCCATCCTCTAATGATGAAACACCCAGAAAAAAACTATAGCCCAAACCTTGTGTAAGGCCTCAGGCAAGTCCCTCTCAGCCACACTTGCCTCATGATATTCCAGCTCATCTCAAGCTTAGGTCTGAGGCAGGCTTGGTCCTGGAGACAATCTAAACTTGGTTTGGGAAGTCAATATGATGGAGTCAAGAGACACCAATGCCCCTTTGTCCCCAGACCCCACATGCTCAGAGGCACTGCTTGTGGCTAGTGTGAAGAGAAGGTTTTCTTGCTTTTCTCTACCAGTGCTCCCAGGCTTTGGCAATGTTTGGGGCTGTTGCTTGCTCAAAAACGGCACTGCCAGTCTGCAGTGCTTGCTGTGAGAGTGATGGGGCTGAGCAGGCAGTAGCATGGCTGCGCGTGGCAGCATGTGGCAGACAGTCACCTGTGGCACCCAGTGCCCTGGGCTGGATGCAGCTGGCTGCCAGGCAAACCTGCATCTCCTGGCAGCCTCATGGCAGGGCTCCGGCATCAGCGTGGGAGCAAGCGCCCCAGGCAGCGGGACACTAGCTTATGCAAGCTGGGTGGAGCCCTGTGTGATAGTCAGAGTCATGTTTTCCGAAGCGGGTCTTTGCTTGGCATCAGGTGGAACAGACTATGGCTCTATTCATGGCCTCCTCACATGCGATCCCTTCACAGGAGGGATTTGGGTAGAGTTGCTCCTGGTGGTGCTGGCAAGCGCCCACAGCCAATGTCGGGCAAGAAGGCTGGCAGCCCCACGTGCACTGCAGTTTGCTGTGAGGAACACTGCAGTGGGGAGAGAAGGGGAGGTTGTGCCCTGCCACAGCCTCATGTGGTGGAGATGCAGGTGCCCATGGTGGGGCTGCTCATTCTAAGCATGAGTGCCACAGGACAACCATAAGGGCCACTCAGATCACCATATCCTCTCGGTAAACAAAGCAGGCAGTTCTTATAATAACATCAGCTCAACCCCAAAGCCAAGACATTTTGGGGGAAGATGACCCTGGAATTCTTCCCCTTGAAGCCTCCTAAGAACTTATTTTCACAAAACTGAGGTCTAAAGCCTCAAAGATAATTTCCAACAGCTCTATAAAGCAGTGGAAGTTAGGTACCTAAGTACCATCTCCAATTCAGGCTCCTGACAACTTGTGTCTCATGTTTAAAAGCCTTGGGTATTTAAGTCAATCTGGCCTTAAAAACCTAAGCAACATATGTCCAGTGCCTCCAGCCCCTCAGTTTCAGTGGTGGGAGCTGCAAGGCTGGGGCTCGCTCAGAGCATCCCTGTTCCTCACCATGCTGATCACAGCCTCCAAGCCCATGGCACAGCCTTGGCAGCTCAGGACACTGCAAAGACACAGCTGCCCCACAGGCTCTAGAAAATTCACGCCTTGCCATTGTAGGGTTAAATCATGACATTTCTAAATCCACTTCTGGAAACTCACAATTCAGCAACTACTGCAGTCATCACTTTGGGAATTACAGCACTTACCAGCACCCCACTGGAGTTGCCACCTGTCTGGTTTCTAACCAGCACAGCTGGTTTTACAGGTATTTGCCAATAGCAGTGTGGTTTTGGTCATTACCGTAGTGTTGCCATTTGAGGCAATACATTGCTTCTCTGGGGGACCATCAGGAACCCTTCTACCATTCCACATAAATGCAGATGCGCAGCCAGTGTCAGAGTTGTACAAGAGGGGCGAAAGGAGAAGCATGGACAGTTCAAAATAGATTGGAGCTCATCCAACAAAAGTAAAATTGTAATAGTATTATCAAATGAAGACTAAGGTGTGGCTGCACTGCATCTTCTTATGTCTGCAAAGAGAAAAGCTCAAATCTGAAAATACGTCTTCAAAGACAGCTGGTTAAATACAGCAAAGTAGAAAGACAAACCGCACCAGCAAAAGGTACCAATAAAACAAATGCCCTTTTTGCTGATTTGTCAGTACAAAAATGCTGTTGCAAAATATGTCAGCTGATGTTGTTCTTTATGACTGTACAGGAGAAAACAGCAAACAACATTTCAAGACACACGCCTTCTGTCTACAGGACCCAGGAAAAGCATTCAGGGATCTCAACATCTTTCCCACATCCCACCAGCACTGTATCCCCCTTCTATGTTAGCTGTAAGCACACAGGAGAAACACTCTAAAGGAGGGATATATGATGAGAACTTAAAGTCTAGTGGAGAAAATATTTGAAATGCAGAAACAGCAGTTGAAAAAGCAAAAAAGCAAGCGGTTCTCCACACAGTTGCTACTGGCACTTTAAGCAAAAGATGTTTTTACCTCTGGTTGCTCTTTTGTTATTAAAAGACATACAGGTAACATCCTTTTGGATAGTTTGATGAGCAAAATGATTCAGTAACTACTTAAAGATGTGTAACTGGGGTTGTGAATGAGCTGAACTGCTGTCAATTGTAGAGCGAATCATGGGAAGCACTGGCCAGAGCTGCTAACCTAGAAGCCAGTAAAACACCAGTAATAAACCAGTAAGATGGTTGAAAACCCATTCTCACATTTCACGCAACAGTCAAAAACAGTGTGAAAATCCCCAGCTTGAACATAAAGGGCTGAAGATTGTCAGTGATTTTTCAAGCCAAGCAAAAAAAGTCAAAAGCTCAAAATGTATTTAAAGTACAATAAAGCACCTGCTGCCTGGGCAACCTCCCTGCAGCAATGGAGAAGTTCCTGTGAACTGAGAAAGCAGCAAGATGTTTTTCATGTGGTTTAAAGGATCATAATATTGTCAGAGATCCGGGACACGTGCTAAGTGACAAGGGGACATTTCTTGGTAGTCATTTACTTTGTGCATTCTGCCATGACGATGTCTTAATCCCCATTGCTGAAATGGATGCAGTACGTGTCACAAGACTTTTCAGATCATTTAAGATATCATAAATCAGCTGCCTGCAAGGACAAACAGAGCTTTTTGTCACTTACTTCCTGGACAAAACCGTATTTGCCTACAAAGGTGCAACAGAAGTTCAGGCATTAAGCAATGGCTGCTGACAACTGAGCAGAAGCTTACGTGGCAAACGTGGCAAAACAGTCTTCTTTTGGACAAAAGAAAAAAAGATCCCCATTTACCTCATATCACGCCCAAACGTCAATGATATGTGGTTCTTTGATGATGTTATGATGCTGCACAGCAATCTGAGCTGCTGCATGGCCCCAGTTTCATCAGCTGGGGACAACATAACTTTGCTCAACTCTGCAGATGGTGATAGAAGATAACACTTTAGCTCAGTCTGGAAACAGCTTGTGTTCTTGACACAGCTGAAGTCCAGGCTTAACAATTCTTTATCTCCTGCTTTCTGCACTAGGCAGTAATGAATTTAAGGAGTGACTGTAAAGTTAAATAAGAAACTACTGGAGTGATAAGAGAAATTGCCTAGAAGCTGACTGGTTAAAAATGAACTTTGCACTAAAAGTTTACTCAGTATCGTCACACTATTGAAATGAAATACTACAAAAGAAAATTAACATGGAACAGATGAAAAGAATCATAAAGAGGACAAAGACAATAAAAGCTGAAAATGTGTCTGAGATACAGTTGTCCGAGCTGCTGCTTTAGTACACAGTATAGTAACAAAGTAAAAAGAAAGAAGAAGGAGCATAATTTAGTGAGTAAATTCACGCCAGGATTGTGCTTGGTAGGCAAGTATTGTAGTTGTCCTTTTTTTTTTTTTACATCTGAGGGTTGGCAATCTCTACCCAGCAGAAACTGTGCGATGGGGCAAAATGGGCTGATCTTACTCATCCTCAGAGAGGCACAGACATCAAATCTAGAAGGTATGATGATGCATTCTAACTTACTTCGAACCACAGAGCAGGAATTTTCAGTCCCACAAGTTTACTCAGGTCCTCTGTTCTCCCACAGCAACTCACCAGTGGTATCCTCTTGTCCTGCTTAACATGATGTCCAGGGGTCGAGAAAAGCCCTGGCCATGTAAACTCCCTGGCAGAGGGTAGAAGGGCTGGCTGGTGCACACTTGCCAGCTGAGGACAGCTAAGCGTTAACGCTGCACACCCTGCCACTCGCTCACTCCAGGCTTTGGTACCATGCTCTGCATACCCGCAAAAATAGACGCAGAGTGCCTTAAAGGGCACTGCCTGCATGACATGAAATCCCAGGCGGAAAGAAATTACAGGAAAGGAAAGGAGCAGGAACAGTTACAGATCTGCTAGAGAAAAAGCAATCACATCATGCCAGATATCTAGAGAGCAGCAACAGCTTGGAGCATGTGGCATACAGTTGTGGGACCAGCCACCAGGGCTTGGGTGCTGTGGCACAAGACCCCACTCAAGGGACACAGCTCTATACATACCGTCCGTGCCCGGCTGATCAGAGACCGGAGCAAATCCTTAATGCTGTTAGCTTTGTTTCTTTGGAAAATCACAGTGGCTTGAGTCTGGCCAGACACCGTGAGGAGCGGCGTCCCTGGCCACCCCAGCTCCAGCTCTGGAGGGTGCACATCAGACATGAGTGGAAAGTAGGTGCCAGACGTTAGTTCAGAGTTGAGGGAGGACCTGTCTCCAGTGTCTGCATCGCCAAGGTCAGCCTCTTTGTCTTTCATTGTATTGGGATCTGGAAAGCTTTGGTTTCTCTGACGGCTCATATATTCCATGTCCAGGGTGGAAAGAAAAGGCAGCTCCCGTTCCTCAGCGATGGCACTCAGGTAGCCGCGTTCCCCCTGCTCAAGAAAGGCATCTATGGCAAGCCTGGCTGTTTCACTGTGCTGGAGCACCAATGGGGTGGGGTCCCTCCACCACGGCTTCTTCAGCTGCTCTAGGCGGCTCTTCAGTGGCCCAGATGTCCCTTGCTGGCCTCCATAGCTGCGGTGGAACTGGGGTCTCACCTCTAGTGCTAGGTAGTTGAACATGACCGGAGCAGTTGATGCTAAGAAGTGCCTCTCCAGCTGGATTAGTCCTCTGTCTGACTCCAGGTCTTTTCTGGCCCTCTTGCACTCCTGAGCTCCTCCCAACAGGTTCCTTCAGGACTCAGCATGAGCTCCACTCCTCTGCTTGGGAGTTAATCACCAGGTACAGCCTCCCACGCTGGGGGAGGAGCTGGCTTTCCCCAGCTCCCTCACTTGGCTTCCTCAGACAGACACCTGATACTTGGTGCTTAGAGTATTCCTTTTGCAAGGGGAGGAAGATCAGCTCTTCAAGCTGCTCCTTCCCTTTCCTTGTAACTGATTCATGTACTGCCCTCCCCCTTCCCTACTGAGAGGTCCCCACCCTTGGCCAAGCAGGCTCTAACCTGTTTTGTCCCTCATTGTGCTCACAGTGGAAATGCAGATGCTGAAACTTGTTCCTGCTTGAAATTTGTTCCAAATCAAACATGCTTCTCAGTGTCAGTTATAATGAAACACAAATATCTCAAGTGGGTAATCAGACTCAGCCAAGAAACTTATTCATCCCTGAACCATAGCTAATGCTCCTCCTTAGCATTTCTTGGGAGACTGGGCTCTGCTAGACAGGCATCCAGCAGAGAAACCAAAACACCATCTTTTTTGATATCACAGGGTCACAGTGTTTGTATGAAGCACAGCAGGAATCTTGGCACAGCTCATGTCATTAGATACTATAGGCTATAAGAGTAATAGCTCATGTGGTCTTTTAACATCTCCCTGGAAATTCTTCAAGGAAGAGACATTCAAACTTAGCAGTCTGGTGCTATGTGAATGGCAATACTGTCCACATGCTGTGTATTTTGGGATTAGTTAACTCCAGCTTCCCAAAAGCATCATGGAGCTATTTTGGAGAAACAATACAGGCAGACATTAATACGTGATTTAAAACGCTGTGTTAGGAACGCACCACCCAGAATACAATGCAGTAGATGAAAAATTGTGCACAGGAGGTACACAGGAGTCCCCAGACTGCAATGCGGACCTCTTCCACCCCATTCAGCTCACTTACCTTGGAGCTACTAAACTCCACAGAGGTTAACCAAAGAATGAAGAACTGGCTGGATAGTTGATCTAATCATCTAACCTTTTATCTACAAGTTACAAAACCCCTGTACGTTAAATTCATCCAGGCTAAATTAAGTCATCTAAAAGCTAAATGTCTGCTCTCTAATAATCACCGGGCTATAGTCAATGGAGAGAGACAGCCATGCCTAAGCGTGAACCAGCACATTCAGACACCAAGTTCTAAGTCACCTGGGATGAATCATGTCCCCAAGGGACTATCACTCTCCATGGTCTACAGCTGGAGTGGAATGATTAGTTTAGATTAGCTGTCTAGTCTTTAGATCCCTGAAGTCAGAATGAACTCTTACCCGGACTGTGCAAACTGCAAGAACAGAAGCAAAGGTACATTTAATCAGAAAATTTAAGTTGCCTGCCAGAGCTGTGCTGCAATGCAGCAAGCAGGTGCAGAGTTAGCAGCCATGGACAATAGATATGGGACAAAATTATAATACAGCTGCTGGCATAGAAGTGTTACAGGTATAAATAAGTGTTAGAGCAGCTTAAAAGAATAACATTAACTTAAAATGCGAGGTGAACAGCCAAACACAATGTAAGGAAGTTTGGGGAAAAAACTAAGGGAAGGGGCTATAACGTGATGGGCCTATTTCTGGAGCTGCTTTGCCAGGGTGATAATGTCACCTTGGTGATAACATAAAAGAAGGGTAATATCACCCTACTTTTTGCCTTCCTAAAGAGCTGAAAAGAGTGTGAATTTTAAAAGAAAGTCATCAAATGCATGTTTTCTGCCAGATAAACAACTGCTGCTGATTTCTGTAAAGTAAAGGGATTTCCACTGTCTCCAGCTGGTGTTTGGTAATGATCTACTCTCCCTCCAGTAATTTCTCATGGACCTCAGCACATGAAAGCACATACCATGTAAACATCTCCAGCCGAGTTTGTCAGGCTGGGTTTCTTCAGCGTTGGTGGGGAGAGGCAGAGGTTTCTAGGGAGTCAGTTACCTCACCCTGCAGCAGACATCTGAAACAGGTCAGATGAAACGTGCCATGAAAGTGCTTATCTCTCTCCACTGAGCAGAAGGAGAGCTCAGGCTGCCAAAGTCAGTGGCAGAGGTTTACCATGCAGACATCTAAAATTAGATGAGAGGTATCCTGTCCCTGCTGTCTGGCAAAGAGATAAATGTTTATAATTGGCACCACACAGACTGATGGGCCAACACGGGATGTGGGAATCACATCAGCCAATTTTTGCCAGCTAAAAGCAAGGATCTTATCTGGAATTGTTGTCTACACACCTTCTGCAATCAACAGAGAAAGACAAGGGGAAAATTCCCTCTGGCTAAACACACACACCAAGTCCCACTTCCAAGTCAATGTCCCTAGGCAGCTATACTCTGGCCGATACCTGAGCTCAGTCAGGATGCAAGCATTAGGCAATACTTCATTCTTGTGTCCCACTATTGATGTTCTTGGAGCTCACCAAACACAAACACCTTGCCCGGGCTTTCCACAAAATGTACCTGCTGCTTCCTCTTCAAGCACAAATGGAAGGGAGCCTGCCAACTTTTTTCATGATCGTACAGTTCTTGGAGAGCACTCACCCAGGAACACGAGAAGCCAGATTTGCTTCCCCCCCCCCCTCTTTATTTCAGATTGAAATCCACATCTTCCACCACAAAACATCATGGTGCTCAAACACACTTATCTATAGGCATTTCTGGAAGGCAACTGCATAGCAATGTTCCACTGTGCAGAATTCACTGGCCAGACGTAAACAGCAAGTGCAGCTAGATGAGAAAAGTCCAAATTTTAGTTACTGCACTGAGATCTGCGTCAGCACTGAACTCACAGAGCAAAGTCATCTCCCAGTTTTTTGTCTGAGGTTCCTGACCATGGCATTACAGAATCATTCTTCTAAACACAGTGGCAGCACACAAATTCCCTGTTTCATTTTTTCCATTCATATGTTAAGACTCTTCCAAATCAGGGGAGAGACAGCTTTGCACCCACTCAGCTGAAGGAGGGCACTGGACATCAGTTGCCAGCTATAAGCCAAATGATCTAACCGCTAGTGACGGCAGGGAAGGTAGACAACCCTACCTCCTCCACTGGCTCCCTGCTCAGTGGTATGCCCAGCATATAGGTTCTTTCCAGTCGCCGCTCTGAGGTGCCTACCACCCATGTGCCATGTAAGGAAGCCAACGTGTGGCCATGGAGTTGCTCTGGTGGTCCTTCGAGGTCCATCCCTGAGCTGCTCAGGGTGCCGATTCACAGCTGTCATGAGGAGGACCACAGTGTGCCTCTTCCCTAGGCTGCTGCCCTGTACTGAACATGTGAAAAAGCACTTTCAGACACCTCTTCCTTCTCTCCTTCCAAAGGAAATACACAGAAATAGAATTGGGCATTGTAACATCAATGGGTGTAGTTACCAGCAGGAAGAAGGTATGAAAGGAAGGATGTGGGACAATGAGCAAATCCTCATAAGATACCTGGCTTTGACAGGATGTGGAGCAGCCCAGGAGGCTGGCAGGTGGGATGAGGAATGAACGAGCCCAGCTCACTGTTTTAGTCAGTGACATAATTGTTAATGAAGGCTTTGCACGTGTCAGACTCCTTGCTTCCTAAATAAGCATGAAGGAGCTCTTACCTCCTGGGAGAGCTGCAGTAGCATGCCAACACCAACAGGATCCAGCCTCAGCAACATGTTGCAGGGTGCTCCTACATGAACATACCTGCACAAGACAATAAAACAGGACAGTAGATATTTCTGGTTCCTGCACTTGTGTGCAGGAAATTGTTTACACTAGTCTGCCCCAGGTCCCTCAAGCAGATCTATTGCCACCTGACCTAAACTCCCTGGCTGCTCCCAGCACATCACATCTGGAGCAGCCACTGCAATATAACAGTAGAAGGTGGAATTATGCTCATGTGAGCTCCTGCTCTGCATTCACAGTGGAAGGATGAGGCCCAAACATCTCTTCTGTCCCACAAGTGAGCAGAGCAAGCTGTTAAGCAGGTTGAATGACTGTAAGCAAAACAAGTACTCCCTCAACATGTTCAGCAACTTCAGGAAGAACACATGTAGGATGCACAGGACAGCCCTAAACACCTGAAGAAGGGGCAGTGGTAAAAAAAAGCTCACCAGAGGAGTCTGGGAAGGATCATGAGACTATTAATATGCAACTGCCCCATCATAGTGCAGGCCAGGCAGCCCACAGCAGCAGTGGCTGATACTCCCTTTACAGGCAGAGAAGAGAGGTGGATACTTCACAAGCACAGCACAATTGCCTAAGCAGCAGAGCCTACCACTCACTCATGTTGAGGCTCAGGGTCTTTCCTATGTCCTTGTCAACTTTCCCAGGCTCCCGTGTAAGCTTCTGCCCTCTCCTTGACTTCTCAGACCTTCAGGAAAAGACAGACAGTGCTCAGGGCCAGGCTGTGCAGACACAATATGCCCAAAAGATGGAGATATTGCTCCCTAAGGCATGCTGCAGAGTGGTAGAAGTACCATCATCCAGACTGCTGGAAGAGGTGTTAATCTAGCCTTAGGACACCAAAGGTCCAGGCAAGCCTGATGCAGCACTGTTCAGCAGAAAGAATGGGACACAGGTTTATCGCAGTCTCTTGCAGAGAAAAGAGCAAAAAAGTCTTTGATTAGAGTTTATTATACAAGAAGACAACAGAGATCAGACAAAGCAGGGCAAATGTGAAGAGGCAGATGGGGAGGGCAGGAGCCTATACAGGGGGGCGTCTACTAAGAAGTTAACTGCCACCAGCATCATCCAAAAAAACCCCCTGTACTAGGCTAAGACTACAACCAAACATCTGCACTGGGGCCTGAGAAGCTGGAGAACATCACAACAGATGACCACTGTATTTGTGGCACAACTCTATTAGCAGAAGAGTTAGAAAGACACTCAGTAATTTCTAGGTATTAATGTAAACATTTACAACTCCCAACACTGGTATTTTCATCTTCCTGGAAGAAAACACACACAGTCCAGTTTTGGAGCTCAAGGCGGGCAATGAATTGTTCAGCATACCTGTAGAGGGGATCAGCAAACTTCTCCAGATGCTCAAGCAGTACTTCAACACATCTCTGGGATGCAGACCACCTTTGCTACATGCTCAGGATTAAGCTGGTCCCACAGAAATGCTGTAAGTAGACTGCACCAGGTCTATGTTGACTTGAATTTCTGAAGGAAGACCTCCTCTGCAGGGTTTTGGAAGTAGGAGAGTGTGGAAAAACGTGAGAGTGGGTCACAGAGTATGACTCTGGGTATAGCTCCCACTGCTCCTCAGAGTGGTGTCAGGCAGTGGGATACATCACAGGGCCCATGCTTGCAGAACCAGTCACCATCCCCTCCCAGCTGATGCTTACCCTCCCACGGCTTTGCTATTCTTCATCCACTCCACATTCATCTAATTTAAAGCTCTGGTGGAAAAATTTGCTCTTATTCAGTTTCCAGTTTCTGCTTGCCTTATTTGCCAAGCCAAAGGCAGGGTAAGTGAGACAGGACAGTGGTTAAGTCCAACTGCTATATCAGGAGCAGCAATTCTGACCTGAGGGCTCGGTGTGGCAGAAGCATGACTAAAAACTTCACTTTGTGGAAGGTGAGGATAGGAGTCAGAAATCTGGGAAGTGGTAACTGCACTCTAACAGGGCTTAGGTGCCTAGACAATACAGGAAATTTGGAGATCAAGGATGCCTGTGCTCTTAGCACTTTAGCTGTTTAAAGAAGCAGGAGAAAACCATTACATATGAATACCAAAAGGCGGTGTGAACACAGAAGCGAGATAACACAGAAAAACATTTAACCACCTAAAATACAGAGTAGGCATTGAAGGGCATCAGATGAGTCCCCCCCTGCCATCTCCAAAATGTCTCAGACTATAGTCTGAAGCAAGAGACTTCCCAAGTTTGGCCCTGTGGGCAAAACATGCACCTACTCTCCCATTGGTGCAAAACAGCAGAGAAAGAAGGGAAGACATTGAGTGTTGGCCATTCTTTTCTGCTCACAGAAACAAGAAAGCCAAGATCTAGCTGATCTAAGTGCTTCCTAAAGGCTTATGTCTCTTGATTTTAAGACACCTGGGAAAGCTGGGGGAACAAGTCCTTTGGAATAATAAGTGTTGTCCAAATTCCATATATGAGATGGAGATCGAGTTGGATGATAAAGTGCTCAACATGGCTCCTTCCAAAAGAAATGCGCATGGATATATTCACTTAAAATACAGTATGTGTCCCCAAGCCAATGCTCTGAGACCACTTTCAAAAAACCCAGCAGCATAAACAAAGAACTGTCCGTAAGCAAAATACCATCAATCATTCCCTCTGCAAAATCATGAAAATGGGAAAAGATGGGCTTTACAACATTTGGTTAAAAAAAAAAACCTGCATTCTGCTGCACTTGACGCACTGCTGTACATAGGAATCACTTTTAACTGCTAATCATTGCTGCTGTAATGCTTGCAAGGTGCAGATTTTGCTACTGGAAATGTATTCTCTCTAAAGGACTAAATTCTGGCGGTAAAGATGTCATATATAAGATATTAACAACAACATGTTTCTAGTCTATTGGCACGCACCTCTCAAGAGTAAGAGGTCATCCAAATCCTGTCTCCAGGTAACTAATGGCTGGGAAGCAAAGTCTTCTCTTGTCCTATGTAGCCTCCAGTGTATTTTTCATCTCTAACAGATTACCCTTTTAATTCATAGACAGTTTCTGCCTTATTCTTGTAACAGGCCCCACACACTTCTGTCCAAAACACACCCTGACTGCTGGCTCAGCTCTTTAACAGTGGGGTGGTTGAAGGCATTTTATGGAACAAGCAGAGAGACATGATTATAGGTCTTTATTCTTGTATTAATAAAAAGTGCAAAAGCAGATGCCAATCACCACAATCTGGCACCATAATTTCTGGAGCCTCCTGCCCATAAACATAGGAAAGAGTTCAATTTTGACCACATGGCTGTCCCATATTCAGAGTACAAAAGGCATTGTCATCTCCAGACTAGTGGTCCCATGAATTCTACTAGCATGCTGGCTTCACAGCATCAGCACCACAGACACTACACAACCTCTGACCTGTGCGCAGCACCAGGTTGGATGGTGGTGTACTCCCAGTCCTGTGTTCCCATGGCATGGATAACATGAGTCCAGGTTTAAATTACATAGCAGGAAAGGGGTTAAAGTTTAAATGACTGTTTTGTATATGAATTAATGTATGTAGCTTTGAGCCAAAATATCTACCATTAATTTTTCCACCTATTTCAGGAGCAGTAAGATACACAAAGTGAAGTTTATTTTGGTACTTGGTATACTTCACTCTCATTAAAAATAAATTAATCAGCAAATTCCTACACAGCTCAGCCTTCTTTTATGTAAATACAACCCAGCTGTAATGAATTACAAGGTGTTATTATCTCACACACACTGTATAATACTTCACACATAAGAGGTTTCTCTGCTTAGCTCAGCTTTCAACAAAAGCATCTTAAATAAACTGCAAGCAAGTTGTTTGGTCTGTAATGTTTTCACAGAGAAGGGATACACCTCACACATAGAAGGTTTCTTTACATGACTCATTTTATAACAAGTTAAACTGAGGAAGTTCGCCTTGGAAAAAAGTAACAAAATGCCTTTTTTATACACAGAAGGCTCCCTAAGAGAAGATTAAAAAAAAAAAATGCAAGCCAGTATTTGGGAACCTATATTCTGCATCCCACTGCTCTTTACACAGAGAAGGGATGTCAAATATTCCCCAAAACACACAATATGAAGAAAGCAACTTCAGAAGGAAAAACAGTCACAGCCAGGCAGTCACACTTTCACCAGATTAAGGATTCACAAATCAAGGATTAATTTCACAAATTAAGGATTACCACCTTCAACTTTTGTTTAACAGTTTTATTAGGAATAAATCCTGATATTATAGAGCTTATTCTTATCAAAAGCACACATGGCACAGAAAACACATACACATCAACTTTACCCAGACTGACATTTATTATTGACTAGGATTTTAGACAGGAGAGAAATGAAAACTGTTTTTGTTACTGACCTGGAAATAGTCCGGTGAACCATCCACCTACACAGTACACCTCAGCCTCTGCTGATTCAATCAGTGGAGCTCTTGCTCCCATAATTACTATGTTGGCGTAATTTGCCTGCACAGCCATACAAAGTTTTCACTGGGGTTGATAGGTCTTGTTAAAAAGCCCTGGACTACTACTTTGGGGGATGGAGGATAGCATAGTCCTGTCCCATTAAGAGTCACGGACAGAAACAGGGATGTTCTTTTCATAAAGAAATTCTTAGACCACAACTCTAAAAAGAATATGGAAATATCAGCAAGGCAGACTGAAATACCAAGTACTCTGCGGCAGCTTTTAGTGACAGCCCAGCCATGTTTTGGACTTTATTGTCATTAAGATGGCTAGAGTCATAGAGGATTACTGGGGACTGTGCATTATTCTTTGCATCCTCCTATCCTTGTGCAACACAGCAGAGTTCCTGAAGGGGTTTTCACAGAAAACCCTTCAGAATCTGTTAAAGCAATTCTTAACTCCACTAAAGCAAAAATGGACCATTCCATCTTGATATCAGGCTTTTAAAATACATTAACATCTAATATGCAAAGCTCAGATTTGCATTCACAACCATTCAGTGAGCAGAGGAACACCATTGTGTCTCTATGTAGCAGCTCTCCAAATGAGGCAAAGGACAGAAATGTCTTCTTGAGATAACTCTAAGTCATGGTAAAATATCTGGTTTCCTAAAGACAGAAGGCAGGTCTTTCAATTTGTCAGCAAGGACCACTCAGTGCCATAAAAATGACAGAGGTACTCAAGCCAACTAGCATTTATTTGCGGGTGAATATTCAGAAGAATATGGCTGTCCAATTTGCTACTGAGTCACCACGGATAGGATATCTAATTAAATATTTTCTTTTCAACAGCAGATTTTCCTTCCTGACCTCACAGCCTCAGCCCAGTTCAATTTCCGGCATGCTTCCCAAGCTGATCTGACAAATTGATAGAAGTGTCAGGCGCTGACGCTCTCACAGTCCTTCGTCATTGTAAACAGGGGAAAGGGGCTTGAGGATGCTGCGGGCGTTGCTCTCCACGAGTGGCCGCCAGCTCACCTCGCCTGTCAGCAGCAGGTCCTCCCCGCTCAGCGCATCCAGGTGCTGCACCTGCAAGGACAGGACATTAGTGCAAGGTGTCCCATCATCCATCCAAGTTCCTCAAGAGCTACGCAAACACGTTGCTTTCCAGAAAGAAAGCAGAACAGGGAGATTTTAGCATACTTTGCCATTTATGTGAGGTAGACCTAAAATGATAATTTACAACTGCTTCAGCATCATGGAAAGGCTAGGAGATAAGTATCTGCAGATCCACTGGAGCTAACTGCATAAGGTCTTTTACTAACACCTTAGTTAATGCTTCCTCTGAAAGTTTGGCAACAGGACAAAGAAGAGCCACGCAAAACTAAAATGAGTCATTTTATCTTCCCAGCAGTTAATTCAGATGACACACTGCTAGTATCATCACCTACATGGAGTGCTCTCATAAAAGTGGTTTCACGTAGACCAAGGCTTTTCACTATAGAAAAAAAGCCTGACCAGCAGGGAACACCTGAGATTTATAATATAAAAGCACATGAGCTGGAGAAGATGAACATGGAATGGACACTCATTCTCACAATACAAGAAATACCTGGGATCAAATGAAATTTTAAGATGCATTGTGAGCAAAATTAAAAAAATTCTTGTCACACAACATAGGGTTAACTTGCTTCCACAGGACACTGTAAACAAGGGGGGGGGGAAGTCCATCAAGGGTCATTAAAAGACAAAAACACCACCTCTGGCTCAGGAAGTCATAAATGAAGATTGCTAGGAGAGCTGACCAGAGAAATAGTACACATACTTGCTCTGTTACTATATTCTTCTCTGGCATCCACTAATAGCCACTGTTAAAGACAGGATCAGCAAGAAATTGTGGGAAAGACCTCTTACACAAGCTTACTGGAAACAAAAGAGAGTTTGACAAGGAGTTTCTCAACAGAGGAAAGAATGCACCAATGGCCACAGAGGGTCAGACCAAAGAGCTACCTAAGCACGATATCCTGTTTCTGACAGTCATCAACAGCAGATTCCCCAGGAGGAGTTAAGTACAACACACGCATACAATGCTATGTTCCTTGTTTATTTTCCCTCCCTCTCAAACTTTGTTAGTTCGGGGATTTTGAGCCTGAAGTGGCTGTTGCAGATTTAATAGTCCTGGACAGACTTCTCTTCCATAAACCTTGCCAGTGGCTTTGGAACCCACGTGCAACTGTAGCATCCCAAACAACCTGTGGCAACGTTACGTCCCCGTGTTCTTTTATCAGTGAACAGCCTTTCCTTGCTCACCTTTCACATGCCTTCAGGATTTCCCAGATGTATCTCATTCTTTCTCAGCTGTTTTTCAGGCAGGGGATCCTACTCATTGCTAATAAAGGAGCTGTTTCATGTTATCCTTACTGCTCTTCTCTGAGCCTTCTTCAGTTTGGTTTTTATCTTTCTTGATGGTCGGAACCCAAACCATACACGTTATTCAAGATCACAAGGGTACCATGGATTTAAAATGTGGCATGACAGCACTATTTTATTCTCTATTCCTTCCTTAGTAGTTCTGAGCATGTTTTACTTTTTTTAAACACCACAGAGTGCTGAGCTGACATTTTGATAATACAATTATACTCTCAAGGACTCATTCCTGTGTGGTAACAGACAGTTTAGAGCTCATCAATATATATGTAAAGCTGGGACTGTTTTTCTCAAGTGAATCGCTTTAGAGTTGTCTATAGGAATGACCAGTCTTCTGATTCTTCCCCAATGTGCCACATTTATCTGTGTGATCACTGTTTCCTATTCAACTGCTGATAGCCTCTGTCCTATCCTTTGCTTGAATATACAGAAGTGCAACAAATTCCCCACTTGGCAGTAAATTGTTCCAAATTACGTATTTTTAACATGTGTTTGCTCCCTGCCAATCTTCAGTTTTAAACTTTCCTACAGCCTCACTGATGTTAAGCATCAGCAACCTTAAGCATTAAATTAAGTCTGTGCCTCCGGAGAAGCCCTCTAGCATTCCAAAAGTGTCCTCAGTCCCTTACAAAGTTCAGCCTTTTACTTCCCATACCATTTTCTCAGACACACACTGAAATACTGTCTCTCCAAATCTCTATCTGGTCCTGAATATAGTATTGGAAACATTACAGAGAATGCTGTTGTGGAGGTTCTGGTCTTCAATTCCCTGTCCAACAGCCTACTCTCTTCCTCCAGAACCTCTCTCACCCCTTTTCTGTCTTTGGTACCCACCTGGACTATATCCTACCAACATTTCCTAGAAACCTGGTTAACAAACCTCCCAAGGGTTGAGAGGACAAACACTACTTAATATTGTTTCCTCCAGGTAATAACTGAAAGAAGCAGAAATAATTCTGGAAAACAAAACCTTTTACTTCTTTCCCACAAAGATCATCAGGAGACTTTCAAGCTCTGTGTGCTATTTCACCATGAAGAGGATCCCAACTCCGGAACATCAATTGTAATTCTACAAGTTGCAGCCCATTTCTGACACATTTTGACAAGCCCCTCCATAGCATAGGTCCAGAAAAAGATGAGCAGGATTGCTTTCAGTATTCTGTGAACTTCTCTGCAGTCATTTTTCATCAAACTGCAATAAACATCAGCAAGTTTTTACATTTTTACCTTGTTCTCCTTAAAAATAATCACTGAATATAAAAATCAGCTATATTTATGAGAACTGAGCTACATAGTATGCAAGCAATAAAAATAAATATTTAATATTCTAAACAAGAGAATGAAGAGAAGTTGCACTATGAGCAACTTGTGTGTACCTGTTTGCGCACATATTCTACGAGTAACTCCAGATGCCGAGGGTCCTCGCAGTTCCTGTTAAAAAGGTTTCTCCAAAGAGCAGCTGCCAGAACGTGATCATCAGACAAGATTCCCTAAAGGAAGTACAGAGAGGGATTAAAAACTGCACATGAAGAGGGTCTGAACACAAGACAACCGCATTACTCTGCTTGGCAACTAACAATATTAGCTGTCTCAAAGCCCACAGCTGCTATGGACTGTACATATGAAAAAGCATCAACATCACTCTTTCCCAGAATGGAAAAACAACCCTGGCCTTAAATTAATTTACAGAGCAGCCTGTAACAAATATTCTGGCAAGTTAACTTGGAAAAAAAATGGGTCAAGGTATTCCTAATATAGGAGCTGATAATTGCATTTCTATGTTATGATATCTTTACCATAAAAATTTTGGCCTTACAGAAAAGGCAGCACCACCTCACAGAATTGCGTGAAGCCCATGACACTTGGAAAAGAAAAATTAAAGCATATTTAATACAATGTTGCAGAAATGTAGTCAGGACTTGGCTATTTTGCTTTGCTTTTCTGTTTTTCATTCTAAATGAGAAAGAGAGAACTCATCATTAAGAGCCATCTAGATTTTTCCAGTTAAATCTAATATTAAATTTGGCCTATGGAAGAATCACATCCATGAGCGCTTTTTGTCTAAATTCTCTCCCACTTTTATTGTCTTTTTAGATTATGTGGTGTTATCACCATAGTCTCATAACTCCTGTCTTCTGTGGACACATTTGCCAAAAGCAAGAGAGGACTTTAAAATATTCAGTTAAAAATAAAAAAGGTCAACATTTGTCTTTAATTTAACTAGACATTTTGTTTCCAAAAAGAGTGTCAACAAAAAGAGAAAAGGAAAAAAAAAAAAAAAAGGACAGTGACAGGCAGATACATCCTGGCTATACTTAAAACTAGATTAAAGACTTGCATGCATAACACTGTCCACAACTATATGAAGTTTACATTTACAAGATATTAATAATGCAAATCACCATGCAAAAAATATCATCACCACGTGAATAAGAAGAGCATCTTATTGCTAAGTTACTCTTATTGAAGAGTAACACTAGAGCAAAAAAATAACTACTAAAAGAGATGATGTAATTGTATTTTCTTCTTCAAAGTCCTGCAGACACTTGTGCACAGTGGTGCTTTTGCCTCCCCATATTATTAGATACTTTCTATAAATACCCTCTTACATAGACTCTTTATAAATACTCTCTTTGCTTTCAAAGTATAGCTGAGTACAATGGGATTCAGAGGGAGGAAATGATTTATTGATGGTCAAGCAGTGATGGTGAAGCAGTACAAAGAACACCCCTCCTTCCATGTCCCATGACTTAAATCAATATGCTGTGTGCTTTCTTTTTTCTTAAAAGCACTTTAATTCAAGGCATAAGATGATCACAATAACTAAGAAGTCTGCTTCCATAATGTAACATTTCTCCAAAGATATGTATGGCAAATGTTTTACCTATGTGGAGTATTCTGTGTTCATGAATTAGATTGTGCAAGAACAAATAGACTTTCTCTGAAAACATCCTTCTTACCTCATCATATCCAAATAGAGCTGCATAGAAATTTTCTACCATGCTTCTCAAATCTTCCTTTAGAACAACAGAATTAATCTGAAAAATAAACCAGAAAACCATCTGTATAGGCTCTAAAGAGGAGGTGATTGAGAAAATATTATCGGTTTCACTCTGAGTAGGCAAAGAAGAAACAGTGCCTTGGCCCTCAGTTATTTACAGTCAAATCCTAACCTATGTTAGTGCAGTCAAACATTTTATAACAATGTGCAATACAGCTCTGTAAATTCTGTACACAAATGAAAGTCACTGTTACTCAGAATATATGAAAGGCAGAAAAATCCTCAGCCAACAGCACTGACATAGCTACGAGTGGAGAAAAAAATGCAGCTGGGGAAAGAGTGAAGGCAAGGCTGTCCTTTCAGTGGCAGCCTAAACCAAGATAATGAAGACTCCTCTGTATTTTAATTATTAAGCAGGTTTTCCAGACCTTGATTCATTCACACAAGTCTTTTAGAAACTCGGAGGTTTTTCAACGTTTTTTCTAAAGCATGGACTCCAGAGCTGGACGTGCTATTACAGTAAAAGTACTGTAATGCTAAAAATAGAGGCACCATCCCTACCACTACTCCTTACTTACTTGTCAATATTGACTTTCTCATTCAGGAATCACATGAATTCTGTTTCTACAGCATCTCACTAGAAGCTCAGACTTACTAGTTTTTGACTATGACTA
This sequence comes from Aptenodytes patagonicus, assembly GCF_965638725.1. NCBI lineage: Eukaryota > Metazoa > Chordata > Aves > Sphenisciformes > Spheniscidae > Aptenodytes > Aptenodytes patagonicus. The sequence continues at coordinate 16,598,275 of NC_134962.1, forward strand.
AATTTCTTTCAGAGTTTGTGATGATCCAGCTACTTCCCCCTATGCTCTAAATGTGACTCAGTCCAAGTTCCACACTGACTTTTAACTAAATTTAACAGTTACTTAAATATTTGCTGGTTTGGCCTAAGCCACCCATTGGCTTGCAGAACTGACCCCATGTGAGCTTAAGACAAAACCAAAAGGGATCAACTGCTAGGTCCAGTGATGGCTGAAATACCTTGCACGCATCTCCCTCATACAAACTGTCTATTCCTTTTGCCTTTATTTTTTACTTCTATCAACAAAATAATTTAATAAACGGTTCCTCTCCTGAGGGCTAAGCTACACTTCAATTGGTAAAGCTTCTTCTTTGTATTGACTCTCATGAGAGATCTAAGAGATACTAAGCATTTCTTTTCTACAGATCTCGCATAAAACAAAAGTATAAATGACAAAGATAATTATCTTCATACCTGCATACTAGCAGAACACATGTATTTTACAAAAAAGAAACTGCAAACAGGAATACAGGGTAGGACATCAGTTCTACTACAGAATAAGCACTGCTGTCTTTGATGTACAGCTTATCACAGGCTAAAGAAAAGCTATGAAGACTCACGTATCTGAAATCTTAATACTTACTACAGTGTGAACCACATCCTAAATACTCTTAGTATCCTTAAGAGTACTCACCTTGGTAATTATGCAACAGCCTTTCTATCAAAATATGAATGAGTTTTTGTCATGCTAGCAAATCTCCAGTTCAAATATTCTTCCATTAAACCACTATCCTTTTTCATCTGTTGATTTTTATAGAAATGCATACAGTGTAAACACAAGGAAAATTCCTTTTATGTCAGTTACTCATATTTTTCCATTAATATAAACTATTAAAATTCATGCAGATATTTTATAGGCTATCAAGATTTGGAGACTGGTTATTACTGAATGTTTAAAGAAAGAACTAAACATAAGAAATCAGAGGGTTAAATGATGACTGCAACTTCTGTAATGACTTAATTAAATTTTTATTGAGTACATAAACTATGATGTCATTTCTACCCAACCATGCTCAAAGTTTCTATGCATGTCAGAGATCGTGGTTTTTCTCAATAGAACATACTTCTAAATAAGCTGCACTTCTACAGCTCTAATAAGGGGGAGCAGGTCTCATGTAACACACTCAATAAATTATCCTTCCATTTTAAACAAACAAATTCCATGAGTTATTATATATTTGCCACGCACTTTTTATGACATAATAAAAATGTTACCTCAAGGATTACTTAACACATACTACAAATGTTACAGCAGGCAACTGCAAGGGGCAAAGAAAACAAATAGTCCCATTACAGAGACAAGTCCTGGACTATACATCCCTAGGGAAGCAGCTTTCTATACCAAAAACAAAGAGCAGCAGCTTTAAGTTAGCAAGAAATAGATTGATGAAGGAGATAACCAAGTTAAACAAACATGGTAATAAATACATCTTAAAAGACAAACAGTTTAAAATATAAAATATGACTTTGGGGATGGAGCAGTATCTTAGGCAATAAAATTACACTTAAAGGAATATTGCAGTTTCTGAAGAATACAACCAGCATTGGTTAAGTACAAACACTGTAGGAAAAAATCCTTCTTTATAAAACAAGAAAAATGAGTAAATCCAAATCAGCATTTGTTGGAAAAGCTTCCTCTTTTTAAGCTTGTATATGTTCTTACCACTGGCAAGTTTCATGATCTGGTTGGTCATGATTCTGCTGACTCTTCCACAGTTTGTTATTAAGAAGAAAAACTGCTAGACAATTCCAAGTGAGTAATTGCTAATAACAAGAAAAAAATCAGTAACATCTGGAGCTCTTCTAGGCACTTAGGCCCTTTGCCTTCTTTGGACCAACCCATTACAGAGCTGTCACCAGAAGAAATTTATATACCATCGCCTAAATTGACACACAGAACTATCTTAGTTCAAAACAAGGAATACATTTTTGGTACATCTCTCACATTTACAAGACCTTTAAAAAAAGGAAATGTACAGCTAACGTATCTTCCTACTACATGTCACAACTTTTCACTGAAAGACTCCATGATCCCACATTCTGCCTGAAAGACGACTACAGCATATAACTACTGCATTTTCATTATTATATTGCAGTAAGAAACCTCATCTTCAGCCTCAACAAATTCAATACACACCATCCAACAGCCAACTGGTGAGGCTTACTGCTATGTCAGACAATTTATAATACCAAGTCTCAGTTAAAGTTTTGTATTCTAACAAAATTTCTAGGAAAGTAAGAGCACACTGCTTTATTGTATATGCTGGACATAGAATAGAATCATAGAATCATTAAGGTTGGAAAAGACCTCTAAGATCGAGTCCAACCATCAACCCAACACCACCGTGCCCACTAAACCATGTCCCACGTCCCATACGTGACATGTATGAAAATATCTTATGTATGGGCACAGTTTTTAAAGTGAAAGCTGCTATAGGATTAGTCCATATCAATGTCTTTTGTTGGATCGAGAGCATTTTTTCATAATGAATCTCCTCCTCATCCCCACTTACCATGCTTTGGTTTACACTGCAGAGAAGCCTCAGCATGCACAAACTGGAAAATGTGCTCTAATGCACTCTACCTGCTAAGAGGCATTCAGCCCACAGGATCAGCCTAGAACCAGCACAAGGTAAAGATCATCCCTGTGGAACACGGACACTGGATCATCAACTGTTTCACTCAACAAATATGTTCCTGTCAGACCACACTAAATGCTAGTGTAGACATAGCTGTGATGTCCACGGGCTACACTACTTGAAAGCACTTTAACAGGAGTTTCTTTCTGTTATGGCTTTTGCCAGCATGTGTTGCACCCTTAAGCTACTTTAACACATTAATCCATCCATAGACTATAAAGCCAGAAGGGACACTTCTAACTGCACCTTGTACAAGCGCTAGTCATTGAATTTCATGCAGCAATTCCTCTCTTTAGGCCATAAGTTATGGTTGAACTAGATTTTTTTATGAAGATATTTCAGCCAGAAGAAATTATTAGATCATAGAACCTGACCCTCTGCATATCACAGACCATTACGTTTCACCGAGTTCCCTCTGTACTAAGCTCAGTAAGTTGTGTTTGGCTAAAGCATATCACCCTCACAGTTGAACATGTGTATCTCATTTCATATTTCAATTTTCTGGCTTAAGTTTCCACCCCCTCATTCTCATTATACTATTCCTGCTAGAATAAAAAGCCTCTTCTGCACAATGTATTTGCTCCTGTACCTGTACACAGTAGATATGTCAGCACAGTCATCTTTCCAAACTAAGATTAGGCTCTTTAAGGTAATGTTTACACTAGGTGCACTGATATACTACATCATCAGCGCACTCCTGCAGTGGTCAAAGTTGTAATAGCAAAGTAGTGTTTTATGCTGATACAGTAAAAATTAATCCATCTTTTGTGCAAAACAAGTTCAGCAAATACGAGTACACTTTTGTTGTTATGACTGAGTCTACGCTGGGGACTTCTGTTAGCCACACTGCCATAAACATCAATCGACTCCTATCGACACTTTTGATTACTGGAGCATTCAATATTGGCAGAAGTTCCTGAAGGAGATACAGGACAAATCTTTCATGATAAAAAAATGTCACTCCTCAAACATTTAGGCTTTTTTATGCACCTTCTCTTAAGTCGCATTTGGAAAGAATGACTTATATAGTTTACATTAGTTATAAATAATATATAACCACATATAGTTATAGATGGGCTTTTTAAATGTTTGCTGCCCTTTTAATAAACACACAATATTAAATGGGAAAACCTGCATACAGCCCTTTTATTTCCTCCAATAACATAACTGTTACTTGTAGGACAGTAATTTTGAAAATTACTGAGACTGTAGCTAGGATCAAAAAGATTAAATTAATAAAACAGATTAAAAATATCTCTGTAGCAAGGGCCAAAAAGGCCAGTTCCTTCAGGCAATCTCACATAGTTGTGAAATGACAAAGATATTTTGCAGAAGTTATTTTTCCAATCTTCATTTTTTCAGTCTTTTATTAACCACTCTCTTACTTTGTCTGCAAACAAGCTTATTGGCTTGTAATTAGCTACAGCTGTGAGTCCCCATATACTTTAAAATATTAACTTTTCTGATAAATTCTAATTTTCTAAGTAATTTTGTAATGCAGCTCAGCATATAATTAAATTCAGAGAACAGTCTTTAAAGCCTTCTTCAATGTTCAGTGACAACCTACTTCAATATTGCATTAACCTAGGTTAGATTGTATCAGAACCAGTTCCTGCCAAAATCTTCAATCCATAAAAACATGTGAATGGAAAAAGACTTTGCATGCTCTGCTACCTTCATAACAATTGCATAATCATCAATAACACTCCTTAGAGCATGTTTATTTCAAGCATAGAAAAGCAAGTTATACAACATTATCTACATATTTCAGCAACAGACGGTCACCCCTAGCTGTCTAGTATCAAGAAAATGAGGTATGTTTCTATCTTGCAGTCTATTAATTTGGAAACTCTACCATAGTAACAGTTAAAGATGCAGAGCAGATCACAATACAATCCTAAATGTATTAAATATATGGGGGCTTATTCCAAATTCCTTTTTCTCTGCAGTACGTGGCTGGCAGAGCTCATTGACAACTTCTCAAGAGAAAGATCAGGGAAAACAGGTCAAATCGCTGTGCTCTCTGCCTAGTTGTGCCAATTCTCTGTAAGGGCAAGCAGTTGTAGAGGGTTTTTCCTGTAATGCCTCTATTAAAAAAACTACTTGCTAAAAGCCTAAAACTGATGATGAACATGTTTCTGAACACACCAGAATAAAGAATTCAGTCTGATAAACTGAAAGGAAGTTACATAACCAAGTTTAAAAGAGGCACTTGGACAAGACAGTAGTAAAGGTAAGTAAATTAAGGTAGATATTCACCATGAGCACTTACAGAGATCCTGTAAAACTCAATCTCTCTACTGAGAGAAACCTCAGTAGCTGTCAGAAAGAGTCACACACAAGAAACACTGTACTGGATCAGACCGAGGGTCCACCTAACACGCTATCTTGCCTTCAACAGTAGCCAGATATACTGAGAAAAGTAAAAAGACTACAAGCTGATATATGCTTCCTCCAAGCATTCACCCAACCAATTTGAACCCAGGACAATTCTCAACCCTTGATATTTGTTTATATAGTAACCTTCAAAAGGTCTCTATGTCAAGCAACAGTAAACTTTCTGCATCCACAACAGGCTTCAGCAAGAAGTACCCTGGTCTACTACTCATGATGAGAACCACCACCTCCTGTTTCTTTCTTCTGAAACTGGCTCCTGCTAGTTTCATCTGGTGGCCCAGTTTTTTCACTGGATGAGACAGTGAATACACATTGCTCCATCATCTTCTCACGGCACTGAGGATTCTGAGAGTCCATCATATTCCATGTGATAAGATCTGCCCATAGAAACAGACTTAAGATAACTTAATAAAAGTCAAGAACAACAAAATCCCTGGGATCATAAAGTACTAAACTAAATGGAACGTATTAGATAACATTTAATAGGGCTGCAGAGCGATGAAAGGTGGCATCCATTTTGAAAAGCATTTCAGCAGAACCAGGTAAGTACAAATTAGTAGAAAATACAATAATAAATGAAAATAACAATCACAGATAATTACAACCAGTAATATTCAGTGCTGATAAAGGTACTAGTAGTAGGTGTTAAAAAACCCCACAAAATTTATATAACAATGTGTGCATGTTTAGCAGCTACAATTCCGGAAATGGATCTTAAAGACATTTTGTGGAGAAAGCTCCAAAAAATTTCAGTTCAACAATTCAATAGTGAAGAAAAAGACAAATAAATTTTAGGAATTATTATGAAAGGAATATAGAAAAAAGAGGAACCCTGTTCTGCCATAAATCCATAGTGTGCCCACATACAAAATGCTGCACATATTTATTACCTTTTCATCTCAGAACAGATCTAAAAGAAATAGAAAACACACAGAAAAGACCAAGGTGATTAGACATATGAGGAAACACTAGTTATATTCAGGAAGAAATGAGGAGGAAGATGATGGAGAGGTAAAATCATGAGTGGTATTGAGCAGGTAAACAAGGAATTACTGTTCACTGTTTCTCATTAAAAAAATGTAGAAAAGATGACGAGGAAATGACCGAGTAATACTTTAAAAATAAAAGTACTTTATCATGCAACACTTGCCACAGGACATCAAAGAGCAAAAAAATACAAAAGGGGTAAAAAAGGCACTGCACATTCATAGAGGATTTCTGTTAGTAGATACTAAATATGATGGTCCCCATGCAATTCATATTACTCGTTAGTGAATGCCAAGAGAATATACCAGAAGAAATACTGATACACAGTTGTTTCTTATACTTTTTCCCAAATATCTCTGGTCACTGCTAGAAATAGTGCACTGGATCTTCATCTGACATTAGAAGAATGACTTCTGAGTATGTTCAGTTTTGTTCATCTTTTGCTGATCTTTGCAGATATTGACTGTTATTCTCTTCTGTCTGTGTATATCTTCCTGCCCTGACTTGCAGCAAGACAGCCACAGCTCATTAGATGATCCTGGATACCAGTCATCCCGTCACTTTGCTGACTTGATAGGAATTTCACCTGAAATATGCTAGTGCAATTAAAAAAAAAATTGCTACCTTTACCATAGCTTTTAGTAACCTCACAGGAAGAGGCTTCATTTTATGTAGAAATAAGAGCAAGAATAATCCTGCTTATACCAAACAGAATTATTCCCTGCATGCCCCCCCCCCCCCCCCCCGGGAGGATGATCTTTCTCCAAGAATTTGGGACCAGAACAAGTTTCTATTGGATAGGAACAGCAAGTCACCCATCTCCTCTCCAAAAAAGCAAGCCACATCTCTTCTCCTAAAAAACTCTCCACAAAAAAAGAAGTTTATTTCATTTAAAAATAGAGTGACAATTCCTAGAGTCCATATAATTAGTAAGCAATTAACAAGCCTAATCCTTGATGCTAACACCTAGTACTGCTACAACCTTTATCCAGTGACTGAGGCCAGGACAAATGCAAATACTCACTATCTCACTTTCAAATTCATTTTTGTAGTGCCTAGCAGACTGGCTTATTTGTGTTTGCTCCATCAGACTTCCCACTATTTCCTAGCATAGCCCTGTTCATGCGTGACCTGTTTGACACTCTCCCATCAGTTCAACATTTGGGTAAAATTCTAATTTGAAGTCACATTGCTTTCACCTTCTACCAATATTCTGCACCTTCTGGTTTCAATCATAAGCTGAGAAAAACCCAATTTCCCCAAGCACTCCTTCTCCCCAGGGCTTCAAACACATGCATGCCACAGAATAGTTAACAGTTAAATATTTTCTTGCCAATATTTTAAGAGTGCAGAAGGTTCCAAATTGCTGGTAAAATAAACAATGCCAGACTGTGAAAACTCCTGCCTGCCATATACTCTGATGTTAACAAGAGTTTCTTTATTACTGTAACCTTTCAGAAGGGAACAAAAATTATTTCTCTACCCTAGTTTTGCCCTCAAGTAAAAGGCAAAGGAGGAAAGTGAACCATGAAAAAGCTGCATGGTAAGATACTGCGAGTTTTCTATCTTACTTCTGTATTTCATTCAGACTTGATGCTGCTGTGAATAAACAAACTTCCAGAAGATCCTAAAAGCATGGGCAAGGATTTTAAGGCGGCAAAAATTTCCTTACATGCTGTTTCCTGAATAACACAGATTAAACCTACATATGGGCCATCTTCCCTCTTGCAAGTACATAACAAAACAGGAAATACAAAAGGACAAATTTAGGATGCTCTCAATGAGACACATTATTTTCAAGCTCCTCAGTACACAGCTCTGTCCTCTGGGGCTTTAGCCATGGACTTCCATCAATTACAGGGTCCCTGCCATTTCCTCATTTTTAAAAAATGAAGTCTTTGAATAGCATCCACAAATAGAAGGAATTGCTAGCACTTTTAGCACAAACGAGACAAATGCCTATATAGTTCAGGTGACACCCCTTAAAACCACTAGTCATTCACAGGCCTGCCAGCCTTCTGTGACCCACCAAATATATTTGGAGTTACGGAATCCATGCCCAAGCCATCTGAAAACCAATTCTGATCAGTGTTGCTCATTTCACATATACGAAGATTGTATTGACCCCATCTTCCATCCATGATATCCGTACTACTAGCTGAATCTCCCTTTTTATGTGCAGTCATTCTTGTGGCCACGAGGCCACCTAACTTGAAAATCAACATGATGTATGTTTTGCTAGCAACAAACAGAAAACTCTAAGATCAGATAGGCTGGTATTTTGGTCAGAGGGCAGACAAGGGAACAGAAAGAATCTATTGAGATTCCCAAACCAGAATGGAAAACAGAAAAACACATCAGTTTGCCTAGACATGTACAAAAGCATCATATGCTGTTGCTTATACTAAAGTAGTAAAAGAAATCCAAGCAAGCAAGCATGAAAGCGAGCATTGGAATTATTGAATGTATTGCATTTGCACTTCCTGATCATTATCATTTATTCTACTATGGGAGTTGTTAGCAAAAGCAGTCAAAAATAAGGGCTTCATAGAGCCGCCAGTTTTATAAATGGATAAAATGAGTTCTAACAGGAAAATACAAACCTTTGCAACCCACTTACCTAGCCAGGCTACAAGGCCTGTAGTACGTGTATTGTAAACATCAAGACATTGTGTCTGCAGCAGAATTTAAGACTGACCTTTGAAGGAGTTTGACAATTAAAGTGGCACAGAGCTGCTTGCAGGAGAAGCTGATCCAGACTGCCAGCACTGGCAGATTGCCAGCCTACTCCCCCAGTACATACTACAGACTATTGAAGCAAAAAACCCCCCACTAGTGGAGACAGTTGGGAGATGTAATGCCACAGTGAGCAACAAGCCAGAGAGATGATCCTTGCAGCAGTTTTCAGAAGACATACGGGTGTTGTCTAGGTCAGAGAGAGAAAAAGATGAGGCACAAGGATACTAGCAGAGGGAAGCACTGATGATGGCAGATATCCAACTGGGATATAGGATGGGAAAGCAAGTGTTCATTTAAAGAAATAAAGGAACTGAAGAAGAAAAGAAAGATCTGGAGTTGAAAGAAGCACAGTCATGAAGACACTTCAACATGCAAGGGTGGGTTGAAGCAAGCAGACAAGAGGACAGACCCTGAGCTTCCACTGTGGACCTTTGCAACAGGAGGTTGCTGGATGAGCATGTTGAATAAAGGCAGCATGTGACCACTGAATCAGTGAAGCAGCATGCCAGGGATGGGGAGCAGGCACAAGTGGCACTGATGGATGTAAAAGGATTAGTTGAACATGAAGGAACACAAGGGAAGGGAGAGAGGTGGTGGTGCCAGTCTGACATACAGAAAGGGGTCCTGCAAGGAAACAAAGAGAATTAACAAGAGAGGTAAGAAAAGGTAGAGAGATAAACTAATAACTCTACAAGATAAGAAGTAGGAAGAGAGAAGCAGGTGACGTACTGACAGAGGGGAAATGTGAAAACAGGGGCATACCCTGAAAAGGCAATCTGATGTAAGCTCCAGTGAATTCAGGCATTAGGGTAACACAAAAATGACCAAGGACAAGGAAGGGGGAAAAAAACATTCAGAATGGGTGCAATGACTTAAGACCTTAAGTAATTGCTTATGTACTGCAAGTAAATGCCAAAATTAGGCATACCTGAAAACAGTAATACAGTCAGCATATCATAAAGCAAAGCAATCAATGGGGAAGTAAATTTTCACTGCACCTGACAAAACAAAAGTGTTAAGCAAGGAAGGCAAACCAGAAAACAGGACCATGCTCTTCTAACAGGATAGCAAGACAGAGAGAACACCACTAATTACCACAGTTGTACAGATATAAGCTTGATGAAGATCCTATTAGCCTGAATGCATTGGCTGTCACTGAGAAAACAGAGAAAAATTTCTCTTGCACACTGTGCCTCTTTCTTTCCTGGAAACAATCACTGTAGTCCATAAAGCTGCACTCACGTTTTGCTCTCAGAAACAAAGCAATGAAAATTACTAATCCTTCCCCAAAATAAAGGTTAGAGAAGAGATCCCAAGTACCAAACAGACCTCACTTGTGCCATCTGTGCCCTGTGAAGACAAGTCCAGAATTTGTGCAAAATGCAGCACTTCAACCACTCCTTAGTTTACCCAGAATTAGCATTTGGAAGCATTCAGCGGAAGCTGGATGTGTACAGAAAACCAACCAACCTCTCCTTGTCAGCAGCAGTTACCAAACACCATCTGGTACCTGCAACTACAGCCTGCTGATACAGGAGGAAGGGAACAGCCAGAGACACTACTGAAGGTGGCAGTGGCAGCTGGTGAGCTGGGAGAGCCAACAACAGCTGCATAGTGTTTTAATCAAAGCCACAACACATGCTGCTGAGTCTGCCAGAGACACGAGAAGAAGTTGTGCGAGGGGAAGGGAATGAGCAGCCTCTCAAACCCCTGCAGCACCTCTGCACCATATCAGAACCTTAATTGATGCGTATGTTACTGTCTTTCAAGACAGGCAGGCAGGCACCAAAAACATAAGGAAAAGTTAAGTTATTCATTCTTGAAGCGGAAGCAGAATGTATCAGTGACATTCTACCGGCAGTGAAAAGCACAAGCAACAATGTGGTTAAAATGTATTGGGAAGAACACAGAACCTCTCAATGGTTTGTTTGATCTCAGTTGAGGAATTCTGGGGCAAACTGCAAAAGGACAGGAAGCTGATAATGTAAATGTCCAAAATATGTAGCATAACAACGTTACTTAACCCTGCACTGACCACAGGCAAATCACAAATTGGATCACGAGTGGTACACAAAGCACTGGCAGGAGCCAGGCAACAGCGACAACATAGCTGCTACCTGTTCTGCTGAGCCTGGAGACTGCAGCAGGTTCTGTAAGGACCTTTTCCTGTTTCCACCATCATCTCTACACTGTCAGAACAAAAATTATGCAGTTGTGGTGAGCAGTAATTTCATTGCTTAATGTTTGAATTTTGGCAACTACACTATGTTCTGGAGAGTTTGAGGAACACGGGGCAGCACTTAACACCTACAAGCACTGCATGGTAAAATCAATTTTGGCACATGAGTCCCACTGGTGCAGAACGTGGGGAATAATGAGAAAGGTATTTCTGGAAAAGGTGCTATAAGGCAGCTTCCAGCGAACTTCTTGCAGGCACCAGAGGGAGGCACAAAATAGACCAAGGACACTACCTTACAGTAACAGGTTCCAACACATCTGGGAAATTTAAATTGATTTTTTTATGCCAGACTCTACAGAAAACTGGGGCAGGCCAACTGAAAAGAACCCAAGCACATGTTATACCTTGATTGCAACACCAGGTAACTTTGGCATGCCCCAAACATGCCTATATTTCAGCCAGCCAGGTGTGTTAGTTCCACAGGCACTGGTACTAGAACAACTCCATTAAAAACAACATGAGAAAGAGACTCCTATTTCAAAACTCCATGACCTGGTAAAGCTAAATTTGCATCGCCATGCATACTGTTTGTTCCAGACCTCATTACAGTCGAGATATTTTCAAGGTAACATTCCATACACATGCATTTTCCTGCATTATTTAAGTTATTAAGATTTCCAGAATCAAATTCACTCAATTTACTCTGGAACAGTACCTGATACTATTACTCATTTATGAAACAACAAAATACTGGAAACTTGCCGTGAATTTTCTAGCCCTTTGAGAAAGGATCAAGGGTTGATGAACTATTTCTTTTGTGATGTTCTTAAAACACTAAGTTCAGTTAAAACATATCATACAATGCCTGGTATCCTGTTAAACAAAAAAAGCACAAAAAACACCCTCAGCAATTTTGTATCTCACTACTTTGGCAAGTTTTTTTTTAAAAAAGGGAACACTATAAACTGTTAAGATTTTATATATTATGTTTTCTAAATAGTCAAAAAACTCATAACGTTTTTCTCCTTAAAATGTCCTACTAAAATTATACATTTCAAAATATACATAGACCATTTGAAACTAAAACTTTTCCTCTGTAGTTTTATAGGTTTTTAAAAACCTTTTTCAACTGTACTAAACACTATCCTCTATCTCATATCCCAATCCATTTCCTCAAACAAAATCACTACCTTCTCTATATTTTGCCTCAGTACGCTTCCTCCATCTCAACTCCCCCCTCCACTGCACTGCCAGAATACTGCATGCATGTTCCTTCTGCCCCAGCTCTGCCCCTGTTCTCCCATGATAATATAGTTTCTGTTCTGTGCATCTCAAATTGACTCCATGACTTCCCATCAGATTTTAGAGACAGGCTTGAAAAGGACCCCCTGAGTATTTAAGTACAGTAGCTTCCCACTGTAGGTGAATTAACTGCAATAGTTCATACAAAGATCAAGTTCTATTTTAAAATTTTATCAATTTTATGCCCTGTTCTCTCATCTTCTAAAGCCATTCTAGAATCTTACCTATCTCACCCTGACCATGATTTCTGAGTCTTTAGTTAGAAGTGTCAGACTTTTTGTTCTCCACAGTAAGAATAACTTAAACTGAGTTCTATCAAGTTTAGGAAGTTTTGTAGCTACTGTAATGTAAAATGGCATTTTTAATCATCTGAAGTCTTCTAATTGTGAAAAGAGTATCAAGACAGAAAATGGTGTTCAAGTTCACAGAGCTAAATTCTGCTCTCAGTTACACTGATGTGAACCATTATTGATTTTGATGGCATTACTTCAGATGTACACCAATGTAACTGAGAGCAAATTATGGGTCACTGTATATAAACAGTTCTAGCTAAAAGTACAACAAAGACTGTATTGTGCTATGCACAGCAGAGCCAATAAACGAATTCAAAAGACACCTAGATGTGTTCCTGGAAAAAAAGGGGGCAGGGGTCTAAGTGGTCTGGTGGGAAAACAGGAAAGTGAGATTAAGATAAATTAAAACAGGTTTGGCACACTGGGCTTGACAGCCCCTCCTATTCTTATCTCTTTTGCAGCTTTTAGAACATGTATGGTTATAAAATGAATTGTTATTTTGCACAGAAAAAAAACTTATTCATTTCAGAAGCAGAATGCCACCACAACACACAACAGAAACACTGTTAAAATGAGCCTACAACAATTTACAGGTATTTGAATAAAGCCTGATGGATCTTTCTAAGACAGCATGTGATTTGCACCCAGAAGTATTAGGATGGGGTTCTTGGAAGAGGGGGAGGGGGGCAGGGAAGGGGTGTTGGGTGGGGGGGGACTTTTTTTTTTTTACCCTCATATCTATTGTCTGATTATCAGCTGAAATCCCATTCCAGGGAACTCCAGCATCTACAAGTCCTTCCGATCAACTCTGCGGCTTCATCTAAAGGTATTAAAATACACTTAAACTTACAACAACTGCTTTTATATACACACAGTTACTAAAACACAATACTCAGGTCAGTAAGGTTAACATTCAGGTTGCTGAAGAACTCTGTTAGGAAGACAAATAGCAGCAATTTCTAGCATTGACTGAATTCCCCTTACAAACTGATTCGGCAGCTGCCAGTTTGCATAGTATAAATCTACTCACTGCAAGCCACAAGGTGGAGATCTCTGGCAAAGTACGATCGAAAGGAAGTCTTTTACCCAGCCTAATGTTACTATTAACACTTTGAGCCATTGCATCAAGCCAATTTTTCTGTTTGTTTTTAAAGTTTGATAGAAATGTCACTAGTGGAAAAATTAAGTAAAGAGCACTGGTTAGCCACAGAACTGGACACACCTGGCTGCAAACCCACCAAAAGAAACTGACTTCATTAGTACTAGGGACAGCAGAGTAAAATTTATATCTGAAATATGCCTGCACCAGTAGAATTTGCTGAGGCCACAGGCTCTCTGTGTGTTTTTACAGCTGTGTCAAGTTTTGGTTTCTGACTCTTGCCGACATTCAGGAGTGCTGAAGGAGCTCAGGCTAACAGGTCCCAAAACTTTGTAGCTGAGATTTAGATCTCAGCAATTTTAACAACCAGGTTTTGAAATAACACAAACTCCATTTGGAGTTGGAGCTGATGTAAATTAGTAGTTAAAATGCCTTACATTCTATCACTTTCGGCTCCAATGAACTTGTATATTTAAGAGCAGATGGCATATTTCAATAAAGCATCAATACCAATTCAAGAATATAGTATCCATTTTCTGCATCAAGTGTTGGAATTGTTGCTAGATATGGAAATGAGTTGAAGAACTGCAGCTTTGTCTGTCAACAAGTTAAACTAATTGCATCCAATTAGCAATTTCATACAGGTGCTCTGTCACTTATACCACAATACAGGAATGTACCAATTGTAGTTAAATATTGACCTTTGATACCCTGCATGAGAGAAAAAGCAGGGAATGGAATTTCCTAACCTCCTAGGAGCTATGCAGATGATAACTTAGTGCCCTAAAAGTATTCAGTAAAGCTTCTTTTTAACTTACTTCTGAGAAAGGCTCAGATTCTGAAATTTGAAAGCATCAACAGAGGAACATTAATGTCATCTTTTTATCTACTATACTTATCTTGATACATTTAATTATCTTCTTTTGGAGGTAGAATATATACTGATTGCAGGACTAAATTACTTGAGAATAGCTAGCTGTTACACATATTCCTCAATCAGCTCACAAACCCTCTGTCATTACCTCAGCTTCTTTTTAAAAGAACCATTAGGGATAAATACATCGAGATTCATAAGTAGAACCTAACACCTAGGGTAACTGCCCTTTATTTATCACTTAAAACTCCTTGCAATTGCCAAAGCTGAGATGTGAGAAAGAGTTCAATCAGAGTACATTCATGTGAAGGGAAGGAAAGTAAGTGAAGAGCAGCGAAGCAGCATGGAAGAAACAGGAACTGCCCATGCAGGGACATGGGTGAAGTGGTATATTAAGCTAGGATCACTAGCACCAAGGAAAATAGAGCAATGACAAGGAGCAAGGGAACAGCTAACCTCTTCAAACATCAATGCATAAATTATTTTCATCTAACATACAATAAATACTACCAGAAGAAACTAAAAAGTTCATTCATCTTGACAAAATAATGACTGAAAGATTAGGAATAATTAAAAGATGAAAGAAAAAAAAAATCACAGAGATTATGAAAGCCCTATGCCTTCACAAACACTATGGGGAAGAGAACAGTCCTAATTTCCAAGTTTACGATCTAGGAGAGTTCACTGTGCTTTCTTACACACCCTTAGTGCCTGGTCTAGTTAGCTGTTACCTCTAGAGTTCACATCCTCTCACAAGGAGTCTCATTAAAATCAATGGGCCTCTGTGCAGCTAAACTATATTAAATATACACACAGATGTAACTGTTTTTGAGATCAAGCCTTTAAACGTGTACATACTTCGTTTAAGCATCAGCTATTGCCACATAAAAGCTATGTTAACACTAGGTTACGGTCAGAAGTATATTATAGGAATCATATTATTGCAAACTAAGCATGCAAGCATTATTACATTGTATGATCACTATTACAAACAAAGATTGCAAAATTTAAATTCAAGGATAAATTGAAAAGATGCCTAACCTGCCAAGGCAGAGAATGAATGGCATTCAAACAACTTAAGATCTCTTTACAGTTGCATCATACAGCAACCATACTATTATAATATGCATGTATTAACACTTGAGGCTCCAGATTGGATGAAAACATAAGGACACTGGTGGGTCTTTTTACACTTTGGGGAATTTTGGGGAGCAACAGAATAGTTTAGTTTGCAGAAATGGAAACCCTGTGCTTCCCTTTACAAAGAGCTGACTGTAAGCACTATCTTTTTTTCCCCTAAAGTTTACTGAAAAAAAATCTCGATACAGGTCTAACTTATACCGTGCTTCACGTCTGAGTTCTGCATGCTTGTAAGGGGAGCAAACAGCTAGCTTTGCTTCTCTTTGGTGTTTGCTTCTGCTTCAAATCCTGCAAGGAAAACTACAAGATGGCATTTGAGGTTAGTTCATATAAGGCAAAATTAGGGTCAAAAGGAACAGAGAAATAATTTTCTGTTCCAAAGCAGCATCCTCTCTGTGCACAGATGGAATCAAAAGATCCCTAAAGAGATTTTGGGGGGCTTTGGGAGGTGGGGTGTTTGGCTGAGTTTTGGGGGTTTTTTTTGCTTTTCAAGAACAGCAGCTTTAAATTTACACCCGGAACAAAGATCTGAGCTGTCTCCAGTTCCTACAGAAAGCAGAATCAACCACTGATATGACATGAAAGACATTGGATAAGGACAAAAATGCATAAGCTATTTCATTCAATCTTTTTCTCTGGTACTATCACCTAATTTATCTAGGCTCACTCACACTGTCTTATGGCATCTGACCAGGGAAATGGAGATTCCCATATTGGAATTTATGTAAGCCCATTAATGTAGCAAGAAATTCTAAGATGTCTGAATTTAGATTTAATCCAAAAGAAGATTAAGAGGATGGCTTGTCTTTAAAAGCAAGCTGTAACATAGTAAAGCTATGAAATTCACAACAACTAGGAAAAAAAAGCCACTGCTGATGGAATAACTGAAGTTACACCAGAATCAACACTTTCTAAAACCACATACAAAATAAGAGATCAGAGAGAAACTTCCTGAATTACTAATGTGATCGCATACCAAATCCTAACTCACTGGTTAATTCCCTTGTTTGTCACCAATAGGAATACCCTAGCAGCCTCTCCCTTGGTTATTTGGCTGATAACTAAGACTTGACAATATGCCATTATTGCTATATGAAAACTGTCACTTCTCTAACAGTCTGATTTACTTTAATCACAGACAAACCTCTACTTAATCATTGAACAATTCTTTTTTTTCCACAACACTGGAGATCTTTCCCAGCCCTATTCTCCCTGAATATAGGCATCCTCAACTGTATCAGGTCTCCTGTCACCACTGTGATACTGGGGTTATGAAAACTATCTCCTACTTCCACCACTTCTGCACTGCCTTCTCTGAAGACTATCACCAACACAAGGCTGGAGAAACGCACTTACAGACTTTAAGGCCAGAAATGACCATTACAAGTAACTAGCATAACCTTCCTCAGAATAGGCCAAAAAGATCCAACCTTGTTCTTCCTTCAAACTTGCAAATGAACTATCCTTGGAGCTACTCTTGCCTTACAATGTTTCTTTTGTGATAAAGACTAGGTATACTACGAATCCAAAATGAAAAATAAACTAATAACTAGTTATAGTCATGCACAGGAGCTTAACATAAAAACCTCGTCTCTTAACTTTCCTTTTACTCACTATCCTAGATACAGAGAAAACTCAAAGCTCTGCTGGAATTACTTAAGTTGCGGTTATACATTTGGCACCAGTCATGTTTCTCCCTACCCCAGCTGCTTATTCCTATCCACAAATGCCCATTCTGTTATAGCAGCATCCATTTCTGCAATCACATGGCAAACCACATGGAAAATTAATTAATTTCAGACAAATCTATATCTTCATCCAGGCCATGGTACAGTTTCAGAAACAAGGTCAGCAGCTCAATACAACAGGCAGTACAGCTGTGGGAACGAATGGTCAGGAATAGGGGCTACATATACCAGCTTAAGCTAATGAAGAAATAAACAAGCAGCTACAGGTTGATTCTTAGGCATTCTTCCAAGATATGTAAAGTTACAAAAGCATTGAAACATGTGAATCAAGATTATCAACACCAAAGATGACTTACCCCCATCACCTTACCACGCTGTTCAACATCCTCCCACATGCAGTGAACTATATAGCGACACATGTATTTTCCTGTGCGACCCTCCTGCTTCATTCGTACCAGGCACATCCTGCAAGAACATAAACACCAAATTCACAGCTTCTAGCTTTTCTTCAAATATAAAGAGTAAATTAAATATATTTCAGCTCATTTAAGATTCTCCTTATCGTATGTGTTTTTGTGATCAGGGAAAAAAACACATAAAGACTTTTTTTTTTTTTAAATAAACTATCACAAACTTTTCTATTCTGTACTCAAGAGCTTTATCTGCTGGATTTTGGCCAATCCAGCTACGAAAGAGTGACAGTGGACTCTATTCTGGCTGACAGTACTGTAATCTAAACAGTACTGCAACCTAAATTCCTCAGCCTTAAGAACATATCACCCTTTGGAGCAGGAACAAATGTCTTGTCTAATCCTAGGCTACAAGCCAGCTGTAATTCAGCTTGGTATACTAAAGTGCTGTAAAAGTCCGAACTAGCCAAGCTGTGAAAGCTTAAGCAAGTTACAGACTTCACCCAAATTCACGTTAGCAATGCCCTAAATTATTTCAACTACAGGGGTCTTTGGATACATATCCAACCACTTGGCAAAACCCCTACACACAGTACATGCTAGAAGAACTCACAAGTTTGTAAGTGCATTGTGGGATCTTAATGAGAATACCAGGTTCAGTTGCTTTACTTTTTTTTTTTAAGCATTAAAGCCACTTGAACTTCATTGCTGCTGTTCTGTCTAAAAAATAAATCATCAGAACAAAAAATTTATTTTGCCTCTTTTACATCTGTAAACAGCATGAACTGAAATACAGGTTAATCCTTCACTAGGTAAGAGCCCAGTCCCATCACCAGTCCCACCTTCTCTACCTCACTAATCAGCTCTGCTCCTGTGTTATGAGTCAGAAGTGCCTGTCCAGGATTGACTGAGTTACTGTGGATGAAGTGGTTACTGGAGCTGAAAGAAGTCACTGCTTTGCATAGACACGCTACAGGTGGGAAACTGCTCACAGGAAATTCTTCTCCCAGCTTATGTAAAAGCAACAGAGCAGAGCTGTTGGATGCCACTTTGAAGCAGTTGCGTACTAACAATAGTGAATGTGCCACAAGAGTTAAGAAGTAAAAATGATGATTTTTTTTAATCTGTTAATTTCTTCAGTGGACATAAGATCTGTGCCTCCCTACAGGCATTAATAGTATTTGGTGATCTGCAAATGCCAGCTCAACAGGGAGAATCAAACATTTGAAGCTTGTCTGTTGAGCTGACCTGTAAAAGGACAGATGCCAATCTTTATGATGGATTCTATCTTGTCTACTGATTAGTAAAGATTTTTTTAACCTGCAAAGGAAGCAAAACTTATTGCTAGCGATGAGTCACAGAGACAAAACAAACTGAAGGTAACAAAACCCTGCATTAGTCCTATGTTCTTTTTTCTGATTAGAACCATACATTTAAGTCCCATACAAGGGCCATTCAACTGAGACACCAAAATGGAAAGAAGAAAAGTCCATGGACCAGAATCTGATTTCTAGATGGGGAGCTTCTGAAAGTGACACTCGCATACAAGAGACAGCTCGGGCTCCAACACAAGCCAGGTGGAATGTGGTCAAAAGACTGGAGAGAGGGACGGAGGCATGACAAGTAGACCAATGATCAAAGGGTGGAGTGACTGAGAATCTGGGTAGAGGGTTGGTAGAGAAGGGGAAGGGCAGCAGTCAGCAAAGGGAATGTTGGGAAGACTGGCAATTTCTGTACCAGGAAACAGAGCTGTGTAAGGATTCCCAAGGTTTATATTGTGGCAGTGACGACTCAGTATCTAACAGCACCACTGTCCCAGCAAACAAATGCAATTAAGACAGTATCAAGAAATGAATCCTCATCTTGCTTACAGAAAGATGACAAAGCTTTCTGCTAAAACAATGGTCCAGAACTCAGAGAACAGCTGTCTAGTTACCAGTCCTTCCACAAAACAAATGCACAAAGAGCTTAAAACTTGTGTCTTTCTTCCACCAGTTTCAAAACCTTTGCTCCTCTTACGCATTTGCATAATCGAGCTGTATGAAAAAGTTAATTAATAAGAGTTACTGTATCCCAAATTTTTACCCACTCTTAACGAGTCAAAGAGAAAAAGACTCAGTTTAAAAGACTAACTTTGGGCTAAGAAAAGCATTTTTATACTTCTCTTGCTGAATACGCAAGCTCAGGAGTAAAAATAAAAAAAATTAAAAAGTTAAAAAAATAATTAAAAAAAAAAAAGAGTGGCTTGGCAAGAAAACCTCCTCCTGAGCACAAATACTGGTTCCTATCCAGTCTGCCTTCAGTGGTGGTGAAGCAGGAGGAGAGAGCAGTGCACAGACCAACAGCTAACAATTGGTCACTGATGAGCAGGACTGGAGTGGTGTTCAGAGTAAAACCTGCTACCCACAAAGCCTAAAAGGCAGCTCTGTGTTTGGATGCATAGTGCTGTCACAGAGCTGTTCTGCAGCACCACGAGTGAGATCATGGAATTTTGCAGTTTATTTGAAAATTTGGTAGTTTGTTACTACACCTGCCATCTGAGGTTTAAAAGACAGACTCTTTAAAGACTATAAACCTTCTAACTAGATCAACACAGTGTGAAGCATTTTATCGTTTCACTACAGAATCTGTTCTGTAGTTTAGTCAAATACTGACTCATCTTTGTCAAACCATGAAAGCAAAATTAGTCCAAGCTATCTTTAGAAAGCCGTCTACCTGACATTGGTTGGGTTGGATAATTTATACTGTATTTAAGTTATGCAGAGAGATTATGTTAGAAGAAAATTATATGAAAGGATGCCTGAAAAGGAACAGGAGCACCTACAACTCAACCCATCTTAGATGAGGTGTAGCAGGTTCCCACAACAGCCTCAGCTACAACACCTTCTGTCAGTATTCCCAAAGTGCCAACAGACTGGCTTGAACACCAGAAGCAGTAGTCAACACCACCCTGTCGACTGTTGTGAGGTGGCTCAGTGCCATGCAATCAAGGTGTGATAATGCATTATACTTCTAAGGGCAAAGCCCACTCAGAGCTTCCTGCTATACCCTGCACTTCGCCACTTGTTCCCGCTTCCTCAGTTGCTCCAGAGCAACTATTTCTGGGGCTGTTATACTTGTTCCGAGAAATTACTCTGGCTTAACACCACAAGTGTCAACAGCAATTTTGGAAGGCTTTATTCTGTTTAACCCATTCACAAATGGCCAGCAACAGGGGGGACAGGAGACGCAAGCTCCTGAATCGACTTTGTCATCAGCTATATGTTGTGACATACACTTCTATGAATAATGGTAACAAGGAGAATTCTGAACTTTTCCTGATTAGGTTTGCATGTTATCCGGTGCCCCAGCCTAGCAAGTTCACCAACTACTGTATTTACAGCCATGTACACATCTTTGCTGGGGCACAAGCTAAAAGAACTGAGCCTGGCTGTGCAGTCTTCCTCTCCCCTGGTGCCTTTGCTTAGGCCACGTAGCCCATTCCCTCCTGTTAGGGCAGGATCAACTAAATGCCTACGACCTTCCAGATAAACTTGTTCTTAAAACCTCTCTCAAGCAAGACACCTCTGATGTAATTTAGACCCCTTTCTCCCTGCCCTCTCTACCACGAAACACAGTTTATTCCCTTTCTTCTGAAGCAGCACATTTCAAAATGGTATGGTATCCTCAGTCTTCTCCATGCAAATCTGAGAAATCTTTTCCTGCAGGAACTGTTTTCTACAAACTTGGTGGTTCTTCTTCTCTGGACTCTCTCAGACTGATCAACACTTTCTCAAGTGCAGATTTCCTTATGAAAAATAATGCTCAGATGAATTCTTGCAACAGATCTGAGTCTTTCAGAACAGGAATTGTAGCACCACTCTATTTTGATCCTAAATACTTTAGAGATGTCACCGTACTTGGTGTGGTGAAAATATGAAGGGAGCTCTAGGTATGATACATCCTGCACCAAGACATTTCTTAGTACAGTCACCAAAGTCATCTCTTTGGCAGTTTCGTAACAGCTCTGGACACAGCCAATACTCCATTTAGACTGCCACTGCTTGGGAAAAGGCAAACCCAGCAGTGGAAATGAACAGCTTAAGATTTTCTAAAAGGTGTGGACTTCTAAATATAAAGAAAGAGTCTTCCTGACATCAAAGGTGTGAAGTAACAGAAACGGCCTATAAAAACATGACATGCAGGAAAGAATATTGATAGGTTGATTTTCTAAAGTATAGTTTTAGCACTGCATTGGAAGGCACTGGAGTGTATCTAAAGGAACATTATCTTGAAAGAAGTTAGCAGAAGCAGAGCACCTGAATTTCCCCCCTTTCTGACTGGAGGTAAGTAGGACAGCTCTATTCACAGACAAGAAACAAGAGCCAGAGATTCAAACAGAGGACCCACCAGAATCTGTAACACAAGAATGTATGCTCTGACAAGCACCTTAAGTCTATAAAAGGTGGGATACAAAAAGAATCGAAACGCAGTTGACTAGAACATGATGGGCAATGACAACAGCAAGAAAGGAGGCAGGGTTTACCAAACTAGGAAAAACTGTCATCTTCTCCAGCTCCAGAAGACACTCTAAATCAGTTGAAACTAAAACTGAAGAAGAGGGAAGAATTAAGTACACCAGAAAGTGATCTAGATTGCATCGCAAGGGGGAACAGGAACGTTTTAACAGATGGTAAACAGAATCTACATGGTCAGGTTGCTGGCCACCAGATCAGGAAGGTTTCTAGCCTCTCAGGCAAAGGTCCAGCAGGAAAGACAGAGGTATTGGAGCCTTCAGGCAAAGGTAGGATGTCCTTGATGTTGCCAGAGCTAGCAGAATCAATAATGTTCTGCTCCCACTTTACTGAGGTCAAACTGATTGAAAAAAGAGAATCAGAGAGAACACAACAACAAACATGACTGTGAAAGCAAAATTATGTCATGGCAGGATCCTGGTCACTGAACTAATCCCAAGCAAAGCCTGCAGCATTTCCCAGTGACCCAGGTAGATGAACAGGCATATCACGGGCTTCTCTGCATCCTGGAATATCAAACTGGATCTCTCATTTGTGGTCCAGAATGACAGCGCTCCTTAGGTCAAGCTGCCA
The DNA here is from genome assembly GCF_965638725.1 of Aptenodytes patagonicus. Lineage (NCBI taxonomy): Eukaryota > Metazoa > Chordata > Aves > Sphenisciformes > Spheniscidae > Aptenodytes > Aptenodytes patagonicus. The sequence continues at coordinate 16,621,147 of NC_134962.1, forward strand.
GGAACACAGAGGAGCCAGGCACATAAACCTTAGAAAAATTAACCTTTAGTGCTAACATCCACACTCGAATTTTCATCGCTGTCATACCAAGTAGAGGGATTTGGTTCCTTCCTGCTTGTGTAGTATATTGCTGTCAACCTGTCCACCATAACTTGAGTACTTCAATTTCCCTCATTAAATGTCTCCTTAACATCACTGGCTCAAAGTGTGGCAACTCTTGGCCTTCTCCAATGTAGCTTTGATCTCAGAATTTTTGTGTCTATTCCATACTAGTTTCATCTCTATCATAGTCCCCTTGTTTATTTTTATGTCTGTCATGAAAGAAGACTATGTATCTTGAATTTGATGCTGTGTATCACAGAGTACATTTTTCTGTCAATACGAAATCAAGATGATGTGGAAAAAAGTGTGTTCTTTGCAGATTCATGTTACCCCTCTTTGTTTTTCCCCAGACACTTACAGTTTGGTTTTGAGTATTTATTGCAGTAGTTTTCCAAATATCGATATGAATGATTAGCTTATCAATTTTTAAAGCCTTTTTTCCACAGGGAACAGTAAGAAATAAATAAACTGCACATCTCAAGGGTCTTCCTTACTTGATTCCACTGATTTTAATAACTGATAATTTCAATGGTTCTGCTGATTTCAATAACTGATAATTTCAATGGTTCTGCTAATTTATTCATTCTTTAGTGAAATGAGTTGCCCCATCTTTCAATATATTGAGGAGACAGGAAATTAGAAGGAGGGAAGGGGAAAAAAAAAGGAGGCAAGGAAATAAGGGGCCTATGCTTAAGTGCAGCTATTTCAGTACAAACTTCCTTTCAGCCTTTGGATAGCTGAACGTAAGTCTATGGACTTCAGTGTCCTGAAAGATCTGGCACTTAAAAATTACTGTACTCCTTTGTGCATCCCTCTGACCTTTACAAGTATGTAATGCTAGATGAAAACCTGATTTTTTTGGCTACTATTTTCACAAATGAAAAAAGGAAAAAACTTAATGTTTAAGGTGTGAAATATTTTTACACGTAGCCATGCTGGCATTCACCAACCTGCATGTATGTTTCAGAGGTACAAGAATAAATGCCAATGCTATAATTTGTTAAATGCTTCTGACGAGCGACAACTTCAATCACCACAAATTCTCCCAATTTAAACCACTTTTACATAAATTTAAACTTATCCTAAAACACCCAAGTAAGAGCTTTCCATATAGGCTTTTAGAAAACTCATGGCAAAGATCATTCCACTACTGAGGAATTTAGAGATGTAAAAGATGTTAGCTTCTCTATGGGACTTTTTGTTCTTTAGTAGAAAACTGCTAACATTCAGTAATTACTAAATTGAATATAACCACTACCATAACTAACCATGGAGCCTACTTTTTCTCACATTAAGGTACATATCACTCTATTTCCTGAAAATAGTTATATTACTATTTTACTTTTCACTTACCAGACATGAAGCTGTGCTACTAGAAACCATGAATTCAAAGTATCAGGCATTTGGCACCCTTGATGGGAGGGGGAAAAAAAAACAACACAAAAACAAAACTAAGCAATTAATATGAATTTCATCACGTTTTGCACCTAACAAATTCATTACACCAAAATCTAAATACATTTTAGTAATTTAATTTCTGGCCCTAAATGGTATATACATATCAGAAACAAACATCATTTACTGTCACACTTGTGCTTAAACTCTAGAACATGCAGCCAGCCACAGGATGCTGTAGATTCCAAAAGATTTCATGTGTTTAGAACTCACTTAGATAACATTTACAGGGCGGGAAGGGGGGAAATCCAAAATGGAGAATTAGACAAACACGTGGCTTCTAGCTCAGGAGGTCCCAAAGCAGTAAAGAATAACAGGAAAGTATCAACAGATGCTTTGCTCCATTCTTACACCTTCCTTTAACATGTGCTGTTGCCTCCTGCCAGGGACAGGATACTGTGCTAGCTGAGTCTTTGCTCCAACTCCATTGTTCAGATTTACTACACGGCTGTGCAGCCCACAGCACCCTGAACGTACCTTGCCTCTAGCCATTCTACATTAGGATTAAACCCAACAACCAACCATAGAAACAATTTCTGTTTCCAGATTTAGCTCTACTCCAATAGCCACTGGGTTTCCCAGAGATGGTGTGTCCATATGCATGTTCACACTATGGATCTGCATGTGCCATTAGGATGTGAGGCTGAAGATTTAGGCTATGTGGCACAGAAACCATATTCCTCTTCCTCATGCTTGAAAAGCATGGACCTACAGGTTATGCGCGCATTAAGTCCTTCAGTTCCCATCAATCTTAAACCTTCCTCCTAGGAAGTCACCTCTACATCTGTTTCCTGGAGAAGTTTTTAAGAGGAGTACCTAATGAGAAGGATCCGACACAGTCACCTTGGCCTACCTAGCACTTGGTCTTGTCATCTGGACTCTTCAAACCTAGCTGTAAGAAGGCCAGAGAGCATTCGGAAATGGACTCTCCAGTCAGATGTGCCCCAAGGAAGTCAACTTTATCTTTTCTGTGTTGAATATATTCCTTCCTGACTCCTATACTTCTTGGTTCTCAAGTATTACCAAGGAGATTCACCTGGATCATGAAGCAATACTTTTCACTGCCTCTTCCTTTTTATATGCCAGCTACGGTCAGGCAACCACCAGAAGAACCAAGCAAATAATCACTATTCCTCCCTCCTCAGAGAGTTGACTCCATCAGTGCTTAGGAGGTGCCAAGCTTCAGCATCAGTGCCCATACATCACCTATGCCACCTCCAAGACAGTGTAAAGACACTAACAGTCTATGTTTGGATATTAAACACAAGTTTCCCTCACCCTTCACCCCTTTTGGCTCTCTCACTCCTATTAGAAATAGTTCATGTGCCTAGAAATGACTCCTTTGACCTAAAGGCATGCCAAGGCATCTCTAACCAGGGCAAGAGTACACAAAGCTTGCATTAATCAAACCATTTCATTAAATGAAGGTTCCACAAGCAAGATTCAGAGTAAAACACTTAGTTCAACAGACAGAAGTTTCTGAAGTAGAAGTTACCATTTATCAGTCTCCCACCACAGAAATCACTCTTCAGTGGAAAAGCAAAGCTCATACCTCTAGCACTGGAAATATGGAAAGTTTTTGAAGACCTATTCAGTACCCAGGAGGGAAGAATTTTTTCTCTAACTTTCCAAGTGTTGCACTTCTATTTTTATAATTCATTTTTTAACTTCTATATTAGGACTGTCTACATCATAAATTTAAAGGAAGGATGGCTCCTTTAAAGCAACAAGCTTGCCCTCAGATATCAGCTTTTAAAAAGGAGTGCAATTCTAAAATTTGGTCTTTTGGAACATCTTATTCAGGGAAACTAACTGGGGAGAAAGATCCATCCTATAATTAAACAGAAAATTACTCCCTTCAGAATACAGTTAGATACAGAAAAAATGTCTGATGGTAAAGCTACCTATGAAATTACTGTGATTATTATCAGCTGGGGAATAAATCTATTCTGCCCACAGAACACATCCTGTCCACATGTCTGTGTACAATTAGAGACATGAATGCTCAGTATTATGAGGACATACCTCTTCCTCCAGTCATATTCTGCACTTAAAATTCATCAGGTAAGGGATGCAAAACTTGAACGTGGACTTTCTTTCATGATAGATCATCTTTGCCACTACCACAATTTTAGGAAGGACGCAATGGGATAATATCCCCACACCCTGCAAAAAAACAGGTGCACTATGTCAGCGTTCCCCTGAGCATAACAGATAGCAGCAAGTGTCTATAAGGCACCTGATGGGCTAAGGGAGACAGAAGAATCCAGAGTCCTGTAGGTAAACTCCAGCCCTTTCGAGCTGCTCGGTAGCCCCACTAGGAGACATCTGAAAGGCTGTTTTGACAGGGCCAGCTCTTTACTACTGCAGCTGCATGACAGTGGAGCAATTAACAGTATTAACAGTTCAAGATGAATTCACAGTAACCCTACACTCCATGTTCATCAGACAAACTTCAGCTCAGCTCTCAGTATCACCTACCTGATCCTAAAAGCTCTTCTGACCTTTCAAGTATAAGGTTAGGCATGAAACACTCTCCTCACTGGTGGCTACCTCCTTCATTTTGTTAGAACCACCTAAGCTCTGCAAGCTTTGTGCACAGAAAGCCTGGCACCAGCAATCTTGCTATTCCCTCTACTACCTCTCTGCTCTCCTTTAAACAGGAAACAGCTGAAGTCCTAAAACAGCTCCACTTCCCATATAAGCAGAACAGTACAGACATTTGGGACACAGGCTCTAAAGCGGAGTTCCCAAAGTTTTGTCCATGGATGATCACAAAACAAAGAGACAACAGAATGGCAGGTATAATAAAGTTAACTGCAGTATAATACTAGAGTCAATTAAAACGCCTCCTTTATATACTACAGTGGCCTCATGACTTGCATATCCATAGTCCCTATTTTGGGAACTGCTGTTCTAAGGCATAATACAGAGAAAGGCAGTTCACAGGGCTCATACTGCATAACAAAGTCTCAGAAATTTCACCAGGTATCAGCAGAAATGCACTGAGATAGCAAGATAGACCATGAGACATGAAACGCTATCATTGTCCTAGTCCTCAACACCATACTATCCAGTCTTTACACTCTATGTCACCTCTGTCAGAGAACTATTTGACAAAATCCACATACCAATCCAAGTTCCACAAGGTCACATTGCAGTTGTTATTCATGCCACAACATAACCACATCACAAAAGCACATCCAGAAACACTAAAGAAGGCTCTATGAAGAACTGGTTCTGATCACACAGGGTTAATGAGCCCACAAATGGTTTTACACACGCATGGATGTATGGTTTTCAAGTCCAGCTCAGTAGGCTAACAACTCACAAATGGCAGAGAAAAAGCTCATAAGCTCTCCAGAGACCAGAGCTGACTATGCAGTTCACTTGGATATCTCAACACCATGCAACTAGAGCCAGAAGTGCTGGGGGCAGCAAAGCATAAATACACCACTAGGTCTACATACAGTCAGCTTCGGCTCAAGCAGACCTGAGCTGGGTCCCACGCAGCACCATTACTACTCTTAGGGTTCCTAAGCAGTGCAATTCACCATGTGGGTGTGCAGCACCCACATCAGCATAGTCTCAGGCACACCTGTGCTTGCTGCATCATCAAGGGAAAGAGTTAAGAGTTAGTTGCTTCCTGTTCCTACTAGTCCCCCAGGCTGCTCTTTTGGGAGTGAGCTGCAGTCCTGGCTTAAGCGATGCCCATCTTTATTTGAAAAAGGAGCAATTCAGAACAGAAAAAAACAGCTCCTGACTGACCTAGTTTGATGAAGACATGGTGAATTGAACTGAAAGTTGGATATCTTGCTTCATGCTATGTTTCCCCCTCTTAATCTTGTACTCCTCACCACCTACTTTATGTCACAGCTGCTGTCCATCAGACCTTTCCATGTGCCACATTAATTCACTAACACAGCAAAACAGTAAGTGTAAAAAACTGTGCTGTTTTCTTTCAGTGACCTAAACAGCTCACCGGAGGACATGGTAATTGTCCAGTCCAGAACACAGGCAGAGGAAGACTGAGAAGTGAGCCTTTTCCCTTTGGCCACTATTTTGACTCAGCTACCCATGGAACCACAGCCTAAAGCTTCTTCATTGGCAAAATCAATTTAAAAGGTTCCTGCCCACCCCATACAGTCTGCATTTTAGGGGAACTACTTTTTAAACATGGATCACATGCCTGTTAAATTTAGAGCTAATTCCCCAAACAGCTGCAGCTGTAAGTAGATAGAAGTAACATAAACAACTTCTATCTGTTTTTATATGAAAGCAACAATTTCTTTGGAACCACAACCATAGACCCCAACACCACAGGCGTTCTTATAACACCGATGGGTGCATCACGCACTGTCAATCTCGGCAAAACAAACTATCTTGTTCCTTACGTAACAATGGTCTCAAGTCAATGCAAGCATAGGTTTCCCTGGGTGTAAATTCAGAGATGAACTGGCTATAACTTGTACTACAGAGCAAAAAGACAAAAGGAGCAACAAGGACATTCTGGAGAAAATGGTGAAACTTGAAGGACAGGCTGCCTGCTGTTTGTGATATGTTTAAAGTGAGGGGGAGCTCTGGGAATTTCCTCTTTAAAACAGTAAGACAATATCAAGAATACAACTGAGTCATTTTACTCAGTATTGAGCCTGAAAATCTGTGCCAGTATCTTTTTCACAGACATGTTTTGAAATTCCTTTAAATTTTAATCTAGGGCAACATTTATATATCTTTGTACAATTAACCTGTTAAGCACAGATAGTGAAACACCAGCTAAAAACAGCAAAGCCTCTGTTTGAGAGGCAAATATGACAAACAGAAGAGAACTTATCTGAGAAAGCCTGAGAGGGCACACAGCTGGAGAGAGGTGTGTGCACAGGAAAAATGAGGTTCTAATTTTTTCATGACTAATGATGAATCCTACTGCTCACAGAGTTCTCTCACTCCTGCAACCGCTGAAACCACATCACAGTTTTGGAAAACCTTCTGAAAGCCATCGGAAAATCTTGCAGCAGCAACACCATGTACCAAACCACCCTCAATAAGCTCTGCACTAGATGAACACACAAAGATGTCCCTTCAGCTGATCTCTCAGGAGGCGGCAGCAGCAGCCCCAACCTGTGCTGGTGCATCATAAAGCTGTAAGAAAGCATTTGGTAAGCTCAGCAACTCAGGTGACAGGCCAGATCAAGGCAATGGGTTTACTACCAGCTAAATCACACTGACATAGGAAATAATTCACATAAGAATAAAATATTGTTGAAGCTTACGTAAGTCTCAAAAACACATCTTCCCCATTCACCAGCCAGACATGATACTAATAAAAGCAGCAACAGACTTTTTAGCTAATAGATAAAAAACCATGTGCAACATGGAAAAGCCATCCCAGTTCAAGCCAATATTATTCCTATATACTTAAAGGAGGGACTTGTGTCTTCGTTCTAGTCATACTCTCTACCCAGTCAAGAGATGTGTCCTGGTGTAATGCTGTCACGGTCAGTAAAATGTAGAAAGTCTCTTAAGTTCTAGCCAAACCTGTCCCAGCCATGAGGAAGAGAGACAGGTAGGACCCTGTGATCTAACTGACCCTGTATCATAAAAAAAAGCTGTGCATCAGTGGAGGGGGATGGTTCTCATACCTGGATCCCGGTTATACTGGACCTTCTCACAACTGGTCATAGGACAGAGTAGGACACAGAGACCATCTGACCACAGTAAAAAGGGAAGAGAGATCTGGATTCTTAGTTTATCCCACCCCGGTAATAAAAAAGGCAATATCCTTCAAAGTCCAGGATATTCTGGGTTTTACCTATCCCACCCTTGTTCTTGTTCTCCATCACAGTGGGCAAAATTTAACAATCCCAGGCTCCAGAGTCTGCCCTTGAACCCTTGCCACTTCAGAGCTTAAGGGAATGCTGTAGTACACTCAGCTTCTAGTTGACCATGCACTGCCAGGGTCTGACAAGTCTTTTTGCTGTCATATTTATTGGTATAAATATATCTAAAGAATTTTCATCAGAAGTTCTCTCACCAGGGCAGTACTCCAAATACCATCAAGTCCATTACTTACTGTTAAAAAATTCCTCGTAGTCGGTTTTCTCCACACAGCATGTGTACATGCGCAAAGCTGCTACCTTAATTTTCTAAAGAAAAAGAAAAGACAATACTTAAAGTATTCATCATGAGAGCTAGTGAACACTATTGGTTTTGTTAAATACATACACTATTATTGTCTGAAAAGACTTCTTTTGAGAAGCACAATCACTTGAGATTTTCAGGAGCACATTAAACTATTATATCTCCCAGAAATGACACAAGTATAATCAGTCTTGCCTTGAGGCAAAAAAAAGATTAAATGGCTTCTTGAATACCCTTCCAAATCTAATTTAATATAATACTGTCATTACAGAAAAATAAATGAAATGGCTTTCCTTACAGAGACTCCAAAGATCCCAATTCACAATTCCTGGTTTCCTCCAATAATTTTAACTGATGTATACCACTCAAAGTGTTTTGTATAATTTAAGTTTTAAATATTAAAGTGACATACATGTCCTAAAAATATCTCTTTTCCTACAAAAATGAAAATTGACCAACTAAGCTTCACAAGCGAGAAAGGAATCCCAAATGATGAATGACATGAGGTATACTCAGGTGCTTTGGCACTTCTGATTTTGTTCTTGGCCTGCCATTGCACCAGAAACACCTTCAGTGCATCACCTGTAACAAAGATACATGTGCTGAAGCTTCAAAGAGCACAATAACCGATAGCTAAGATCTTAAAGAGAAGAGAGGTCAGCCATTCCTGTTTACTAACATCAAGGGGAGAAAAATAAAAAAATTTGAAAACTCCAGAGCCCACTCCCCTACCTAAGCCAGAAAGCAGCACTGGATTTGGGTTGTTTTGCATTTTTTGGTTTTTTATTTTTAGTGACATACACTAGGGATCATCTCAGTGCTCACTATACTACAGAGATGAGCCCTATGCCTGTCAAATGGCACTTCAAATTACCGAAGTAATTATTTGTGTCTCCTCCAACCAAAAGAAAAATAAGGAAGTTGCAACTGATCTCCTGCTGTGGAAACACACGAGCCATTATTTTTCTTATTCAATAATCTCAGGCTTCTGTCAAAAATCAAGTATACATCTAAACTTCTTGCAGTAAAATAATTTACACTGCTTACTGGAGTTCTGAAAGTTTCCTTTTTAAAGGAAATGCTGCTTGGCCTGGGAGTAGAGATCTCCCTGGTGAAAGCCATTGCCCCAGACCAGGCATTACTAGACATTAAAAACATATTGTAAAGAACAGTCCCTGCAATCCAGCCCTTAAATAAGGCAGGTTACACAGGAGAAACTGGTGAAATTTAATCATGGAAGTTTTCAGGGTGTAGAAGAGGTGTGGGGGAAGGGAGAAGAAAATGGAAAAAAGCAGAGAAATATTAAGAAACTTCCCTAAGATCTCATAGAGAGCACTGGCAAGGCCAAAAATGAACTCAGGTCTCTTGGGCCCTAACCACAAAATAACTCTCTCCAAACCCAAGTTCCCTAGCCAAAAGCAGGCAGTAAAGAGTTTAATTAAGGAGAACTCTGAATCAACACTTAGAGCTAATAAGAATCTTTATTACAACAATATGTACACAAGCACATGGGAGAAACTACTCTCTCATGAGGTTTAGCATCACCTGATTAAAAACAACTGATTTTAACCAAAATACCTAACCCTCTAGTTATCTTTTCCTTATATTTTCTTTCTGAGGAGCGAGATGCAATCAGCAACAGTCAGATCAGTCTCGGAGGAGGTCCACTCTGCCTTGCAGATATTCAAAGCACTTTATATGTTTTAATTCCTGCACAGTTGGGTTCAGCCCTTCCTTCAAGCTGCCTTTTCCTCTCGCTCTTTTATACTGTGTCCTAGTTCAGAGCAAAGAAATTATGAATTTCATCTCTTTTTCCTTCTGCATAAGGAACTGAAGGTGTCTCTTACAGAACTGCTCTCATTTAGTCAATGTTAACTTTATAAAGCTTTATGAAAGGACTGTTTAAAAAACACGAAAGAGGAGGACCCATTTGTGACTCTGCCCTATTCAGCTACTACTGAACAGCAACTCAAACAGCAATCATAACATATCTCACTACTGTCCGTTTGGGAGACCCTCCTGTCACAGAAATACAGAACACTGAAAGAGGTTCAGAGATGGGCAACAAAAATCAAAACATGAAAGAGCCTCAATAACAGAAACAAGTTAGACTAAGTCTCCTCAGTCCAGAGAAAGACTAAGATATTATGGAATATATAAGTCTATAAAATCATCAGTGGAAGGGAGAATGCAAACATACACTCCAAGGAAACAATAATAACCATTTCATAGAATCATAGAATCATTAAGGTTGGAAAAGACAGAGCTCTAAGATCATCGAGTCCAACCGTCGACCCAACACCACCACCCACTAAACCATGTCCCTAAGTGCCTCATCTGCTCGTCTTTTAAATACCTCCAGGGATGGGGACTCAACAACTTCCCTGGGCAGCCTGTTCCAGTGTTTAACCACTCTTTCAGTACAGAAATTTTTCCTCACGTCCAATCTAAACCTCCCCTGGCGCAACTTGAGGCCATTGCCTCTCGTCCTATCGCTAGTTACTTGGGAGAAGAGACCGACCCCACCTCGCTACAACCTCCTTTCAGGGAGTTGTAGAGAGCGATGAGGTCTCCCCTCAGCCTCCTCTTCTCCAGACTAAACAACCCCAGTGCCCTCAGCCGCTCCTCAGAAGACTTGCTCTCCAGACCCCTCACCAGCCTCGTTGCCCTTCTCTGGACACGCTCCAGCACCTCAACATCCTTCTTGTAGTGAGGGGCCCAAAACTGAACACAGTATTCGAGGTGCGGCCTCACCAGTGCCGAGTACAGGGGCACGATCACTTCCCTCCTCCTGCTGGCCACACTGTTTCTGATACAGGCCAGGATGCCATTGGCCTTCTTGGCTGCCTGGGCACACTGCTGGCTCATGTTCAGCCGGCTGTCAACCAGCACCCCCAGGTCCTTTTCCGACAGGCAGCTTTCCAGCCACTCTTCCCCAAGCCTGTAGCGCTGCATGGGGTTGTTGTGGCCAAAGTGCAGGACCCGACAATTTATTTTTTTTTAAGTACAAAATTAAAAGGCACCAACTGAAAACAACTGTACTTCTTCCCCCAGTGGGTACTCAAGCGATGGAACTCCCTGATATTGAATGGTACAGATGCTATAAACTTACAAGAGTTCAAAGTGCAACTGGACAAATTCATAGAAGAAAAATCCATCAATAGGTATTACAGAAAAATGCCTATTTTCATGCAGGAAGTCCTGAAAAAGACAACTGTTGTAGGCTGGAGGAGCACATGAGACAAGTATCATAATATGCTTTTCCTGTAACTAAATTCTTTCTAGATAACTGCAACTGGTCGTTATTAAGAGACAAGATGATGGTCTATGTGGGTATTTGACTTAGATAGTACATAGATTTGTGTTCTTTGGTGCACAAATGAAGTGAAAATAAGGTATCTGAAGAAATTCAAGAAGGCTTAAGACTCTACAAACCAAATACAATATTCCTACTTATGTCAGTAATGGCAATGCATAGATCAAGGGAGGTTCAAGCTACAGATTATTATTCCTTACATCAAAACCCAAGAATTTACATGTGTAATAATTAGAACTTTTCCATTAAGTACGGCTCCTATCATAAGAAAAGAAGTGGGGGTTTTTTTGTTTGCTTTTTAGAACTCTGAAAGTATCAAACAACCAAAAGAATTATTAAATGAATGCTTTACCCATCTGCTATACTTCAGTGGTCCTGTGAAACCCATTGCTTCTATTATCCTTGTGAAAGCACCCACTTTCTCTTCAGATGGCTGCAAGGAGTCTTTTGCAGAAAGATGCTGTAAAATTGAAATATCACATATTTCAGTCTTAGCAATTAAATCTGCCAAATCATTTTAGTTAGAAAAGCTACAAGTTTAATAGAGTATTTTAGGTTTTTTGTTTACTTTCTTTGTTCAACAAAACATACATATTTAGATCTTCTCTACAACATATTACACTGTTTTTCCTATGTGACCGTCTTCTGTTTACGAATGCAAACATTGCATAACCATTTTAATAAAAGCATCCCATTAGAAGCTCAGACTCAAATAGTTTGTACAGAAACCTGCTTTCTAAAATATGGCTCCCATTCTAGATTACCATATTCTTTCTAGATGTGTCTTTACTTGGGCTTAAATCTTGTGGTACATGAGCTTCACAGGTTCATTATGTAAAAAAAATTCCCTTGTGCCTGTTTTAAATCCAACCTTGCCATTTCATTGGATGCTCCCAATTTTCCTGTAAGAAGCTGCAAACAACCATTTCCTATTCCCTTTTTCAGTATCTTTTATGACTTTTATAGGCCAGTGTCATACATATGCCCATCAATTATCTCTCCTTAGTTTAGAAGGGTCCTAAAATAGCCTCTTCTCATACTGAAGGCTTTTCACATTTCTGATCATTCTGACTGTATTCTCTATAGCTTTCCTAGCACTAGTATAGTAATTTTTGAAATGGCATGAATGATAAATAAATGCATATTAAAATACAGACACATATCCTGCACAAGTTGCTATACTTGATTAAAAACTAACTGTAAAGGTGACAAAAATTGTAGCTTTGAGACATAATCAATCCCTATCTATATCCACACACAAGCTTTAGCATCTGAGATAAAATGCTTTGCACTTGTGTACTATCCATAGATGGCTATTAATGTCTTGAACCCCATCATGCCTAGTATGCAGGTAAATAGGAAGAAACATGCTCAGTGCCATTTTAGTATCTACCAGTCACCTAGTAAGACAGCGTAACACTGTCAGGACCTCCTTTAATACTCAGATCATTGCTTTGAATGTTGGCCATTAAACCTGTTCACCAAGTTCCCTATTATCATCCAGAACAAAAGCGTTCACAAAGGCACTTTCCCACCCTCTGCCACACGTCATGGACCCAGTGAGTCTACAGACATGTACGTGAATATTTAAACCAATTTTTAGTACCTTCTCTTCAATATTATCCCACGCAATACTCTTCTCCTCTACATTAAAAATGACACCTAACCTTACATCATAAGATAACTCCATAAGTCCCCCTCCAGCCAGGCAATGACAGGATATGGTCAATGCAGAACTTCTGTCCCAATAACCATTGCTGTACCAAACTCACTAAAACAACCTTCATCTCCTTCAAAGGAATTAAAATCATAGTAAAACCCTAGTGAATTTAGGCAGATTAATTTTACTACATGCCTCATATACAAATGCATTATGAAGTCTCCCTCAGTATAGATTTTTCATTATGCCAAGGAAGTTAAGTTAGAAACTAAAGTTATCTCTATTCAACTGTTGTTAGCTCATCACCAAAAAAATGATTGACTGGAAAACAGTCATCTTCTAAGAAATGCCATGATTCTTGCTTCATTCTTCTGCAAGTCTGTCTGGACTAGCTCAGGAGATGGAGAGAGGATTTAAGCAGTGGTTCACCCTATGGATAGAGGCATGCAGTTCATCCTGCCAATGCTAGGCCTGCAGCCAAATGCAATTAAACAGTCCTATAAGCATATATAAAATCAGATCTAGAAAACATATAGAGAAAACTTCAAAAATGTTTTATAACTCACTCAAAACAAGCTCATCAAGACACTGAAAGGGACATAAGGCCACCTCAGGCTGACTTGCCTGCTCAATACCTGAAATTCAGTGCTCAAAGCGAACGATCCTCTTAATTTTGACACCAAATACAAAAATGAAACAATTAGAGCTCACCATTGATTCTAAACCACTTTCCCACCAGGAGTGCATAATCAAGTTCACATTTCAAAGATGAGTAAGTATTTCTCTATTCAAAATAATGAGGTTGCAGTCCAAAAACCTACCTGAAACCTTACCTACACTGTTGTAAACTGCTGCCTCTCTGGTCATAAATCCTGCCTGGCTTCTTACACCAAGGCTATTTTAACCAGGAAGTTTCCCAATTCATCTTTCAACCTTTGTACCCCTCCCATAGCCTTTTCCAATACATCAAAAGCAAGTCTCTGACCTCTGTCTTGAAGATCTTCATGCCACTCCTGGCTTGTTAGATCTACCATCTTGTCATCCATTGCTCTCCCAGATCTGCTCTGCAAATGATGCTTGTGCAGGTATAAGAGGGGCGGCACAGGCAGGCATAGGGACTAGGGGTATGCACCATGTTTGAGAGCCTGGATTCTATTCTTAGCTCTGGCCATGTTAAATTGTACAAGCCATTTTGTATGCTTCAATCTCTTTGTCTGCAAAATGTTTGGTTTACCTCACCAGCTGAAAAACACTGAAAAATTGACTAAGAAAAGGAAAACCTCTAGTTAAGAACTAGATGCAAACAGCAGCCAGGGGTTCTTTCCTTCTACACAGCTCCTTGTTTTCCTTCATTTTGTCTATCCATGTCAAAATAACCAATTTAAAATACTTCTTAGTATTTACCTCTAACTCTACACCAGCAAAATACACAATTAGGCAGATAGTAAACTGGGATTGTTGCTTTTATGCAAGTTTTACCCATCAATCCCTAACTTTCTTTTTCCTTCTGTCCTCTCATTTCTTGCGCACACATTCCATTTTGCCATTTTCTTCACATTGCGTTAACAAGAGCAGGATCAGGATATTTATTAGTTGAGAGATGCTGACTCCCTTGGATTAAGTGCTAAACTAATCTTATGGAGATGATTCATGCTCCAGAAAACTTCTATTCCAAGACAAAAGACAATAAATGTAAGAGATGCAGAGGCCATAAATTAACAAAATAGTACAGATGAACAGTAAATAAATTATTAGACAATAATTAGTCATTATTAGTAGATTGCATGACAATTTTCAGTGTTTAGCAGATAGCAAAACTGTCATGACACATTATGCCCAAGCTAAACAATCAGGAAACATCTTGTCACTTCTAATGTGTATGGGCAATTTCTGTGTTTCCCTTTTTAAAGGTAAGAAAGGAACATGTGCCCCCCATCCCAATAACTACTCTCCTTAACTTAGTTTCTTTCCTCATTGGAAAGAAGCCCTCAGGCTTATCATTGGAACCTTCACCCCAGATAACCCAACTGTAACTGCACCTTCCTATGCTAGCACTTCATTTTCTGGAAAGGAACAGAGAGGACTTCTCAAATTGTTGGACCCATTGTTCATACTAAAATATTTTATATAAAAGTTGAATCATCTCCTACATGTTTTGAAAAGTATTTTGTTACCTGTACCTGTATAATCCCTAGCACAATGTGCCCTCCAACAATAAAAACATCAAATTCTTCTAACCTTATTTGTATTGTAAAATGATCTGTTTTGCTGTGTAATGGCTCCATTGGCTTGAATCAATCCACCACAGGATTTAGACAGTCGGAACTGGCCAGCCTTGTGTCTCTAGTAAAAATGATAAAAGAAAAGAAAAGAAAACAAACAACTTAAGAGACCATTGACTAGTAAACACTTAACTTTACACCAATTACCCTTAGTTTGCTTCCAAGTCAATTACAGTTCAGTCTAATCCTGAAAAACTTTGTATCACAAAAAGCACAAATTTATTATCATAACTGTTACAAACAAAATGGTTGTCCATGCTTAATGCTCCGCAGCACACATTTTCTACTGTTCTGTAAATGTACTGATGGAATGGACTGGCAGAACACTCCACTCAAAAACCACAGGCTATCTGCTTTGATTTTCTCACATACTACTTCCAGTTACGGGTTTTGTCTCTTAATAAAGAATAATTCTTTTCCCTGGCCTTGCAGAGAAACAGAGTTTATGCTATTTTTATCTACAACTTTATAGTCCATTCAATTGCCTTTGTGGCCAGGACTTGAGCAAAACAAATTACAGGGTAAAAGCTATCACTACAACCACTATAACTTCACAGCACATGATTAGTATTACAGATCTACTGCACAATAAAGAAAACTATCAAGTAGGAGTGAGTGGGATCTCCAGGTAGGAAGCTGCACACTGAATAGAACACCTATCATAGCCTCCCAGCACACCCAGATTAGCAGTAACTTGTTTATTAATAAATTCAGACAAAGTAAATATGCTGGTTTGTTCAGAGTAGTCATCCCAGGAAGTCTACTGAATCTACTGGTGGCTCAGAGTAAGTCCAACTCTATCAACCAACTTCACAACTGCTCATTTCCCTCTCTACTCTCAATATCGTATGCTACTCGATATGGACTGGTGCTTTAATAGTATGGTTGTGTCACAAAAGCACAGGCAATTGTCCCAGGACTGGAAGGTCCTATCTGAGAAAAGACATCCAAGCCAAAGAGCTTACAGGTAAGTTTCTAATTCTGTAAGTCATGGCTCTATGATACAAGTTGTAATATACAGGAGGACAAAGAAGAGGCTTAACCTCCTCTCATTTCATTGTATGCAAGAAGGAAACACCAAGAAATATACTCTAATTCTGTTCAGATAGCCTGCATCTATTCCCATTTTCTACACATTTTTCACCGCTCTATTATTAACTATTACATGATGTTCTAGTTAATTTACTATGGATAGACACAATCTGACACTATGCATGCTATTACAGAACTGGAAGCAAAACAGCAAAGCAGTGCTTTCCACTGAAACACTATTTAATGTTGTGCTGTGCTAGGTAAACATACCATCAGTACTAGAAAGTCCAAAGCTACTGTCCAGTGGAGACATTCTATAAAATAAAGGGCTGGAAATTACATGCAATCATGACTAGCTTGTAGTAGCTGCTTTGGAAAAATGACACCTACATTTGGACTTCTGCATTTAATCTACTCACAACAGATCATTTGGATCCATTAAAAGACTACATAGCTGGAATGAAGACAACTGTGTAATAAAGAGTGGGAGCTCACCCTTTTAGCAGCAGAAAGCTTTTAAGTTGCCTTGATATTTCAGCAATACAGACAGTGAAGACATCACTTTTGGAAGCTTCTTTATTTAAAAACCATTGCTTTTTCTTACTAATTTAAACTTTTTTTTTCTTTTTTTTTCTTTTTTTTTTCTTTTTTTTTTTTTACACACACTTTAACATACTCTGACATCCTACCTGGAAAATACCATAGAGCATCCATCTACACTGGCCTTGGACTGTGGTTGTCTGTAATAATCCACTGCATGCTGCTATCCATTGAGTTACTCCAGTCTGGCAGCTCTGGAACAGAGAGACTAGCAATGAAGAAAAGGACCCTAATACTCAGAAACAGTTTAACTGTCCTCCTGCTTCCACAAGTTTTATTCATTTATATAACAATTCTCAAACTAAACTCCCAACTTGTGCTTGACAGAAGCATAGATTTTGATTTTTAAAAAATACTGCCTTCCAGTACAAGCATGCAACCTGAGTTTGATGGCAGAAACATATCAGTCAAAGAAAATGGTGGGCTGTCTACATCATAAAACTACACCACAATTTTTATATCTATACAGTAAATTCAAATGCTTAAGAAGCATTCTTCCATTGACTGAGTGATCTCTAAAAAGCCCTCATCCAAGTCTCAGCTGTTATGCATCTTTGTCTTACTTTACTCAGGCACAGCTAAGAATTTTAGTATTTCAAAAGTGTATATTGTCCCAATAAATTTCAGTGAAGATAATTATTTTCTGTAATGAAAATGTCAGGTAATATGGAAAAGAGGCAGGGTTTTCTTTGCACCTTTCATTTTCTGCAATATTCAAGTTAGTACAATATTTGCCTCCTTCATATATGTTCTACATTAATACCGGAAATAATGTATGTATTATTAGAATGGATATGCTTTTTTCCAATAAAAATAGCTTTATTTTCAATTAGCCACAAAGATGATTAAGAGACTGAAGCATCCAACATATGAGGAGGTTTAGCTTTGAGAAGAGACGACTCCAGGGAAATCTTACCAATTTGTATAAATAACTGACAGGGCAGGCAGTCAAACTCTTCTTAGTGGTGCCCAGGGAAAGGACGACTATGAGACTAGCAGATCTGCCCAAAGATTAGGAGGAACAGACACAAAACCAACTTGAGTTCCTGTTCCCCATTCCCTGTACCTGCACAATCACTGCTGTCCCTCAGGTGCAGTGTACTGCCTCCTCAGCCTGTCCCTTGTCAGCTCCTCACAGAGCTGCACTTTTAATCTATTAAAGGAATGGATTAGGGTTTTTAAAAACTGCAAGGGGAGATATGCACTACCATAACAAATGTGATTAGTGTTCACTACTACTACACCTTCCCACTTCTACTGTAGCGAGACTACTTAGTTTCTGTTGTTCCTCTGTAACATCACTACTCAGCAAGTAAAATTATGAAAGTGATACATTTCTATCCAAAAAGACATTTCAGCTGAGTACCACAAAGTACTTTTTGAGGCAATCCAGTGCTCTGACATAAACAGTTTAACAAACGCTTAAGTAAGAAAGAAAATTCACCATTTTTTATAAATAATTACTACAAGATTCCAAGGCATCTGACAGAATTTTTTTGAGGCTTTTTCTTTGTAATAAGAAGGAAAACATGCCTAGGTTGCAGTATGTCCTAGAGCTTGAATATACTGGGGTTTATAGCTGTTGAAAAGCACTACTGCAACAAAACCGGACAGAGACATATGAAAACATAAAATAAGCATACACACACTTAAAAGGTGAGATGTGATAAACAGTCAAGTAATAAAGAAAAAGACAACAGCAGAAAGCAGCAGAGCAACAAAAAGGGAACACGATGAGCTAAGAAATCTTCCCTAAGCTGGCATCACTGTTTGCAGAACATAACCTTCCTTTCAAATTACAAGTGCTACTTTCATTACTCCATTTGGCTGAAAGAAAATGTACCAAGCATAAACTGAACAGGATTACTCAGGAATAGTCTGCAGACAGCGCAAGCACCTCCTGCTGCTAGCTGCCTTGTCAAGATACAGATGAAAGAATATCACTATGGTCGTCTAAATCCTCCTGGCAACAATTAGGAAAGCCTTAGGTAGTAGACAAACTATTCATCAATATCTCTTCTTAGGTAAAAAACAGCTTTATCATAATGGCAGTATTAACTAGTAGAGCAGATATGTTTGGACAATAATCAGGACTGTATCATACACTGTGAGCTCCTGAGAAGGCTTGAAGATGGAAGAAAAAACAAATTTCCTTTCTTATTTCCAGTAAAAAGAAGAGACACTGAAAGTTTGGAGACTTATTTTCATACGATTAGGCAACTATTACATTCTAATGCAAAAGCAGATACTGGGAAATGCCAAGGATCAGCAAAGCTTGAGCTGAAGCATGTTGCTGCTGTCAGAAGTCCCTGCCTCCCAACTGTGTACTCCCACCACTTACTACAGCTCAGGTGCTTCTCTGATTACAAAGTAAGGCAATTCAGATTACAAAAATGGCAAATGACTACATCTCCTCCCCTCCAAAGAGAAATTTTTCTGGCCAGGCTGAAAAGTTGAATCAGCTTACTTTGCCATATGAATGCCAGAAGCAGCTGGGAGAGGAGTTGCCCAGGGACAGGTAAGCCTAGAAGACAAGTCCTTCACCTTCTGCAAGCAGGTTTCATTGCAAACCGCACCCTGGGGGCACAGCTCCACAGACAGCTGAACCCATCTGGTGACTCACTGCTTCTCTACCACTCCCCTTGCTCCCCTCCTGCCTGGCTTCCCTCTCCCTTTTTTGCTAGTGATTGCCTCTTTAACACATTAAAACTGCAGGAAACTATTTTTATGTTGCCACAGTTCTGCTGCTCAAGCATTTGGAGCATAGGGGCAAGAAAAACGCTGGAGGAGGCAACGGTAGGCAACAGTGCAAAGACATGAGCAAGGAGAAAGAGTAGAAACGGAAGGAGGAAGCAGGAACTCAAGCTCATTGCACTTCAGTTGCTCTCAGGCAGGTTTGCTCTCAGTTGCTTTCAGCTGGAGTGCTGAAAGGGCAGGGCTCACCATGCTTGTAAAAACCACACCCTGAGACATCAGTTCCAAGAACTTAGTGGATTAATTTCCTACGTGGGTATTGCTCTCTGACTAAAGGCCTTTCATCTTCCTGACAAATCTGTCTCCACCTAGCAGCGCTGGCCATCCCTGTATTCGTGTTGTGACAGAGTATCAGACTCAGGCACAAACTTCCCTTTTCTAGACTATATGCTAAAAATTGGTACTCTGCTGCAAAGACTTTAAAGGCTAATAAAAAGAAAAAAAGAACACAAATGCATAAGAAAGAAGAAAGGAGTTGCATGATTAGTAATCCACTCTCACACATTCACAGGAACCCAATCTCTTCTACTTAACACAGAAATTGGAATCTTTATATTATCCTTGCTATCAAGCACCTCTAAAGTGAGAAGGGAGCCTCTAAGAATGGCCGTCCCCACCCCACAGGGCACATACACTGTGCCCAAAGCAACAAGAGAAGTACCAGACTAAAAGAAAAATTTCTCGAGCCCCAATCAGGAGTACTAAAGCCTGGCATAATTCTTATGTAAACACAAACTCCGAAGGAAAAGCTCGACCCACTCCTTCACCAGACACTACCGCCGGAGGAGGGGGCCATGGGGAGGCGGGAACAGCCGTTGGGTGCCGCACCCCCCCGCAGACACCCCACGGCTTCACAAACACCGCCGAACAGCCCTTTCCTTCGGCACGTTGCCTGGGGAGAGGCCGCGCCGTAGACAAGCCGCGCGCAGGGAGGCCCGCGGGACCGGGCGGGACAGCCCAGGCACCACAGGGGTGGCGCTGGGACAACCTCGCGGGGACGCGCCCGGCCGCACACGCCGCTCGCTCCCTCGGCATTGCGCCGCCCCGGGGCGGAGAAGGCGACCCCGAGCCGCCGCCGCCACTCACCACGGCCCGCACCAGCGCCGCCATGGGTCCTCGGCGCCGCTTCCGGCGGCGCGGCCCCTTCCGCCCCGCCGACTGCGCATGCGCGGGCCTGGAGGGGGCGGCTGTTGGCGGCAGGGGCGGAGCCCCGCCTGGCGGTGGTGGGCGGGCTGCCCTGCGCGCGCAGTCCTCACTTCACGCCGCCGCTGCGGGGAGGGGCCCGCGGGCGGTGGCGGGGCCCGCGGCCGGCAGGCTGTGCCGCCGGGGGGAGCGGTGTTGTGAGGCGGGAGACGTAGAAAGGAAGGAGGGGAGGCTCCCGGGCCTGGGCTGGGGTTTGGTTCGGAAGGGGGAAAGGTGGCGAATCCACACCTGCCCGCTGTTGTCGGTCCTCTCCTCTGGAAGGCCCGACCCTTAAGGGGGATGGTGGCCATGCTTTCACTCTACTGTTTGGCAGCAGAGAAAGCAGTGTGAAAGCAGCGATAGTTTCCTCTGGCTGAGGTTGATCTGGCCTGTCTGGCTGCCCCAAGCAGGAGGTGGCATCTGTGTGAGCCTGCACAGGTGCCAGCACGGGGATTTCACAGTGGTAGTACCAGGAGAACATGGCAGAGCCCTTCATGCCAGTGTCCCCACAGGCCCTGGAGCTAGCACCTTGCTGCCAGGAGCGACCCCGGCTGTCCCTGGTGCGTATTCCCTACTCCTTGCTTCTGCTGGCATCAGCTTTCATGAGGCTGCAGAGTGAACATGAGCAGCAACCCACGGGTTGAAATGAGCTGGCTTGTTTTGCCAGGTTAGTCTTAATCTGGATCACATCCACATCACCTCACAAATGTTAGTCCTGGTACACAGGAGGCTGGTGCAGATGTGAGCAAGAGCAGCTGGGGAAGAGAGTGAGGCACTACTCTTTTCAGCAGTAGTGCTGGCTTAAAGGGCTTGGGGAACTGTAATATTCTACTCCCCTCTTTCCCAGCATATTTACTGGGATGTCAGCTTCTCAAGAGAGCAGTAGCAGCTGCTTTAATGGCCCTGAAACTCCACAGTAGTCCTTAGAAATCTTTCATATGTTCTTAAATGTCAGGCCTCAGGGGGCCAATGGGATCACCTGCTTGGACTTCCTTTCCGCAGGCATCCCAGATCCCTGTGCCTGCAGTCGGTCTTTTCTGAGATGTTCTGACTCACCGCAGCTATCTGCTGAAATAGGTTTAACTGTATCTGACAACGTGTTTAGTGAACGAGTTGTTCTGATGCGGGGCTGGATATTGAGCAATGCAGGGAACTGTAGATCTCTATCAGGGATATGCTATGTTTAATTTCATTCTTGTGCCTGCAGCTAATTCTAGGGAGGAAGGTTAAAGCTAGCTCTGCTTCTTTCTATTTGCTTAGCTGTCCTCTGTGTATTAGACTCAAAGCAATATTAAATACCATTCTTAACAGCAAATTTTTTGTGAGAAAGTGATGGAGGAGAATTATTACATTTTTCTGAAGCCTCCTCTTTGCCATTAATGAGTTAGAGTCATTAAAAGTGATGAAGCTCAAGAACCCCTACAGTGTATAGTCATACAGAGAAAAGACTTCTGTCAGTAGCAGCAGAGTCTCACAGTGGCGTGCAGTAGTTTGCCCACCATAGCGGACACTTTCTAACTTGGAGCTGTGTGTCTGATAAATATGCTGAGTATGCCAGTTCCTGACACCTGGGTTTGTGTTAGTCTTACCTAATGATGCACAGGAGGATTAAGACACATTTCAGTTGGAGAAAATTACTGTCTTACCTAAGATTCCTCTGCCTATCACTGTAATGTCATTCTCCATGTAGCACTAAGCCCTTTTCATGTCAGTCTAGCAGAACACAGCTGCCTCATATGCACAGAGCAGCACATCAGACTGCCTCCGAAGGGGACATGGAGACAGAAGAGTTGGAGGTGGATCTGAATTTCAATTTCAACTCTAAGGGGATTTCCTCAGTCAGAGCACTGGCAATTTACTCCCCTTTATGTAGACAATCCTTGCTGTCCTCAAGTTCCTACTGTTCAGCTCTGCTCAGTGGGCAGCTCCACGACTGCGTGAGTCTTACCTCAGTCATAATGAATCTTCCATGTGGAACTGCTCCTGGGAGAGCACTTTAACCAGCAACAACAAGAAGTCCCAGACACAGGGCAGTAAAGTTCCTGTCTAACTGCTGGTGTTCTTTCATCCAAGACAGAGATGAACGATGGCAGAGAAACTTGCTTTCATGCATATGCTAAAACATGTTGGGGAACATTAACAATGGCCTTAGGTGTGTTGGCAACCAGGTGACTGAACAGGAAAGAAGAATCAGAAAGGATATGATGATATTTAATTTATATAATTAATTATAAAATATGAACTTATTTATATTATTTACATTATTTATTTACATTATTTATTTACATTATTTATTAATAAGATTATATTTAATGGGCCTCCTGCTTTGGCCTCAATCCTGTCTTCTCTCTTACTTGCAGGCCTGGCAGCTGGCTTCGAGTTTGCCATTCTGAGTGGCTGGAGGGAGCAGCTGTTAGAGGGAGGAGATAAGAGGCCACAAATCATGGGCTGAGAGAAAGTAGTCTAGAGGAGTTTAAGTGAAGGAGAAATGGAAAACAAAGAGGGACAGAGAAACTTTCTTCCCTGAATGTACTAAACCATGCTGGAGAACAGCAGTGGTGGGGCTGGATGTGTGTGTGCATGGAGAATGGAGGGGATGCTAATCAGTCATCACTGCATGGAGACAGTAATGAGCACAGACTCAGAGTTTGGGGGAGGGCAGAGGCATAGAAGGGAGAGAGTGAGGAATTGCAGAATCCTCCAAACAGGTGATGTTTGCTATTTTTTAAGTGTGACCAAGAAGGGATATGGGACTGCTGTGTGCTAAAGGCAGAGAAGCAGGGTGCAGAAAGCAAGTGAAAGCCGGGTGGAGAGATGACTCTCTACGATCTGCCTACAAAGTCCTCTCTTTAGGACACTGGTGGTGGAGGAAAAGCCTGATGATGGCAGGAATGGTTGCTTCTGGTGACTGGGGCCATGCTGTGCAGTCCTACATGCTGCGTCCGTACAAATGGGTGCAGTGATGATCCACACATACCAGGATGGTGCGAGAGGCCTCTCTTTGCTCCTGCATGTCTGGTTAGATGGGGCTGGTGGCTGAAGTAAGGATACAGTTTGACCATACAACTAAGCAGATAAAATTACTAATTGCTGAAAGGAGAGGTCCTGCCCCTGGCTGTGGTAGCACTAGCATTCATCTAATGAATGCTGAGCCAATGAGCTGGTTGAAGGAACTAGACCAGCAGAAAATTGTCTTTTTGTTGTGTTTAGTAGGATTAATTTTCTGTGAGCTTAGCTACCTGAACCAGCTCTCCTCAGGATCAGAGGGATGTCAGGAATGTGTATCTGGGGACAGGATGGGGAGAGCAGATCAGCTGTTTTGGCAGCAGCCAGCTATTCAGTGAGCTTAGCCATATTGTCAAACTGCATCAAACTGCCATCCTGACTGCAGCTGCTGTCAGCAGTAGTCTTTGTGCTGGTAGTGATGGTAGTGATTCCTTTCCTGCACGTAATAGAAGGGGGTAAGGGGAGAAGTAGTAACAATCACCCTGAAGCCCTTGCTCAAACAGGCAAGCACAGGAAAAAACCTTTTTCCCCAGGTGGCCGTTTTGAGACACCAGGATACTTGAACTGCTCTTAATGAGGTCCTGTGCTGGCATTTCACAGCAGAATCCAGGCAGGCCCAGGATGCCCATTGGCTAATATTTTAAGAAGTTACCCTCAGGCTATTTGCTGTGATAAGCATTGTAGAGATGTGGAGAAACTCTTGGTTGGCTTCATATCACAGCTCTGCAAGTTTTTTCTTATATAACCTTTATCATATTACTTTTTTTTTCACCCTGTTAATGGATATACACATATTTCCTCGTAATACAAGAGAATGAAACAGTTTTGATGATTTTTTTTTTTTAAGTAGCTTGTTGTAGTGCCATCAGAAATAAGAAGCACAAATGGGCATGTGGAGACTATATTGTCAAAAATACAAGACATAGTATGGTGAGCCAGCAGTCCAGGTCCTGTGTGGCCTCTGCTTATCTCTGCCTTGAGGAATGCTTATGTCTTTCAGAGTGAGCAATACAGTACTGAAAAGACAGAGGGGCTGCACCCAAGAATTTAGCACAGTGAGAACTGCCTGATCTGCCAAGCTGGAATCTCCAGGTTAAATCTTTCCTGAACTTTCCACTTTTCAGACTTCAGAGATAGGCACCTCTATGACCTCGTCTGGTATTTTTTACTTGCCACATTTCCTCCTCTCCAGCAGTGATGATTATGCGGACCACTATGCAGTCAGACTTTGTGTGTGTAACTCACCAGGAAACAGATTTTCTGTTTTTTTAATGTGTGTTTCTGTCCACTTTCAAAGGACTCTCCATACACTGCACAGAGGTCCTTGGGCTATTGTGGTCCTGAGATTACATATGCATTTAACCTCTCCCAAGCTGGTTCAGTGGTCATTACTACAATTCTATTTCTTTTTTGACTTAATTAACAAATTTAAAAAACTTTTAAACAAAGGCGTTTCAAAATATTTGATGTTCCTGTCCTCCTAATTTCCTATCAGCACATAATTTTATTTCAGATGTTATCATAGAACATGCTTTTTCTGTTTTCACACAGAAAAGCAGACTGATCATTTTTATGTAGGCCTGTGTTTTTATGTTTTAAAACATAACTAGGCAGGTTAATCAGCCATTTTGAAATATTCTAAATATATAAAGTCCCATAACAACTTCTTGTATTTTTCTCTTCTCAGTCACATGAAGAATCAAAATCAACTTGATAAGGCAATTGTTAGCCCAACATTTGCTGGGGAGAGCTCCTTCCTTCTGAAAAACAAACATACTTTAGGGCAAAAGTACAGATCTTTGAACTTCAATCTTTCCTCTGCTCAGTCTAGAATTCCTGTCTAAGTGCAGATTTAAAATTATATTCATTTTCCTTCTTAACCACCTGCTCCTGCTTCTGCAGAAGAAAAGTCAAAGGAAATCTCATGATCATATGGGGAAACAGGATCTCTCCATGTTACCTGGGACAAGCAGGGCTGGGGCACTCCAGGTAACAAGAGGGAAAATAGTCCATATGGATATTCCAGGACGCTCTGGAGATCGTGATAAAGAGAAACCCAATTGCAAAAACTCAGTTCAGGTCCAGCAGGTCTTATTAACTCTGATTCAGTGCCAATACTGCAAGACTGCCAGCTGGCCCCTGCAGCTATTTGAGTGTCTTTGCAGCATACTTTCCCAGTGCTCCAGGTTCTGAAAGGGCCTTGTATGTACCAACGGAGCCAGTGCAGGTCTGGCACTACATCCTGTCTAATGCACCTTTTTAGGACTTGAAGCATAGATCAGTGATAACAAGCCCTTGGAGCCCTGGTATATGTGGATTGACTTCTTCCAGAGTTTACTTGGATGTCTCTCCACTGCTCTTACCAGAACTCCGAGTTCCAGAAATGCAGTGAGGGGCCATCTGACCACATGGGGAAACCCAGGTTCCGCTGGATTTCTAGCTCTGGCTGTATGCTGAAGGAAAATGGCATTTCTAAGGTTGAACTGGTAGTTTATAACAAATTTGTTGTACTTCGCTTTCGCAAAATTTTTCTCCTTTGCATACAAAGTAAATCTGGACACTTTGAGGCCAAATCCACCCTTAGAATGACATTACAAGCTGGAAAAGGACTTTTAATGGAAGCTAATTATATTTTTAGCAACTTAAAGTTGCTTAGTCCTCTCCATAAGACTGAATACTCAGTTTGGGTTGTCAGTGTGCATACATTTGCTACTGCTGTTTCCCAGGATAAATTGTATTTAAAAATACGAAAAGAAGAGAATTTTTCAATAAAAGTACAATTCTTACAATGCATTATGGACCTTGAAAGGTTTGGCAAGTATGGAGATAATTCCCTGATCTGGAATTCCTTGGCTAGGGGTGCAAAGTGGTCCTTGCTCTGGTTTCCAGGAGGGTGTTACCCCTCTCCTGCACCAGTGCTGCAGGAGGAAAAGCAGACGTGAAGCAGAACAGGCTCCTCCATGCTGCACCTCACTGAGTTTGGTGAAGCCTAGCAAGCAAAACCTGAACTCCATGACTGAACTGTTCAGGGGAAGTAAAAATAGGACCTGATTACTTTTTCCGAGCTTCTATATCCTAGTGGCTGCTGCTACTGTTAAATATGATAAACTCCTATTTGTTCACTTTAGCTTGCCATCAGCACTGACTGTTTGCTGGGGCATGCCCAGGACGTTTCCCTCCCCACCTGTCAAACTTGGAGTGTGTTTTGGCACCCTGCCATTGCAGAGTCTCAACGACTTGAGCAGACTGCTTCAGAAACAAGACATCCCAGTACTTAAGCCGCCTCTGCTTCATGAGCTTTTCTTCCCATCTGTATGCTTTCTGAAGAAGAAAGTGTTTGCTGGTCAGAGAGGTTTTCCACTTGCGCCTCCTTCAGCTTTCCATTACCACTAAGAGGTTATATGGGGTGCAGTGCTATACACTGTACTGTACTATATGCAGAGGTGTTCAGACTTAATTTATTCCCTTCTCCTGGATAAAGATTATTTCAGCTGTGTGTTTTGGAAAACTATCAATGAAGGGAGTTCAGCTCATACAACACACTTTCAATAGGGTACTGTACTCTATATTTCCAGGTTCTGTTTTAATTACACTTGCTTATTACCTTGGAGGAAGCTGAAATCTGGAAAATGTTTTCTCATATACCATGTCTTAAACCTTCCTGACCTTCTGTTTTATACCAAGTACATTTATGTTTGTGATGAAAACCATATAATATGGAGCAAGGTTTGGCTATCCGGGATAATCTATCAGAGGCATGCTGTCAGTCCCTCCTAGCAAAGACTGAGCAATTTTCACTAAGAAATGTCCCCATCATCCCTCACCCCACCACCTTCCAGCAGTCATTCCCTCTTCCCTCCCTTCACGTGGCTCCCAACAAGAGCCACAGGAGTTGGCCATGTGCTGTGAATAGGACAGAATAGTGGCCCTCTCCTGTGGCAGCAAGAGGCTCCTGCTGCTCTGAAGAATCCTTGAGGGACTGAGCAACAGGATGGCTCGTGCAGTGCCAATGTATTGCCCATATACTGAAAAAAGAAGGAAAAGGCCCAGCCTCATTAGGAGGGGCTGTGTCCAGCAGTGCACTCCCACAGCTTCTCAGAGGCTGGTGAGCAGGAGCAGCACAGGAGTCCTCGGTGTGCCTCACACCACTCCTGCTGGGCCAGGGAAGCAAGCACTGCTGTTGAGCTTCTGGTTTGTGTGCACTGGAGACCACTGGAAAAAAACAGCCCAATGTCCAGAATTAAAATGTCCTCAAGACAGCCGGCACTGCGCAGGGAGAGCAGGGCACCGGTGAGAACTTTTGCATGCCACGTACCTTCTGGCCAGGAATAAGCGGTTACAAGCAGGTTACAGAGGTGTCCTATGGACTTGCAGCAAGAGGTGCAAACCTCCTTCAGTGATCAGAAAGCATGTGCTTCTCAGGGCTTACAACAGAACAAAATCTGTATGAATCAGGCATCTGCTTCAAAGCAGCTTTCAAGTAACTTTTAAATCTGTGCCAAAGAGAGCACATACTGATCTTCACATCCTCGGGATGTCTGCAGAATGTCCTAAGAGTTTTAGCGAATATGTGTGAGCAGCAGAGGGTCTGTCAGTCCTCTGCCCAGCTCTTGAAGCCCAGCACTTCAACATTCAAGAAGTACAGATTGCTGTCAGCATCTTTCTTCTATTAGTCCTTGCAGAGCTCACTCCTCCTGGAGGCACAGGAAGGTGGTGAGCCCTCCAGCCTGGGCCACAGGTCTCTGCTCCTGAGTCTAGCACTGACAGGGCTTGTGAAGTTGCACCTTCATTTGTTTTAATGCCTCACCCTAAAAAGCAAAGTAACTTTTACTTCATAATGAGTAACAGGAATTATATAAATCTTGTCAAGCAGGAACTTTTTAGTGGGACTAAGCTGCTTTTTAACTCAGCTGTAAACAAGGATTTTCAACTCTGAGGCAAGAATTTATAAAATGGAAAGTTTTTCATTAGAAAGCAGTGATTATGGGAAAGCAGCGTTGGTCATAACAGAAGGCTGAGTTTGAACTCCTAATGTGATGCTGTAGCTGAGAGGGAAAGCTGAACCCTGAACTACAATGAAGGTCAAATTCCAGTAAAAGTACAGAGTTAGTAGTATCTCTGTGGCATTGATGAGACTGTTATTGCAACATTAAATGCGTTCTGGTGTTCACACTACAAAAAGTATTTGGAGAAGTGAGAGTCTAAAGAAAAAAACACACAAAAAAGTAAAAAAATCTGGTAAGGAAGGTGCACAGCAAAAGCATAAGCAAGTTGATCTACTTCTTCCATAGAAAATAAAAGAAAATAATTCATCACAGTCTGCATAGGTAGAACAATGCCCATGGGAGTAAGTTTTTTCATGTAGCAGACAAAGAAGCCAATTCACTGATTCGAAGTGGAAACTGGACAGTAGGTAGAAATCACTGCTTATTAAAAAATGAAGTGCTAATATTCACAGAATTAGCTTAGAGCTGAATGTGGTGAGCTTTTTAAAACTTTCGGTCTTTAAATCAATCCTGGATCTCTCTTTCCAAATACATAATACCCAGCTATTACATAGTGTCATTCAATTCCAAGGAACTTTAAAAATAGGCTTCCTTTTAAAAAAAATTGGTGGGAAAAGAGAGACCACATCAGAAAGCCATGCTTCTCTAAGAGGACAGTGGCCAAAGCCCTGTTAAGTCCTACCCAACGGATTAAGCCAGGAGGTCCCACTGTAGTAGTTCACTGCAAGTTTTGGGCTTCATACAGAACATAAGAATGGATTTGCCTAGTCAGACCATGGATCCATCTAGCCCATCTCCTATAGGCAACAGCAGAGCCCTAAAAAGAAAATAAGGACAGGATGAATGTGCAGCAAGGTTTTCCTGGCACGGCTTCTCAGCTTCCAGCTACCAGTGGCTCAGAAAGCCCCATGGACTCATGTTCAGCAGCTTTTCATGGATTTTTCTTCCATGAACTTACTCAGTTTTTTTAAACATATGTAGACTTTTAGCATCCAAAACAGGGTGTGGTCAGAAATTCTGCAACTGGGCTACACTGTGGGAATCAGTATCTTTCTGCTTGTTTCAAACCTGTCCTGGACTGGTTTCATTTGGTGCATTGAGAAATCTTGCTCCCAGTTCACATTCTTAGCCCTCATCACTTTCCTTCTTGCTCCAGTCACCTCTCACTGAAGGGCTCCAGCCTATCTAATTACTCCTCTCACAGAAGCTGTTTCATACTTCTAGTCATTCTTATTGCCCTTCTCCAGCTCTACTGTATCACAA
This sequence comes from Aptenodytes patagonicus, assembly GCF_965638725.1. NCBI lineage: Eukaryota > Metazoa > Chordata > Aves > Sphenisciformes > Spheniscidae > Aptenodytes > Aptenodytes patagonicus. The sequence goes on from NC_134962.1 coordinate 16,650,946, forward strand.
AGTGTTCAAGAGTCATGTAAATCCCTGGAGTGCCTGCATATTGTTTTCTCATTTGTTATCTATTTCTCTCCCAGTCATTCCTAAAGTTGCATTTGCTGCCTTGATTGCTATAAAAACTGAGCTGACATTTCAGGGACTCAGAGGTAAAATTTTTTACCTAGGGTAAGCAGGGCTCATCAGGCTAAATGATCTCAATTGTTCTTCCTGCCCTTATCACCTATGAATTAAACTACCATCCTTCAAATTATAAGATTCAGTCAGTATCAACAGTCCCACAATTTGCTTATAATTGCCAGGTCAGCACAGTGACCCTTTATAGTACTGAATTAAATTCCTTTTCTCCTGAGTCTCCCAAACCTCTGGAATTTCCCCAGAATTCCAAGATTTATTAAAAATCAGTAGGCTTATTGGTGCAGGTTAAATGTTTTAAAACTCTGACAACACCAGCACATGCTCCTCATCACTTTCTTATCTTACTGGCAAGGGGAATATTTCATTACTGTTGCAAGAAGTGAATTATTTCTTGTGGCTTTTTCTCTTACCAAAAACATTATAATGTTTTGGGAGACAGATAGCTCCACTGTGTTTATATTTTGAGATAAATAGCAGGTCATTTTTCTTAGAACTCCAAAGAATGAATCTGTTTTTAAAGTTTCTATGCCTCAGAAAGATTCCAGCTTACATTTTCTGGAACTTAGTGATCAAATATTATTCACACAACATTATTCCATAGGAAAAAAAATGAAGTCATCAATAAACTTGTCCCATTTCTGCAATATTTCTGCATACGTCTGAGATTCGTCTTCTATCACCAACCCACACCAAGTGAGTTTAAATTCCAGTATAGATGCTACGAAGTGAAGATGCGTGGACTGTAGGCACTAGATGTTCAAACATCTCAGCCTTGACTGAGCCTGGGCACCAGGCTATAGCTTAGGGATCTATAAAAATACTGTGACATGTTATCATCACTGGTGTCAGTGACACCTTCTTGCAAACGCATTCATGTGCTAGAGTGGCTGTTTGGATGCATGCCCAGAGCCTGAGTATCAGCTATGCTATGGCCAATCGCTCAAGTCCTTTCTTTCTCTCCTCTCTCCCTCCTCACACTTGGTATTTCTTGCCTGGAGGGCTCATCCAGCAGCTGTTCTCACAATGTACCTAAAATATCAGGCTGTCTGTAATACAGCTGTTTACCTAAGGACCCAGCAGTAAAAGGAATCAGTTGAACGTGGAAGCATTTAGTACAAGTCCTTCCTCTGTGTGATTTATATCAGAAATCTAGGTCAGATCACCTATTCCCCAAAGGGCACACTCCCTGCAAGGTGTGCTGGGGTAGATGTCTATCTCAACCCTCCTTTGCAAGCTGTCCAGCTTCATATTGTAGGGTGCAGGCAGGAATGTAACTTTCCCAAGTAGGGGTCCGAATGCAGCTGTGCCGTGGGAGACATGAAGATTTCCCCCCTTCTTGGTGCCCCCAGCCAGGCAGAAGTGCAGCAGAGAGAAGAAACTGGGCTCAAGCCCTCCACACTCTGGACTAGTAAAAAAAGAAAAACAAAGCCAAGGACTATTATGTTTAACAGGAGCCTCTCCACTGTTGGTTTTTTTTTTTCCTAGACAGTAAGATCCTCTCATGCCTGCAGCTGAATCCCAAAAAGACAGAGGGACCCAATCTGCAGGTACCTGTCCCCAGAGAGGAGACTCATTTGGGGCACTGTGCGTGGTGTCGCCCATCAGCTCCCTGCTCAGCACACAGATGTTTCAGTTCGCTCTCCCAGGGCCTGGCTCTTCCCTCTGACTGTCTGGGAAGCCACTTACTTTAGTGCTCTGAATCAGCCTGCTGGAGACAAGGGCTGTTGTGAAAAGCACCAAAATGCCAAAGTTAGGCACTCAAAGTAACTGTCCAGAGCTGCATGAACAGTCGTTTTAACCTCAGGCTGCACATGGCTTGGAGAAGACAGACTGCTTATCTACCTGTGTCCCAGCAGTGAAATTCGTGATCCATCTGAAACTCTCGTAAATGAAAATGCCTCATCATCAGACTCAGGTTTCTCAGCTCTGTTGCTTTGGACCTCTCACAACAGCACACATGGCCACAGTCAGTATTGTGCTAAAGCTATCGCTGTTTCTGGTTGTTCAGTGCCACTGTCAGAAGCTATTTGCCTTTGCTGGGCTTCAGCAGCCTGCTCTTGCTCTAAGCCTTCGGCAGCTTCTGGGCCAGAGGTCTCAGTAAAGCCCTGAAAGCCACTAGCATGAGAAGGACAGGCAAGTGGAAAGAAAGAAGAATTACTCACACCAAGCTCTCAGAAAAAGTTTTTTTTCCTGGTAGGCATGTAGACAAGTCTATTCCCACCAGCAGCACTGCCACCCAACCCATCCCTTGTTCCATTTGGGTGTACATTCACTCTACAGTTGCTCCTTCATTCAGTCCACCTTATTATTCAATCTTTCACCCGTCCTTAGCCCTTGCTGTCCTCCACTGCTGTGGGACTGCCTATCTGCCTCCCCCCGAAAGCCACTTCTCCCCGAGTTCTTTCTCCCAAGCCACATTCCCTTGAGTGTTTCTTTAGAGCACCTCCTCCTGTGGCACGTGCTTCTCCCCACGCTACCATTAGCCTTTTATCCTCTCTAGCTGGGTTCCTGTAATCTGATCACTAACCATATGAGTTAATGACTTCTTTGCCATCTAAAGTTTATGAGTCTTATTGCACCTTTGCAGAAAAGAGAGCTCCCGTGAAGATATACAGCCCCTTCTCAAAGCCCATGGAGGACCCAAGGTGTGTTTCTCTTTCAAGATTTCTGGAGAAAGATTAATGTTTTGAAGCCATTTGCACAAGCAGAATGAAATGTGTCTGGTTTTATCAATAAGAGGCTTATTTCTGACTTTATGCCATGATAAATGGCATCTTGTAAAAAACAGGCAGACAGTAACTGAACGTGCAGAAGCAATGCCCTCATTTTAACGGCATTTCTCTGGCAGTACAGTGGGCAGAGTCTGCTCAGCCTGGATTCCTGGATGGCAGAGCCTGGCACAAGATATTATAGCAAAGAGACTTTTAGAGAAAAAACAGTGAAAAGAGCATTTTCTGTCCCCTAGCAGAGGGTCAGCCGATTAATCACTATTATTATTAACTGAGTCATTGTTTCTTGACAGCTGTGCCCTTCGAAATGACATCAGGGAAAACTGAATCCATTTGCATTACTTCAGCTAGCCAAATCATTGCAGAAAGTTGAAACTAGTTCTGAAAAACAAGCCCAGCAAAATAGGGACATCAGTGAACTTGGAATGACAGAATAAATGGGCTATTCTGAACTCTCAGCAAAGTGTATTTACTGCACTATTTACTGTTTTTCAAAAAATGTTAAGATTTCCTTGTTTATTAAATTTGTTGAGAAGCAACGAAATCTCATGCAATTTTATTTTTAAATATCATTTTACTACCCAACAGCAACAGTAAATTAATAAAATAACATGTGATTGACCAGGACTATGGAGTAAAAAAAAATTGTTTGCTTTGTACATTCTTATTAGTCTTGGCTAAGATGTTATAAAAGCAGTATCTTTTAACACCTTTTATTATACAAGGGTCAAGGGGTTTTTATGTTTCTTAAAGAAAGCTTCAAATAGCCCACATAGCGGGTTACTGCATCTTTCATATGGCTGCTGTATAAACAAGCACATTTTACACAGGAAATGACATAACCATGTAAAAGTGTACATGGAGTTTAGGCACATATTCAAACACTAATGGGAATGCATTGTTTTAAATGGCATACTTTTATGTTTACCTATTGAGCTTAGTACCCATATTTTAGCCAAATACAACAAAAATTATCCACACATACCTGTCTTATAGTGTACTGTTTATTTGAAATTTGGACCTTCACAAAGACTCTCATGGGACAGATAATGACCCTAGAAAGTAAATACAAATGAGGCATTCTCAGTGAGAGAGTGAAACCTGCCATCATAAAGGTGGAAAGCTGAACTTTTAACCTGTATTGCTTTACAGCTCAGGTTTCTGTGCACTTCTACCATCCAGTTGCTAACACCAATTCACCCATGGGAAGAAAGCTGTAACAATAATTTAGGGTGTCTATCTTTGCACATTATATAATGACCAGGCTAAAGAAAGTAGTGCCAAACTTCTGCAATTTCAAGGTCCTCTGTTTCTTTCCAGTCTCTTTGATGCGTGTCAGCCCCAGACTGTGCCCTGTCCCTAAACCTCTGTTTTCAGAGACGAATGAGGGGTGAGTGAAGTCCTCCTGGGTTGTGCTTTTGTGCTTATCGGTGATAATGAATGTTTGTAATGGCCACCATTCACTTACCTTGGGAAGTTTCAATATGTGTTTCTGTTCTCATGCCAGATAACTGAAACTGCAGATTTCCATGTAAAGCCTTGACAAGATTTGTAATGGTTTGTGAGCAGAAATTGAACAGATATGTTGAATTCAGAAAAAAAATGACAGCTCGCTGTGGCAGCATCTTTTTGTTGCCATTGAAATTTGGGTGAATTAAGAATAACGGAAACTGCTTTGAGAAGAGCAGTGAAAGAGGTCACTCCCTTCAACACTGTGGATTAAGTGATCATAACCATTCAGTAAGTATCTTATAATTAATTACAGAGACAGAAGTCTGTGCCAGATGATCCCAATGGCTCAAACAATACACCAATAAAGCACCTATAGGCCTATACACCTATAGTATACATTTACACCATGGTGAAAGTCAGTAGACCACTCCAGAATAAAATAGCGTTGAACTGGAATTCCCAGAGTTATCAAACCATTTCAGTAACGTAAATGCAAAAGGGTACTCTGGACATCGCAGCACTGGTTTATAACCAGTGTTATAAACCAAGGATATTCAATTTGAGAGTTAAAAGTGAAAAAACTACCCTAATCCTGCCATCTACTATGCCCACCATTATAAACTCCTCACTTTGAGCTGGACCAAACTTGAGTAGTGCCAGGACCGTCCCTTCTGGATGTCGCCACATTTGAGCTACCAACTAAGCAAAGTGAATGTCATGTTACTTTCTAACCTGAACACTTGGGCTGAAATTGCTTGTTTAGGCCAAACCCAGTATCTGGCAATTTTGATGTGGTAATAATCCATTTTAATTCTAGCATTTTAGTGTCTGTAGTTTCAAATTTGTTTAAACTGATATTAAAGATCTACTAGTGGATTTTTTTTCTTTTCCCTTCAAGATATAGCTACTACCTAGCAGAATTTTGGTTTTTGAACCATTACCGAAGGGTGTTTTTTAAGACTTCAGTATGTCAGTATTCCTTTTAATTTGTCCTCAGTTCTTACTGTTTGCTTCGGGATAATTGCAAAACCTTAGCATTTTTTTCCATTTAGATGCTGATACATACTCAATTTAATTACCATTTACCTGAATCTTTTTCTTGCTTTATTCATGTATTGAGAAATTCATACAAGGACAGGAAACAAGAACCTCGGAGAGATACCTACTAGGTTTTTAAAATTTTTTTTGTGACCAGCCTCACCAGGATCCTCAGGCTGATCAACAGCTCTGCAGTGTGAAGTGTATAGCAATTTTCCTCCTCAGATTTCCAAACTGTCATGCATTGCATGTAACACCAATGCTACCTTCCTCCACAACTGTTGCAGCATCTCACGAATCCAGCTGGAACTGAAGCAAACGGCCCTTTGCAGGCAGTTATAATCCCAGGAGTTAACTTGTCTGTTAAGACAACTTAGATTTGCTTCAAGTGAATTTAAATAGGCAGTATTTGCTCACCCTGAGCCATTGAGGAATGGTGCCTGTGTGGTTAATAAATGGCATGGCACAGCTGTGTCTGTCATACATGAGAACAGAGGTTTTACTGGGAATATGCAAACAGGCATATGCATGGGGAGCAGCACTCTTTCATGCAAGGAAGAAAGGAAACAACCCTATCTCATGGTCACCTAGCCAACCTCTCCAGAAGGTAGCTGTGGTCAGTGCTAGAGAAAGGATCCTTAAAAGCTGCAAGCCAGTCACCTAGAAAACAGCCAGGAGCAAGAAAAGAACTGCTTGAACAGAATGGGCAAGTCTGAGATGCCCTCTTGGCTGTGGACTTGGCAGGAGAATGTTTTCTCTCCTACTGTAGCAATGGTAAATCATATCTAAATGAGCTTGTAGTAAAGCTTGGAATTAAAAACTCCTTGTTGTTTTGAAAGTCGTATGAGACTGGCTGGTGATAAGCAGTTAGTGCAGGGGACAGTAACTGTTGGTCCTGGCCTAAGACTCCATCAGAACGAGGAGGAGCAGGACCTGGGAAGCGCACACACTGAGAGTCCAGAAGGGAGACAGAGGAACCCTGGGGACAGCCCTGACCCACAAAATAGATCCGTAAGATGCCAGAATTTCTCATGCACATGTTACAAAGTAGTTTCAAGTGCTCGTCATTCTACATGCCTGTTAACCTGCTAGTTAGTGATTCACCCTCTTATCAAGTACAGCATTCTGACCTACCTCGTTTTGTGTTATCGCATGGCCTGCATCAAGCAGTATCAATTCCTGCAGGCAGACATCAAGGTGCTAAGCTATTACAAAGAGATCATACATATGGAAGCTCCCTGCATTGCTTTTTCTGTATCACCATAGGTTATGGTACATGACAGGTCTGCCTGCACAGGGGAACCCCACGTGTCTGGCAGCAAGGCCGCTTAACCAGGTATTTTAAGCTGGTTAAAGGCTCAGCTGCCTAGAGAGTGCAGGAGGAAGGGCAGAGCTTTTTGTCACTGTTTCTCTATGGCTATTGACCAGGAATTTAGGAAGGTTTGCCGCTAGTGTGAGCTTGAGCACGTGCAGTCTGGGATACTGACCAGGAGGACCTCAGGGGCTGTATTCAGCTCCCTGCCACTACCCACACCAGTGATGCTGTGCAGAGGAGAGTTCAGATCCAGGAAATCATGTGACTTGATGGTTTAAACTGTGATGAAACAATATCAAACCTTAGCATTTGTATTTTATACTATTGATAAGCTACTTCAAGAATTTCTGATGGTTCTTATGGCCTTTCTGATCCATCTACTGTTGCACATCTAGTACCTAGTTTTGTAGGTGGAAACATACACAGAGTAATCCCACAATAAATTTATAATCCATGTCTAGAATAGATGAAGGGGATATGCAAACACACAGCCCTTGGAGGGTGGAATAAAAGGATACCAGGGCTCTTTTGCAGTCATCTGCATAACTCATTTTTGCCCCAGATACATCAAGTGATAGTGTCATTCCCCACCAGATCAAACCATGCCATACTTTCAGATCTTTCTTCCAATGTTTCCACAGTTTCTCTCTGTGGCAGCAGAGTTAGAGGCAAGCAAAATACATGGACATGTTTTGCATACCACTGGTATTCTGCTGCACTGAAAAGTTCCTTTCACTTGTATTTATTGTACAAAAACATTAAAAACAATTTCTTAATAGCATTATAATTATGCAGAGTTGGACAGCTAGACACAATGTAGCACTGTGTCAATAATTTATTACATCTTATGCCGTAATTGAACACTTCTACTATGAGCATTTGAGAACAACTTGAACCTTATACAGAGTAATATATCTTGCTACGTAATAATGGAAAGGTGGATACTTAAGAAAGATATGTAGCTTGGAGGAAAACATACATGGAAGCAAATACCTCCTGCATCACCTATCTCCACGTAAAACTTAAAACTAAATCAACAGATTTAATGACTCCTTTTTTATATATGCATAGTTTCAAGAGCTAATCAGAAAGAAATCATATTACATATTTACACCAAGATGGGAGCACACCAGAACACAAGCTTCTCTTCTAGACATCAGGACTCTTTTCTTACATTTCTTAATGGACAAAGCACATGGGACTCAGACATAAATTCAGTCTCAAGAACATTGTTAAAAGGATCAAACAGGTCATATCCACAGCTCACTGATACCATCTTTACCCACTGCCTCGAGGCTAAAAGCAGGTGATCTAGAGGTGTGGAGGTATAATCTTTTCTATCATGCACTTCAGTTAGAGCCAGTCTCGTGTCACCGACACAAGGCCTTATATCAGGCTGCATGTCAGCATCGAAATGCTACTGAAATATGCCTATGGTGGAGAGACATATAGAAGCACTGGACTTACTGCTACATCCTTGTAAACATACTTACCCTAGAGGTAAGAAATCTAGTTAACCATGTTTGAGGAGTGTTCAATGTGTCATATTACCTTTCATAACATATTCATGTGAGCAACTGTTCTGCTACCTACAACCACATGACTCCACCACCATGTCCTCATACTGCTTGTAGACCACATTGTTTGCAGAGTCAATGAAAAGAATGCTAATAGGACTCAGCCTGGTTGGGACACAGCAAGTCGGGGGTGTCGATTCTGGGTCCATTGAGTTCATTAATGTTTGGATAACTGCATGATTGGTGGGCTCCAGATGGGATCGAAGGGGGAATTCACAAAGCCCTTCGCAGTGATACGCTTCATACTCTAGAGGGGCTATTATCCAGTCATCCCAGCCCATATCCTTAAAATTCACGTGGAGGGCTTTTCTGCTGCACCTTGCCTTCAGATTCTTAGTGGGCCTCTTCCCTTGCCGTGTTGCTAGAGGAGCTCTTCTCTTCCGCCTCTGATTAAATAAGTACTCATAAACAGTTTTATCATCTTGGCCAGATCTAGCTTTGATTTCATTGAAGAATAAGTCTCTTTTTTTCGTCCTCCCAAATACCAAGAAGAGAGCCTTTTCATTGACCTGTCTTCCTGTTCTATTAAATCCCACACTCCTGAGATCAACAGCTCTCCCCCTGTCAAAAGTTTCCAGTTCAAAACACAAGTTAACCAAGTTTTTAAAGTTCCTGAAAAGTTTCCAGATGTCAAACACTTCCCACTTTGGTGTATCTGTGATACTGACAGTACGAGAGTCCAGGAGTGTTGCTGCCTGTCTGTTTGTAGAGCAACTAAATAATTTCACTTGGGAAGTTTTTCCAGAAGAATGAGACTTCCACGTATCAGAAGGCTTTTTCCTCAATATTCGAAGCTCTGCTCCCAGCAAACCATCTTTTTCTAATGCGCTGATGTCAAAAATATATTTCTGTTTTCTTACAGTTGGTGCTCGCTCGTCTAAAAAAAGCACACGCATTTTTAAATGTATATCAAGCACAGATCAATATCAGTTATTCAACTCTTAATGGTTTTCCTGAAGTTTGCTCATAAGCCTAGAAGTTTCCTTAATTAGCCCACCAAACAGAAAGAGCAATTTTTGTCTAAGGGATCAGCTCTGTGCAGAAGAACTCAGTGACTCAACAGGGAAATGAGTTTCTGAGTTTGCCTTGTAGAAATCTCATTTCTTTCACCGGCAGGCATTTTCTAGCTTCAAAGTAGCAATTAGCCAATTGAAAAGTAGTCTTTTTTCAGGGCTGAGCACTCACAGGGCCTATTCACCACTTATATTCTACTTAAATTACCGAAACAGAGCTTCAGTGGTGCCCAGGCCTCACGCTGGCTCCAAACATGAGCAAATTTACTCTTAGACGATACAATAGTGAATTAGTCCTTTAAAACCAACATCCCCCAGGAACTGCCAGACACAAGGATAATTGCCTTATTAACTTAACTCCACATGATTCACGACTTTTTCAAATTGGGCAGAAAAACATACCTCCCTTTAACCTGATGTTACATTTGCTTGGTTAAGCTCAAGAGCAGCACTAACAAGGAATATGGCTGAGCCAATGTTTTAGCAATGTTACATTAACAATGCTTTCCAGTGGCGAGCTGAGAACCTGAATGCAGCACTTGTGAGCAGCATATCATCCCTTCCCAGAAGCCAAGCTATTCATAATTAAATGGCAAACAAATCCAGTCCTGGCTGAGTCTTCCATCACCATTACCTTATCAGCTGTAGCCTGTGTTGCTTCCTTAAGTACATGACAAAACTCTTACTAATGTCACTGGAAGCAACAGGGGGTTCTCCAACCAGAGCAGTAAGGTGAACATCATTCTTTGGGAGCCTGGTTATTTCTTGTGTGAAAGTAGACACTAGTCCAAATTTCCAAAAAATCTTGGAACCAGAATGTTGAACCGCAAGTTCTGGAGTCCCAGAAGATATTTACTCCTGTTAGTCTGTGCTTAGCTGTGGGCTTCTGTGGATAGAAGGTTGGTGGTACCTGAAAGCATGAGCTTCGAGCTAGTACAGATACACCCACCCTACGCTATAGCCACTCCTGGGTCTACAGTGTAGTTCCTCATAATTCTACCTTGAACAAATCAGGCTGACCCTTTGATAGTGAAACTTGTGTTTTTTTCATGGAATAGCCCTGTTCTTAGCATATCATGTGTTTTTAAACATACTTTACAATAAAATCTAATGTTAGCAGTTTCCAAGAGCTAGTTATGGAAAGAAAATAAGACAAAAATTTAAAAGGTTTTTAAACATCTAAGCATGCAAAGACTGATTGATTTTCAACAATATGCATCTAAAATATTTTCTAAATGTTTTGTTTGGCTGCCACACAACACTCTAGTTCTGCCTCTAAATGAATTTTCCAAGATAAGGCAGGAAGACAAAATCTGCAGCAAAGTTGTACGATTTCATTTACATCAAAAAGAGCTATTTGACTTTAACAAAGTATGATTATTTTCTAATACTCTCTACATGTATAAACATACTCAGACATCTCTCTCTGTACGCACACACACACACACGAGCTCCTTTCTTACCTTGTCCTTTGTCTATAAAGCTGGTTATTGTATTGGCAAGTCCAGCCTCCAGTTTTACACTTCCATTAACACCTTTTCTTTCTGCATCTGAGAGAGTCCTGTACAAAGAGAGCATGTATTCATGTGGCGTTATAGGGGGATGTCTGAAAGTTTCCTTAGTTTCCCTCTGGGTTACAGGCTCTTTAGTCTTTTTGGTTTTGAAAGAATCAGCGTCAGTACTGCTTGTGCCAGTTTTTTTCAAAGCCACCTTGCTGCTAAGATTCTGAACCTTTGGAGTCACTGTCCTTACTCCTGAAGGTCTGCTGGGGAGATGTCCTACCTTGCCCTCCGTGGCTGCTGTTCTTGAGAGAACCTTCTTTGATTCATCGTTCTTGGCCAGCAGAGCTCCAGCCTGAACAGCACTGCTTTTAGTCCTAGCCTTTGAGGTCCCAGTACTATATCCATGGCTTGCAGTCCTCAGTGTACCTGCCCGTGCTGAGGGATTCCTCTCTTTTCCTTCTGCTTTTAAAAAACCTACTTTAGATCCTGGATTACTCTGGCCTGCTTCAGAATTACTCAGCGCTCCAGGAACTAGATCCAGAAACAGCCAAGTCAAATGCCAAAGCAGTAAAGTGAGAAAATGCAGGATTTTCATCCTCTGGTCTTCCTCTGAATGCCACTAAAGAAAAAATCAGAAAAGGTTCCTCCAGTTTGGCAGAAGAAAACATGAAAGAAATTAAAAACCAAAGTCAGCAAAAGTGGTTTTCTTTTGAGATTAAAACATTTCAAATCTCGTTGTTCAATACTTGTATCCAGTCCCATAGTGGAAATGCTCATGTACTCAGATACGATCTCCCCTGACTTCAGTTAGCAGCTATAAAGAACTTGTTCTTGAAAAGAGAAAGTTTACCACTTCGTTTTCTTCTGTAAAACTGACTGAAAACTTGAAGGAGTCCTGTTTAAATCCAAGGGTTTTTTTTTCCAAGAAGGAAGAATGGCGTAATGCTGCCTCTGTGTTAAAAGGTTTTTTTAAAGTTTTGAATCCTTTCCAGTGAAAATATTTCACACACAGAGACCTGCAGGTGCTCAGAAATCTTTTACAAACCTGAACTCAGGAATTGGAAACGGAATTCCAACAAACCTATTTAATTACTCTCTGATGTCATGCTGTCTAAACTAATTTAACTGCGATATATTTCTTTAAAAAAATCTTCTTTACCCTTTTCATTAGCATGAGTCATACTCTGCCTCATGTGAAACAGCTCCACAGGCTCAAAACTCCAGAGGATGCCTCTTTAAGTGGCAATACGACCTCTACCTTAGCCTTCGATGAACTTCATGTTTAAACGGGACAAACTGCAAGATCAACAACTGAGACCTGTCATACAATCCACCGGACACATACATTAAAATATCTAAGTATTTTGGCGTATTTATTGCTATGCTTTAAAAAAAAATCCATGTAAGCCCGGTTGGAGAAGAAGCTTCTGCCGGTGGGGATGCCCTGCGGGGCGGGCGGCAGCGCAGTGCAGGGCAGCAGTGCACTCTGCAGGCAGCCAGCCTCCCCCTCCAGCCGGAGCCACTCGAGGAGCTGGAGACACCCGGAAACCTGTCTTTCCTCCAGAGGCTGCTGAACACCAGCCTTTGTTTTAAAATTAGATGCAAAATTTTCAAGAGCCGCCTACCCCATGGCCACAAGAAGGCTGGTAGTTAGAAAGCAGCATTACTTACGTGTCAAGGTTATCCTGCTGCTTTCAGCCATACAAAAGAGAGTGTGGAGCAAGCGTGTCTTTCATAAGCTGCAAAAAATGGACTGTTGTTGTTCTAAATGAGCCTTCGGGAAATGAGGCACTGAGCTGGATTGAACAGGGATTAATGGGACCCTTCTCTCATCTTGCACTGATGCTAAGCCCAGTCCTCCTCCCTCAGTTATTTTTATTTCTGAGGCAAGAAGAAAGGGAAAAGATAGAACAATTTTTAGCTTAATTTGTGCTTGCTGTAGCATTTCCCACCCTGACTAGCATCAGAAACACCAAACTGCTTTAATAAATAACAACCTGCAGCCCCTTCTACATGAGGAGCTCTGAATGCTTTACCTTGTTTTGATGGAGGAACTGAAGGATAGAAGAGTTCAGTGATTTCACAGATGTCACAGATAAGGTAGTTCCAAAAACCCACAGTCCTCGTTTTGATCTAGTGGCCCTTCCTCTGATGTCAGTTGTAGTTTTGATATTCCCCATCTAAATAAAACAGCTTTTTGCTGAGTTACTTCTGATGAAACCATTCCTCAGCAGTCACTCCATGGCATCCCCATGGCCCTCCCAACCATGCCATCCTTTTATCCTTCCCGTATTGCCCACCTTCCTGCTAGGCAGGAGACTATGCAGTGTCTGGTTCTGCGCTATGGGGGTATTGGTTAGCTTGTCAGTAGGCCACAAGAACAGCTAAATGTTGAGTTTCCACTTTTAATCTATCCAGCTTCCGGTTTTCACAACGCTTGTAAGAATTGAATATCTTTAAGAGCTCTCTTGCTCTATCAAACTTGGCTGAGATTTGCAAACAGACTTACAAATTATTTAAGAGATGGACATGAAAGAGCAGGAGGTAAGACAATGTGATTACATGAGCCTTGTCTCTTAGTAAATCAGATTAAAAGCACAATCAATCATATGTTCAAACAATATTTACATGTCTGACATTAATATATCTTAGTGGGCTGGACAGGTCTAGACAGAAAAAAAAAGAGCAAAAGCAAAGAAAGCTGTGCAAACTATTCTCTCTCTTTAAAAGAGGCTCTCTTGAGACACTCTCCATCTAGGTGCTTGGAACCATGAGTGCGCTGAGCCCCATGGCCCCCAGAGTGGAACGTTAGCCTTGAATAAGACCCACAGACTAGGGTGTCCTATTATGGCCCTACACTAATGTGGAGTTATTCCAGCTGGCTAGGCTCAAACTCAACTAGTATCTTCAATATGTAGATGGAAACCCTCACTCTGGTGCAGGCTTTAGATCAGATATAGGACACACTGGAAAAGATGTTCAAGGCCTATTACTTCTCACCACTGGCCAAGTTTACATGTACCACTAGCGTGGCTTGGTTCATACAGCCCACTTGTCTTTCTTGGCCCATTCTGTAAAGGCAGCTCCTCACACAGTGTGTATAGGGATTTGAAAAGGGAGGACTACCCAGGTCCCTGCTCCTTGGAAGTGCATTGTCTCCTGTTCTCCAGATCCTAAGATTATGTCTACATGAGTTGTGCCACCGTCTCAAACAGACAATTTCAGTGAGTCCCTCTGGACATCCAGAGTGAGCTAGAGGAAGGGATCACTCTGGGGAGCCGAAGGAACATTTCACAGTGTTGAAAAAGTTGCCATTCCCTGAGGATAAAAGGCCCTACCCAGATCAACATATTTGCATGTTTCATGCGACAGTGAGGTAGACCCTGGCGCCACAGTGCATGGGCCCCTTCCAGGATACGGGCTTCTCTTTATACTCTTCTTTAATGCTTGGCACATGCACACACTAACACCTGATGTGCTCCCTGAAGCACACACCTTGTGATCATATTGCCACGTGTAGATGTTTGTCATTTGGATGCAGCACTGCCACTGAACCCCAGCCAACTGAAGTCCTACCCAGTGTTGCAGCAGGCAGCAGCAGGGTCCTTCGCAGGGAAAGCTCAGATCACCTGCTTGATCTGTCAGAGGACGCTGCAGAATAAAGGCAGGGGCTGAGCCAAGCAGAAAATGCTGGGCTTGCCCACAGAGCCCAGAACTCCCTGGGTGCACACTAAAATATACCGTATACAGCTGGTCACCCCAACATGGCTCCAAGGAGGCTCCATTGGATACGTGATGCCAAGAGTCAGAATTTGTTCACTGCTGCAAACTTGCAGTTTGAGCTGCACATGCAAATCTTTATTCTAGTGATCTATCAGGAATTTCACTGTCCTTTCCCAGGTGAACTAATTTCCAGAAAGGACTTACAGGATTGAGTTGAATAAACTCCATGTATTAAGCCATTTGCTGTCACGTTGCTTTTGCTTATTGAAACTAATTAACATTTTATTTCTGTGAGAATTTAGACCTCTGCACCATAGCTTTTTGGGGACTGATTTTTAAAAGTATGAAAAGATAATTATAGGAAAGAACTTAACAGCTCTGTGCTTTTTGAAAGGAAAGAATTATAGAAAACTCAGAGATGCTATCATTAGAAATTGCTCGTCTTGGGCCAGAGCAAAACAAATATAATAAAGTTCCTACTAACATGGGAAATTGTGGCATAATTTTAAAAGGCTGCGCTACAATGTCATGATGATAAATAAAAAATTGGAAGTCCAAAGAAAGAGTTGTGTCATTGGTTATCAAAAGACCTGGCTACGCCTCTGAACAGTAGTGAGCTATGGAAGGGACAAGCCTAGAGAAAAAGCACAGGCGTACTATCCACTACATGTCCTGTCTCAAGAACACTAGTACTAAAAAGTACCTGTCTGCTGCAATGATGCATGTGCTAGGTCCAGAACGCCAGGCACAGCATGAAAAAGGAAACAGCATTTTTGGATGTCACTTGGAATTAATGGAAAGCCAGTTGTCTTGGGATCGGAGTAGTCTCAAAACGGTGAAGATCCAGAACAAGAAAGAATCTCAGGAGACCTTATGCAAGAAGTTCATCTGTAAACACTACAGGCAAGAACGAAGCCAGGCCACTAGGAATCAAACCCCACAATGACAGCCCAGCTGAGGCTACAGCATTTTGCTAGCAAGGCTGGAGAACTCTTGTTTCCACCGTAGATCCAAGGACACAGGAGCCTTAGAGTGCTCAGAGCTGCCCACACTGTAGGCACAGCAGGCCAGGAGGGGTGTGAGAGAGTGCATGGTTGGAGCCATCCAGCTGCTTGCTGTGACTCTAACAGTGAGTCCCTTTGGAGATGGAGTCCGACAGGCTTGGGGAAGAGTGGCTGGAAAGCTGCCCGGCAGAAAAGGACCTGGGGGTGTTGGTCGACAGCCGGCTGAACATGAGCCGGCAGTGTGCCCAGGCGGCCAAGGCGGCCAATGGCATCCTGGCCTGTATCAGAAATAGTGTGGCCAGCAGGAGTAGGGAAGTGATCGTGCCCCTGTACTCGGCACTGGTGAGGCCGCACCTCGAATACTGTGTTCAGTTTTGGGCCCCTCACTACAAGAAGGACATCGAGGTGCTGGAGCGTGTCCAGAGAAGGGCAACGAGGCTGGTGAGGGGTCTGGAGAACAAGTCTTCTGAGGAGCGGCTGAGGGCACTGGGGTTGTTTAGCCTGCAGAAAAGGAGGCTGAGGGGAGACCTCATCGCTCTCTACAACTACCTGAAAGGAGGTTGTAGTGAGGTGGGCGTTGGTCTCTTCTCCCAAGTAACTAGCGATAGGACGAGAGGCAATGGCCTCAAGTTGCGCCAGGGGAGGTTTAGATTGGACGTGAGGAAAAATTTCTTTACTGAAAGAGTGGTTAAACACTGGAACAGGCTGCCCAGGGAAGTGGTGGAGTCCCCATCCCTGGAGGTATTTAAAAGACGAGCAGATGAGGTGCTTAGGGACATGGTTTAGTGGGTGGTGGTGTTGGGTCGACGGTTGGCCTCGATGATCTTAGAGGTCTTTTCCAACCTTAATGATTCTATGATTCTATGATTCTATGGTGCTTAGACACAAGCAGAGGCTCTGAGCTCTTACAGAGCAGCACTTTAGTTCAGGAAGATATGAAAAGTTGACACAGCGTAAAATGATCCACTCACCCAGCAGCAGTGCTGTATACGGAAAGGCATCATATTTATTGATTGAACTTGTCTAGCAGCAGTTTCAAAAATTTCATTTCTTTTCTATCTTTGTCTCATTTGACAGGAATTTATAGCTTTAAATTAACCTCTCTCTTCATCTTCTGATCAATAAGCTAGAGCTCCTTCAGCCGCTTCGTATAAAGCAGGTTTTCAGAGCTCATTCCCTAAACCCTTTTTTGCAATCACTGCTTCACAAGACACTACCCCCAGTTCTGAATATTTTTGGTTTTGCCTAGATTTCTAATGATGCTTCAGCTATGTTAAAATACATGGAGCTAAATCCATCTCAATTATATTTAGGCTTCCACTGTATTGGAGATGATTATTTAAACAGACTTAATAGTCAGGAGAGAAAAATAAGATACAAACTAGAACTGTAGAAAGTCACACTTAGCAGTAATGATCTGGTAATTGCTTCACCACCTTGCGCCATTTGCATGCTGCCACACTTACAACTGGCTGCTACCTGCAAGCGAAAACGCCTTCCACACAAACCACTGTGTAGGCTGTGGCAGTTGTGGCTACCTTTGCTGCTATTTACGGGACTGGCTTTTGCTGGAAGCTCTGAGAGCTCTTGGCTTAGCAATGCCTTCTGCAGTTCTTTTGTCCTTCTCAGAGGAATTGCTATTGGCACTCGTCCCACACACTGGATGAGAGCAGGGTGTTCAGGTATTTTTGCATTCAGAGGACCTTACAGAATCACAGACAATTCAGGAGTTTCTCATGCCCAGCAGAAACACCCGCTGCAATGGATGACCACCCGTCCCGATTTACCCCGTGTGCCCGGCACAGGTCGTGGCGAGCAAGCTGGCAGAGACACCCGCTCTGGAGCAAAGCGCTGCCGGGGCGGCCTCTCCCCCGCGGCAGCACCGCAGCCCGGCGCGGCACCGTCAGCGAGGAGCGAGAAGGGAACCGCTGCCCCAGAGCGGCCCGAGCGAGCCCGGCTCTCCCGCCCCGCGGCCCGGCTCCCGGCCGCGCCCGGCGGGCAGGGTGAGCCGCTGCGCCCGCCCCGGCAGGCGCCAGGCCGCGGCCCGGGGCCGCCTGAGCGCGGTCCGCCGGGGCAGGCCGCGGAGCAGCCCCCGACGCGGGGCCCGTCAGGCGGCGGAGCCCCGCGGGCGGCGGGCCCGGCTGGAGAGCGGGGGCATGGCGGCGCGGAGCCAGGCCTCCCTGCGGCGCCGGCTGCAGAGCTCGCAGGAGGCGCAGCACCGCCAAGCGGTGCTGGTGCGGAAGCTGCAGGCGAAGGTGAGGAGCGGGGGCGCCTGCCCGGGGGGAGCTGCCCGGGGCCGGGCCGCGGTGGCGGGGCCGGGCCGCCCGCGCCGCGCGGAGAGGGGACTCGGCGGCGGAGATCTCGGGGGGCGAACGCGCGGCCCCAACGGGGCCCTCCCCGGAGCTGCTGCGGGCGGGACGGCGCCGAGCCCGGAGCTCGGGGGAGGCGCCGGGGGCCGCCCGGCTCCGCCCGGCCCGGCCCGGCCCGGCCCGGCGTGCTGGGCGCCTCGCCCTGCCGCTGTCACCCCCCCGAGCCTCTGGTTGGGTCTTTTTCGCACTTGGGTAAAGATGCCTGGCTTGCAAACGCCTTTGTTTGGCCCCGTTAGCAGGGGGCTGTCCCAGAGGTAGGGCTCGAGCCGGCGGGGGTGGTTTTGGGCGGCCCCGGGCAGAGGCAGGCAGCTCTGAGCAGTGGCTGAGCAGGACTGTGGTCAGAACTAACTTCACCTGCTCAATATTGAAAAGCGATTTTGAAAAGTCATTTCTCTAGCTGCAGGGACCCACTGGGCTTTTAGCCCGTTGGAAATACTCATTTGGGGTACGTGGTGGCCATAGGCCGGGCATGGCTGGCTAAGTCTGTCTCATCATTCTGCTTGCCATCGCTGTCTTAGGATGAGCAGATAGTACTATGTGTGAAAGAAACCCTGTCTCACTTTCTTTAATACTAGGGAAAGTGAAGCTTCCCTATACCGTAAGGACTTCTTGTGGACTGTATCAGCAGCACTGTGAAATGTACTGTGCTTGGGCTGTAAAGACTTAGAGAAAAGCTAATGCAGGAGGAGCCGAGTCTCTTACAAGCTGCATTGGCTCCTCTTCATTCTGTCTGTCCATCTAGGTGCTGCAGTACCGGACTTGGTGTCGAGAGTTGGAGCAGCAAGTGGAAGCAGGAGGGGTGAGTGTGTGCGGGTTGCTACCTAAAGACAGTGTATGTAGCATTCGTTAACGCAGACAAAGAAAAGCTCCCCAAAGCAATGACAGAGGAAGACAAGATTTTGCTACCTGAGGGTAGCATATATCTTTATGGGAAAGGTGGTACGACACTGCAAAGACACCACTGCAAGGACACATATATATAATCACAAAGCAAATACAATAACCAACAACCTTTCAGCTCACAGTCCTATACTCAGTCCTACATACCACCTTTAAAGAAGCGCTGTAAGTTTGCCCGTCCGTGTTTTGTCCGGTTGCCATTCTTAGAGCAGCCAGGAGTCCCAGAAATGCCAGTCCAGACAACGCTATCAAGAAGGATTTCAGTTTTGTGAAAGAGTGCTTTATTGCTGGAGTAACATTTTGTCCTAGGTCTCAGGAGAGGGCTGTACTGCCTGTTACATTATATGGCTGTCTCCGAAAAAGAATCGGTTGAAACGTAGCATTTTGGAAGGCAAGAATGCTGGCGTTCAACATACAGAGCTGGCTCTGTGCTTTTCTTTCTGCTTCACGGCTAAAGTAGACCTAGGAAACGAAGGGCAGGAGAGCATTCCCAGGCTCCAAGTCGAAGTGAGCGCTTGCGGTCATGAGCCTAGGATACCTAGGTGTGAGAGTGCAACAGTGGGAGACTGAGGAGAGCTGCTCACATTGAGTAACACCCTTCCCCTCCCTTCCTCTCCCTAGTCACGACACTGTTGTGCCTGGAAGAAGCCACGAGCTCCTGAGATACCCAACAAATGGAGGGGAAAGCGATGGATGCTAACAGTAGTGAAGGGAACACAAGAATTTGACTAAACATTTCCTTTCTTCTTAAGGGATCCCTTCCAGGCAGGTGGGAAGCCACAGAAGACCACAGCCTGGAGAAAGCACTGCTTCAGGTGGAAGAGGAGCAGCAAAGGTACCCGGAAGAAGCGTTCCCTCGTACTTGGTATCCTGGATGCTCATGGAAGTGAGGGAGAACCTGTCAGTGCTACCTAGCCTCCCCGAGGGAAGCGGCTGGCCAAGCTGCTTTGAAAGGAGAGAGGTCCACAATCTGTTTTCTGTGGTGCAGTAATAGTGTTGTGTGCTGAATGGCTCTGTTTTGAGCGGGGGGTTATTCCGGGTGACCTCCAACGGTCCCTTTCCAGCCTAAATTATTCCGTGGCTCAGTAGGTGAGCGACTCAGGACAATGCTAGAGAAAGGTGACGCATCCGGAGATCAGCAGCAGGAAGGGGAGGCAAGACGTTCACTGTGGGCATCATCAGCGTTGACGAGGAAGGGGAAACCAAAATTGTAGATGGAAGTTGAAGGCTTAAAGCAAAGAGAAGCAAATGAGTTTGCCATGACAGAGAGATCTTAGTTAATCCTAGAAAGCACTTCTACTGCCTCTCAGTTTGACAACAAAGTCAGTGTTGAGGGAGCTGGAAAATCACGGGGATGCTGCTTGTGGATAGCAGTTGTTCAGTGACCTGATTGCTGTTTCTCCCTTTCCAAGGTGTGAGAATCTGGCAGAAGTGAACGCTCTCCTGCGGGAGCACCTCGATAGAGCGAATGAGGTTAATTCAGCTCTTAAAGAAGATGTTGGAAAGCTGACGGCGGACTGGATGAGGGCCCGTCAGGAGCTGGAATTGAAGGAGAGTGAATGGCGCAACGAACGTGAGGTAGGGATAGGCTACAGGAACGTCAGATGTGCTGCCAGGGTGGAGTGAGAATGCATTTTATTTCTGGCACAGAGAACTTGCTGTGTGAAGTTGTGGCTCTGTTGAGGATGTATTGGTGTTGACGGGCAGAAGGCAGGGGTGTGAGATGGAGGAGTGTCAGCAAATTGTGGTGATGGAAGATGCCCACCTGCTGTGACCATACTGCTCGGTCTTAAAGGCAAACGCTTGCTGTTGCTGGGCACTGCAGGGCAGTCACACAGGACCGCTCATCTTTTTAATAGTTCTTAAATCTCCGTCTAGAGCAGTGGAGACCGGAGAGGTCTGTGTGTTTTCGGATTCAGAGTAGCCAACCGAAGAACAAGACAGGCCTCCCTTACCAGCGGCCTGCTGTAAGCAAATCTGACACTGGTCTTGGAGGGGCTTGTTTTTGTCTTCCTCCACCAAGACTGTTAGACACCTCTGCAAGGCGAGGTGATGAATCATGATCAGTTTGCTCTGCTGATATCCACTCCTGCAGGAGAAGCGTGGATGTTCCCTTCTTCGAAGTCAGGTGGCAGGTCTACTGAGGATGCTTCTGTGGTGCCTCTTCAGCCCTTGATGCCCCTGTTGCAATAGTTATTAAAGGAGACCTGGTGACGGTGGTTGTACTCTCTCCTATCTGAAAGACTTGTACAGTGACAGTGAAGGCTCAGTTGGCATTTCTTTCTGTCTTTGCATGTTTAGCTTTATGACAACTGCTTGAGGGGTGAACATAACCGTCTACTCAGCCTGTGGCGTCAGGTGGTAACCTTCCGCCATCATTTCCTGGGAATGAAGACTGCCACTGACCGGTGAGTAGAAGTTAAGGCTAGATGTCTTGCAGACAAAAGTGTAGCTTCCCTTCACACCCGCTTTTTGAGCCTCGATGTTACGTTAGTTGCGGCTAACGGTATGATTTCTCCTTTGACAGTCTGAAGCAATGCCGTTAAGCATGCTTTAGGCTATTTTCAGAATCATTTTGTTTGATGCTGGTTTTCAGATAAAACTGTGGGGCTTGGGCTATAATCAATGCAGGGGCCCTAAACAGATGAACTTGACTATGGTGATGTTTGGGCGTATTGACACAGACACGGGCATATATGGAGACATTGGAAGCGACTCACCAAAGCTATGCGTGCAGCGTGTAGAGCAGTCCATTTAAAAGAATGACTGAAATCTGCCTTAAGTCTCACGGAGTTTCTTTTCCCACTGCTCCTGATGGGAAGATCACTCCTGAATAGATCTATTATTTTTCTTCTCATTTCCAGCTTACATTTATTCTGGTCAGTTTGTATCCGCTTATTCCTGTACCAGCATCATTGAGAGAAAGAATAGCTCCTCCACCCTGTTACTGCATTTATCCAATTTATTTTGCTTCGTTTGATACCTCTTTTTGTGATTGTTTTCTTGTTCTTGGGCTCTCTGAGGTTCCTTTCTCACAGTTGCCTTCTACACAAGCAAAAATAGTGTAGCCTTAATAGTACCTTCTTCTGGTGTCAGCTTGCAATTTCAAACTCTGGGTTACTGTCAGCCGTTTACCTTATTTGATTATAAGCTTTCCTTAATGTGAGAGTGTGCCTGACCTACTATTTAATTCTTGTATTGTTTGTGGGTTTTGTTACAACATTCTAGGCTTATTCTTACACCACCTTCCTGAAACGTTTATTATGTAGCTATTGTCATGAGCCTCTTAGCAGTGCAAGTGCTGATAATAATGGGTCGCTTAGGGCTGATCCCTTAGGTGTAAAAGCCGGGGACCTTGGTAAAATTCCTTACATCTGTTAATGATAATTAGAGTATGTTGATAAGAGAGAGCAGGAGCAACAATTAGTAAGAGTAATTAGAGGACCTTGAAGCCTTCTGGCTGTGCCATACATGTCGTCTTATCTCTGAGGAGAAAACAGGCTCATTCCTCAGCTACCCAGTAGACTCATTGCTCAACTGTCAAGATGAGTCCTGATCCCAAAGTGTCAGATGAATGACGAAGATGTCATCTTTCCTGCCAGCTTTTACTGTTGCGCAATTACGTGCTTCAGAAGTGAGTCAGCTGATAAAGATGGTGGTGTGAAGATTAGCTCTCTCTTTATTCTTCTTCAGAGATTTGTCAGAGCTGAAGGCAGAGCAAATGAGGCTTTCTGGAGCTATACTTGTAAACTGCTCCCGTCTAAACTCTGGCATACACCTCTGGGAGTCCATCGCTCTGGGCAGACCTGTCCTGAAGGATCAGGCACAGCAGCAAGCGGAACAGGAAATAAGCCAGAAGACTCAGGAAGTGATGTGCTTACAAGTCAGGGGGGACCTGGAGAAGAAGGAGCTTCAGGACAGGTAAAGGTGTTTTAAACTTTGCTGTTACCAACAATGTCTTTTGTGGCTGCTTCCTGGATTCTTAGATGGGCTGTGTTCACATTTAAAGCACACCCATTCTGCACAGCCCTGTTTCTGTCCCCAGTCAAACCACTGCCTTCAACAGAAAGGGTAGAAAAAACCGTCTGACTGACTGAGTAAGACAAGACTGGAAAAGAGATTGCATATTACAATGTTTTTGCTGTTAACTGGTTCTCGGTGAGAAATTAAGACCAGTATAAAGGGAGCTCTGTCTCTTGTACAGCCCTTTTGCTATCCAGAACTGTGCTAAAGGGAGTTGGGAGGAATTTGCCCAGGGCCATCATAAGCAATGTAGCACCTCTGTACTGACAAGTCCTCCTTGCAAGACTGAGTGCGGAAGGCCTTTGGGGCAAGAAGTGCCATTTTGCAGCATCAGGCTTTTTAACCTGTAGAGATGAACGCTGCCTTTGCTGTATTTTCTGGGTTGAACTTTCTCTGCTATGCTTCTGGGAGCTGCGTAGCTCTTTAACAGGTGATGGTGTGCAATGCTTTTGGAATGGCACGTGGACCTTCTCTTCTCAGGGTGATGGAGCTCTCGGCCTTGCTTGTACAGTCTCAGAAGCAGAACGAGGAGAAGGAGAAGACCGTGAAAACGCTTAACGACACTGTCGAGATTCTAGTATGTTTTACCTTTACCTGGGAGATAGCCCAGTGTTTGCTCTCCAGCCTTAGCACAAAGAGGTGTGGCTTCCTCAAGAGAAGGAGCGGTAAAGATGCTAGCTGTATGGGAACATCGGGCGCACTGCCAAAATATTCCTTGTGTGTTTGGCACACGTGGAGTCAGTCCAGGTGCAGGCAGTGGCAGGGGAGCTGCAGACAATTCAGGTGTCTTCCTCAGGGGGGTTGCACCAATGCAACCAATTCTGCCTGTGACTTTAAGTCTCTCGGGATCAAGGTTCCTTGGAATGGACGGCTTCATAGCAGCCTATAAAAACTAGCTGTTGGTCTTTCTCTTCTTAGTTTTAGCAAAGAAGAAATTGAATAGATATGGGAAGGAATACACTGGAATCACCAGGGCTGAGGCTTATCGGCGTGACAATGCTACTGAGGATGGGAATGCTACAGAGGGGAGCAGCTCTTCCCTGCCCACCCTTTCCTTATTCTGTTCTCAGGAAGCAAGTTGGTTAGAGAAAGAATATGAAGCTGCATTGACTACGAGAGCCAAAGAAGAGAATCTTTCCCTCCAGAAGCTGATAAAAGACATAACTGAGGTGAGTACAGAGTTGGGACCACATCCCCGTAAATTTGACTTAAAAGTACTTGAGGAAGGCAACAGACTAACCCAGGGAACAGACAGAGATGTTGATTACTGTCTATGTTAACTGCTACTGGCTGTCTAATTTTTATACCACTTTTCTGACATAAAACCTGTTATAACTTCCGAGTTGGCTGTCCTGTGACACTTCAGCTGAGTCGCTAGAACTTTCAGTGCCTTTGCCTTCGGCGTCCCGCTAAGGTCTCTCTTGGACTGTGCTTTCTGAGTTGGCTACGTGACATTTGTATTCCAGTGTTGCTTGGAGGCTTCCCGCACCCTCCTTGAGCAATGACGCTGTTGTTCTTCAGATTTTTATAAAAGGTCACTGACTCAATCGATGCACTTGCCAGCTCTGCTCCTTCACTCTACATTCACTGACCCCAGAATCGCAACTGGTCTAAGTGTTTAGGGGTAGCTTTAACTTAGTCCTAAACTTCGCTCTGTGGAGGGGGGCTTAGTCGTCAGATCTTTTACGCAGCCTCTCACAAAGTCAGTTCTTTCCCCTTAGTTAGTCATTTTTATCCTCTTGTGCTACTGCTCAGAGTAATTATAAACATTAGCTTTTTCACTGCTGTTTTCCAGTAGTCATCAGCTTCCTTCTTCCCTGGGCAGCGTTACTGTTTCCTTTCATTGCTGTTTCCCGTGTTGATCTGGTGCTTGTGTATGTGGCTCTAAGAAGCTGACGGAGACCAAAATCATTCCTGAGAGCTTCAAGAAACTGAGCGTTCAGGCAGCCTCCAGCCACTTCACACTTGTTTCTTCGTGTTTATAGTAGCTGTATTCAGAAACCCCTGGAGTACTTGTGGCCACGGGGACAAAACTTCTTTGTTGACTGAAGAAATGAGAGAATTGAGTTTTTAACGACTCTAGGGTGAAGTGGGGGGAAAAGGAGAAATAGATAAAGAAAACCAAGAGTAACAGCTTGATGTGGGCTTTCAGGTGGTGTTAGATGACAGTGACAGCACGGTCAGCATTATCTGCACTGACAGTTCCCAGCATGCAGAGTCCAGCAACGTCCTCCCTTGTCTGAGCTCCGTTGATGCAGAGCATGCCTTTGTATTGGTTCAGGAAGCACTGGCAAGGAGGCGAGGAGCAAGGCAGGTGAGGATTTCTGCTTGTCTTCACCACTGGCCACAGGCTCAGCTGCTAATGCCTCACTTAGCTTGAAACCTTTCCGTTTCCTTAGCCAGTTTCTTTCTAGCCTTCCCACTCTTGGTACCGTATTGCCTTGCCAGTCTCACCAGCTCTGTGTCCTAGTGCTTTTCTCTCCTTGATCCCCACCCCCTCATCACAGCTTTTGCCTTCAGGTGAGCTGTCTCTCTGCTTGCTTCTTCTCCCAGCTATCTGGAGCCATCTTCCCTGCTTCTTATTGCTTGTTTGTGCTCTTTCCCTGCCCATTCCTTGCGGGCCCTAAAAGAAGAGCTTTCGGCCAGGCAGGACTCTATCAATTTCCTGCAGCACCAGCACAGGCAGCAGGAAGAGCAGTGCAGGAAGCTGCAGCAAAGGCTTGAGCAACTGGAGGAGGAATGCAAGACGTCCAGCAGCCACCGGCAGCACCTCCACTCTCTGGTAGAAGCACTCAGAAGGTGAGTGTTTCCTCCTTCTCCTGCGTTCTAGAGGCAATCTGCTTCCAGTTCTGGGAGTTCAGCGGCGTTATGGGCAAAGAACTCGCCTGCCCTACCACGTGTATGCCTCTGTTGGGCACTTTAGCATCCTCCTGTCGCTGCTTTTCATGCTCTGTTGTGAATCCTAAGGCTGTCTTGGCGATACAGAGCGGTGTTGGAATACAGGACGCCTCCCTCTCAACATGCTGCATCTGTGAATTCCGTTCTTTCCTAGCCGCCGCTTCTCACTGAACGAAGGCAAAAGCCTGCTTTCCTTTCTCTTTCCCTCTTCAGTTGCCTTGTGAGGGGAAGAGCAAGTTCTTCTTTACCGTGCTCCCCACAACTCCATCCTGGAATGACGAAAATGGGGCCCGTGACTCTTCAGGCCTCTTCATTCTTCTAACTGAGCCTTGTCTCTGCAGTGACTGTGCAAACCTCGAGAAAACCAGGGAAGAGCTACAGCACCAGCTTGAAGTAACGGAGCAAGAAGCCTCGCGTCTGCGTCAAAGTAACACTGAACTGCAGCTGAAGGAAGATTCGGCGCAGGGGGAGAAGGTGGAGCAGCAACGGACGATGGAGAGAGCGCGTCGTGACCAGGAGCTCCTGTGAGCGTTAAAGCTTTCTCTGGGCAGGGGTGGGCGTTGCTGGACTTTAGGAGGCCCACTGTAAAAGAATGAATTCTGCATGCTCATCATTTGTAGCATAGAAAGGTGAAGGGAGCACGTGGGCAGGTCTGGCTACCTACTGACCTACAGCATAGCTGCCTCCTTGTACTTTCTTTATGACCCTTTAAAAAAAGCATTCCAAACCCGACCGGAGTAGTTGATGACAGGCATAAGCGGAAACAAGAGAGGTTTGGACTGGATTTCAGGAGAACAAAAAATTGAACCATGAAGGCAATCATGCAGCAGAACAGGTTGCTCAGAGAGGTTGTGCAGATTCCATCCCTGGAAATTTGGAAGACCCAACTGGATAGAGCCTTGAGCAACCTGGACTGATCCCACAGCCGACCCCAGCTGCTTTGAGCTGAAGACTGGGCTAGAGGCGTCCTGGGGTCCCTGCCAGCCTGAATCATCCTGTGATCCTATGGTTATTGCATTGGAAATTCACGCACATCTCCTCCCCCAGTAGATTGCAGGCTCTGTCATTGTTTCGCTGCTGAAGGCAAGAGCAATTGTGGGAATATTAATCTGGACTTAAAAAGTCTGTCTTACCCAAAGAACAACTTTGGAAAGTCTTGTATCCGATGTACCAAAAAGGAGAGAGAGAACCATCAGGCAGGAAGCCGTTCAGTTGAGAGTACCTGAACTTTTTGGAAACGTTCTGTGATTTCTGGAAGCTTGTTTCACTTTCTCAATGACGAATGTTTCACCTGCATCAATGACAGAGAGTGATGCAGCTCTAGTCAGGAAATTGCAGCATTCTTTAGGTGTAAATAGAAAGCTGTTGGAAATCATTCTAACTGTCATATCTGGGACATAGTATGTGCTCTTGGTTTTGGAAATGAGAATGTTTTTACATTAAAAGCTTGTTTGTCTTTCCCCTTCTCATAGACTGAAGGACTTGGCTGCACTTGAAGGAAAACATTCACTATTACAGAGTGAGTTGGTAGCCGCGAGAGAGACACTGGAGGAATCGCACCTTCAGAGGGATCTGCTGAAGCAAGAGAAACATGAGCTTGCCATGGCACTGGAGAAGGTGTGGTCACCTTATTCCTAGGTAGCACCTGTGGGAGAGGGAGTTGTGATAGCAGGACCACCACAGATGCTGTTTCTGGCAGTAGAAGACAGGGAAAATGTTGTCCTCCTTCTTGGAAAATGGTGATCAGACCACACAGGCTCTTTGGGGTAGTTAGTCCCCACGTGCTTACTGGGAGCGCGGAACTGGGAGTATGTCAGAGACACACAGGGGATGTGGAGTTGCTGCTTGAAGTCAGGGGTTTTCCTGCCTTTGTTGTCATGCTGTTCTTTTGTCTCTCCAGGCAGAGCAGTCGGTAGCAGAGTTGACAGGGGCTCAGAATAAGCTGAGTGCTGAAATAGCTGAACTACGTGTTGCAACAGCGAACACGAGCGGTATCAATGAAGCTCTTGCACTGGATAAAGCGCAACTGAACGAACTTGTGCTGCAGGTGAGCAGAGTTGCCAAAGATCTTGCCAGGTGTTCGTCTCCAGCTGCTGCTTCTGCTCAGGCTTCTTGCCTTCCGACAGTATGACTGACTGAGTATGGAAATGTTGGTCTTTTTCCTGTCCAAGCCAAACCTTCTTCATAGTAACTCTTACTGTATTTTATTTCCTCTGTGCCTCTGTGATTGTAGCTGGAGCAAGAGAATGAAGTTCTGTCAGGAAAAGTGGACGGGATGGAGAGAGCAAAGATCTCTGACCAGGAGAAGCTGAACTTGTGTAGAAGAACAAATGAAGAGCTCTGTGCCGAGAAAGCCCACCTGGAGCAGCTGCTGAAGAAAGCAGAGGAGCAACAGGACATCATTGCAAGGAGATTTCTGCTCAGAGCCTGAGCAGTGTTTTGGAGAAATAAGTGTATTGAAGAAATAAAACCAGACAACAAGTCTTTGTATACAGTACAGAAACTGACAGGAACAACCTAATGTGGAGGGCTGTGTGGAGACTGACGAGGCATGCTGTGATGGAGTGCTTTGGAAAAGGAAGACATTTTACCTGCTCCTCAGGTTCACCTCAGGTTCACCGTAGGCTTTTCCAGGCCTACGACTCACCCCATCCACACAAGCCAGCACCGGTTTTGTCCCACCTTCTGCTGCTTCTGCTGGGGAACCTGCTGGTGAACGCTGTCCTCTGCACTTTTATCTTACTTCAGGACTCGTGCTTGAAGCAAGCCCCCTGCCACAGTTCACCTGGTACAGCAGGTCCCCGACTTGGCTCCTGCTGAGGCCTTTTGTTGTACGCTGGTCCTGTTACCTCAGGTCATCGCTTCTGGGGGATCTGGCAGTTGAATGCAACGGCTGTCTCTCAGGAGACTGATGGTCCAGAGATATTAGTGCCAAGTTAACGTTCAGAGACCGATCCAGCTTCCGAGTCTCTGCTTCCAGAACAGCAGCTCTGGGCTCCCTGACCACAGCTGCTAAGGAGTAAGACAGCTCTTGGTGAAGGTCTGACAGCTCCTGGCTGGTCTTGGCACAGCACTCAATATAGTCCTGCTTATATTTTCGCTCCTGTGCCAGCTGCGTCTGCAGAAGGGACACCTGAAAGAGGCAAAAGGCCGAGCTCAGGCAAGCCCACGCTGTTAGGACCATCTGCGGACGTCGGGGAAGACGCACACGCTTCCCGTCGGGAAGACTTCTTTTGCCTAGTAAAAGAAGAATGTTGAGGTTTGTGGCTGTCGTATCTAAAACTAGTTCCTAGCCAATAGAAAGCCTTCAGCTTATTGCAAAAGCTGAGGGATTATAATGCTGCTGAGTTCTGAAATGGCAACCTCTTAAACTATTTTCTGTGGAGATAATGCTTGAAAAAATTCCAGATTCACAGTTCTGGAAATCACTGGTTTGAAAGCCTTTGTCCCTCAAACCAGATTTCTAGATACAGCCAAATAATTCATCTTAAGAAATGGAAAAAGCTTGAAGGCTTTTTATCGTAGTTTTTATGTTTTAGCTGCAGGATATTATATACGCACAACACTTTGTCGTTGTGGAATGGGAAGTAACAGGTTCCCAGAGTCACCCTGAACCAAACTCAGATTATCAACAGTTCCGAGTTTCTTTCTGGCATACCATTCACGTGTACAACACCGAGACATTACATGTATATTAAGGAGAGAGGTTCCTACAGGGTTTAGTAACCCAACTCTTTTTCTCAAAAGAGAGATTCGGGCTACCGACACCTTAGTTCCACGTGCTTTTTCCTCAGCAGGAGGGCTACTGGTTACACAAGGTACTGAAGAACTGTTCTGTTGTGATCCAGCTTAAAAACGTGACAGCTAGCACATGAAAAGGGAGCAAACTCTCATTTTTCCTAACTTCAGAGCATTTCACAGAGGAGCAGAGCATAACCTGATGAACAAAGCCCAGGGGGGAAAATGAGCCTTACAGGACTGCTGAGGCCTTGAAACGCCTCAGATTCTATTCTTTCCTGACAACACGGAGCTCTGCCTGCTGGGCTTTTTGGTGGGAGAGACCCAGCTGCTCTCACCTCCTGTTAGGTTTGCAGTGCAGTGCAGCCACAGCAGCTCTGGCATGTTGCCCTCTGCCTGCTCTGGAGTGGAGGAGATGCACATGGAAAGTAAGACATCAAAGGGACTTCACAACAAACTCTGTGCATAGGCTGGGGACCACCACCACTGAAGAGAGGGACAGATCTGACCTTCTCTCTGAAATAATAAGGGCACCTTTGTGAAACTGGGCTTGCAAGCCTGAAAAACCCTCCCACGCTCTGGTAGGTAACCCAGAGGTATGAGTGGGAGAAGTGGCCAGCTGCTGCTACGAGCATCTCCCAGGAAGTGGGAGATCAAGTTCCAGTTCTGCTGTTTCCCAGGCCCAGAGGAGTGCCCTAACCAGCCAGGTGAGGACTATTCTTTGAGCAGAGCACCTCCGTTTTCCTGCTGAACTGCTGAAGTGGGTCCACGGTGCAGGCAGACGCAACAGTCAGTCACAAGGGGAAGGGGGTTCAGTTAGTTATCTGTAGCAACAGAACTTCGGACACTGAGGCTTCCTGGTGAAAACATCCTTAAGATATACCTTGATGGCTTCAGCAGTATTCTCAGCTCACTTGCCGGAGCTAAGCATCATGTAGTCTACCGATACAAATATTATATGCATTTCGCCCTGAGCGCCTGTGAAGATTCGCCTCCTCAGGGAGACCAGGGTGTACCAGACCCATAATAGTACACGGAAGAGACGTCTGGCGACTGCTGCTACTGCCAAGACCACTGTCAAAGGATGCAATAGGCTTCAGTAGCTGGAATGTACGTTCTTGCACTGACAAAACCCATGTCCATACAGTGCTTAGGTCTCTGACTCGGTCCGATACTGGGATCACGATTAGCACAGCATAGCAGTATGACACTAACGATTGCCTGAAGGCTATAAGCTCTGGCACTGCCTCAGATCCCCGGAGCTCTGATATGATGCAAGCTCCACTGTTAACGGAGTCAAGGGAAAATGGAAACAGTCAACAAGATGAGTAAGCTCAAGGGAAACATCCTTAGAATAGTCTCTACTTTCAGGCGAGTGCCAGTTTTCTGAATTTCCTCCAATCCTTCTCCCACTTGCCCTTTAGGCAAGTCAGAGACTAGACCTAGGTGAATGATGTTGTTTGGCCGTGGCCAAGAGGTGTGTCTAACTGGTACTACCTGGTGTAGACACTGCCTGGTGTACTCACTTCCTGACAGCCAAACAAAACTTGGGCTGTGGCATCATGCAAAGTTGTGCCCATCAGTACAGCCACAGTGGCTTTTGATGAGAGCTTTCCTACTCCTCACCTGTTTCTGTAACTCAGCTAATCGACTGCAGCGAGCGTGAGACTCCTCCTGTGAAGAAAATGCAAGGATTTCTTTTTTTTGCCTCCAGTTTGGTCAGGGCCATGGTCTATATTTGACTTCTATTAGGTCTATACTGGGGGGCTGCTGCCACTGGGATTTGCCATCGTTGCTCCGTATGGCCAGAGCCTCCTCCCACCAAGTAAGATTCTGTTCTCACCTGTCTAGAAGCAGGCATCTTGTGCTGGTCAGACTCGGAGAGAGAAAAGCCGCATGCATCTGGCAGTGACCGACCACCGTGATCTCTCTTCAGTCTCCTCCGTTCACGTTCCACCTGCACGTTGGACAGGAGAAAGGGTCACAGAAACCTGCCACCAAACAAGGAGCAAAAGGACCTCTGGACGTCATGGCAAGGAGATGTCTGCTCAGAGACCGTTAATTGCACCAGAGAACGTTGGCGGCAAAAAGCACTCGATGTAGACTATGGAAGAGAAAGCGCAAGAGGAAACAGTTCCTGACACAAGAGAGTCAAATGGGTGTGTACGGGGACGCTGGGGCAAGAAGGGTGGTTCCGGAGTGAATGTGCCTTTGTGAAGGCAGCGGGGTGCCAGAAGAGAGAGAGAATACAAAAGTGTGTGTCCACAGGGGAAAGTGGGAGAGGGAAGGAGACAAACAGAGGACCCCAAAGTGCTGCCTGTGGAAACGTGTTGTGTTCCAGAGGACCGTGAGGCTTTGCAGAGGCAATGAGAGCCTGTTTTACCTGCTCAAGAGTCCTCCTGAGCTCAGCGTTGAGTTGCTTCAGCTCCGTCTTCTCATGTTCCAGCCTTGCAACTGCTCGCTGCAGACATTCCAGCCGCTGCGACAGGAGTCTCTTCTCCGAGAGCCACGATAGCTGCTCCCCTTCTGCGATAGCCTGCTGGGTGTTCAGAGAGGAGATTACGTGAGCTGGTGCCACATAAAGGTTAGGAGGGCCAGAACCAACACGTCGGGGAGAGTGACCGGACTCAGGAATGGACAGTGCCAAGTCCCTTCTTCTCCTCCCGAGAGAGACTGGAAACATTCGTTTCCTATTCAGCCACTTCATGCTTTCACAAAGGTCTGTAGTATTTCCAGCTCCCTCTCTCTCAGCCATTTCTTGTCCGTCATGAAGACTTCCACATCGACATGTTGCTCTTAGGGAAGCTATCTAACATCTTTGGTCATCCTCTTTGACCTTCACTGTATATCCTCCTATCTGTAGTTCTACGCTCTGTCCTCGGACAACCAAACAACATGTGGGTGAAGCATGCGTTTCTGCAGTGATAAAATGCCAAGGTTTTGTTCTCTATTCCCTTTACCTGTTACATCATCATTACAGAACTGCTCTTTGAAAAAATCCCATTATCAACCAAGCCCTGTGCACTGCTCTGAACCTAGTCAAGAGCCACCTCCCCCCTCGTGGGTTTCTTGATGAGTTCATCAAGTGCTCCTTGAAGCGCTCTCTGACAGCATCTATAAATGTAGTCTTGATATCAGCACTATACCGATCTATACGGATGCAAGCGCATTACCTGATCTAATGCTGTTGCATACCTGATCTATACGGATGCAACTGCAATCTCCCATTGTTTTCATGCTCCCTGCCCTTGTCTGCTTCCCATCAACAGATCACAATACCCGTCATCATCCTGATCAGGCTGGCAGTAATATTTCTCAAGTCATGTACAACTGTATAGTGCATAAATACAGTATTTTATTAGTAGCAGTTTCTACATGCCTGTGGACTAACGTAATGCTAAAAGTATTGGCAGAGTCCCAGGCAAGTTTGCAGCACAGGCTGTTGCAGCTGTTCCACTAGCAGTACCCGAGTCAGATCACCTTGGAGAAATCCACACAACTTCGCCTTCGTGCTTTTTGGACTGCGGCACAAGTACATCCTGCATGTGCAGTGAAGCCTTTAACCTCATCAGGCAACGGTACGAATTCCATTCTTTTCAATACACCGGAAAAGCTGTACCTCAGAAATCGACGTCTCTGAAAGCATCCTCTAAGCGCCATCAGTGCAGCTGCTGTTCAGCCATCGTTACAAAATTCTACTAAGTTTAGTGCATTAGTCTGGTCAACTGTGCCCTTTCCTTTCCATGCCAAATCCTAACCGCGAGACGTTGGCTAAGCTTGCCTAGATAGGAGAGAACCAATTACCCACCCCCAACCTTTGGACTTGCTTTAATTTTAACGGCAAGCTCTGTAGCTCTTCCAGTAGTTCTGGGCTTGACAGAAAACATTCTGGCAGGTGAATGGGCTCTGGACGGAGCTAGAAAGACAGGCAAGCCTGCTGGCCGCAATCGTGGTTTCTTTGGCCAAGCAGGTCATATATGTATGGGAATATATATTCCCATATCTTTATGGAAAACGTCTTTAGAATCCTTCACAGACATTTTAGTTGACTGATGATCAGCCACAGTGCCTACCTGAAGATGAAACCGGTCCTTGTCCCTCTCTGAAACCATACTCTGCAGGATGGCTATTTCTTCCCTCGGAGTCCCATTGGCCATTTCACTCCTGGTAAGGGCAAGAGTCAGTGCTTGTGCCTTCTCTTTCCATTCGATTTCTCCGCTTTCATTCCGCTTCAAAATAGCCACCACACGCTCCAATTCTTCCCCCTTTGCTTTCCTCTCATCTTCCAGCTGCTGGGTTAGCTCCTCCTGCCTTTTCAAGAGACGGTCTCTCTCCTGGAGAACTTTCCTCTTCTCTGCTTCCTCTGCCTCCCAGTTCTGGAGTTTCTGGATTTGTTTCTTTAGGGTCTCGCCTTCATCTTCCCATCGCAAAGCTGATGTTAGTTGTTTCAGGAGTTCACTCTGCCTCCTAAGCTCCTGTTCTCTGCCTGTCAGAGTCTCCTCTAAATACCTGACTCTGCCTCTCTGGTACTTGATCTCTGCATCCTTCTTTGTCAGAGTCTGCCGAACGTGCTGGAGATCTTCCCGAAGACCTCTTATTTCCTCTTCTAACTCTTCTTGCCCACCTTGAGCCTTGGTCTCTCGTTCCCTCTCAGGCAAGGCTGCTTCCAGGAGCTTCTCTTGCTCTCTGTGGTGTCTAACCTCTTCATTCTTCTTGGTTAGCCTAAGCTGGAGATTCTGCAAGGTCTTCAGTTCTTCTTCTTGGCGCTGGAGTTTTTGCAGAAGAGTTTCATTGTCTTCATCTCTCTTCCTCACCGCTTCCTCAAGCAGATTCACTTGCTTCTGGCATGATGTTAGTGCTACTTTCATGCTTTCTTCACCAGGCTGGAACGTGTTCATTTGCTCTGTCTGCCTGAGGCACTCCAAGCGGTGGTTCTTCACTGCGTGGCTCATTTCGTCTAGATCCTGCTGTAGGCTCTTGGCCTGCTTGCCTTCTAACTCCTTCTGCTCTCGAAGGTCCTGGGCATGCTCTTGCAAAGACACCCTCTCTTGATCTCTAGCTTCTCGAGAAGGTTCAGCATATTCTAGTTTTTGCAGTATGGCTTTAGTCTGCATCGCTGCCTCCTCCTTTTGCTCTTGAAGCTTAGAGATAGCCTCCTCCAGAGCCTCTATCTTTTCTTCTCTTTCTTTCAGAGTCAGTTTTGTTGCTTGAAGATTTGTTTGCTCAGCTTCACGCTTCTCCTCCTTTTCCTTGCATGCCTCACATTGTTTTCTAAGGGATAAAATTTCTTGCTCTTGTTCCTTTAGTGCCACTTGAAGATGATGCAGAATTTCCTTCTGCTGTGCAGAGTCCTGTTCTTGGTTTTGGAAGGTCTCAATCACTTCCTTCTGAGATTCAATCATGAAATCCTTTTCTTTCAGTATTGCCTTAGCGTGTTCTAAGTCTCTCTGTAAGACATTCATCCGTTCTTCTGTTTTTTCCTCATAGTTCCGTGTTTGTTGCTTTTGGATGTCTATGAGCCTGTCCTTTTCTTTCAAGGTTTCTAAGGTCTGCTCCAGTTGGTCACGGACAGTTCTTAACTGCACTTCCATGACTTCTTCAGCTTCCTGGATTTGCTTTTGTTGTGACTCAAGCTCTTGATCTTTTTTAGATAAAGCAAGTGTCATCTTTTCTACTTTACCATGAAGCTCTTGCAGGTGCCCCTCTCGCTGATCCTTGTACTGCTGGAAGAGCCTGAACTGCTCCCTTTGAGAAGCACACTCACTCTCTCTGTCCTTAAGAACTGCCCTCAGGTGTTCAAGGCTTGCGTGCAGAGATTTCACCTGTTCTCTCTCCTTTTCCAGTTCTTGGATCTGCTGGGTCAGAGACATAAGCTCTATGTTTTTCTCCTTCAAGTTCCCTTTCATATGATCAAGATCCACGAGCAGATTTCTCACTTGTGAGGTACCGTGTTGTTCCAGAATCGTTATCTTCCCCTCCTGGAATTTGATCTCCTGGTCCCTCTCCTCCAGCGCCTTGCTCATCTTGCTGACAGCAGTCCTCTGCATTTCTCGCTGCTTCTCCAGCTCCCGTATCTGTTCTCGCTGGGATCTGATCTCCCGGTCTCTCTCTTCCAGGTCTTTGTTCATTTTGCTTACAGCAATCCTTTGTTTTTCTTGCTGCTTCTCCAGCTCCTGTATCTGTTCTTGCTGGGATCCTGTCTTCTGTTCTTTCTCTGTTATGTCCTTAATAACCTGATCGAGAGTAGTTTTATGCATTTCTTTCTGCTTTTCCAGCATTCTCATCTGTTCCTGGTATAACTTCATTTCTCCCTCCCTCTCTGACAGGATGGCAGTCATACGAGTGAGATTCTCCTGCAAAGCTTTTACCTCTGCTGCCTCTTTCTGTAGCGTCTGGATTTTCTCCCACTGCGTTTCCACTTCCTCATTTTTAATTTTTAAGATAGACAGTGTAGTTTGGAGTTCTTGTTCAAGGCAGTGATTCATATCTGTTGCTGTATTTGCTCGGGTCTCGGAGGCTGTGACTGATTCCTGAAGGAGTCTTCTCTCCCATACCAGTTTTTCTTTAAGTGCTTGCAGTCTGTCCCGGTCATGCTGCAGAACAGGGAGGAAGAGGTTCAATAATTCCATCTATATATGTTTGGTTGTCATACTAGATTGGAACTCCTGCTCCAGTGGCAGTCAAGGGCTGAAGTTGGAGCTTTTAGTAGAAAATTCGAGCTCTCCAGTTGGTTTCCCTGTTCGATGTAAATTTTCTACTGTCACTCAAAAAAGATTTGAGAACTGTACTGTATCTATCAAACTCTGTCCATAACTGATTTTTGGAGTCATTGTAAATGGAGGAGTGGGAAAATACCGACCATGTAGGAACAGCTGCACTGGCTCAACTGTCTAGGCTAGTCTCCCGTATGTAACGGTGCCTGTAAGTGCACACCCAGGGAAGAAAGCCTAAGAGTTGGGTGGACTTACATGATACCTCCCCTCCCCAACCCCAGCACTGTTCCAGCTTGTGAGAACTTTCTCAGTCTCCTCCTGACCCCATATAGACCTGCTGTATTTACAACACCCTTCGTCAAGGAGTTCAACAGGTCTGCTCTGCTGTAAATATACCACCTCCTGTCATTTGCTTGCAGCGTGGCTCTCACTACCTTCATCAGATGGCTCTCGTTCATCTCTTGGACAAGAGAGTGAACGACCGCTGCCCCCTCTCTCCCTGCCTCTCAGGATGTTGTAGACCTTTCCTGCGCCACTCTTTAGGCTGCGTCTTTCCCAGCTTACTCAGCTGGTCCCATCTTCCCTTTTGCCCTTCGCTGAACCTCTGCTGGCTCTAGGGTGTTCTTTTGGGGAGGAGCTGCCAGAACTGCAGCCAGGATTTCAAGTCCAGACTAAGCATGATTTAGACAGTGGCACGATGATGTTCTCTCTATTAGGAAGGGAAGAGAGAACAACCCCAACATGTGATTTCCCTTTTTTTTCTTTGAGAACAACCCCAACGTTTCATTTACTTCCCCCCCTGGACCTCTACTGCGTAGAATTTTCGTGGTGCCATCCTCTAGAAGGCCACTGTCCCCCTCTCGAAGGAGTAATGGTCAGGTCACAGTCTGTCATTCCGTGTTTCAAATCAGGACTAGTTTTCCCCTTGCAGACATACATATTTAGCTGGATCAGCACTTTTGTTTCTCAAATGTCTCATTTTTCCCCCCGCTGTCTGCTCTCAGACGGGCAATGTTGAACAGCTTTCTATTATTAGCAAACTTTGTCTTCTCACCCCTTTTTCCAGATCCAGATGTTTAGAAATTTTGGACACAAATAATTGCCCAAACCATGCAATGTAAATAGAGACAAGTTTGAAAATTACTTTGACTAAAGCTTCAAGGGCAGAAACCTTCAGAATTGAGGAAAATAAGCACCCTGATTCGTAACTGAGTCGTATATGACTACGGCATCTTTTCCTACTTATTCAGGAGAATGCAATTGGAAAAGTTAA
This sequence comes from Aptenodytes patagonicus, assembly GCF_965638725.1. Classification (NCBI taxonomy): domain Eukaryota; kingdom Metazoa; phylum Chordata; class Aves; order Sphenisciformes; family Spheniscidae; genus Aptenodytes; species Aptenodytes patagonicus. The sequence continues at coordinate 16,688,345 of NC_134962.1, forward strand.
AGCACAAAAAAAAGTTGCTCCTTAGAATGACTAACAGAAGGCCAAAAAATATGTAAGAAATGGCCCTTCACAGCATCTGCCAGCCTCACCAGGACATCCTTTCTTTGCTTCTCGGTGCTCTCGAGTTTCCTTTCCAAAGACGCCACCTCTTGATGTAGAGTCATAGCCTCCTCCTTTAGAGACCCTTCGGAGGCTGCTAGCTGAGACGTCAACTCTTCCACCTCAAGTAAAACATAACAAAGCAGTCAAAGACTACAGCTTGTCGCCGTCAGCCATATCATATACTGTGAGGAAAGGGAAAGGACAACTTTAAATTTCACCCTATCGTGAGAGTACCAGATTCACAATGGATACAGCCAGCTTGTTTAACAATCTAAGTGCGTCACCATGTTCATCTGAAAAACCACCTTAAAAAACAAGGCTAGCAGTAACAGGCCAGCAGAAATCCACTCTGATGATTGCTGGCAAACAGGCAAAAGGAGCAGCCCATCTGGCCAGGGCAGCAGCTGAGATTCAGCTGACCAGTAAGCCTCCTTCAGACCAGCTGAGCTGGAGACCACAGTATGATGGCAGTCAGAGGGACTACCCCATCAGCCTGCTCTGCAATGGAAAGGCAAGAAGGGGAGAGACCACCTGTTTGATGACCAGAGTATCTACTGCTGTCTCAGTCACCTGTTTTTGCAGAGCATCCCTCTGCTGAAGAAGAACATTCTTTTCCTCTTTGATGGTTTTGATTTCTTCCTTGTGCCTCTTCTCCACTGCCTTGATCTTACTCCGAGTTTGCTGCAGCTCTGCTTGCAGCTTTTCTGTGATGTTCTGTAAACACAAATGGAGAGCAAGTTACTGGGACCTGCCATCGGGTTCAGCTTTTTCCTCTTTCTGTCTCAAAATCACATTCATTCAGCCACTTCTTTCTGCTTTTCTACCCAGCTCTGGTTCCACTGTAACCCACCCTTCCTGTTGCTGATCTCTGGAGCTTACCAGGCTCTGTGCTTTCAGTGCCTGCAGTAGTCCTTGCCTCCTCAGTCCCAGGACTTAGGTTTTATTTCCTTGTTACTGCCCTCACTCTGTTACCTGGCCCTCAGCCTCTCTCTCAGCTTACGTCCAATTGCCAACTGCCTGTTCTTTCAACCTACCCTACTAGTCAACGACTTACCTGCCCATTCTCTTGCTGCTTTTTCAGGTCCTGCCTGAGCTGCTCTAGCTGCTGGCAGGCTTCTGTTAGCTCTCCCTGCGTTTGGAGTAGCGTCTCTAATAAAGCATTCTTCTCACGCTCCTTTTCTAGCAGGACCTGCACAGAAACAAAGAGAAGACGGGTTTAAACTTCCCATACAAAATTTGTGTGGCAAGACTCAAAGACCCATGGGCTCACACGGTCTCAAAGCACTGTGCTGCTGGTCTCCTAGGTCATTATCTGCCCACTTGGAGACACAGCTTCCTAAGTGAGATTGGCAGTATAAACATGGTCCATCCACGGTCCATCTGCGACTGAATCTCCAACAAACTCTTAGTCATCTAACAGGAGAATGTGTGGCAGTTCTCAAGTGTCTCGCCTTGCTGGTGAGGGTATCCCTCGTCTTGCGCTGTGTCCTGTTTGTCTTTCAGTAGCGACTTCTGCACCTACTTAGCGGTAGAGAAAACACAAGGCTGCCAGAGGGCTGAAGCTAGCAGCTCTTTCAGAAAACTCATGTACTCTGAGTGAGGTTTGGTGAAAATTACTTCGGTTTTAAGGTATTCAGTAGACTTTACCAAAGAAGTACTGACAGTACAGGGACACACTGTCATCTCTGAGCGCCGCCCTGTCATTTCAATACCTGTAGACACAGCTGGGGGTACTGCTGTCCCTAGGCAGCCTCCATAAAGAGGACTTTGGGTAGGACACAAGGAGGACTCTCAGCGTATCGCAGGGTTGCTTTGGCACAGGAGACCTGGGCACAAAATAGCTTACCAGCAAGTGACTTAAAACACAGCCCGGAAGACACCTCTGTTTTACTGCCCAGAAATATTTCAGAGGAGTCTTTAAAAAGATTTTTCTTTTGTCAACAATCCTGCTGCGCCCCTCCCCGTCCTCCCCAAACAAAAAGCCCATCCTCATGGGGATTCAGTCCTACAAACTCAGTTTGGTCTTTAATGGAGTTAAGGCTATAAACACGTATCAGTAAACGTCAAAAGAAGACCGTTAAGAGAACAGTGAAGATACTCTGAGGTAACTCTTAGAAAAACCAGAATACAATAGCAGCACAAAAATCTAAAATGAAAGGTGACATTTCTGCCTGGCTTCCTATGAGAGGTCTCATTCCTAGTCCCAAAGGTAGCCCTGCACGCCTTTCACCTCACCAAATTCAACGTAGAAAACATGTAGGGCATGCTCCACACAGCCCGATATCCAGTCATCTCCCACAGCTCTAGCTTTGCAAAGAACCACACAAATTCTCCTTTCACAGCCTTTACCTCTTGCTTGGCGTTTTTGACTCTGGTTCGTTCCTCTTCTTGTTGAGCGTGCACGGTAGCAACTTTCTGCTTCATATCAAACAGCTTCTTCTCGTGCTCCCTTCCTGTCTCTGCCTTCTCCTTTTCCCATTGCTCCCGTATCTCTTCTTGCTGGGATCTGATTTCCCGGTTCCTCAGGTACCTGATATATAGACTCAGTATACTCTCAAATTCAAGAACTGGCATCCTTAATCACCAGCCATGAAAAAGCTATTACATACCGAAAACTATTGCTATCAAACCCAATACCGGCCGGACTGCCAGAATGACAACAGAAATTGAACAAACTGTTGGACATCACTGGTATGACATTGTTGTGGGGTATGCCCCATCTGCAAGTGGCATATTGCATCTTACGTTACACCCTATGATCCTTGTATCATTGCATTCTATTTATTAGTTTTGTTATTAGGATGCTTGTATACCCGCGTTTATCGCTTATCTCACCATGTTGAAAGCACGCACCATCAATTGTTACCCGATTATGAACTGTGAAGCCAGACTTCAGTCAAAGTGCTCAAAACATTCCCCCACCCTCCCCCCCGCCAAGGCAAGAGGAGTAACAGGACCTCCCCTTACCGGGGCAACGGGCTTGCTAGATGTTTGGTCTATACCAAGGGGTGGAGTGTGACTGTTCACTCAACTCCTGCTCAGATTTTGGCTAACCCAGCTCATGCTAAGGCCTGATGTATGCTGGGAGCAGCGCCATTAAGTCAAAGCAAGAGCACCAGGTAGGCAGGACAGGTGGCCAGAAAGAGCTATAGGGCCATGATGCAGCCATTATCACCTGCAGCTGGCTGTCTCCTGCAGCCATCATCTTTGTCTGGCAGTTTTGTCAGAATCTGCTGCCGTTTGGAAATGGGAGAGACCAAGCTTCCTAGCTGGAGGGTTTAAAACATCAGCTTACCCAAAAAGCCTTTGAAGCGGATCCAACAGCAGCTGGACTGCTGACGCTTTCGTGCTTCCCAGAGTGATACGGGGGATGCCCGCACCGTGACGGAGGAGGAAGGATGAGCAGTCTCACCGTCGGCTAGGGAATGAATTCTTTTTTGTTTGCTTGTAAGTGCACGAATTAAGAGTCGCGGGTTGTAAGTTATGAAACCTCAAGGCTTGAGTGGTGAATAAGTGAATTCACGTAATAGACTAGTCCGGGCAAAGGGGACTGAGCCCTGTTTGTCGTGTGTGTTTGTTGTGTTTCTTCATGAGCTCATGAAATAAAGTTCCATTCACAGAGTATGCCGTCCTGTAAACGGGACGTTTTCTCTCCCATGCCAGTTTTTCTTCAACTGCTTGCAAGTCTGTCCCGTTCATGCTGCAAAACAGGGAGAAAAAGAGCCCACAATTCCATCTCTGTATGCTTGGTTTTCGTACTAGCTTTGAACTCCTGCTCCAGTGGCAGTCAAGGGCTGACGTTTGAGCTTTTAGCAGGAAGTTCTAGCTGTTCAGTTGGTTTCCCCGTGCGACGGACCTTTCCTACTGTCGCTGCCGTCCCACCCTTCTTGCCCCAGCGTCCCCATACCCCCCCCACGCGAGGCTCCGTTTCCTCCCGCGCCTTCTCTCCCAGACGCTACAGGGAGCGCTTTTTGCCCCCAACGTTCTCCCGGGCCGTTAACAGTCCCTGAGCAGAACTCGCTGGAGCAAAGCGCTGCCGGGGCGGCCTCTCCCCCGCGGCAGCACCGCAGCCCGGCGCGGCACCGTCAGCGAGGAGCGAGAAGGGAACCGCTGCCCCAGAGCGGCCCGAGCGAGCCCGGCTCTCCCGCCCCGCGGCCCGGCTCCCGGCCGCGCCCGGCGGGCAGGGTGAGCCGCTGCGCCCGCCCCGGCAGGCGCCAGGCCGCGGCCCGGGGCCGCCTGAGCGCGGTCCGCCGGGGCAGGCCGCGGAGCAGCCCCCGACGCGGGGCCCGTCAGGCGGCGGAGCCCCGCGGGCGGCGGGCCCGGCTGGAGAGCGGGGGCATGGCGGCGCGGAGCCAGGCCTCCCTGCGGCGCCGGCTGCAGAGCTCGCAGGAGGCGCAGCACCGCCAAGCGGTGCTGGTGCGGAAGCTGCAGGCGAAGGTGAGGAGCGGGGGCGCCTGCCCGGGGGGAGCTGCCCGGGGCCGGGCCGCGGTGGCGGGGCCGGGCCGCCCGCGCCGCGCGGAGAGGGGACTCGGCGGCGGAGATCTCGGGGGGCGAACGCGCGGCCCCAACGGGGCCCTCCCCGGAGCTGCTGCGGGCGGGACGGCGCCGAGCCCGGAGCTCGGGGGAGGCGCCGGGGGCCGCCCGGCTCCGCCCGGCGCGGCCCGGCCCGGCCCGGTCCGGCGTGCTGGGCGCCTCGCCCTGCCGCTGTCACCCCCCCGAGCCTCTCGTTGGGTCTTTTTCGCACTTGGGTAAAGATGCCTGGCTTGCAAACGCCTTTGTTTGGCCCCGTTAGCAGGGGGCTGTCCCAGAGGTAGGGCTCGAGCCGGCGGGGGTGGTTTTGGGCGGCCCCGGGCAGAGGCAGGCAGCTCTGAGCAGTGGCTGAGCAGGACTGTGGTCAGAACTAACTTCACCTGCTCAATATTGAAAAGCGATTTTGAAAAGTCATTTCTCTAGCTGCAGGGACCCACTGGGCTTTTAGCCCGTTGGAAATACTCATTTGGGGTACGTGGTGGCCATAGGCCGGGCATGGCTGGCTAAGTCTGTCTCATCATTCTGCTTGCCATCGCTGTCTTAGGATGAGCAGATAGTACTATGTGTGAAAGAAACCCTGTCTCACTTTCTTTAATACTAGGGAAAGTGAAGCTTCCCTATACCGTAAGGACTTCTTGTGGACTGTATCAGCAGCACTGTGAAATGTACTGTGCTTGGGCTGTAAAGACTTAGAGAAAAGCTAATGCAGGAGGAGCCGAGTCTCTTACAAGCTGCATTGGCTCCTCTTCATTCTGTCTATCCATCTAGGTGGTGCAGTACCGGACTTGGTGTCGAGAGTTGGAGCAGCAAGTGGAAGCAGGAGGGGTGAGTGTGTGCGGGTTGCTACCTAAAGACAGTGTATGTAGCATTCGTTAACGCAGACAAAGAAAAGCTCCCCAAAGCAATGACAGAGGAAGACAAGATTTTGCTACCTGAGGGTAGCATATATCTTTATGGGAAAGGTGGTACGACACTGCAAAGACACATATATATAATCACAAAGCAAATACAATAACCAACAACCTTTCAGCTCACAGTCCTATACTCAGTCCTACATACCACCTTTAAAGAAGCGCTGTAAGTTTGCCCGTCCGTGTTTTGTCCGGTTGCCATTCTTAGAGCAGCCAGGAGTCCCAGAAATGCCAGTCCAGACAACGCTATCAAGAAGGATTTCAGTTTTGTGAAAGAGTGCTTTATTGCTGGAGTAACATTTTGTCCTAGGTCTCAGGAGAGGGCTGTACTGCCTGTTACATTATATGGCTGTCTCCGAAAAAGAATCGGTTGAAACGTAGCATTTTGGAAGGCAAGAATGCTGGCGTTCAACATACAGAGCTGGCTCTGTGCTTTTCTTTCTGCTTCGCGGCTAAAGTAGACCTAGGAAACGAAGGGTAGGAGAGCATTCCCAGGCTCCAAGTCGAAGTGAGCGCTTGCGGTCATGAGCCTAGGATACCTAGGTGTGAGAGTGCAACAGTGGGAGACTGAGGAGAGCTGCTCACATTGAGTAACACCCTTCCCCTCCCTTCCTCTCCCTAGTCACGACACTGTTGTGCCTGGAAGAAGCCACGAGCTCCTGAGATACCCAACAAATGGAGGGGAAAGCGATGGATGCTAACAGTAGTGAAGGGAACACAAGAATTTGACTAAACATTTCCTTTCTTCTTAAGGGATCCCTTCCAGGCAGGTGGGAAGCCACAGAAGACCACAGCCTGGAGAAAGCACTGCTTCAGGTGGAAGAGGAGCAGCAAAGGTACCCGGAAGAAGCGTTCCCTCGTACTTGGTATCCTGGATGCTCATGGAAGTGAGGGAGAACCTGTCAGTGCTACCTAGCCTCCCCGAGGGAAGCGGCTGGCCAAGCTGCTTTGAAAGGAGAGAGGTCCACAATCTGTTTTCTGTGGTGCAGTAATAGTGTTGTGTGCTGAATGGCTCTGTTTTGAGCGGGGGGTTATTCCGGGTGACCTCCAACGGTCCCTTTCCAGCCTAAATTATTCCGTGGCTCAGTAGGTGAGCGACTCAGGACAATGCTAGAGAAAGGTGACGCATCCGGAGATCAGCAGCAGGAAGGGGAGGCAAGACGTTCACTGTGGGCATCATCAGCGTTGACGAGGAAGGGGAAACCAAAATTGTAGATGGAAGTTGAAGGCTTAAAGCAAAGAGAAGCAAATGAGTTTGCCATGACAGAGAGATCTTAGTTAATCCTAGAAAGCACTTCTACTGCCTCTCAGTTTGACAACAAAGTCAGTGTTGAGGGAGCTGGAAAATCACGGGGATGCTGCTTGTGGATAGCAGTTGTTCAGTGACCTGATTGCTGTTTCTCCCTTTCCAAGGTGTGAGAATCTGGCAGAAGTGAACGCTCTCCTGCGGGAGCACCTCGATAGAGCGAATGAGGTTAATTCAGCTCTTAAAGAAGATGTTGGAAAGCTGACGGCGGACTGGATGAGGGCCCGTCAGGAGCTGGAATTGAAGGAGAGTGAATGGCGCAACGAACGTGAGGTAGGGATAGGCTACAGGAACGTCAGATGTGCTGCCAGGGTGGAGTGAGAATGCATTTTATTTCTGGCACAGAGAACTTGCTGTGTGAAGTTGTGGCTCTGTTGAGGATGTATTGGTGTTGACGGGCAGAAGGCAGGGGTGTGAGATGGAGGAGTGTCAGCAAATTGTGGTGATGGAAGATGCCCACCTGCTGTGACCATACTGCTCGGTCTTAAAGGCAAACGCTTGCTGTTGCTGGGCACTGCAGGGCAGTCACACAGGACCGCTCATCTTTTTAATAGTTCTTAAATCTCCGTCTAGAGCAGTGGAGACCGGAGAGGTCTGTGTGTTTTCGGATTCAGAGTAGCCAACCGAAGAACAAGACAGGCCTCCCTTACCAGCGGCCTGCTGTAAGCAAATCTGACACTGGTCTTGGAGGGGCTTGTTTTTGTCTTCCTCCACCAAGACTGTTAGACACCTCTGCAAGGCGAGGTGATGAATCATGATCAGTTTGCTCTGCTGATATCCACTCCTGCAGGAGAAGCGTGGATGTTCCCTTCTTCGAAGTCAGGTGGCAGGTCTACTGAGGATGCTTCTGTGGTGCCTCTTCAGCCCTTGATGCCCCTGTTGCAATAGTTATTAAAGGAGACCTGGTGACGGTGGTTGTACTCTCTCCTATCTGAAAGACTTGTACAGTGACAGTGAAGGCTCAGTTGGCATTTCTTTCTGTCTTTGCATGTTTAGCTTTATGACAACTGCTTGAGGGGTGAACATAACCGTCTACTCAGCCTGTGGCGTCAGGTGGTAACCTTCCGCCATCATTTCCTGGGAATGAAGACTGCCACTGACCGGTGAGTAGAAGTTAAGGCTAGATGTCTTGCAGACAAAAGTGTAGCTTCCCTTCACACCCGCTTTTTGAGCCTCGATGTTACGTTAGTTGCGGCTAACGGTATGATTTCTCCTTTGACAGTCTGAAGCAATGCCGTTAAGCATGCTTTAGGCTATTTTCAGAATCATTTTGTTTGATGCTGGTTTTCAGATAAAACTGTGGGGCTTGGGCTATAATCAATGCAGGGGCCCTAAACAGATGAACTTGACTATGGTGATGTTTGGGCGTATTGACACAGACACGGGCATATATGGAGACATTGGAAGCGACTCACCAAAGCTATGCGTGCAGCGTGTAGAGCAGTCCATTTAAAAGAATGACTGAAATCTGCCTTAAGTCTCACGGAGTTTCTTTTCCCACTGCTCCTGATGGGAAGATCACTCCTGAATATATCTATTATTTTTCTTCTCATTTCCAGCTTACATTTATTCTGGTCAGTTTGTATCCGCTTATTCCTGTACCAGCATCGTTGAGAGAAAGAATAGCTCCTCCACCCTGTTACTGCGTTTATCCAATTTATTTTGCTTCGTTTGATACCTCTTTTTGTGATTGTTTTCTTGTTCTTGGGCTCTCTGAGGTTCCTTTCTCACAGTTGCCTTCTACACAAGCAAAAATAGTGTAGCCTTAATAGTACCTTCTTCTGGTGTCAGCTTGCAATTTCAAACTCTGGGTTACTGTCAGCCGTTTACCTTATTTGATTATAAGCTTTCCTTAATGTGAGAGTGTGCCTGACCTACTATTTAATTCTTGTATTGTTTGTGGGTTTTGTTACAACATTCTAGGCTTATTCTTACACCACCTTCCTGAAACGTTTATTATGTAGCTATTGTCACGAGCCTCTTAGCAGTGCAAGTGCTGATAATAATGGGTCGCTTAGGGCTGATCCCTTAGGTGTAAAAGCCGGGGACCTTGGTAAAATTCCTTACATCTGTTAATGATAATTAGAGTATGTTGATAAGAGAGAGCAGGAGCAACAATTAGTAAGAGTAATTAGAGGACCTTGAAGCCTTCTGGCTGTGCCATACATGTCTTCTTATCTCTGAGGAGAAAACAGGCTCATTCCTCAGCTACCCAGTAGACTCATTGCTCAACTGTCAAGATGAGTCCTGATCCCAAAGTGTCAGATGAATGACAAAGATGTCATCTTTCCTGCCAGCTTTTACTGTTGCGCAATTACGTGCTTCAGAAGTGAGTCAGCTGATAAAGATGGTGGTGTGAAGATTAGCTCTCTCTTTATTCTTCTTCAGAGATTTGTCAGAGCTGAAGGCAGAGCAAATGAGGCTTTCTGGAGCTATACTTGTAAACTGCTCCCGTCTAAACTCTGGCATACACCTCTGGGAGTCCATCGCTCTGGGCAGACCTGTCCTGAAGGATCAGGCACAGCAGCAAGCGGAACAGGAAATAAGCCAGAAGACTCAGGAAGTGATGTGCTTACAAGTCAGGGGGGACCTGGAGAAGAAGGAGCTTCAGGACAGGTAAAGGTGTTTTAAACTTTGCTGTTACCAACAATGTCTTTTGTGGCTGCTTCCTGGATTCTTAGATGGGCTGTGTTCACATTTAAAGCACACCCATTCTGCACAGCCCTGTTTCTGTCCCCAGTCAAACCACTGCCTTCAACAGAAAGGGTAGAAAAAACCGTCTGACTGACTGAGTAAGACAAGACTGGAAAAGAGATTGCATATTACAATGTTTTTGCTGTTAACTGGTTCTCGGTGAGAAATTAAGACCAGTATAAAGGGAGCTCTGTCTCTTGTACAGCCCTTTTGCTATCCAGAACTGTGCTAAAGGGAGTTGGGAGGAATTTGCCCAGGGCCATCATAAGCAATGTAGCACCTCTGTACTGACAAGTCCTCCTTGCAAGACTGAGTGCGGAAGGCCTTTGGGGCAAGAAGTGCCATTTTGCAGCATCAGGCTTTTTAACCTGTAGAGATGAACGCTGCCTTTGCTGTATTTTCTGGGTTGAACTTTCTCTGCTATGCTTCTGGGAGCTGCGTAGCTCTTTAACAGGTGATGGTGTGCAATGCTTTTGGAATGGCACGTGGACCTTCTCTTCTCAGGGTGATGGAGCTCTCGGCCTTGCTTGTACAGTCTCAGAAGCAGAACGAGGAGAAGGAGAAGACCGTGAAAACGCTTAACGACACTGTCGAGATTCTAGTATGTTTTACCTTTACCTGGGAGATAGCCCAGTGTTTGCTCTCCAGCCTTAGCACAAAGAGGTGTGGCTTCCTCAAGAGAAGGAGCGGTAAAGATGCTAGCTGTATGGGAACATCGGGCGCACTGCCAAAATATTCCTTGTGTGTTTGGCACACGTGGAGTCAGTCCAGGTGCAGGCAGTGGCAGGGGAGCTGCAGACAATTCAGGTGTCTTCCTCAGGGGGGTTGCACCAATGCAACCAATTCTGCCTGTGACTTTAAGTCTCTCGGGATCAAGGTTCCTTGGAATGGACGGCTTCATAGCAGCCTATAAAAACTAGCTGTTGGTCTTTCTCTTCTTAGTTTTAGCAAAGAAGAAATTGAATAGATATGGGAAGGAATACACTGGAATCACCAGGGCTGAGGCTTATCGGCGTGACAATGCTACTGAGGATGGGAATGCTACAGAGGGGAGCAGCTCTTCCCTGCCCACCCTTTCCTTATTCTGTTCTCAGGAAGCAAGTTGGTTAGAGAAAGAATATGAAGCTGCATTGACTACGAGAGCCAAAGAAGAGAATCTTTCCCTCCAGAAGCTGATAAAAGACATAACTGAGGTGAGTACAGAGTTGGGACCACATCCCTGTAAATTTGACTTAAAAGTACTTGAGGAAGGCAACAGACTAACCCAGGGAACAGATAGAGATGTTGATTACTGTCTATGTTAACTGCTACTGGCTGTCTAATTTTTATACCACTTTTCTGACATAAAACCTGTTATAACTTCCGAGTTGGCTGTCCTGTGACACTTCAGCTGAGTCGCTAGAACTTTCAGTGCCTTTGCCTTCGGCGTCCCGCTAAGGTCTCTCTTGGACTGTGCTTTCTGAGTTGGCTACGTGACATTTGTATTCCAGTGTTGCTTGGAGGCTTCCCGCACCCTCCTTGAGCAATGACGCTGTTGTTCTTCAGATTTTTATAAAAGGTCACTGACTCAATCGATGCACTTGCCAGCTCTGCTCCTTCACTCTACATTCACTGACCCCAGAATCGCAACTGGTCTAAGTGTTTAGGGGTAGCTTTAACTTAGTCCTAAACTTCGCTCTGTGGAGGGGGGCTTAGTCGTCAGATCTTTTACGCAGCCTCTCACAAAGTCAGTTCTTTCCCCTTAGTTAGTCATTTTTATCCTCTTGTGCTACTGCTCAGAGTAATTATAAACATTAGCTTTTTCACTGCTGTTTTCCAGTAGTCATCAGCTTCCTTCTTCCCTGGGCAGCGTTACTGTTTCCTTTCATTGCTGTTTCCCGTGTTGATCTGGTGCTTGTGTATGTGGCTCTAAGAAGCTGACGGAGACCAAAATCATTCCTGAGAGCTTCAAGAAACTGAGCGTTCAGGCAGCCTCCAGCCACTTCACACTTGTTTCTTCGTGTTTATAGTAGCTGTATTCAGAAACCCCTGGAGTACTTGTGGCCACGGGGACAAAACTTCTTTGTTGACTGAAGAAATGAGAGAATTGAGTTTTTAACGACTCTAGGGTGAAGTGGGGGGAAAAGGAGAAATAGATAAAGAAAACCAAGAGTAACAGCTTGATGTGGGCTTTCAGGTGGTGTTAGATGACAGTGACAGCACGGTCAGCATTATCTGCACTGACAGTTCCCAGCATGCAGAGTCCAGCAACGTCCTCCCTTGTCTGAGCTCCGTTGATGCAGAGCATGCCTTTGTATTGGTTCAGGAAGCACTGGCAAGGAGGCGAGGAGCAAGGCAGGTGAGAATTTCTGCTTGTCTTCACCACTGGCCACAGGCTCAGCTGCTAATGCCTCACTTAGCTTGAAACCTTTCCGTTTCCTTAGCCAGTTTCTTTCTAGCCTTCCCACTCTTGGTACCGTATTGCCTTGCCAGTCTCGCCAGCTCTGTGTCCTAGTGCTTTTCTCTCCTTGATCCCCACCCCCTCATCACAGCTTTTGCCTTCAGGTGAGCTGTCTCTCTGCTTGCTTCTTCTCCCAGCTACCTGGAGCCATCTTCCCTGCTTCTTATTGCTTGTTTGTGCTCTTTCCCTGCCCATTCCTTGCAGGCCCTAAAAGAAGAGCTTTCGGCCAGGCAGGACTCTATCAATTTCCTGCAGCACCAGCACAGGCAGCAGGAAGAGCAGTGCAGGAAGCTGCAGCAAAGGCTTGAGCAACTGGAGGAGGAATGCAAGACGTCCAGCAGCCACCGGCAGCACCTCCACTCTCTGGTAGAAGCACTCAGAAGGTGAGTGTTTCCTCCTTCTCCTGCGTTCTAGAGGCAATCTGCTTCCAGTTCTGGGAGTTCAGCGGCGTTATGGGCAAAGAACTCGCCTGCCCTACCACGTGTATGCCTCTGTTGGGCACTTTAGCATCCTCCTGTCGCTGCTTTTCATGCTCTGTTGTGAATCCTAAGGCTGTCTTGGCGATACAGAGCGGTGTTGGAATACAGGACGCCTCCCTCTCAACATGCTGCATCTGTGAATTCCGTTCTTTCCTAGCCGCCGCTTCTCACTGAACGAAGGCAAAAGCCTGCTTTCCTTTCTCTTTCCCTCTTCAGTTGCCTTGTGAGGGGAAGAGCAAGTTCTTCTTTACCGTGCTCCCCACAACTCCATCCTGGAATGACGAAAATGGGGCCCGTGACTCTTCAGGCCTCTTCATTCTTCTAACTGAGCCTTGTCTCTGCAGTGACTGTGCAAACCTCGAGAAAACCAGGGAAGAGCTACAGCACCAGCTTGAAGTAACGGAGCAAGAAGCCTCGCGTCTGCGTCAAAGTAACACTGAACTGCAGCTGAAGGAAGATTCGGCGCAGGGGGAGAAGGTGGAGCAGCAACGGACGATGGAGAGAGCGCGTCGTGACCAGGAGCTCCTGTGAGCGTTAAAGCTTTCTCTGGGCAGGGGTGGGCGTTGCTGGACTTTAGGAGGCCCACTGTAAAAGAATGAATTCTGCATGCTCATCATTTGTAGCATAGAAAGGTGAAGGGAGCACGTGGGCAGGTCTGGCTACCTACTGACCTACAGCATAGCTGCCTCCTTGTACTTTCTTTATGACCCTTTAAAAAAAGCATTCCAAACCCGACCGGAGTAGTTGATGACAGGCATAAGCGGAAACAAGAGAGGTTTGGACTGGATTTCAGGAGAACAAAAAATTGAACCATGAAGGCAATCATGCAGCAGAACAGGTTGCTCAGAGAGGTTGTGCAGATTCCATCCCTGGAAATTTGGAAGACCCAACTGGATAGAGCCTTGAGCAACCTGGACTGATCCCACAGCCGACCCCAGCTGCTTTGAGCTGAAGACTGGGCTAGAGGCGTCCTGGGGTCCCTGCCAGCCTGAATCATCCTGTGATCCTATGGTTATTGCATTGGAAATTCACGCACATCTCCTCCCCCAGTAGATTGCAGGCTCTGTCATTGTTTCGCTGCTGAAGGCAAGAGCAATTGTGGGAATATTAATCTGGACTTAAAAAGTCTGTCTTACCCAAAGAACAACTTTGGAAAGTCTTGTATCCGATGTACCAAAAAGGAGAGAGAGAACCATCAGGCAGGAAGCCGTTCAGTTGAGAGTACCTGAACTTTTTGGAAACGTTCTGTGATTTCTGGAAGCTTGTTTCACTTTCTCAATGACGAATGTTTCACCTGCATCAATGACAGAGAGTGATGCAGCTCTAGTCAGGAAATTGCAGCATTCTTTAGGTGTAAATAGAAAGCTGTTGGAAATCATTCTAACTGTCATATCTGGGACATAGTATGTGCTCTTGGTTTTGGAAATGAGAATGTTTTTACATTAAAAGCTTGTTTGTCTTTCCCCTTCTCATAGACTGAAGGACTTGGCTGCACTTGAAGGAAAACATTCACTATTACAGAGTGAGTTGGTAGCCGCGAGAGAGACACTGGAGGAATCGCACCTTCAGAGGGATCTGCTGAAGCAAGAGAAACATGAGCTTGCCATGGCACTGGAGAAGGTGTGGTCACCTTATTCCTAGGTAGCACCTGTGGGAGAGGGAGTTGTGATAGCAGGACCACCACAGATGCTGTTTCTGGCAGTAGAAGACAGGGAAAATGTTGTCCTCCTTCTTGGAAAATGGTGATCAGACCACACAGGCTCTTTGGGGTAGTTAGTCCCCACGTGCTTACTGGGAGCGCGGAACTGGGAGTATGTCAGAGACACACAGGGGATGTGGAGTTGCTGCTTGAAGTCAGGGGTTTTCCTGCCTTTGTTGTCATGCTGTTCTTTTGTCTCTCCAGGCAGAGCGGTCGGTAGCAGAGTTGACAGGGGCTCAGAATAAGCTGAGTGCTGAAATAGCTGAACTACGTGTTGCAACAGCGAACACGAGCGGTATCAATGAAGCTCTTGCACTGGATAAAGCGCAACTGAACGAACTTGTGCTGCAGGTGAGCAGAGTTGCCAAAGATCTTGCCAGGTGTTCGTCTCCAGCTGCTGCTTCTGCTCAGGCTTCTTGCCTTCCGACAGTATGACTGACTGAGTATGGAAATGTTGGTCTTTTTCCTGTCCAAGCCAAACCTTCTTCATAGTAACTCTTACTGTATTTTATTTCCTCTGTGCCTCTGTGATTGTAGCTGGAGCAAGAGAATGAAGTTCTGTCAGGAAAAGTGGACGGGATGGAGAGAGCAAAGATCTCTGACCAGGAGAAGCTGAACTTGTGTAGAAGAACAAATGAAGAGCTCTGTGCCGAGAAAGCCCACCTGGAGCAGCTGCTGAAGAAAGCAGAGGAGCAACAGGAGGGGCTGCGGGTACAGCTGACGGTACTGGCAGAGGAGAAGGAAGAAACCCAAGAGAAACTCAGTCAGGTGAGACCAAAACCGTGGTGCTTCTGGGTGGGCATTTGGCTGCTTGGCTCAGTGAAGCTGTTATCTGTTGGATTCTGCAGTGTTTTTGTCAAGGAGACGCTTGGTAGTGCTGGAGGTCAGAAGGCTTTGTTTGCTTCTTTTTGGAAACGTGTTGATGGCCTTCAGAGCTGTTCTGCAATTCTCCGAGCTGTCCTCTGCTTCTACAGATTCTTTTGATCCACCTGTCTGTGTTGGTCTCTTTTTTGGCTTTTGATAAGCTGCAGAGAGATGATTGTGTTGCCCGTGAATCTGAGCGGGGCTACTGCTCTCACATGTGGCAAAAGAAACAAACTGTGTAGCTCTGAATCCTTTTTCTGAGGCAAGAACAGGGCTGCATGTTTCTATTTATGCTTTTTGTTGTGAAGTCTGCAACTTTCAAAACTCCCATTTGTTTGAGCCTAGAGAGCGGGACAAAGCTGCAAGTCAGTGTCTGCTGTCTTGTATTGCTAAGAATGGGAATGACATCTTGAAATTGTTGAAATTGTATTTTAAGACATACATGCAACTTTGTGGCTGGAAAGCTGCCTGGGGGAAAAGACCTGGGGGTGTTGGTCAACAGCCGGCTGACTATGAGCCGGTAGTGTGCCCAGGTGGCCAAGAAGGCCAATGGCATCCTGGCTTGTATCAGAAATAGCGTGGCCAGCAGGACTAGGGAAGTGATCGTCCCCGTGTACGCGGGGCGCTGGTGAGGCCGCACCTCGAATACTGTGTTCAGTTTTGGGTCCCTCACTGCAAGAAAGACATTGAGGTCTGGAGCGTGTCCAGAGAAGGGCAACGAAGCTGGTGAAGGGTCTAGAGCACAAGTCTTCTGAGGAGCGGCTGAGGGCACTGGGGTTGTTTAGCCTGGAGAAAAGGAGGCTCAGGGGAGACCTTATCGCTCTCTACAACTACCTGAAAGGAGGTTGTAGCGAGGTGGGGGTCGGTCCCTTTTCCCAAGTAACAAGCGATAGGACGAGAGGCAATGGCCTCAAGTTGCGCCAGGGGAGGTTTAGACTGGATATTCGGAAATATTTCTTCACCGAAAGGCTTATCAAGCGTTGGAACAGGCTGCCCAGGGAAGTGGTTGAGTCCCCATCCCTGGAGGTATTTAAAAGACATGTAGATGTGGCGCTTAGGGACATGGTTTAGTGGCGGACTTGGCAGTGTTAGGTTTACGGTTGGACTCGATGATCTTAAAGGTCTTTTCCAACCTAGACGATTCTATGATTCTGTGAATTGTTAGAGCCTCTTTAGGCTTTGAGGAAGAAGATGAGAAATAGGTGATCGCGCAAGACTCTTCACGCTGGACTAACTGATTTCGGTACCCTGGCAAAAGAGCTGGGGAGGATCATGTCACTGTAGGAGACTAGGGAGTTTGTCATCATTTAAATGTCAGTTTCATAATGTACAATCTTGGGTATTATGGGATAACTTTGAGAGAATTGTTTGTTTCTGATGGTCTGTTCTCTGTTAGATAGTCTTAGTTTTGGAGTACGTGGTATGTTTGGCAAATGCACAGCAGAGGTGTTATACTGAAGAAAGGAGCTAAAAAATCATGGTTAATCTTCAAGCTTGAATACCAGCAAGGTATATTAGACACCTTCTTTGTGTAAGACAAGTAAACAGTATTGTTGACATGAACTACTGTACAAACAGAGTCTACCATCTCTCTGGCCACATCAGCCAGACTTTCATAAATCACTAAATGACACTGCTGACCGCAAGGGCTGTTTCCCTGCCAAGCGTCACCTCATTGCATCCAACTGCTTTACACGCTGCAGTAGGTGACACTTTGATCTTTTTTTTTCTAGAAGGAGAAACCATGTGTGTTTTCACTTTCTTCAGCGAGCAAAGTTGCTTTTGCTCAGCCTTTCCTGAAAATTTCCAGCACTGGAATAGATTCTAATAGAGTTTTAGTTTGCAAGGTTCTGGAGTTCTGGAAAAGGCAGTATTTTTGCATGAAAACACGTAGTCCGGGGTATGTACGTTTGTCGTGAAGGAGCTGTCTGGTCCCAGGCAACCCAGTATGGCCTTACTCATCACTGTCAAGTTAACAGTGCCAGTGCCTTTTGGCAGCCCAGGGTATTAGTGCGGTATACAGCAGGTGCTCTTAAGCTTTCAGCCCACAGTACAGGAGCTCTTTCTCCTCGAGCTGATTCAGAAGTGGCACTGGCTGGCTCTGCAGAGAACTCCAGAGAAAGGCCTCTAACTGTATTTTGTCCCGCTTTCAGGTTTACCGCCAGCAAGAGTCGGCTAGCAGTGGTCTGGAGCAGTTGCGCCAGGAGTCCTCTCGCCAAGGGCATGCACTGGCCAAGGTGTCCAAAGAGAAGGAATTGCTGGTGCGTGAGAAGGCTGCCCTAGAGGTGCGACTGGCAGCCATGGAGCAGGACAGACGAGGCCTTTCAGAGCAGCTGGCAGAGGCCAGGTAAAGGCAGGGAGGACACCCTAGGCAGGACCTTATTCAATGTCTGTAGTTATAAAGGTGGTAATCGTTGCATGAGGATTTATTGCATCCTGTGTGCTTTTCAGATGTTTTCACCTTCCATGGACAGAAAATGGAAGAATCTCGAGGGGGAAAAAAAAAAGTATACCTTGATTTGAATGTTATTTTTCTGACAGGTAAAGCTAGCAAAGCTCTCCTGAGCCTTGCGCTCATGTTTATGCCCCGTTGCACATTCCTGTGTGAAGTCCAAAGCCAGCCAACTTGGCTCTGAATTGAGTAATCGTTAAACCATGCAGATGTTTCCTGAAACCTGAAGTTTCTCCCTGGTTTTGGTTTCTTGTTCTGCATTTGAACATAGATCTTTCCTTGTCAAGTAGTTTGACATGGGATCGTCAGAATTCAAGGCTATTACATACGGACGTTGTGAGGAGGACACTGCCATTTAGGGTGAAGCTCGAGGCTCACGCTGAAAATCTCGAGGGCCTTCTGTTTCTAAGCTAACTCTTGTTAAGTGTGGTGCAGGACCTCGAGTTGGTTACACCAGCAGCAGGGAAACCTCTTGTGAATTCTCGACAGTCTTCGGGGATTCTTGCCCATCACTGATGTCTGGGTCCTGTACTCCTCACCACGTGTCGTTTAGAGACAGATGCCATGGCGAAGTTATACAGGGAAGGAACAAGATTCTCTGCTTCTGCTGTATCAGGTTTCTAAGACCAAATGTGACAAGTTCTGCTTTTCCAAAAAGAAGAAAAAAAGCATCGAGACGTTTGTCCTCCTCTTAGGTGTTTTTTAGAAGACTCCTGAACTTGCAGAGCTGTACAAATGATGTTTCACAGATTGTTTGGCATGCTTCTTGACTTTTACACTTTACCACTCCAGAGTATGTTGTTAGCGAGGCTGATAAACACCATTTTGACTCAGTGTGTTTCCTGAGAGCTGCTGCTTCTTCTGAGCTCCAGCTTCTCTTATTTGATCCAGCTGAATTATGTTTGGTCAATTACTGGGCTGTTATTAAGTGATTAGATGTTCAGTTCCTTTTTTTTTTAGAAAAAAGAGGGATCAATTATTTTGTTAGAAAGAGATAAACTAGTTATGAAGAACCTTTGGCAATAGATAACGAAAAAATCAGCAACTATTCTTGCCAGATGTTGTTCTCAAGAGCCTTTTGTTGTCACGGTTTTGGACTCTACCTTTTCTGTTCTGTTTTAGAGACTGACTTCTATTTGTCCTTAAAACGGGGCACATTTACCTTGGACTGCCAGAGATGGGCGTAATCAGAAATAGTGCTTGTTCTCCCTCTTGAAGATAGAGCCTCCATTGTCCATCAAAGCAGGGAAATCCTTCTGTTGTGGGTTTTATTGTTGTGCCACTCAGGTGCCCCTTTACCTTGAAGGATGTTATCCTGGTCGCATGCCTGTACTCGGGAGGCAGCGCTGTGTATTGTAGGAACGTGGCACACAGGACGCTGTGTTAGGTCAGGGAGGTAACTGCAGCTCCTGGTTCCAGAATCCTGTGTGTCATACGCACCAGTTGGTTGAAGTCTATGGATGTAACAATTTGCATCTGCAGTACTACAACTTCCCTTTTAAAGAGCGACAAGTCATTTGGGCTACTGCTTACTTAGTTAGCAACGCTTAAACAAAGGGAGCAAGTGTTTCTCTTGAACTTCCAGCAGTTTAAACTAAAGGATACCTGTCTCTCCCTTCATATAGTTCCTGTTCAGATAAAATCTCGTTCTGATTTCTTCCAAATGCTGCTACAAGCATGAGACTTTACCCTCTCATCTGATGTATTTCTGGAGTCCCTTTTAAATATAGGGAGTCTGGAAAATTACCTACCTATACCTACAGTATGAACAGCACTAAAAAGTCACGAGTCAGCCGGGGAAATACTCTTGTTCTGTCCCCCTGCAGAGCAACTTGGAAGGGCTGAGGAGATAAGGGCTGTGAGCAGAGGCTGGGCTTTTCCTTGCTGGCACAGACTTTGTGGGCACAGCTACCTGCGTGTCACAGCAATTTAAGATTTGGCTGTTGAGATCAAATTCGGCTGGGCTTTCTGTGTTATGCTAGGTCATGAAGAAAGCCTGGACATTCCCTCGGAGGGGCCCGCATTGCTATTTTAAACGGTAGAAATATGTTTTCTGTATACAAGTTTCCGTGCAACCCATTTTCCGTACTCAGGTGTAGGGATCTTGAACGACTTCTTACTGGAATAACTCCCTGTGGGCGTCAGGAGCAAGAAACTCATTTCCCTCCGTATTCACAACTTGCAGGTCAGTGAAGGAGACCCTGGAATCCAGCCTGTTTGAGGCTCAGCAGCACTTATCGCAGCTGGAGATCGCCAGGAGTCAGCTTGAAATCCAACTTCACACAGTCACACAGGCCAAGGAGGTGATACAAGGTGAGAGCCTCCTGCGCTTTGTTTCTGGTGATCCCCCTACCTAGGGAAGGTGGTATAAAAAATAGCTCTCTGTCCGCAGTGCTTCTGAGGAGTGAAGGAGATGGAGGCAGATCCCTCCTGCACTGAAATTCAAACGGCTTAAGGTCAGTAAAGTCAGAACCATTGTTTGTGTAGACTCTGAATCTTGCCATTTGTCGTGTTGCAGGGGAAGTGAAGTGCCTTCAATGTGAGCTGGAAGCAGAGAGATCTCTCGTGAAGCAGGAACGGGAAAACATGGCGCAACAGCTCTTGCGGACAGAACAGCAGTATAACAGTACCCTCAAACTTTGCGAAACTGATCATGAAGTGGAAATAAACAAGCTCCTGCAAGACCTGGTAGGAAACAATATGCTTCTGAATTCTTCAAGCAAGCTTTGTGGGCTGACTTTAGAAGACGACTAGCCCGAGCGTGTGAAATGGCAGCAATCCTCTGTCATAGGCCACACGTTGGTAGGCCAGGCAGCAGAGCCAATGGCTCGTACTTGAAGGCACGTGAAGACCCACAGGACTATGCTGGGACAGTAAATGCAGCCACAGATGCAGTGTGGGCCTAAGACGAGTTCAACAGAAGGTTGGACGGTCCCCACCCAAAGCGTGGCAGCCAAGGGGTAGGATCTTACCAGACTCCCGTCTACCATGAAGTAGACTCCTAACATTGCTGCCAACTGCAGTCACGGAAACTTTGTTCCTTTCTTTCTGTCCTTTCACGGTTGACAGAGGTATTATCTTTGGGCTTGAAGCTTATGGAACAGGCCCCTTGTTCCTGGTACTTCAGTTCGTGGCCTGTCTTGTGACTAGGGCATCAGGGTACTGGTCTCTTCCTCACCCTGCAGTCCATCTGCACCTTTTCACTGATGAAAAGGGAGGTGAGCTTTGAAAATAGAGACTCTGAGAATAGATAGAAATCCTGAGGAGAGAGGTGCTAGGAAACAGGCAGCCATCAGAGAGGGGAAGGTAACATCTCCTTCTCTTCCACCTGCTGACCCTCCTTTTAAGTTCCTTGACAGGACACGATATATGGAGGGCACAAAGCCGCCACTGTGCACTGTTCAGGTCGGGGGTTGTGGGGGAGGGATGAAGCTTCACATTTTTTTGAGGAGCTTGGCTGGGACTTCATCTTGAAGTCTTTTCCTCCACTCATCAGGCAAGCGAGCGGGAAGGGCACCATTCAGAGCTGCAGGAGATGCTGGAGCAATGGGAAAAGGAGAAGGCAGAGACAGGAAGGGAGCACGAGAAGAAGCTGTTTGATATGAAGCAGAAAGTTGCTACCGTGCACGCTCAACAAGAAGAGGAACGAACCAGAGTCGAAAACGCCAAGCAAGAGGTAAAGGCTGTGAAAGGAGAATTTGTGTGGTTCTTTGCAAAGCTAGAGCTGTGGGAGATGACTGGATATCGGGCTGTGTGGAGCATGCCCTACATGTTTTCTACGTTGAATTTGGTGAGGTGAAAGGCGTGCAGGGCTACCTTTGGGACTAGGAATGAGACCTCTCATAGGAAGCCAGGCAGAAATGTCACCTTTCATTTTAGATTTTTGTGCTGCTATTGTATTCTGGTTTTTCTAAGAGTTACCTCAGAGTATCTTCACTGTTCTCTTAACGGTCTTCTTTTGACGTTTACTGATACGTGTTTATAGCCTTAACTCCATTAAAGACCAAACTGAGTTTGTAGGACTGAATCCCCATGAGGATGGGCTTTTTGTTTGGGGAGGACGGGGAGGGGCGCAGCAGGATTGTTGACAAAAGAAAAATCTTTTTAAAGACTCCTCTGAAATATTTCTGGGCAGTAAAACAGAGGTGTCTTCCGGGCTGTGTTTTAAGTCACTTGCTGGTAAGCTATTTTGTGCCCAGGTCTCCTGTGCCAGAGCAACCCTGCGATACGCTGAGAGTCCTCCTTGTGTCCTACCCAAAGTCCTCTTTATGGAGGCTGCCTAGGGACAGCAGTACCCCCAGCTGTGTCTACAGGTATTGAAATGACAGGGCGGCGCTCAGAGATGACAGTGTGTCCCTGTACTGTCAGTACTTCTTTGGTAAAGTCTACTGAATACCTTAAAACCGAAGTAATTTTCACCAAACCTCACTCAGAGTACATGAGTTTTCTGAAAGAGCTGCTAGCTTCAGCCCTCTGGCAGCCTTGTGTTTTCTCTACCGCTAAGTAGGTGCAGAAGTCGCTACTGAAAGACAAACAGGACACAGCGCAAGACGAGGGATACCCTCACCAGCAAGGCGAGACACTTGAGAACTGCCACACATTCTCCTGTTAGATGACTAAGAGTTTGTTGGAGATTCAGTCGCAGATGGACCGTGGATGGACCATGTTTATACTGCCAATCTCACTTAGGAAGCTGTGTCTCCAAGTGGGCAGATAATGACCTAGGAGACCAGCAGCACAGTGCTTTGAGACCGTGTGAGCCCATGGGTCTTTGAGTCTTGCCACACAAATTTTGTATGGGAAGTTTAAACCCGTCTTCTCTTTGTTTCTGTGCAGGTCCTGCTAGAAAAGGAGCGTGAGAAGAATGCTTTATTAGAGACGCTACTCCAAACGCAGGGAGAGCTAACAGAAGCCTGCCAGCAGCTAGAGCAGCTCAGGCAGGACCTGAAAAAGCAGCAAGAGAATGGGCAGGTAAGTCGTTGACTAGTAGGGTAGGTTGAAAGAACAGGCAGTTGGCAATTGGACGTAAGCTGAGAGAGAGGCTGAGGGCCAGGTAACAGAGTGAGGGCAGTAACAAGGAAATAAAACCTAAGTCCTGGGACTGAGGAGGCAAGGACTACTGCAGGCACTGAAAGCACAGAGCCTGGTAAGCTCCAGAGATCAGCAACAGGAAGGGTGGGTTACAGTGGAACCAGAGCTGGGTAGAAAAGCAGAAAGAAGTGGCTGAATGAATGTGATTTTGAGACAGAAAGAGGAAAAAGCTGAACCCGATGGCAGGTCCCAGTAACTTGCTCTCCATTTGTGTTTACAGAACATCACAGAAAAGCTGCAAGCAGAGCTGCAGCAAACTCGGAGTAAGATCAAGGCAGTGGAGAAGAGGCACAAGGAAGAAATCAAAACCATCAAAGAGGAAAAGAATGTTCTTCTTCAGCAGAGGGATGCTCTGCAAAAACAGGTGACTGAGACAGCAGTAGATACTCTGGTCATCAAACAGGTGGTCTCTCCCCTTCTTGCCTTTCCATTGCAGAGCAGGCTGATGGGGTAGTCCCTCTGACTGCCATCATACTGTGGTCTCCAGCTCAGCTGGTCTGAAGGAGGCTTACTGGTCAGCTGAATCTCAGCTGCTGCCCTGGCCAGATGGGCTGCTCCTTTTGCCTGTTTGCCAGCAATCATCAGAGTGGATTTCTGCTGGCCTGTTACTGCTAGCCTTGTTTTTTAAGGTGGTTTTTCAGATGAACATGGTGACGCACTTAGATTGTTAAACAAGCTGGCTGTATCCATTGTGAATCTGGTACTCTCACGATAGGGTGAAATTTAAAGTTGTCCTTTCCCTTTCCTCACAGTATATGATATGGCTGACGGCGACAAGCTGTAGTCTTTGACTGCTTTGTTATGTTTTACTTGAGGTGGAAGAGTTGACGTCTCAGCTAGCAGCCTCCGAAGGGTCTCTAAAGGAGGAGGCTATGACTCTACATCAAGAGGTGGCGTCTTTGGAAAGGAAACTCGAGAGCACCGAGAAGCAAAGAAAGGATGTCCTGGTGAGGCTGGCAGATGCTGTGAAGGGCCATTTCTTACATATTTTTTGGCCTTCTGTTAGTCATTCTAAGGAGCAACTTTTTTTTGTGCTTTAACTTTTCCAATTGCATTCTCCTGAATAAGTAGGAAAAGATGCCGTAGTCATATACGACTCAGTTACGAATCAGGGTGCTTATTTTCCTCAATTCTGAAGGTTTCTGCCCTTGAAGCTTTAGTCAAAGTAATTTTCAAACTTGTCTCTATTTACATTGCATGGTTTGGGCAATTATTTGTGTCCAAAATTTCTAAACATCTGGATCTGGAAAAAGGGGTGAGAAGACAAAGTTTGCTAATAATAGAAAGCTGTTCAACATTGCCCGTCTGAGAGCAGACAGCGGGGGGAAAAATGAGACATTTGAGAAACAAAAGTGCTGATCCAGCTAAATATGTATGTCTGCAAGGGGAAAACTAGTCCTGATTTGAAACACGGAATGACAGACTGTGACCTGACCATTACTCCTTCGAGAGGGGGACAGTGGCCTTCTAGAGGATGGCACCACGAAAATTCTACGCAGTAGAGGTCCAGGGGGGGAAGTAAATGAAACGTTGGGGTTGTTCTCAAAGAAAAAAAAGGGAAATCACATGTTGGGGTTGTTCTCTCTTCCCTTCCTAATAGAGAGAACATCATCGTGCCACTGTCTAAATCATGCTTAGTCTGGACTGGAAATCCTGGCTGCAGTTCTGGCAGCTCCTCCCCAAAAGAACACCCTAGAGCCAGCAGAGGTTCAGCGAAGGGCAAAAGGGAAGATGGGACCGGCTGAGTAAGCTGGGAAAGACGCAGCCTAAAGAGTGGCGCAGGAAAGGTCTACAACATCCTGAGAGGCAGGGAGAGAGGGGGCAGCGGTCGTTCACTCTCTTGTCCAAGAGATGAACGAGAGCCATCTGATGAAGGTAGTGAGAGCCACGCTGCAAGCAAATGACAGGAGGTGGTATATTTACAGCAGAGCAGACCTGTTGAACTCCTTGACGAAGGGTGTTGTAAATACAGCAGGTCTATATGGGGTCAGGAGGAGACTGAGAAAGTTCTCACAAGCTGGAACAGTGCTGGGGTTGGGGAGGGGAGGTATCATGTAAGTCCACCCAACTCTTAGGCTTTCTTCCCTGGGTGTGCACTTACAGGCACCGTTACATACGGGAGACTAGCCTAGACAGTTGAGCCAGTGCAGCTGTTCCTACATGGTCGGTATTTTCCCACTCCTCCATTTACAATGACTCCAAAAATCAGTTATGGACAGAGTTTGATAGATACAGTACAGTTCTCAAATCTTTTTTGAGTGACAGTAGAAAATTTACATCGAACAGGGAAACCAACTGGAGAGCTCGAATTTTCTACTAAAAGCTCCAACTTCAGCCCTTGACTGCCACTGGAGCAGGAGTTCCAATCTAGTATGACAACCAAACATATATAGATGGAATTATTGAACCTCTTCCTCCCTGTTCTGCAGCATGACCGGGACAGACTGCAAGCACTTAAAGAAAAACTGGTATGGGAGAGAAGACTCCTTCAGGAATCAGTCACAGCCTCCGAGACCCGAGCAAATACAGCAACAGATATGAATCACTGCCTTGAACAAGAACTCCAAACTACACTGTCTATCTTAAAAATTAAAAATGAGGAAGTGGAAACGCAGTGGGAGAAAATCCAGACGCTACAGAAAGAGGCAGCAGAGGTAAAAGCTTTGCAGGAGAATCTCACTCGTATGACTGCCATCCTGTCAGAGAGGGAGGGAGAAATGAAGTTATACCAGGAACAGATGAGAATGCTGGAAAAGCAGAAAGAAATGCATAAAACTACTCTCGATCAGGTTATTAAGGACGTAACAGAGAAAGAACAGAAGACAGGATCCCAGCAAGAACAGATACAGGAGCTGGAGAAGCAGCAAGAAAAACAAAGGATTGCTGTAAGCAAAATGAACAAAGACCTGGAAGAGAGAGACCGGGAGATCAGATCCCAGCGAGAACAGATACGGGAGCTGGAGAAGCAGCGAGAAATGCAGAGGACTGCTGTCAGCAAGATGAGCAAGGCGCTGGAGGAGAGGGACCAGGAGATCAAATTCCAGGAGGGGAAGATAACGATTCTGGAACAACACGGTACCTCACAAGTGAGAAATCTGCTCGTGGATCTTGATCATATGAAAGGGAACTTGAAGGAGAAAAACATAGAGCTTATGTCTCTGACCCAGCAGATCCAAGAACTGGAAAAGGAGAGAGAACAGGTGAAATCTCTGCACGCAAGCCTTGAACACCTGAGGGCAGTTCTTAAGGACAGAGAGAGTGAGTGTGCTTCTCAAAGGGAGCAGTTCAGGCTCTTCCAGCAGTACAAGGATCAGCGAGAGGGGCACCTGCAAGAGCTTCATGGTAAAGTAGAAAAGATGACACTTGCTTTATCTAAAAAAGATCAAGAGCTTGAGTCACAACAAAAGCAAATCCAGGAAGCTGAAGAAGTCATGGAAGTGCAGTTAAGAACTGTCCGTGACCAACTGGAGCAGACCTTAGAAACCTTGAAAGAAAAGGACAGGCTCATAGACATCCAAAAGCAACAAACACGGAACTATGAGGAAAAAACAGAAGAACGGATGAATGTCTTACAGAGAGACTTAGAACACGCTAAGGCAATACTGAAAGAAAAGGATTTCATGATTGAATCTCAGAAGGAAGTGATTGAGACCTTCCAAAACCAAGAACAGGACTCTGCACAGCAGAAGGAAATTCTGCATCATCTTCAAGTGGCACTAAAGGAACAAGAGCAAGAAATTTTATCCCTTAGAAAACAATGTGAGGCATGCAAGGAAAAGGAGGAGAAGCGTGAAGCTGAGCAAACAAATCTTCAAGCAACAAAACTGACTCTGAAAGAAAGAGAAGAAAAGATAGAGGCTCTGGAGGAGGCTATCTCTAAGCTTCAAGAGCAAAAGGAGGAGGCAGCGATGCAGACTAAAGCCATACTGCAAAAACTAGAATATGCTGAACCTTCTCGAGAAGCTAGAGATCAAGAGAGGGTGTCTTTGCAAGAGCATGCCCAGGACCTTCGAGAGCAGAAGGAGTTAGAAGGCAAGCAGGCCAAGAGCCTACAGCAGGATCTAGACGAAATGAGCCACGCAGTGAAGAACCACCGCTTGGAGTGCCTCAGGCAGACAGAGCAAATGAACACGTTCCAGCCTGGTGAAGAAAGCATGAAAGTAGCACTAACATCATGCCAGAAGCAAGTGAATCTGCTTGAGGAAGCGGTGAGGAAGAGAGATGAAGACAATGAAACTCTTCTGCAAAAACTCCAGCGCCAAGAAGAAGAACTGAAGACCTTGCAGAATCTCCAGCTTAGGCTAACCAAGAAGAATGAAGAGGTTAGACACCACAGAGAGCAAGAGAAGCTCCTGGAAGCAGCCTTGCCTGAGAGGGAACGAGAGACCAAGGCTCAAGGTGGGCAAGAAGAGTTAGAAGAGGAAATAAGAGGTCTTCGGGAAGATCTCCAGCACGTTCGGCAGACTCTGACAAAGAAGGATGCAGAGATCAAGTACCAGAGAGGCAGAGTCAGGTATTTAGAGGAGACTCTGACAGGCAGAGAACAGGAGCTTAGGAGGCAGAGTGAACTCCTGAAACAACTAACATCAGCTTTGCGATGGGAAGATGAAGGCGAGACCCTAAAGAAACAAATCCAGAAACTCCAGAACTGGGAGGCAGAGGAAGCAGAGAAGAGGAAAGTTCTCCAGGAGAGAGACCGTCTCTTGAAAAGGCAGGAGGAGCTAACCCAGCAGCTGGAAGATGAGAGGAAAGCAAAGGGGGAAGAATTGGAGCGTGTGGTGGCTATTTTGAAGCGGAATGAAAGCGGAGAAATCGAATGGAAAGAGAAGGCACAAGCACTGACTCTTGCCCTTACCAGGAGTGAAATGGCCAATGGGACTCCGAGGGAAGAAATAGCCATCCTGCAGAGTATGGTTTCAGAGAGGGACAAGGACCGGTTTCATCTTCAGGTAGGCACTGTGGCTGATCATCAGTCAACTAAAATGTCTGTGAAGGATTCTAAAGACGTTTTCCATAAAGATATGGGAATATATATTCCCATACATATATGACCTGCTTGGCCAAAGAAACCACGATTGCGGCCAGCAGGCTTGCCTGTCTTTCTAGCTCCGTCCAGAGCCCATTCACCTGCCAGAATGTTTTCTGTCAAGCCCAGAACTACTGGAAGAGCTACAGAGCTTGCCGTTAAAATTAAAGCAAGTCCAAAGGTTGGGGGTGGGTAATTGGTTCTCTCCTATCTAGGCAAGCTTAGCCAACGTCTCGCGGTTAGGATTTGGCATGGAAAGGAAAGGGCACAGTTGACCAGACTAATGCACTAAACTTAGTAGAATTTTGTAACGATGGCTGAACAGCAGCTGCACTGATGGCGCTTAGAGGATGCTTTCAGAGACGTCGATTTCTGAGGTACAGCTTTTCCGGTGTATTGAAAAGAATGGAATTCGTACCGTTGCCTGATGAGGTTAAAGGCTTCACTGCACATGCAGGATGTACTTGTGCCGCAGTCCAAAAAGCACGAAGGCGAAGTTGTGTGGATTTCTCCAAGGTGATCTGACTCGGGTACTGCTAGTGGAACAGCTGCAACAGCCTGTGCTGCAAACTTGCCTGGGACTCTGCCAATACTTTTAGCATTACGTTAGTCCACAGGCATGTAGAAACTGCTACTAATAAAATACTGTATTTATGCACTATACAGTTGTACATGACTTGAGAAATATTACTGCCAGCCTGATCAGGATGATGACGGGTATTGTGATCTGTTGATGGGAAGCAGACAAGGGCAGGGAGCATGAAAACAATGGGAGGTTGCAGTTGCATCCGTATAGATCAGGTATGCAACAGCATTAGATCAGGTAATGCGCTTGCATCCGTATAGATCGGTATAGTGCTGATATCAAGACTACATTTATAGATGCTGTCAGAGAGCGCTTCAAGGAGCACTTGATGAACTCATCAAGAAACCCACGAGGGGGGAGGTGGCTCTTGACTAGGTTCAGAGCAGTGCACAGGGCTTGGTTGATAATGGGATTTTTTCAAAGAGCAGTTCTGTAATGATGATGTAACAGGTAAAGGGAATAGAGAACAAAACCTTGGCATTTTATCACTGCAGAAACGCATGCTTCACCCACATGTTGTTTGGTTGTCCGAGGACAGAGCGTAGAACTACAGATAGGAGGATATACAGTGAAGGTCAAAGAGGATGACCAAAGATGTTAGATAGCTTCCCTAAGAGCAACATGTCGATGTGGAAGTCTTCATGACGGACAAGAAATGGCTGAGAGAGAGGGAGCTGGAAATACTACAGACCTTTGTGAAAGCATGAAGTGGCTGAATAGGAAACGAATGTTTCCAGTCTCTCTCGGGAGGAGAAGAAGGGACTTGGCACTGTCCATTCCTGAGTCCGGTCACTCTCCCCGACGTGTTGGTTCTGGCCCTCCTAACCTTTATGTGGCACCAGCTCACGTAATCTCCTCTCTGAACACCCAGCAGGCTATCGCAGAAGGGGAGCAGCTATCGTGGCTCTCGGAGAAGAGACTCCTGTCGCAGCGGCTGGAATGTCTGCAGCGAGCAGTTGCAAGGCTGGAACATGAGAAGACGGAGCTGAAGCAACTCAACGCTGAGCTCAGGAGGACTCTTGAGCAGGTAAAACAGGCTCTCATTGCCTCTGCAAAGCCTCACGGTCCTCTGGAACACAACACATTTCCACAGGCAGCACTTTGGGGTCCTCTGTTTGTCTCCTTCCCTCTCCCACTTTCCCCTGTGGACACACACTTTTGTATTCTCTCTCTCTTCTGGCACCCCGCTGCCTTCACAAAGGCACATTCACTCCGGAACCACCCTTCTTGCCCCAGCGTCCCCGTACACACCCATTTGACTCTCTTGTGTCAGGAACTGTTTCCTCTTGCGCTTTCTCTTCCATAGTCTACATCGAGTGCTTTTTGCCGCCAACGTTCTCTGGTGCAATTAACGGTCTCTGAGCAGACATCTCCTTGCCATGACGTCCAGAGGTCCTTTTGCTCCTTGTTTGGTGGCAGGTTTCTGTGACCCTTTCTCCTGTCCAACGTGCAGGTGGAACGTGAACGGAGGAGACTGAAGAGAGATCACGGTGGTCGGTCACTGCCAGATGCATGCGGCTCTTCTCTCTCTGAGTCTGACCAGCACAAGATGCCTGCTTCTAGACAGGTGAGAACAGAATCTTACTTGGTGGGAGGAGGCTCTGGCCATACGGAGCAACGATGGCAAATCCCAGTGGCAGCAGCCCCCCAGTATAGACCTAATAGAAGTCAAATATAGACCATGGCCCTGACCAAACTGGAGGCAAAAAAAAGAAATCCTTGCATTTTCTTCACAGGAGGAGTCTCACGCTCGCTGCAGTCGATTAGCTGAGTTACAGAACCAGGTGAGGAGTAGGAAAGCTCTCATCAAAAGCCACTGTGGCTGTACTGATGGGCACAACTTTGCATGATGCCACAGCCCAAGTTTTGTTTGGCTGTCAGGAAGTGAGTACACCAGGCAGTGTCTACACCAGGTAGTATCAGTTAGACACACCTCTTGGCCACGGCCAAACAACATCATTCACCTAGGTCTAGTCTCTGACTTGCCTAAAGGGCAAGTGGGAGAAGGATTGGAGGAAATTCAGAAAACTGGCACTCGCCTGAAAGTAGAGACTATTCTAAGGATGTTTCCCTTGAGCTTACTCATCTTGTTGACTGTTTCCATTTTCCCTTGACTCCGTTAACAGTGGAGCTTGCATCATATCAGAGCTCCGGGGATCTGAGGCAGTGCCAGAGCTTATAGCCTTCAGGCAATCGTTAGTGTCATACTGCTATGCTGTGCTAATCGTGATCCCAGTATCGGACCGAGTCAGAGACCTAAGCACTGTATGGACATGGGTTTTGTCAGTGCAAGAACGTACATTCCAGCTACTGAAGCCTATTGCATCCTTTGACAGTGGTCTTGGCAGTAGCAGCAGTCGCCAGACGTCTCTTCCGTGTACTTTTATGGGTCTGGTACACCCTGGTCTCCCTGAGGAGGCGAATCTTCACAGGCGCTCAGGGCGAAATGCATATAATATTTGTATCGGTAGACTACATGATGCTTAGCTCCGGCAAGTGAGCTGAGAATACTGCTGAAGCCATCAAGGTATATCTTAAGGATGTTTTCACCAGGAAGCCTCAGTGTCCGAAGTTCTGTTGCTACAGATAACTAACTGAACCCCCTTCCCCTTGTGACTGACTGTTGCGTCTGCCTGCACCGTGGACCCACTTCAGCAGTTCAGCAGGAAAACGGAGGTGCTCTGCTCAAAGAATAGTCCTCACCTGGCTGGTTAGGGCACTCCTCTGGGCCTGGGAAACAGCAGAACTGGAACTTGATCTCCCACTTCCTGGGAGATGCTCGTAGCAGCAGCTGGCCACTTCTCCCACTCATACCTCTGGGTTACCTACCAGAGCGTGGGAGGGTTTTTCAGGCTTGCAAGCCCAGTTTCACAAAGGTGCCCTTATTATTTCAGAGAGAAGGTCAGATCTGTCCCTCTCTTCAGTGGTGGTGGTCCCCAGCCTATGCACAGAGTTTGTTGTGAAGTCCCTTTGATGTCTTACTTTCCATGTGCATCTCCTCCACTCCAGAGCAGGCAGAGGGCAACATGCCAGAGCTGCTGTGGCTGCACTGCACTGCAAACCTAACAGGAGGTGAGAGCAGCTGGGTCTCTCCCACCAAAAAGCCCAGCAGGCAGAGCTCCGTGTTGTCAGGAAAGAATAGAATCTGAGGCGTTTCAAGGCCTCAGCAGTCCTGTAAGGCTCATTTTCCCCCCTGGGCTTTGTTCATTAGGTTATGCTCTGCTCCTCTGTGAAATGCTCTGAAGTTAGGAAAAATGAGAGTTTGCTCCCTTTTCATGTGCTAGCTGTCACGTTTTTAAGCTGGATCGCAACAGAACAGTTCTTCAGTACCTTGTGTAACCAGTAGCCCTCCTGCTGAGGAAAAAGCACGTGGAACTAAGGTGTCGGTAGCCCGAATCTCTCTTTTGAGAAAAAGAGTTGGGTTACTACACCCTGTAGGAACCTCTCTCCTTAATATACATGTAATGTCTCGGTGTTGTACACGTGAATGGTATGCCAGAAAGAAACTCGGAACTGTTGATAATCTGAGTTTGGTTCAGGGTGACTCTGGGAACCTGTTACTTCCCATTCCACAACGACAAAGTGTTTGTCAGGGCTGGAGTTAGCGGGTGCGTCTTCCCCGACGTCCGCAGATGGTCCTAACAGCGTGGGCTTGCCTGAGCTCGGCCTTTTGCCTCTTTCAGGTGTCCCTTCTGCAGATGCAGCTGGCACAGGAGCGAAAATACAAGCAGGACTATATTGAGTGCTGCGCCAAGACCAGCCAGGAGCTGTCAGACCTTCACCAAGAGCTGTCTTACTCCTTAGCAGCTGTGGTCAGGGAGCCCAGAGCTGCTGTTCTGGAAGCAGAGACTCGGAAGCTGGATCGGTCTCTGAACCTTCATTTCCTGTAGAGGAACAGCTGCAGCATCACGGGGCTCCTGTCTTGTGCCCTTCCCGGAAATGTATTATGTTTTGCTGTGGGAAATGGGGGCGCATTTGTTCTGTTTGCATTTGGAAGCATTTCCTAGCGGCAGTGATTTTTAAGATTTTTTTAAATAAAAGCAGTTTTGCAGGATCGCACTATTTCAGTAAGAAAAAGCAAGTGGTAGGTATATATGTGGCTTAGGAAAAGATTATACTAGTTGTTTACGTGCGCAAGTAAGCTATTACGAGCTGTTGTCTGATTTAACCTCTCGAGTTCATAGCCGGTCCCTGTGATGACAGAGGGAAAAGGAGGTGTTAACAAAATGAAGGGGTGAAGAGTACACGCCAGGGATCGAAGGTGGGGCAAGAGAGTGGGTTTTCCTTCCTTCCTTCCTTCCCTCCTTCCTTCTTTCCTTCTTTCCTTCCTTCCCTTCTTCCCTCCTTCCTTCCTCACAGAAAGTGCCGGTACTCTCCCGAGATGATTTGCTTTCCGCTTTGTTGCTGCAACAGCCAGCCTGAGGGAGAGCTCGGTGGTTCTCAAAAGGACATTAGTAACAAACTCCAGACCTTCCAAAGACGGAGGCAATGGATGGGGCGGGGAGGATGTCAAACCGAGTGAAAAGTGCTCTCTGCCCGCAGCTTCGCCTGGGTGTCACGCCCTTTCCAGCTAACCGATGTCGGCACAGTCAGCGTCTCTCGGGTGTCCTTCAGAGGCCCGGGGGCCGTTGCCAGGGAGGGTCAGAAGAGGGCGGGGCGGCAGCGAGGACCTTCCCGCCCCGGAGGAGACCGGGAGCCCCAGCCCCTTGGCCGGCTTCGGGCGGGGGCGGTGCCGGCCCGGCGCCTGAAGGCGGGTTTGGTTCCGGGCCGCACGGCACCATGGACTCGCTGTGGCGGTTGAAGCGGTTCGATGCCTTCCCCAAGGCCCTGGAAGACTTTTGGGTCAGGACGTGCGGGGGCGCGCTGGGTGAGCGGGCGCGCTGAGGGCGGCCGGGGGCCGGCGGGCGGGCCCGGGCCTTGCTGTGGGGCGGTGGCCGGCCAGGGGACCTTGTGGGCCGGCGCTCGGCGGCGGGGGGCAGCGGCTCGGGGTGGCGGCGGGCGGGCTGAGGCGGGGCTGAGGCGAGACGGGCGGGCGGCCGCGACCGGCGGGGCTGACGGCGGTTCTCGCCTCCCCGGCAGTGAGGGTTGTCAGCGGGCTCATCATGGTGGTGCCTTTGTTCTCGGACCTGCAGTACTACCTCACCAAAGAGGCGAGTAGCGGCGGCGGGGTGGGCCCGGTCCACTGGTGCTGCCTCCTGCCCGCGGTGCCCCAGTGGAGAGGCGGCCCTGCGGCCCGGGGCGGCCTGCCGTGCCTCCGCACCCCCGCCGAGCTCCCGCCTCCTCCTCCGGGCTGGCCACGCAGCAGCTTCACCGGCTGCGGATCTGTTGGGGTTTTTTTGTTTGCCCCGGCTGGTCGCCTTGACGATGGGAGCGGGCTGCCCTCCCCCGAAAGCCGCTTGGCGCAAAGGTTGGCTTGCGGCCTCCTGTAGCGCTGTCGCAGGAGAGCGTCTCAAGATCTCTTCTTGCTGTCTCCGCCGTCTACAAGCAGGCAATACGAAGAAAAGAAAGCAACCGCAGGAACCCCCGTCCCCACCCCAAATTTTAAGATTCCCAAATTACTCTCTTTTTTTGAAGTCTTACAAATGGCAAGTGCTTAGCTACCATGGAAGGTGTGGGAGGCAGCAGCAGCTCAGGTGTCTCGCAAATCCCACCTCTTAAAAGTCAGCTCGTGAGGCAGAGCAGTCGAGGGAAAGAGGCCCTTTGATTTCCTTCCAAGTGAAACAGGAGACTCTGTTTTTTCTTTGTTCCTAGGTTCATCCGGAATTGTACGTTGGCAAATCAAGGGGAGAGAAACTGAAGGTCGACCTAGATGTTATTTTTCCACGTACGCCTTGTGCTTGTGAGTCAGACTTCTGAATATTTGGGATAACTTTCATCCTTGCCGAGGGCCCGAGAGGCTCCGCGTGCCTGGTGCTTCCGAGTGCTGCACTGCTGCTTGGGCCACGGACAGGGAGGCATTGGTGATCCCTTGAGGTTAGGCAGTGATTCCAGCCAGGCCCGCTGGGCGCTTAAACCAGCGCTTCCAGTCAGGCAGTAGTATTTTTCTAGATTATAAATGAGGATAAGCTATAAACCCACTTACACTTCTGTATGGTGTTGTACTTTGTCAGAGGGCGCAGTAATACTGAAAAAGCTGACACGGAGTTCACTTGGGACTCAAGATTTGACTGTATTGTTGTTGGAAAGCTTTAGTCTCCTTTGGACGTTACTGGACAAGGGATAGCTCTTCTGTGATTTTTGTGCTTAAATTCTGACTGTAATGCCAATGGCACGTGGTAACCTTTCTCCAAAATTTTTAAAATCAGAATGAGCGTTAATAATCTGATTAGCTTTTAACTAAATTCAAAATAAAGTTGCAGGATGAAGCGATTGAAAATTGTGCAAATCTTACTGTGTATTACTGCTGTGCACGTTGTCCGACTGTCCACCAATCTGCCCTCCCTCTTGTTCTGTTGTAGTAATTCCTTTGGGTAATGCATTGGGCTCTAAATGTAGTGAGTCTGACTTCCTTCTGACCACCCAAGAGATTGCTGGTCTTTGCCTTCTTCGCATTTAAAAGGGCGTGGGAAGGCCGGAGAGACTGGAAGCCTCTGCTGTTTTGTGCAGAGAAGCTGTGAGTCTTACAAGAGAGCGTGTAGCCAGCAAGTGCATCGTGGCGCTTCGACACCAGGCCGAGACCACAGACCTTCTCAATCTTCTTTGTGAAAAGGGATCACGAGGAAATGTGCTGATGTTGAAGGGGGAAGGGTGAGGGGGTAGAGGTGGGAGGCAGCTTTCAACCAATTTTAAGCTTAACTCCTGAAGCGGTGTTTGTGAAAATGGTTATGGGCTTTGAGGGGTTGGGTTTTGGTTTTTTGCCTTACGTGTATTTACCTTTCAGGGTAATGATTTCTGTGGCAGCTGGAAACAGTCCTTCCTGTACACCAAACCAAACCCCGTATTTGGAGGGATCATTTAGGGTGCTGCAATGTGCATCTTACTCCCCATACGTCACTTGGCCCCAGCCATACACACTCTTCCAGTTTGGCACGTTCTTATCTCCCCTGGCTGAAAAGATTCTGTATTTTCACTGGTTGAAGGCTTCCTCAGCCTGCCTCGGGCCATAACAAATGTGCGTTTATAGACCACTTCCCTTGCTCGTGGGTTTCAGATTTGAGCATCGATGCCACGGACGTAGCAGGGGAGCAGCAGCTGGATGTGGAGCACAATCTGTTTAAGCAACGTTTGGATAAAGCTGGCAATCGTGCGACTCCAGAGGCCGAGAGACACAGTAAGACGCTATTCTGCCTTTCTTGGATGGATGCTCTGGTAGTCTTCCCATCACTGTATGCCCGTTCTGACTTTCACGGGAACGAGTGACAGCTGAAAAGCATTTAAACACCATAAACTCTTGAAGAGTTTATAGCACCCAAATCTTTTAAGCTGGCGGATCAGACAAACTCCTATTACGCTTGCTACTTTTGCGAGGCAAATCTTTGCCTAGTCCCTCTGAAATTATGACAGGGACTCATGGGTGCGTTTCAGGAGTAAAGCTGCTGAGTTATTAGCGGTCTTTTATGACTAGAAATCAAGCAGCTGTTCTGGCAAAACTTGGCTTTGGTTGTATCTTTAAATCACAGTGGGCTGACAAACGGGACGACGTGGTTAGAGGAAAGAGCCTCTCTCCAGGGAAGGCTCCAGTGACTCGACCCTTAAGCCTAAACTTGCACCTTACTGCATTTACTTTGTGTGTGGTAATGCATACCTGATAAATACATTTTAGTGGATTTATCGGTTGCGAGTTGTAGTAAGTGGTCCTTGGCTACATAAACCTCTCCTCTACATTATTTGCGTATTATGACTCATTGTTGTACTTCGATACAAACGATTCTGGCAAAGTGTTGCAGTCTAACAGTAATACTGTCCTGACTTTTCCTTTCCAAAACATGAGCTCCTTATTACCTTTTCTGGGAGAGAGTGTAGTTCTGTGTATCAGCATAAACTAAATGTTTTGATTTGTATCACTCGGATTTAACTTTTCTGTTGTTGAAGTTGAAAGGCTAAACTAAGCCAAGAGCTGAACAATACCCGTAGGTACGCGGGTTTCTCCAGTTGTCATGGGAATGTGGTGATAGTGTTCTTACTGCTGTGTCACTTGGCAGCCTTTCTGTATTCACAGGTTGTGGCATTACAGATTTAATGTCTGGGCACAAAAACTATCTAAAATTTTGTGTAACAGGTCCTGTATCAGTCGCGATGTGCTGATTGGGTCTACTTTAGACAATGTTTTAACAAAGCCTTTATGCAAGTAACATCTGGTCGATGCTCCAGGAAGGCTTACAGATAGCCAGTTCTTTCTGTGGAGGGTGTTCTTGAGATGACAAACGCTACTCTGTTAATTGGTCTTATTTGACACCTCAGCAGGCTCTATGCCTACCATTTCAGGTGGGCTTTGGGTGCGGGATGCACAGCTTCAACACAAAATCGTTGCATTCATGTGTAGAACAGTTATTGTGCGTAGAACAAAACAAGAGTACAAGACAGCATTTCTAGACATGCCTCATCACTTTGAATCCTCTTTTGTCTTAGAGCTGGGGAAAGAAGAAGAAGAAGAAGAAGAAGTGTTTGATCCAAATTCTTGGGATGCTGATTGTTGCGAGGGCTGTTATGGGGCAGAGTCAGAGGACATTCGGTAACCTTTACACCTTTTCATATCTTCTTAGCACTTGAATTTGCACTGTTATGTTGCATGCACCTTTTTCTTTTTTTTTTTTTTTCAAATGTCTGCGAAGGTCTGTGCAACGAAATCCTCCCGGGCATGTGTTCAGAGAATGATGAGAACTGTTGTGGTTTCGGTATGTCTTTGGAAGCTGCACTCGTGATTGTTAAGAACGTGCAGAGTTAGGTTGTCTACATTGTCTACGTGCCTGTTTAATAAGGGCAGTGCAAATTGCACTGCCTTTGCAGTAGCACAAAGATTGTATCTCAGGACACTGTATCTTTTCTGGGATTATATGGTGTCCAGAGGGGAGCTGTGTAAATTATTTCACTGTTACGTGAGCTGTCTTGGAATAAAACCCGGTTATGGCCTTGCCTTCTCACTCCTGCTGCAGGCTCTGCATCCTTACGGGAGCAAAGACCAGACATTCATCGCTCACACAAACAACGGGTGTCGCTTGGTGTTTCTCATTTGTCCTACCTGCAAATTCCTCTAAGAATGGATCTGTGATAGTCCATAGGTTCTGGACTATCCTTCGCTGCTATTGTCTCTTTAGTAACTTGGTCTATCCTGTCTGTCAAGTTGGGTCCTTCCCCAGAGGTGTTTCCATCTTGAGGGATTCATGATTCCAGCCTCCAACTTCTTGTTTGGCCCAGCAAAACACGGAACCGAGAAAGAAAACTGGTTTTTCCAGTGACCAAGGTGTTATCCAGAGGTAGAAAAGTAAGGAAGAAAGTTTGCCATTAGCCCTCCCTCCCATTTTGACGGTCTTGGCCTAAAAACAGAGAAAAGGAGGAACAGAAACAGGCAGATGCTTTGTTCACACGGGGAGTTCCAAACTACTCGGAACTGTGGGACACTGATGTCGTTTTTGGAGCAAATTTCTTTGCCAAGGAGTGATGTGACTGTCTAAATGGACAGGCAGAGCCCTTTTCAGACTCAAGAACTGCATTCAAACAGCTTGCATCCTCATGCCAAACTCTCGAAAAGTACATCAAGAAGCTTGAGCTCCTTCAGGAGCATTAGACCAGCTTTCAAGGTCCAGTCCCTGATGTTTGCTTTATTGCTTTGTTGAAGAAGAATCCGCCAAGGATTCAAGTCCTGAGCTGGAGCATCTCTTTCTAGCGATAGAGATGGTAAGATGGTGCTTGTGCTTTTGCAGGTGTTGTAATACTTGTGACGACGTCAGAGAAGCATACAGGCGGCGAGGCTGGGCCTTCAAGAAGCCGGATACCATAGAGCAGTGCAAGAGGGAAGGGTTTAGCCAGCAAATGCAAGAGCAGAAGAACGAGGGCTGCCAGGTGTATGGTTTCCTAGAGGTCAACAAGGTGAGAGATGGGTTTTGCTGTAAACGTGCTGCATGATGGTGAGGACTGTGAAAAGGCAGAGTTCCTCTCCTTTTCCAGCTTTAGGTGTTCACGGCACTGTAATATGATAACCCCTGGCCTCAGCAGGGTACTTGTGCCTGGAAGGGGGTTCAATAGGAGAGTCAGGAAAAGCAGCGGGAAGGGGATAATCCTGTGTTTCGTTGTGCGGGCTGGTAGGAAGCACGCTGGCTGGAGAAGCTTAGTTTTTCCTGCCGTCCAGCTAGCGAGTCTTTTTGCCAAGGTTTCTGGAGGAGGAGAGGCAGCTTCTTTGAGGTTAGATTGTCCCACCTGCCCGTCTAGTCTTAAAACAGAGGCCACCAGTGGATGCTGGAGATAACAGTAGTCAACAGCTTGCCAGCAGAGGTGCTGGAGGGAGTGAAATGTTATCTTCTTTAGAAAAACAGTGGAAGCAAGACTATTTGAGTTGGTTGTCAAAGCTGGAAATGCTCAGAGGAGTGGTTTTTTTGCAACTGGTGTATGGAACAGTAGTAGGAGGTATACCAAATAACTATGTAACTACCCTGTCATTTGAAGGGTTACCAAACCCAGAACACTTGGACGTGCAAATTACGTACCCAGGTACCTTCTAGAAGTCAGGCCCAGGCTAATTTTTTTTTTTAATTCAAGCTCTGGTTTTTTTACATATTTGTGTACTCTTCCTGGAGACTACAGTCTTTATTTCTGGAAAGTCAACCTTTTACTCACGAAGCCAGACACTGTGATTTGAGCATTATCATGGGTACCAAACCGTTATGGGACCCTCTGTCACAAAGCGTGATGAGCACGAAAGATTCCAAGGGGAATGCTGGAGGTAGCAAGGGTCCAAGGGTGGGTGTCACTGGGGAAATTTTTGGGGACCATGGTTATGCACTCGGAATTCTGCACATCTCCATTCTCATCAGGTCTGCAGTTAACACAAGCAATAGGTTTGCACGGACATTGAATGCCTCACGTAGCACGTGAGTTTGGGCCATTCAGATCTTCCAGGGGAGAGCGTGTATGATTGCTAGTAGGCGTCAGTGAGGATTGGCACCTAATATCCGTATCCCTTTCAAATTCCAGGATGAAGTTTGAACAACCTTTTTCTTTTTGGGTTTGGTTTGGTTTTGTTGGCTTAGTGCTTTATTTTTGCATGCAGCTTATTTTCACGGATGTATACACTGGATCACGGTTGTGTATTGTATTAAGGTTTTTTTTTACCCTGCTCCCTCTCCCCCTCAATTACTTTCTCCACTCCTTTTCCGTGATACTGTTTTGTATTTCCTGCAGCAACAGTCAGTTCCCTCCCAGTAGAGTTAATTCCTCCTTCTTCCCATTTTTATGTCCACTAAAATAATTTGCATAAAACAGTTATTATCAACATCAGTATGTAGTTATGGCTTTCCACATGACTGCCTGTGAGGAACAGGGGAAATTCATACCTCTTTTAGGACAACATCTGCTGATATTGTCACCTATGAAAATGAGTTGCTTGGTGTCTGTCTTGTTTAAACAAAAATCTAAAAATCCAAGCACCAGCACGACTGCTTTAGTTATATAGATTGAGACCTTTTAACGAAGGACTACTATCTCCTGCAGGTAGCTGGAAATTTCCACTTTGCACCGGGAAAAAGTTTCCAACGGTCTCATGTACATGGTATTTTCTTTTCCTTTTTATTGTGGCCTTTAGCTTCCAAGCGTATCTGACCGTTTTCTTTGAATATCTTTGCATTGCTATCCATAACAGTAGCAGGACTGCTTCAGTGGGGAGGACGTTGTTGAAGTTTTGTTACAGAGGTTTAGAACCATCGTGAACAAATAGGAAACCGGTTTCTGGAGGTGCCGCCGCGCGGGTGTGGGAGAACTTGGAGGAGAATGAGAGACTGCCCAGAAACGGTCTCACTTGTT
Source organism: Aptenodytes patagonicus (assembly GCF_965638725.1). NCBI lineage: Eukaryota > Metazoa > Chordata > Aves > Sphenisciformes > Spheniscidae > Aptenodytes > Aptenodytes patagonicus. The sequence goes on from NC_134962.1 coordinate 16,728,477, forward strand.
CCATAAAACTTTGCTGCTCTGTTGTAAACGACCTCGAGTAAGGTGTTCAGTCCAGGACCTGAATATCAGTATCTCTGGAAGGGATATTTTGGAGAGTATCTCAGGAGAATTTTAAAGCAGTTCAGAACTTCTCAGAGTAACGTGTAAGTTGTAAGGGACTTCCGCAAGCATCTATATAAATGCACAGTGGCCAGAGTAATAGTGGTAGTTTATGCCTTGTATCTTTAACGGGAACTTGATTAAAAAGACTTGTGGTTTAATGGAATGTTTGCAGTTCCCTTGATCAAGTCTTTGAAGCGTGAAGTTTGTAGTAAAGGCTTCAGAAAGAGCTTTAGTTTCAGCCTGATTTTTTTCCCCTTCCTCTCACTCACTCCAGTTTAACGTGTACCACTGAGGCAAAGGTCGGGAGGAGAATGTGAATGTGCTTTGTGAGAGTAGCTGGTGTATTTGGAGAAAAACTAGCAAGCTTTTGAGCAGTTTCTAAAGATGAAATGAAGAAGCACTGTTGTGCAAAAACCTTGCCTGCTTTTCCCCACAGTATTAGTTGTCCTAATGAAATATTTCACTCCTTCCCGCAGAACTTGCTTTATGTGCTTAAACTAGCATGACAACAGCAACCTTACTACAGCCAGGATTTACAACTTCACAGCATGTATCTACGTTAACGAGAAGCATCTCTGCATTGCACCTGTTCTCTGCAATAGGCGTGAATGCAAGCTGGCCGTCCTGAGAGCAAGTACTTTGTGTACATGGAGGAGGGGGTGAGGTCAGGATAGCTCTCTAATTGCGTGTGCCCCGGAAGTCTTGCACAACTGAATTGAAAAATGAAGGGCTTACACTGGGGAAAATACAGGTAAAAACCAGAAGGGACTATATAGTAACTGCAGACCTTTTGGAGGCAGAGTTAGGAATATTAGTGTTTTGAGGACAGTGAAAAGGAGCAGGAGGAGGGATGATGGGCAGACAAACTTTCCGCTTTCTGGGAATTCTGTCACGTTAAATAGTGAGGAATAAAGGCTCCTAATACTTTTCTCCATGTGCAACTGTTTTCGGCTCTCGGGATCTCCGGCATCTGTTACGGTCTATTGAGAGTCCTCAGTGGCTCTCTTTTCAGGTACTTTTCCCATCTCGCCATGAACCCATGTAAACAGTTTGCATTTACAACACCCTGTTGCAAGGCGTTCAGCAGGCCTGCTCTGCTGTAAGAAAAAACACCTCCCCTCCCTTGCTTGCTCCCACTAGCTGTATCTGATGGCCCTTGTTCCTCTGTTGGAAAAGAGTGAATGGTCGCTGCCCGGGCTCTCTCCCTGCCTCTCAGGATGTCGTAGACGTTTCCTGGGCCAGCCTACAGGCCATGCCTTTCCCCCGCTGAAGAGTCCCAGCTTACGCAGATGGTCCTTTGTGGAAGCCATTTGACCCCTGAGCTTCCTTGCTAGATTTCTCTGAACCTCTTTCAGTTCAGCTCTGTCTGGAGGTACAAGACTGCACCCAGGATTAAGATCCAGGCTAAGCATGACGTAGGCAGTGGCATAATGATTTTCTTCCTTTTGTTCTCTCTTGCTTTCCTAGTTATTTGTAACATTTGATCCCCCTCCCCCCCCCCCCGCTTTTTTTGTTTTGTCCAACCTTTTCCTGGGCAATGTTTTCATGGCACCAACCAACAACCGAGGAGTCTTCCCTGACCCCCGAGGGAAATGGACAGCTCAGAGCCTGGTCTTTTTTTCGTACGTGAAGCTGAGACTGTTTTCTGCCTCAGTATAACCTTTCTTCGTAATCTTTTTTTTTTTTTTTTTTTTAATTTACAGAAAGAAGGCCTGAGAAAGGGAAGGTGAAGGAGCAGGGGAAAGTGTCCGCCCCCATCTCCCCCACAGATTGGTTCCCCGAGGAGAAAAGGTAAAAGGTGTAATTATTAATAGTTTCCGAAAAGTGGCTCCTGAGGTACGGAGATGACGGCAATGCCGAGTCCAAGTGTATGAAAGTACAAATACAAAAATCAGTCTCACGACCAAAAATCTTATCACATCATAAACCAGTAGTGTTACGCAGTGCAGCAAAATGATATCCTTGACCCAGCTCCCAGAGGTGATAAACAGCCCAACAGGGAACATATACAGCAAGTAAGGTGTTACATAACACAACTTGGAGAGCAAGCACGACAACTTTGAGAGTAAATCAATCAACATTGTGACCAATGGCGACCGTTAAACCAAGGTAATGAATGCTTATAACAAGTTTGCCTTAACACGCTCTGGTCTGTCATTATTTCAATCCTTCGTGCCCCACGTTGGGCGCCAAAAGGACTGTTGTGGTTTAACCCGGCAGGCAGCTAAACACCACACAGCCGTTCGCTCACTGCCCCCCACCCAGTGGCATCAGGGAGAGAATCGGGAATAAGAAGTAAAATTCACGGGTTGAGATAAAGACGTTTGACAGGACAGAAAAGGAAGGGAAAATAATGATAATGATAATAATGATAAAAGAGTATACAAAATAAGTGATGCATAATGCAGTTGCTCACCACCCGCCGACCGATGCCCAGCCAGTTCCCGAGCAGCAGTCGCCGCCCCCCGGCTAACTCCCCCCAGTTTGTATACATCACATGGTATGGAATATCCCTTTGGCCAGTTTGGGTCAGCTGTCCTGGCTGTGCCCCCTCCCAGCTTCTCACTGGCAGGGCATGAGAAGCTGAAAAGTCCTTGACTAGTGTAAGCACTACTTAGCAACAACTAAAACATCGGCGTGTTATCAACATTATTCTCATCCTAAATCCAAAACGCAGCACTGTACCAGCCACTAGGAAGAAAATTAACTCTATCGCAGCTGAAACCAGGACACCCCTTTAGTTACAGATAAAGATCTTGACCAGTATTGGTCAAAGCTCTGTGAGCTCCCCTGGAAGTATCCCGTTTGGATGATAATTCCACATAAGAACGTCTGTGCATGTGATTTTTGATCCCTTTAATAAGGTCTACGTTAATGCTCAGTCCTATTAATACGCTTAACAGAATGTCACGCAGGATAAAGTTGAAAGTCTAAGAGAAGACTGAATATTCCAAACTGTTATCATCATAAACCACATTAACGTTCCAATAAAAATAATAATTTCACTAGACCTATTTGGCACAAAGCTGTGATGACTCACAGTATTTTTGCTCCTGCCTTCTATTCCCTACTGACTTGAATCGGTAGAGAATGGGGGGGTGAGCAAGAATGTCAGTACTACGGAAAGTTCCCTTGCACCCCTCTCCTTGCCTCATGTTGGAGTAGCTGTACCACGTTTGTACAACTGATGGTTAGTCGCGAGTCCGTACTTATGGTGCTATTCAAATACTGAAGCTAGCACACCAGCCTTTCAGTTTCTTGCGCTGTTACTCTCTCCTTATCCTGAGGGTTACTGTTGTTTAATAGATCTCCAGCTAGGGAATCTGCACAGGCGTCTTTGTGACAGTGCGAAGGGTCCTATTCAGAAGCACTTTGTAAATGTGACCGTAAATGTAACTCTGATCTGAGCTTCTGAACTTTTGCCGTGTGCTTGGTGTTAACATCTTCAAAACTGTAACTTCTCTCCTGGGTAGAAGCAAGTTGAAATTGCTTTTTTCAGAAAGTAGAATAAGAAGTAAGAGGAGACACGGGGCTAACACACATGCAAACCAGAACCAGCACTGCATAAGGTGCAATTATATTTCTGTTTAGTTATGTTAGCTTTAGTTGCGTGTAGCTCAATCTTCGTGTCCTTTTTATTTTGTTTGAGTAGCTGCCCTAGGATAGATGTGTCCCGGAGGAAGTCTTATTTTTCAGGGATTATTCATTTCTTGTTGGGGCTTCCTTTTCCATACACAGTTCTCTCTCCTTGCCTATGCTTGTGTTCTTGCATACTCATATTTTGTCCCCAGAAATCATTTGCCTGAAATAATGCTTTATAGATTCTAATACTCATCATAAGGTGAGGTTTGACAGCACCAGCTGAATGTGAGAGGAATACAGGTAAAAGGCAGGGAGCAGCCTCGCCCAGAGGAGTTCATCCCATTTCTCACATCCATGAGCCTTGATTCTTTGTCTTTGGCTTGGCAGAAGTCCTTCCATTAAGACAGAGAAGACCAGAGGTCCTGTTTAGACTAGGAAAAAAAAGATGGAAGTTACATACAAGTTTGCTAACATTAACTAAATTCAGTTACCTTCCTAATCAGGAGAATGCTAATGGGTAGCCACCGAAATCAGATTATCAGCAATTGCTCTCCAATTTTTTTCACTTTTAAATACTGTGCGAGTGGGTAAGCCTCGTGAAGGTCCTTCTTAAGAGTTACTGAACGTCAGGTTTTCTTAGTTACCAACCACGTTTGGATATTCTGAGTTATTTATTGGCAATATGGTACGTATATGTGTTTTAAGGCAGACCCGTATATTGACTAATGGGAATCAAAGTTTTGAAACAGGTAGCCTATGAATCTCATGCTCGTAAGAGATGCAAGTGTGTTATCTCATTGTAGGGTAACATCTGCTGAAGTAAGATTCAAACCGCATTTCATTTGTGTTTGGCATTCTAAATGTCCTCAGGGTTTTTCATAGAAAATCAAGCCCCTAAGATCTCAGGCTTTCTCAGAAAAAAATGCATTACCCAAATCTTATGTGACCCCAGAATTATTTCTTAAATATCCTTATACCATGGTAATCTTTACGCCCAAAGGACCTCTGATGGTCTCCTGATAATCTTTTTTTTGCAAAGTGTCGGACATTTCACTTGTTTTAACACACGTTCTCCTCCCTGTCTTTATGCAATATTCATGTGTCTGAAGGAACAAGAAACACTGGAAATGCTGAAAAACTGAAACTGTGTTTAAAAAAAAAAAGTTTGTCCACTTGTAAGAAAAAAGTTATTTTGTCCTTTCTACTTTTTGTTTCTGCCTGCATGAATGTTAAATCCCCGTGAGATTTATTTCGCTTCACTTACTGTTGTTTGCGTGGATGTTTTTCTATGCTTTTATGTAACCTTTGGTCTCATGTTCTTTTGATGTTGGTTCTGTATTTATACATATGTACCCATCCTAGATGAAAGTTGTTGTGCACAGTCATTAAATACGAATTTGCTTTCCTTTTGGTTTGTCATAATCCCCAGGCCCGGAAGGAAACGTAATTTGGAAACTGAGGGAGGGTGTTTTTCTGTCTTTAGATAACTGAAGAGAAAGGTCAGGCTCTGCTGGGTTAATTCAATTTTTATCCATCCATATTGACAGTTCCAGTATACCTAACTGGAAGACTCAAGAACTGATAATGTTTGACTCCTGTTGTGTCTATAAAAGACAGACTTCTACTGTGCTTTCCCTCTTGGCTGGTTCCTGAGTAAGGAGATGTTGTGTTCTTCTCAGCTGACCACTGGAGGCTGAGCACTTTATTACTAGAGGTATTTCTGCAGCACAGACTTTGCTCATATTTTATCTCAGTTCTCGTCATTATTAGATGTTTTAGAATGTGTTGCTATTCATTCCTCATCTCAGGTCACAGAAATTGTTCTCTTTTGTCTCTCCAGGCAGAGCGGTCGGTAGCAGAGTTGACAGGGGCTCAGCTTATTAGCTGAGTGCTGAAATAGCTGAACTACGTGTTGCAACAGCGAACACGAGCGGTATCAGTGAAGCTCTTGCACTGGATAAAGCGCAACTGAACAAACTTGTGCTGCAGGTGAGCAGAGTTGCCAAAGATCTTGCCAGGTGTTCGTCTCCAGCTGCTGCTTCTGCTCAGGCTTCTTGCCTTCCGACAGTATGACTGACTGAGTATGGAAATGTTGGTCTTTTTCCTGTCCAAGCCAAACCTTCTTCATAGTAACTCTTACTGTATTTTATTTCCTCTGTGCCTCTGTGATTGTAGCTGGAGCAAGAGAATGAAGTTCTGTCAGGAAAAGTGGACGGGATGGAGAGAGCAAAGATCTCTGACCAGGAGAAGCTGAACTTGTGTAGAAGAACAAATGAAGAGCTCTGTGCCGAGAAAGCCCACCTGGAGCAGCTGCTGAAGAAAGCAGAGGAGCAACAGGACATCATTGCAAGGAGATTTCTGCTCAGAGCCTGAGCAGTGTTTTGGAGAAATAAGTGTATTGAAGAAATAAAACCAGACAACAAGTCTTTGTATACAGTACAGAAACTGACAGGAACAACCTAATGTGGAGGGCTGTGTGGAGACTGACGAGGCATGCTGTGATGGAGTGCTTTGGAAAAGGAAGACATTTTACCTGCTCCTCAGGTTCACCTCAGGTTCACCGTAGGCTTTTCCAGGCCTACGACTCACCCCATCCACACAAGCCAGCACCGGTTTTGTCCCACCTTCTGCTGCTTCTGCTGGGGAACCTGCTGGTGAACGCTGTCCTCTGCACTTTTATCTTACTTCAGGACTCGTGCTTGAAGCAAGCCCCCTGCCACAGTTCACCTGGTACAGCAGGTCCCCGACTTGGCTCCTGCTGAGGCCTTTTGTTGTACGCTGGTCCTGTTACCTCAGGTCATCGCTTCTGGGGGATCTGGCAGTTGAATGCAACGGCTGTCTCTCAGGAGACTGATGGTCCAGAGATATTAGTGCCAAGTTAACGTTCAGAGACCGATCCAGCTTCCGAGTCTCTGCTTCCAGAACAGCAGCTCTGGGCTCCCTGACCACAGCTGCTAAGGAGTAAGACAGCTCTTGGTGAAGGTCTGACAGCTCCTGGCTGGTCTCGGCACAGCACTCAATATAGTCCTGCTTGTATTTTCGCTCCTGTGCCAGCTGCGTCTGCAGAAGGGACACCTGAAAGAGGCAAAAGGCCGAGCTCAGGCAAGCCCACGCTGTTAGGACCATCTGCGGACGTCGGGGAAGACGCACACGCTTCCCGTCGGGAAGACTTCTTTTGCCTAGTAAAAGAAGAATGTTGAGGTTTGTGGCTGTCGTATCTAAAACTAGTTCCTAGCCAATAGAAAGCCTTCAGCTTATTGCAAAAGCTGAGGGATTATAATGCTGCTGAGTTCTGAAATGGCAACCTCTTAAACTATTTTCTGTGGAGATAATGCTTGAAAAAATTCCAGATTCACAGTTCTGGAAATCACTGGTTTGAAAGCCTTTGTCCCTCAAACCAGATTTCTAGATACAGCCAAATAATTCATCTTAAGAAATGGAAAAAGCTTGAAGGCTTTTTATCGTAGTTTTTATGTTTTAGCTGCAGGATATTATATACGCACAACACTTTGTCGTTGTGGAATGGGAAGTAACAGGTTCCCAGAGTCACCCTGAACCAAACTCAGATTATCAACAGTTCCGAGTTTCTTTCTGGCATACCATTCACGTGTACAACACCGAGACATTACATGTATATTAAGGAGAGAGGTTCCTACAGGGTTTAGTAACCCAACTCTTTTTCTCAAAAGAGAGATTCGGGCTACCGACACCTTAGTTCCACGTGCTTTTTCCTCAGCAGGAGGGCTACTGGTTACACAAGGTACTGAAGAACTGTTCTGTTGCGATCCAGCTTAAAAACGTGACAGCTAGCACATGAAAAGGGAGCAGACTCTTATTTTTCCTAACTTCAGAGCATTTCACAGAGGAGCAGAGCATAACCTGATGAACAAAGCCCAGGGGGGAAAATGAGCCTTACAGGACTGCTGAGGCCTTGAAACGCCTCAGATTCTATTCTTTCCTGACAACACGGAGCTCTGCCTGCTGGGCTTTTTGGTGGGAGAGACCCAGCTGCTCTCACCTCCTGTTAGGTTTGCAGTGCAGTGCAGCCACAGCAGCTCTGGCATGTTGCCCTCTGCCTGCTCTGGAGTGGAGGAGATGCACATGGAAAGTAAGACATCAAAGGGACTTCACAACAAACTCTGTGCATAGGCTGGGGACCACCACCACTGAAGAGAGGGACAGATCTGACCTTCTCTCTGAAATAATAAGGGCACCTTTGTGAAACTGGGCTTGCAAGCCTGAAAAACCCTCCCACGCTCTGGTAGGTAACCCAGAGGTATGAGTGGGAGAAGTGGCCAGCTGCTGCTACGAGCATCTCCCAGGAAGTGGGAGATCAAGTTCCAGTTCTGCTGTTTCCCAGGCCCAGAGGAGTGCCCTAACCAGCCAGGTGAGGACTATTCTTTGAGCAGAGCACCTCCGTTTTCCTGCTGAACTGCTGAAGTGGGTCCACGGTGCAGGCAGACGCAACAGTCAGTCACAAGGGGAAGGGGGTTCAGTTAGTTATCTGTAGCAACAGAACTTCGGACACTGAGGCTTCCTGGTGAAAACATCCTTAAGATATACCTTGATGGCTTCAGCAGTATTCTCAGCTCACTTGCCGGAGCTAAGCATCATGTAGTCTACCGATACAAATATTATATGCATTTCGCCCTGAGCGCCTGTGAAGATTCGCCTCCTCAGGGAGACCGGGGTGTACCAGACCCATAAAAGTATCATAGAATCGTAGAATCATTGAGGTTGGAAAAGACCTCTAAGATCATCGAGTCCAACCGTCGACCCAACACCACCACCCACTAAACCATGTCCCTAAGCGCCTCATCTGCTCGTCTTTTAAATACTTCCAGGGATGGGGACTCAACAACTTCCCTGGGTAGCCTGTTCCAATGTTAAACCACTCTTTCAGTAAAGAAATTTTTCCTCACGTCCAATCTAAACCTCCCCTGGCGCAACTTGAGGCCATTGCCTCTCGTCCTATCGCTAGTTACTTGGGAGAAGAGACCAACGCCCACCTCACTACAACCTCCTTTCAGGGAGTTGTAGAGAGCAATGAGGTCTCCCCTCAGTCTCCTTTTCTCCAGGCTAAACAACCCAGTTCCCTCAGCCGCTCCTCATCAGACTTGTTCTCCAGACCCCTCACCAGCCTCGTTGCCCTTCTCTGGACACGCTCCAGCACCTCAACATCCTTCTTGTAGTGAGGGGCCCAAAACTGAACACAGTATTCGAGGTGCGGCCTCACCAGGGCCGAGTACAGGGGCAGGATCACTTCCCTCCTCCTGCTGGCCACACTATTTCTGATACAGGCCAGGATGCCATTGGCCGCCTTGGCCGCCTGGGCACACTGCCGGCTCATGTTCAGCCGGCTGTCAACCAGCACCCCCAGGTCCTTTTCCGACAGGCAGCTTTCCAGGCACTCTTCCCCAAGCCTGTAGCGCTGCATGGGGTTGTTGTGGCCAAAGTGCAGGACCCGGCACTTGGCCTTGTTGAACCTCATACAATTGGTCTGGGCCCATCGATCCAGCCTGTCCAGGTCCCTCTGCAGAGCCTTCCTACCCTTGAGCAGATCAACGCTCCCGCCCAACTTGGTGTCATCTGCAAACTTACTGAGGGTGCACTCAATCCCCTCATCCAGATCATCGATAAAGATATTAAACAAGACCAGCCCCAGTACTGAGCCCTGGGGAACACCGCTCGTGACCGGCCACCAACTGGATTGAACTCCATTCACCACAACTCTCTGGGCCCGGCCGTCCAGCCAGTTTTTGACCCAGCGCAGAGTACACCTGTTTAAGCCGTGAGCCGCCAGCTTCTCTAGGAGAATGCTGTGGGAGACGGTGTCAAAGGCCTTGCTGAAGTCCAGGTAGACCACATCCACAGCCTTTCCCTCATCCACTAGGCGGGTCACCTGGTCATAGAAGGCAATCAGGTTGGTCAAGCAGGACCTGCCTCTCATGAATCCGTGCTGGCTAGGCCGGATCCCCTGGTTGTCCCGCTCATGCCTTGTGAGCGCCCTCAAGATGAACCGCTCCATAATCTTCCCCGGCACCGAGGTCAGGCTGACAGGCCTGTAGTTCCGCGGATCCTCCTTCCGGCCCTTCTTGTAGATGGGCATCACATTGGCAAGCCTCCGGTCATCCGGGACCTCCCCCGTTAACCAGGACTGCTGATAAATGATGGAGAGCGGCTTGGCGAGCACCTCCGCCAGCTCCCTCAGCACTCTCGGGTGGATCCCATCTGGCCCCATAGACTTGTGAGCGTCCAGGTGGCGTAGCAGGTCATTGACTGCTTCCTCCTGGATTATGGGGGGTTCATCCTGCTCGCCGTCCCTGTCTTCCAGCTCGGGGGGCCGAGTACCCTGAGGATAACTGGTCTGCCTGTTAAAGACTGAGGCAAAGAAGGCATTGAGTACCTCAGCCTTTTCCTCATCCTCGGTGACAATGTTCCCCCCCGCATCCAATAAGGGATGGAGCTTCTCCTTGGCTCTCTTCTTGTCATTAATATATTTGTAAAAGCTTTTTTTGTTGTCTTTAACGACAGCGGCCAGATTGCGTTCTAGCTGGGCTTTTGCCTTTCTCATTTCTTCTCTACACGACCTAACGAGATCACTTGTGTACTGCACAGTACACGGAAGAGACTTCTCTTGCTCTCTGTGGTGTCTAACCTCTTCATTCTTCTTGGTTAGCCTAAGCTGGAGATTCTGCAAGGTCTTCAGTTCTTCTTCTTGGCGCTGGAGTTTTTGCAGAAGAGTTTCATTGTCTTCATCTCTCTTCCTCACCACTTCCTCAAGCAGATTCACTTGCTTCTGGCATGATGTTAGTGCTACTTTCATGCTTTCTTCACCAGGCTGGAACGTGTTCATTTGCTCTGTCTGCCTGAGGCACTCCAAGCGGTGGTTCTTCACTGCGTGGCTCATTTCGTCTAGATCCTGCTGTAGGCTCTTGGCCTGCTTGCCTTCTAACTCCTTCTGCTCTCGAAGGTCCTGGGCATGCTCTTGCAAAGACACCCTCTCTTGATCTCTAGCTTCTCGAGAAGGTTCAGCATATTCTAGTTTTTGCAGTATGGCTTTAGTCTGCATCGCTGCCTCCTCCTTTTGCTCTTGAAGCTTAGAGATAGCCTCCTCCAGAGCCTCTATCTTTTCTTCTCTTTCTTTCAGAGTCAGTTTTGTTGCTTGAAGATTTGTTTGCTCAGCTTCACGCTTCTCCTCCTTTTCCTTGCATGCCTCACATTGTTTTCTAAGGGATAAAATTTCTTGCTCTTGTTCCTTTAGTGCCACTTGAAGATGATGCAGAATTTCCTTCTGCTGTGCAGAGTCCTGTTCTTGGTTTTGGAAGGTCTCAATCACTTCCTTCTGAGATTCAATCATGAAATCCTTTTCTTTCAGTATTGCCTTAGCGTGTTCTAAGTCTCTCTGTAAGACATTCATCCGTTCTTCTGTTTTTTCCTCATAGTTCCGTGTTTGTTGCTTTTGGATGTCTATGAGCCTGTCCTTTTCTTTCAAGGTTTCTAAGGTCTGCTCCAGTTGGTCACGGACAGTTCTTAACTGCATTTCCATGACTTCTTCAGCTTCCTGGATTTGCTTTTGTTGTGACTCAAGCTCTTGATCTTTTTTAGATAAAGCAAGTGTCATCTTTTCTACTTTACCATGAAGCTCTTGCAGGTGCCCCTCTCGCTGTTCCGTGTACTGCTGGAAGAGCCTGAACTGCTCCCTTTGAGAAGCACACTCACTCTCTCTGTCCTTAAGAACTGCCCTCAGGTGTTCAAGGCTTGCGTGCAGAGATTTCACCTGTTCTCTCTCCTTTTCCAGTTCTTGGATCTGCTGGGTCAGAGACATAAGCTCTATGTTTTTCTCCTTCAAGTTCCCTTTCATATGATCAAGATCCACGAGCAGATTTCTCACTTGTGAGGTACCGTGTTGTTCCAGAATCGTTATCTTCCCCTCCTGGAATTTGATCTCCTGGTCCCTCTCCTCCAGCGCCTTGCTCATCTTGCTGACAGCAGTCCTCTGCATTTCTCGCTGCTTCTCCAGCTCCCGTATCTGTTCTCGCTGGGATCTGATCTCCCGGTCTCTCTCTTCCAGGTCTTTGTTCATTTTGCTTACAGCAATCCTTTGTTTTTCTTGCTGCTTCTCCAGCTCCTGTATCTGTTCTTGCTGGGATCCTGTCTTCTGTTCTTTCTCTGTTACGTCCTTAATAACCTGATCGAGAGTAGTTTTATGCATTTCTTTCTGCTTTTCCAGCATTCTCATCTGTTCCTGGTATAACTTCATTTCTCCCTCCCTCTCTGAAGTTGGAGCTTTTAGTAGAAAATTCGAGCTCTCCAGTTGGTTTCCCTGTTCGATGTAAATTTTCTACTGTCACTCAAAAAAGATTTGAGAACTGTACTGTATCTATCAAACTCTGTCCATAACTGATTTTTGGAGTCATTGTAAATGGAGGAGTGGGAAAATACCGACCATGTAGGAACAGCTGCACTGGCTCAACTGTCTAGGCTAGTCTCCCGTATGTAACGGTGCCTGTAAGTGCACACCCAGGGAAGAAAGCCTAAGAGTCGGGTGGACTTACGTGATACCTCCCCTCCCCAACCCCAGCACTGTTCCAGCTTGTGAGAACTTTCACAGTCTCCTCCTGACCCCATATAGACCTGCTGTATTTACAACACCCTTCGTCAAGGAGTTCAACAGGTCTGCTCTGCTGTAAATATACCACCTCCTGTCATTTGCTTGCAGCGTGGCTCTCACTACCTTCATCAGATGGCTCTCGTTCATCTCTTGGACAAGAGAGTGAACGACCGCTGCCCCCTCTCTCCCTGCCTCTCAGGATGTTGTAGACCTTTCCTGCGCCACTCTTTAGGCTGCGTCTTTCCCAGCTTACTCAGCTGGTCCCATCTTCCCTTTTGCCCTTCGCTGAACCTCTGCTGGCTCTAGGGTGTTCTTTTGGGGAGGAGCTGCCAGAACTGCAGCCAGGATTTCAAGTCCAGACTAAGCATGATTTAGACAGTGGCACGATGATGTTCTCTCTATTAGGAAGGGAAGAGAGAACAACCCCAACATGTGATTTCCCTTTTTTTTCTTTGAGAACAACCCCAACGTTTCATTTACTTCCCCCCCTGGACCTCTACTGCGTAGAATTTTCGTGGTGCCATCCTCTAGAAGGCCACTGTCCCCCTCTCGAAGGAGTAATGGTCAGGTCACAGTCTGTCATTCCGTGTTTCAAATCGGGACTAGTTTTCCCCTTGCAGACATACATATTTAGCTGGATCAGCACTTTTGTTTCTCAAATGTCTCATTTTTCCCCCCGCTGTCTGCTCTCAGACGGGCAATGTTGAACAGCTTTCTATTATTAGCAAACTTTGTCTTCTCACCCCTTTTTCCAGATCCAGATGTTTAGAAATTTTGGACACAAATAATTGCCCAAACCATGCAATGTAAATAGAGACAAGTTTGAAAATTACTTTGACTAAAGCTTCAAGGGCAGAAACCTTCAGAATTGAGGAAAATAAGCACCCTGATTCGTAACTGAGTCGTATATGACTACGGCATCTTTTCCTACTTATTCAGGAGAATGCAATTGGAAAAGTTAAACCACAAAAAAAAGTTGCTCCTTAGAATGACTAACAGAAGGCCAAAAAATATGTAAGAAATGGCCCTTCACAGCATCTGCCAGCCTCACCAGGACATCCTTTCTTTGCTTCTCGGTGCTCTCGAGTTTCCTTTCCAAAGACGCCACCTCTTGATGTAGAGTCATAGCCTCCTCCTTTAGAGACCCTTCGGAGGCTGCTAGCTGAGACGTCAACTCTTCCACCTCAAGTAAAACATAACAAAGCAGTCAAAGACTACAGCTTGTCGCCGTCAGCCATATCATATACTGTGAGGAAAGGGAAAGGACAACTTTAAATTTCACCCTATCGTGAGAGTACCAGATTCACAATGGATACAGCCAGCTTGTTTAACAATCTAAGTGCGTCACCATGTTCATCTGAAAAACCACCTTAAAAAACAAGGCTAGCAGTAACAGGCCAGCAGAAATCCACTCTGATGATTGCTGGCAAACAGGCAAAAGGAGCAGCCCATCTGGCCAGGGCAGCAGCTGAGATTCAGCTGACCAGTAAGCCTCCTTCAGACCAGCTGAGCTGGAGACCACAGTATGATGGCAGTCAGAGGGACTACCCCATCAGCCTGCTCTGCAATGGAAAGGCAAGAAGGGGAGAGACCACCTGTTTGATGACCAGAGTATCTACTGCTGTCTCAGTCACCTGTTTTTGCAGAGCATCCCTCTGCTGAAGAAGAACATTCTTTTCCTCTTTGATGGTTTTGATTTCTTCCTTGTGCCTCTTCTCCACTGCCTTGATCTTACTCCGAGTTTGCTGCAGCTCTGCTTGCAGCTTTTCTGTGATGTTCTGTAAACACAAATGGAGAGCAAGTTACTGGGACCTGCCATCGGGTTCAGCTTTTTCCTCTTTCTGTCTCAAAATCACATTCATTCAGCCACTTCTTTCTGCTTTTCTACCCAGCTCTGGTTCCACTGTAACCCACCCTTCCTGTTGCTGATCTCTGGAGCTTACCAGGCTCTGTGCTTTCAGTGCCTGCAGTAGTCCTTGCCTCCTCAGTCCCAGGACTTACGTTTTATTTCCTTGTTACTGCCCTCACTCTGTTACCTGGCCCTCAGCCTCTCTCTCAGCTTACGTCCAATTGCCAACTGCCTGTTCTTTCAACCTACCCTACTAGTCAACGACTTACCTGCCCATTCTCTTGCTGCTTTTTCAGGTCCTGCCTGAGCTGCTCTAGCTGCTGGCAGGCTTCTGTTAGCTCTCCCTGCGTTTGGAGTAGCGTCTCTAATAAAGCATTCTTCTCACGCTCCTTTTCTAGCAGGACCTGCACAGAAACAAAGAGAAGACGGGTTTAAACTTCCCATACAAAATTTGTGTGGCAAGACTCAAAGACCCATGGGCTCACACGGTCTCAAAGCACTGTGCTGCTGGTCTCCTAGGTCATTATCTGCCCACTTGGAGACACAGCTTCCTAAGTGAGATTGGCAGTATAAACATGGTCCATCCACGGTCCATCTGCGACTGAATCTCCAACAAACTCTTAGTCATCTAACAGGAGAATGCGTGGCAGTTCTCAAGTGTCTTGCCTTGCTGGTGAGGGTATCCCTCGTCTTGCGCTGTGTCCTGTTTGTCTTTCAGTAGCGACTTCTGCACCTACTTAGCGGTAGAGAAAACACAAGGCTGCCAGAGGGCTGAAGCTAGCAGCTCTTTCAGAAAACTCATGTACTCTGAGTGAGGTTTGGTGAAAATTACTTTGGTTTTAAGGTATTCAGTAGACTTTACCAAAGAAGTACTGACAGTACAGGGACACACTGTCATCTCTGAGCGCCGCCCTGTCATTTCAATACCTGTAGACACAGCTGGGGGTACTGCTGTCCCTAGGCAGCCTCCATAAAGAGGACTTTGGGTAGGACACAAGGAGGACTCTCAGCGTATCGCAGGGTTGCTCTGGCACAGGAGACCTGGGCACAAAATAGCTTACCAGCAAGTGACTTAAAACACAGCCCGGAAGACACCTCTGTTTTACTGCCCAGAAATATTTCAGAGGAGTCTTTAAAAAGATTTTTCTTTTGTCAACAATCCTGCTGCGCCCCTCCCCGTCCTCCCCAAACAAAAAGCCCATCCTCATGGGGATTCAGTCCTACAAACTCAGTTTGGTCTTTAATGGAGTTAAGGCTATAAACACGTATCAGTAAACGTCAAAAGAAGACCGTTAAGAGAACAGTGAAGATACTCTGAGGTAACTCTTAGAAAAACCAGAATACAATAGCAGCACAAAAATCTAAAATGAAAGGTGACATTTCTGCCTGGCTTCCTATGAGAGGTCTCATTCCTAGTCCCAAAGGTAGCCCTGCACGCCTTTCACCTCACCAAATTCAATGTAGAAAACATGTAGGGCATGCTCCACACAGCCCGATATCCAGTCATCTCCCACAGCTCTAGCTTTGCAAAGAACCACACAAATTCTCCTTTCACAGCCTTTACCTCTTGCTTGGCGTTTTCGACTCTGGTTCGTTCCTCTTCTTGTTGAGCGTGCACGGTAGCAACTTTCTGCTTCATATCAAACAGCTTCTTCTCGTGCTCCCTTCCTGTCTCTGCCTTCTCCTTTTCCCATTGCTCCCGTATCTCTTCTTGCTGGGATCTGATTTCCCGGTTCCTCAGGTACCTGATATATAGACTCAGTATACTCTCAAATTCAAGAACTGGCATCCTTAATCACCAGCCATGAAAAAGCTATTACATACCGAAAACTATTGCTATCAAACCCAATACCGGCCGGACTGCCAGAATGACAACAGAAATTGAACAAACTGTTGGACATCACTGGTATGACATTGTTGTGGGGTATGCCCCATCTGCAAGTGGCATATTGCATCTTACGTTACACCCTATGATCCTTGTATCATTGCATTCTATTTATTAGTTTTGTTATTAGGATGCTTGTATACCCGCGTTTATCGCTTATCTCACCATGTTGAAAGCACGCACCATCAATTGTTACCCGATTATGAACTGTGAAGCCAGACTTCAGTCAAAGTGCTCAAAACATTCCCCCACCCTCCCCCCCGCCAAGGCAAGAGGAGTAACAGGACCTCCCCTTACCGGGGCAACGGGCTTGCTAGATGTTTGGTCTATACCAAGGGGTGGAGTGTGACTGTTCACTCAACTCCTGCTCAGATTTTGGCTAACCCAGCTCATGCTAAGGCCTGATGTATGCTGGGAGCAGCGCCATTAAGTCAAAGCAAGAGCACCAGGTAGGCAGGACAGGTGGCCAGAAAGAGCTATAGGGCCATGATGCAGCCATTATCACCTGCAGCTGGCTGTCTCCTGCAGCCATCATCTTTGTCTGGCAGTTTTGTCAGAATCTGCTGCCGTTTGGAAATGGGAGAGACCAAGCTTCCTAGCTGGAGGGTTTAAAACATCAGCTTACCCAAAAAGCCTTTGAAGCGGATCCAACAGCAGCTGGACTGCTGACGCTTTCGTGCTTCCCAGAGTGATACGGGGGATGCCCGCACCGTGACGGAGGAGGAAGGATGAGCAGTCTCACCGTCGGCTAGGGAATGAATTCTTTTTTGTTTGCTTGTAAGTGCACGAATTAAGAGTCGCGGGTTGTAAGTTATGAAACCTCAAGGCTTGAGTGGTGAATAAGTGAATTCACGTAATAGACTAGTCCGGGCAAAGGGGACTGAGCCCTGTTTGTCGTGTGTGTTTGTTGTGTTTCTTCATGAGCTCATGAAATAAAGTTCCATTCACAGAGTATGCCGTCCTGTAAACGGGACGTTTTCTCTCCCATGCCAGTTTTTCTTCAACTGCTTGCAAGTCTGTCCCGTTCATGCTGCAAAACAGGGAGAAAAAGAGCCCACAATTCCATCTCTGTATGCTTGGTTTTCGTACTAGCTTTGAACTCCTGCTCCAGTGGCAGTCAAGGGCTGACGTTTGAGCTTTTAGCAGGAAGTTCTAGCTGTTCAGTTGGTTTCCCCGTGCGACGGACCTTTCCTACTGTCGCTGCCGTCCCACCCTTCTTGCCCCAGCGTCCCCATACCCCCCCCACGCGAGGCTCCGTTTCCTCCCGCGCCTTCTCTCCCAGACGCTACAGGGAGCGCTTTTTGCCCCCAACGTTCTCCCGGGCCGTTAACAGTCCCTGAGCAGAACTCGCTGGAGCAAAGCGCTGCCGGGGCGGCCTCTCCCCCGCGGCAGCACCGCAGCCCGGCGCGGCACCGTCAGCGAGGAGCGAGAAGGGAACCGCTGCCCCAGAGCGGCCCGAGCGAGCCCGGCTCTCCCGCCCCGCGGCCCGGCTCCCGGCCGCGCCCGGCGGGCAGGGTGAGCCGCTGCGCCCGCCCCGGCAGGCGCCAGGCCGCGGCCCGGGGCCGCCTGAGCGCGGTCCGCCGGGGCAGGCCGCGGAGCAGCCCCCGACGCGGGGCCCGTCAGGCGGCGGAGCCCCGCGGGCGGCGGGCCCGGCTGGAGAGCGGGGGCATGGCGGCGCGGAGCCAGGCCTCCCTGCGGCGCCGGCTGCAGAGCTCGCAGGAGGCGCAGCACCGCCAAGCGGTGCTGGTGCGGAAGCTGCAGGCGAAGGTGAGGAGCGGGGGCGCCTGCCCGGGGGGAGCTGCCCGGGGCCGGGCCGCGGTGGCGGGGCCGGGCCGCCCGCGCCGCGCGGAGAGGGGACTCGGCGGCGGAGATCTCGGGGGGCGAACGCGCGGCCCCAACGGGGCCCTCCCCGGAGCTGCTGCGGGCGGGACGGCGCCGAGCCCGGAGCTCGGGGGAGGCGCCGGGGGCCGCCCGGCTCCGCCCGGCGCGGCCCGGCCCGGCCCGGCCCGGCGTGCTGGGCGCCTCGCCCTGCCGCTGTCACCCCCCCGAGCCTCTCGTTGGGTCTTTTTCGCACTTGGGTAAAGATGCCTGGCTTGCAAACGCCTTTGTTTGGCCCCGTTAGCAGGGGGCTGTCCCAGAGGTAGGGCTCGAGCCGGCGGGGGTGGTTTTGGGCGGCCCCGGGCAGAGGCAGGCAGCTCTGAGCAGTGGCTGAGCAGGACTGTGGTCAGAACTAACTTCACCTGCTCAATATTGAAAAGCGATTTTGAAAAGTCATTTCTCTAGCTGCAGGGACCCACTGGGCTTTTAGCCCGTTGGAAATACTCATTTGGGGTACGTGGTGGCCATAGGCCGGGCATGGCTGGCTAAGTCTGTCTCATCATTCTGCTTGCCATCGCTGTCTTAGGATGAGCAGATAGTACTATGTGTGAAAGAAACCCTGTCTCACTTTCTTTAATACTAGGGAAAGTGAAGCTTCCCTATACCGTAAGGACTTCTTGTGGACTGTATCAGCAGCACTGTGAAATGTACTGTGCTTGGGCTGTAAAGACTTAGAGAAAAGCTAATGCAGGAGGAGCCGAGTCTCTTACAAGCTGCATTGGCTCATCTTCATTCTGTCTATCCATCTAGGTGGTGCAGTACCGGACTTGGTGTCGAGAGTTGGAGCAGCAAGTGGAAGCAGGAGGGGTGAGTGTGTGCGGGTTGCTACCTAAAGACAGTGTATGTAGCATTCGTTAACGCAGACAAAGAAAAGCTCCCCAAAGCAATGACAGAGGAAGACAAGATTTTGCTACCTGAGGGTAGCATATATCTTTATGGGAAAGGTGGTACGACACTGCAAAGACACATATATATAATCACAAAGCAAATACAATAACCAACAACCTTTCAGCTCACAGTCCTATACTCAGTCCTACATACCACCTTTAAAGAAGCGCTGTAAGTTTGCCCGTCCGTGTTTTGTCCGGTTGCCATTCTTAGAGCAGCCAGGAGTCCCAGAAATGCCAGTCCAGACAACGCTATCAAGAAGGATTTCAGTTTTGTGAAAGAGTGCTTTATTGCTGGAGTAACATTTTGTCCTAGGTCTCAGGAGAGGGCTGTACTGCCTGTTACATTATATGGCTGTCTCCGAAAAAGAATCGGTTGAAACGTAGCATTTTGGAAGGCAAGAATGCTGGCGTTCAACATACAGAGCTGGCTCTGTGCTTTTCTTTCTGCTTCGCGGCTAAAGTAGACCTAGGAAACGAAGGGTAGGAGAGCATTCCCAGGCTCCAAGTCGAAGTGAGCGCTTGCGGTCATGAGCCTAGGATACCTAGGTGTGAGAGTGCAACAGTGGGAGACTGAGGAGAGCTGCTCACATTGAGTAACACCCTTCCCCTCCCTTCCTCTCCCTAGTCACGACACTGTTGTGCCTGGAAGAAGCCACGAGCTCCTGAGATACCCAACAAATGGAGGGGAAAGCGATGGATGCTAACAGTAGTGAAGGGAACACAAGAATTTGACTAAACATTTCCTTTCTTCTTAAGGGATCCCTTCCAGGCAGGTGGGAAGCCACAGAAGACCACAGCCTGGAGAAAGCACTGCTTCAGGTGGAAGAGGAGCAGCAAAGGTACCCGGAAGAAGCGTTCCCTCGTACTTGGTATCCTGGATGCTCATGGAAGTGAGGGAGAACCTGTCAGTGCTACCTAGCCTCCCCGAGGGAAGCGGCTGGCCAAGCTGCTTTGAAAGGAGAGAGGTCCACAATCTGTTTTCTGTGGTGCAGTAATAGTGTTGTGTGCTGAATGGCTCTGTTTTGAGCGGGGGGTTATTCCGGGTGACCTCCAACGGTCCCTTTCCAGCCTAAATTATTCCGTGGCTCAGTAGGTGAGCGACTCAGGACAATGCTAGAGAAAGGTGACGCATCCGGAGATCAGCAGCAGGAAGGGGAGGCAAGACGTTCACTGTGGGCATCATCAGCGTTGACGAGGAAGGGGAAACCAAAATTGTAGATGGAAGTTGAAGGCTTAAAGCAAAGAGAAGCAAATGAGTTTGCCATGACAGAGAGATCTTAGTTAATCCTAGAAAGCACTTCTACTGCCTCTCAGTTTGACAACAAAGTCAGTGTTGAGGGAGCTGGAAAATCACGGGGATGCTGCTTGTGGATAGCAGTTGTTCAGTGACCTGATTGCTGTTTCTCCCTTTCCAAGGTGTGAGAATCTGGCAGAAGTGAACGCTCTCCTGCGGGAGCACCTCGATAGAGCGAATGAGGTTAATTCAGCTCTTAAAGAAGATGTTGGAAAGCTGACGGCGGACTGGATGAGGGCCCGTCAGGAGCTGGAATTGAAGGAGAGTGAATGGCGCAACGAACGTGAGGTAGGGATAGGCTACAGGAACGTCAGATGTGCTGCCAGGGTGGAGTGAGAATGCATTTTATTTCTGGCACAGAGAACTTGCTGTGTGAAGTTGTGGCTCTGTTGAGGATGTATTGGTGTTGACGGGCAGAAGGCAGGGGTGTGAGATGGAGGAGTGTCAGCAAATTGTGGTGATGGAAGATGCCCACCTGCTGTGACCATACTGCTCGGTCTTAAAGGCAAACGCTTGCTGTTGCTGGGCACTGCAGGGCAGTCACACAGGACCGCTCATCTTTTTAATAGTTCTTAAATCTCCGTCTAGAGCAGTGGAGACCGGAGAGGTCTGTGTGTTTTCGGATTCAGAGTAGCCAACCGAAGAACAAGACAGGCCTCCCTTACCAGCGGCCTGCTGTAAGCAAATCTGACACTGGTCTTGGAGGGGCTTGTTTTTGTCTTCCTCCACCAAGACTGTTAGACACCTCTGCAAGGCGAGGTGATGAATCATGATCAGTTTGCTCTGCTGATATCCACTCCTGCAGGAGAAGCGTGGATGTTCCCTTCTTCGAAGTCAGGTGGCAGGTCTACTGAGGATGCTTCTGTGGTGCCTCTTCAGCCCTTGATGCCCCTGTTGCAATAGTTATTAAAGGAGACCTGGTGACGGTGGTTGTACTCTCTCCTATCTGAAAGACTTGTACAGTGACAGTGAAGGCTCAGTTGGCATTTCTTTCTGTCTTTGCATGTTTAGCTTTATGACAACTGCTTGAGGGGTGAACATAACCGTCTACTCAGCCTGTGGCGTCAGGTGGTAACCTTCCGCCATCATTTCCTGGGAATGAAGACTGCCACTGACCGGTGAGTAGAAGTTAAGGCTAGATGTCTTGCAGACAAAAGTGTAGCTTCCCTTCACACCCGCTTTTTGAGCCTCGATGTTACGTTAGTTGCGGCTAACGGTATGATTTCTCCTTTGACAGTCTGAAGCAATGCCGTTAAGCATGCTTTAGGCTATTTTCAGAATCATTTTGTTTGATGCTGGTTTTCAGATAAAACTGTGGGGCTTGGGCTATAATCAATGCAGGGGCCCTAAACAGATGAACTTGACTATGGTGATGTTTGGGCGTATTGACACAGACACGGGCATATATGGAGACATTGGAAGCGACTCACCAAAGCTATGCGTGCAGCGTGTAGAGCAGTCCATTTAAAAGAATGACTGAAATCTGCCTTAAGTCTCACGGAGTTTCTTTTCCCACTGCTCCTGATGGGAAGATCACTCCTGAATATATCTATTATTTTTCTTCTCATTTCCAGCTTACATTTATTCTGGTCAGTTTGTATCCGCTTATTCCTGTACCAGCATCGTTGAGAGAAAGAATAGCTCCTCCACCCTGTTACTGCGTTTATCCAATTTATTTTGCTTCGTTTGATACCTCTTTTTGTGATTGTTTTCTTGTTCTCGGGCTCTCTGAGGTTCCTTTCTCACAGTTGCCTTCTACACAAGCAAAAATAGTGTAGCCTTAATAGTACCTTCTTCTGGTGTCAGCTTGCAATTTCAAACTCTGGGTTACTGTCAGCCGTTTACCTTATTTGATTATAAGCTTTCCTTAATGTGAGAGTGTGCCTGACCTACTATTTAATTCTTGTATTGTTTGTGGGTTTTGTTACAACATTCTAGGCTTATTCTTACACCACCTTCCTGAAACGTTTATTATGTAGCTATTGTCACGAGCCTCTTAGCAGTGCAAGTGCTGATAATAATGGGTCGCTTAGGGCTGATCCCTTAGGTGTAAAAGCCGGGGACCTTGGTAAAATTCCTTACATCTGTTAATGATAATTAGAGTATGTTGATAAGAGAGAGCAGGAGCAACAATTAGTAAGAGTAATTAGAGGACCTTGAAGCCTTCTGGCTGTGCCATACATGTCTTCTTATCTCTGAGGAGAAAACAGGCTCATTCCTCAGCTACCCAGTAGACTCATTGCTCAACTGTCAAGATGAGTCCTGATCCCAAAGTGTCAGATGAATGACGAAGATGTCATCTTTCCTGCCAGCTTTTACTGTTGCGCAATTACGTGCTTCAGAAGTGAGTCAGCTGATAAAGATGGTGGTGTGAAGATTAGCTCTCTCTTTATTCTTCTTCAGAGATTTGTCAGAGCTGAAGGCAGAGCAAATGAGGCTTTCTGGAGCTATACTTGTAAACTGCTCCCGTCTAAACTCTGGCATACACCTCTGGGAGTCCATCGCTCTGGGCAGACCTGTCCTGAAGGATCAGGCACAGCAGCAAGCGGAACAGGAAATAAGCCAGAAGACTCAGGAAGTGATGTGCTTACAAGTCAGGGGGGACCTGGAGAAGAAGGAGCTTCAGGACAGGTAAAGGTGTTTTAAACTTTGCTGTTACCAACAACGTCTTTTGTGGCTGCTTCCTGGATTCTTAGATGGGCTGTGTTCACATTTAAAGCACACCCATTCTGCACAGCCCTGTTTCTGTCCCCAGTCAAACCACTGCCTTCAACAGAAAGGGTAGAAAAAACCGTCTGACTGACTGAGTAAGACAAGACTGGAAAAGAGATTGCATATTACAATGTTTTTGCTGTTAACTGGTTCTCGGTGAGAAGTTAAGACCAGTATAAAGGGAGCTCTGTCTCTTGTACAGCCCTTTTGCTATCCAGAACTGTGCTAAAGGGAGTTGGGAGGAATTTGCCCAGGGCCATCATAAGCAATGTAGCACCTCTGTACTGACAAGTCCTCCTTGCAAGACTGAGTGCGGAAGGCCTTTGGGGCAAGAAGTGCCATTTTGCAGCATCAGGCTTTTTAACCTGTAGAGATGAACGCTGCCTTTGCTGTATTTTCTGGGTTGAACTTTCTCTGCTATGCTTCTGGGAGCTGCGTAGCTCTTTAACAGGTGATGGTGTGCAATGCTTTTGGAATGGCACGTGGACCTTCTCTTCTCAGGGTGATGGAGCTCTCGGCCTTGCTTGTACAGTCTCAGAAGCAGA
The DNA here is from genome assembly GCF_965638725.1 of Aptenodytes patagonicus. Taxonomy (NCBI): domain Eukaryota; kingdom Metazoa; phylum Chordata; class Aves; order Sphenisciformes; family Spheniscidae; genus Aptenodytes; species Aptenodytes patagonicus. The sequence continues at coordinate 16,751,828 of NC_134962.1, forward strand.
ACGAGGAGAAGGAGAAGACCGTGAAAACGCTTAACGACACTGTCGAGATTCTAGTATGTTTTACCTTTACCTGGGAGATAGCCCAGTGTTTGCTCTCCAGCCTTAGCACAAAGAGGTGTGGCTTCCTCAAGAGAAGGAGCGGTAAAGATGCTAGCTGTATGGGAACATCGGGCGCACTGCCAAAATATTCCTTGTGTGTTTGGCACACGTGGAGTCAGTCCAGGTGCAGGCAGTGGCAGGGGAGCTGCAGACAATTCAGGTGTCTTCCTCAGGGGGGTTGCACCAATGCAACCAATTCTGCCTGTGACTTTAAGTCTCTCGGGATCAAGGTTCCTTGGAATGGACGGCTTCATAGCAGCCTATAAAAACTAGCTGTTGGTCTTTCTCTTCTTAGTTTTAGCAAAGAAGAAATTGAATAGATATGGGAAGGAATACACTGGAATCACCAGGGCTGAGGCTTATCGGCGTGACAATGCTACTGAGGATGGGAATGCTACAGAGGGGAGCAGCTCTTCCCTGCCCACCCTTTCCTTATTCTGTTCTCAGGAAGCAAGTTGGTTAGAGAAAGAATATGAAGCTGCATTGACTACGAGAGCCAAAGAAGAGAATCTTTCCCTCCAGAAGCTGATAAAAGACATAACTGAGGTGAGTACAGAGTTGGGACCACATCCCCGTAAATTTGACTTAAAAGTACTTGAGGAAGGCAACAGACTAACCCAGGGAACAGATAGAGATGTTGATTACTGTCTATGTTAACTGCTACTGGCTGTCTAATTTTTATACCACTTTTCTGACATAAAACCTGTTATAACTTCCGAGTTGGCTGTCCTGTGACACTTCAGCTGAGTCGCTAGAACTTTCAGTGCCTTTGCCTTCGGCGTCCCGCTAAGGTCTCTCTTGGACTGTGCTTTCTGAGTTGGCTACGTGACATTTGTATTCCAGTGTTGCTTGGAGGCTTCCCGCACCCTCCTTGAGCAATGACGCTGTTGTTCTTCAGATTTTTATAAAAGGTCACTGACTCAATCGATGCACTTGCCAGCTCTGCTCCTTCACTCTACATTCACTGACCCCAGAATCGCAACTGGTCTAAGTGTTTAGGGGTAGCTTTAACTTAGTCCTAAACTTCGCTCTGTGGAGGGGGGCTTAGTCGTCAGATCTTTTACGCAGCCTCTCACAAAGTCAGTTCTTTCCCCTTAGTTAGTCATTTTTATCCTCTTGTGCTACTGCTCAGAGTAATTATAAACATTAGCTTTTTCACTGCTGTTTTCCAGTAGTCATCAGCTTCCTTCTTCCCTGGGCAGCGTTACTGTTTCCTTTCATTGCTGTTTCCCGTGTTGATCTGGTGCTTGTGTATGTGGCTCTAAGAAGCTGACGGAGACCAAAATCATTCCTGAGAGCTTCAAGAAACTGAGCGTTCAGGCAGCCTCCAGCCACTTCACACTTGTTTCTTCGTGTTTATAGTAGCTGTATTCAGAAACCCCTGGAGTACTTGTGGCCACGGGGACAAAACTTCTTTGTTGACTGAAGAAATGAGAGAATTGAGTTTTTAACGACTCTAGGGTGAAGTGGGGGGAAAAGGAGAAATAGATAAAGAAAACCAAGAGTAACAGCTTGATGTGGGCTTTCAGGTGGTGTTAGATGACAGTGACAGCACGGTCAGCATTATCTGCACTGACAGTTCCCAGCATGCAGAGTCCAGCAACGTCCTCCCTTGTCTGAGCTCCGTTGATGCAGAGCATGCCTTTGTATTGGTTCAGGAAGCACTGGCAAGGAGGCGAGGAGCAAGGCAGGTGAGAATTTCTGCTTGTCTTCACCACTGGCCACAGGCTCAGCTGCTAATGCCTCACTTAGCTTGAAACCTTTCCGTTTCCTTAGCCAGTTTCTTTCTAGCCTTCCCACTCTTGGTACCGTATTGCCTTGCCAGTCTCGCCAGCTCTGTGTCCTAGTGCTTTTCTCTCCTTGATCCCCACCCCCTCATCACAGCTTTTGCCTTCAGGTGAGCTGTCTCTCTGCTTGCTTCTTCTCCCAGCTACCTGGAGCCATCTTCCCTGCTTCTTATTGCTTGTTTGTGCTCTTTCCCTGCCCATTCCTTGCAGGCCCTAAAAGAAGAGCTTTCGGCCAGGCAGGACTCTATCAATTTCCTGCAGCACCAGCACAGGCAGCAGGAAGAGCAGTGCAGGAAGCTGCAGCAAAGGCTTGAGCAACTGGAGGAGGAATGCAAGACGTCCAGCAGCCACCGGCAGCACCTCCACTCTCTGGTAGAAGCACTCAGAAGGTGAGTGTTTCCTCCTTCTCCTGCGTTCTAGAGGCAATCTGCTTCCAGTTCTGGGAGTTCAGCGGCGTTATGGGCAAAGAACTCGCCTGCCCTACCACGTGTATGCCTCTGTTGGGCACTTTAGCATCCTCCTGTCGCTGCTTTTCATGCTCTGTTGTGAATCCTAAGGCTGTCTTGGCGATACAGAGCGGTGTTGGAATACAGGACGCCTCCCTCTCAACATGCTGCATCTGTGAATTCCGTTCTTTCCTAGCCGCCGCTTCTCACTGAACGAAGGCAAAAGCCTGCTTTCCTTTCTCTTTCCCTCTTCAGTTGCCTTGTGAGGGGAAGAGCAAGTTCTTCTTTACCGTGCTCCCCACAACTCCATCCTGGAATGACGAAAATGGGGCCCGTGACTCTTCAGGCCTCTTCATTCTTCTAACTGAGCCTTGTCTCTGCAGTGACTGTGCAAACCTCGAGAAAACCAGGGAAGAGCTACAGCACCAGCTTGAAGTAACGGAGCAAGAAGCCTCGCGTCTGCGTCAAAGTAACACTGAACTGCAGCTGAAGGAAGATTCGGCGCAGGGGGAGAAGGTGGAGCAGCAACGGACGATGGAGAGAGCGCGTCGTGACCAGGAGCTCCTGTGAGCGTTAAAGCTTTCTCTGGGCAGGGGTGGGCGTTGCTGGACTTTAGGAGGCCCACTGTAAAAGAATGAATTCTGCATGCTCATCATTTGTAGCATAGAAAGGTGAAGGGAGCACGTGGGCAGGTCTGGCTACCTACTGACCTACAGCATAGCTGCCTCCTTGTACTTTCTTTATGACCCTTTAAAAAAAGCATTCCAAACCCGACCGGAGTAGTTGATGACAGGCATAAGCGGAAACAAGAGAGGTTTGGACTGGATTTCAGGAGAACAAAAAATTGAACCATGAAGGCAATCATGCAGCAGAACAGGTTGCTCAGAGAGGTTGTGCAGATTCCATCCCTGGAAATTTGGAAGACCCAACTGGATAGAGCCTTGAGCAACCTGGACTGATCCCACAGCCGACCCCAGCTGCTTTGAGCTGAAGACTGGGCTAGAGGCGTCCTGGGGTCCCTGCCAGCCTGAATCATCCTGTGATCCTATGGTTATTGCATTGGAAATTCACGCACATCTCCTCCCCCAGTAGATTGCAGGCTCTGTCATTGTTTCGCTGCTGAAGGCAAGAGCAATTGTGGGAATATTAATCTGGACTTAAAAAGTCTGTCTTACCCAAAGAACAACTTTGGAAAGTCTTGTATCCGATGTACCAAAAAGGAGAGAGAGAACCATCAGGCAGGAAGCCGTTCAGTTGAGAGTACCTGAACTTTTTGGAAACGTTCTGTGATTTCTGGAAGCTTGTTTCACTTTCTCAATGACGAATGTTTCACCTGCATCAATGACAGAGAGTGATGCAGCTCTAGTCAGGAAATTGCAGCATTCTTTAGGTGTAAATAGAAAGCTGTTGGAAATCATTCTAACTGTCATATCTGGGACATAGTATGTGCTCTTGGTTTTGGAAATGAGAATGTTTTTACATTAAAAGCTTGTTTGTCTTTCCCCTTCTCATAGACTGAAGGACTTGGCTGCACTTGAAGGAAAACATTCACTATTACAGAGTGAGTTGGTAGCCGCGAGAGAGACACTGGAGGAATCGCACCTTCAGAGGGATCTGCTGAAGCAAGAGAAACATGAGCTTGCCATGGCACTGGAGAAGGTGTGGTCACCTTATTCCTAGGTAGCACCTGTGGGAGAGGGAGTTGTGATAGCAGGACCACCACAGATGCTGTTTCTGGCAGTAGAAGACAGGGAAAATGTTGTCCTCCTTCTTGGAAAATGGTGATCAGACCACACAGGCTCTTTGGGGTAGTTAGTCCCCACGTGCTTACTGGGAGCGCGGAACTGGGAGTATGTCAGAGACACACAGGGGATGTGGAGTTGCTGCTTGAAGTCAGGGGTTTTCCTGCCTTTGTTGTCATGCTGTTCTTTTGTCTCTCCAGGCAGAGCGGTCGGTAGCAGAGTTGACAGGGGCTCAGAATAAGCTGAGTGCTGAAATAGCTGAACTACGTGTTGCAACAGCGAACACGAGCGGTATCAATGAAGCTCTTGCACTGGATAAAGCGCAACTGAACGAACTTGTGCTGCAGGTGAGCAGAGTTGCCAAAGATCTTGCCAGGTGTTCGTCTCCAGCTGCTGCTTCTGCTCAGGCTTCTTGCCTTCCGACAGTATGACTGACTGAGTATGGAAATGTTGGTCTTTTTCCTGTCCAAGCCAAACCTTCTTCATAGTAACTCTTACTGTATTTTATTTCCTCTGTGCCTCTGTGATTGTAGCTGGAGCAAGAGAATGAAGTTCTGTCAGGAAAAGTGGACGGGATGGAGAGAGCAAAGATCTCTGACCAGGAGAAGCTGAACTTGTGTAGAAGAACAAATGAAGAGCTCTGTGCCGAGAAAGCCCACCTGGAGCAGCTGCTGAAGAAAGCAGAGGAGCAACAGGAGGGGCTGCGGGTACAGCTGACGGTACTGGCAGAGGAGAAGGAAGAAACCCAAGAGAAACTCAGTCAGGTGAGACCAAAACCGTGGTGCTTCTGGGTGGGCATTTGGCTGCTTGGCTCAGTGAAGCTGTTATCTGTTGGATTCTGCAGTGTTTTTGTCAAGGAGACGCTTGGTAGTGCTGGAGGTCAGAAGGCTTTGTTTGCTTCTTTTTGGAAACGTGTTGATGGCCTTCAGAGCTGTTCTGCAATTCTCCGAGCTGTCCTCTGCTTCTACAGATTCTTTTGATCCACCTGTCTGTGTTGGTCTCTTTTTTGGCTTTTGATAAGCTGCAGAGAGATGATTGTGTTGCCCGTGAATCTGAGTGGGGCTACTGCTCTCACATGTGGCAAAAGAAACAAACTGTGTAGCTCTGAATCCTTTTTCTGAGGCAAGAACAGGGCTGCATGTTTCTATTTATGCTTTTTGTTGTGAAGTCTGCAACTTTCAAAACTCCCATTTGTTTGAGCCTAGAGAGCGGGACAAAGCTGCAAGTCAGTGTCTGCTGTCTTGTATTGCTAAGAATGGGAATGACATCTTGAAATTGTTGAAATTGTATTTTAAGACATACATGCAACTTTGTGGCTGGAAAGCTGCCTGGGGGAAAAGACCTGGGGGTGTTGGTCAACAGCCGGCTGACTATGAGCCGGTAGTGTGCCCAGGTGGCCAAGAAGGCCAATGGCATCCTGGCTTGTATCAGAAATAGCGTGGCCAGCAGGACTAGGGAAGTGATCGTCCCCGTGTACGCGGGGCGCTGGTGAGGCCGCACCTCGAATACTGTGTTCAGTTTTGGGTCCCTCACTGCAAGAAAGACATTGAGGTCTGGAGCGTGTCCAGAGAAGGGCAACGAAGCTGGTGAAGGGTCTAGAGCACAAGTCTTCTGAGGAGCGGCTGAGGGCACTGGGGTTGTTTAGCCTGGAGAAAAGGAGGCTCAGGGGAGACCTTATCGCTCTCTACAACTACCTGAAAGGAGGTTGTAGCGAGGTGGGGGTCGGTCCCTTTTCCCAAGTAACAAGCGATAGGACGAGAGGCAATGGCCTCAAGTTGCGCCAGGGGAGGTTTAGACTGGATATTTGGAAATATTTCTTCACCGAAAGGCTTATCAAGCGTTGGAACAGGCTGCCCAGGGAAGTGGTTGAGTCCCCATCCCTGGAGGTATTTAAAAGACATGTAGATGTGGCGCTTAGGGACATGGTTTAGTGGCGGACTTGGCAGTGTTAGGTTTACGGTTGGACTCGATGATCTTAAAGGTCTTTTCCAACCTAGACGATTCTATGATTCTGTGAATTGTTAGAGCCTCTTTAGGCTTTGAGGAAGAAGATGAGAAATAGGTGATCGCGCAAGACTCTTCACGCTGGACTAACTGATTTCGGTACCCTGGCAAAAGAGCTAGGGAGGATCATGTCACTGTAGGAGACTAGGGAGTTTGTCATCATTTAAATGTCAGTTTCATAATGTACAATCTTGGGTATTATGGGATAACTTTGAGAGAATTGTTTGTTTCTGATGGACTGTTCTCTGTTAGATAGTCTTAGTTTTGGAGTACGTGGTATGTTTGGCAAATGCACAGCAGAGGTGTTATACTGAAGAAAGGAGCTAAAAAATCATGGTTAATCTTCAAGCTTGAATACCAGCAAGGTATATTAGACACCTTCTTTGTGTAAGACAAGTAAACAGTATTGTTGACATGAACTACTGTACAAACAGAGTCTACCATCTCTCTGGCCACGTCAGCCAGACTTTCATAAATCACTAAATGACACTGCTGACCGCAAGGGCTGTTTCCCTGCCAAGCGTCACCTCATTGCATCCAACTGCTTTACACGCTGCAGTAGGTGACACTTTGATCTTTTTTTTTCTAGAAGGAGAAACCATGTGTGTTTTCACTTTCTTCAGCGAGCAAAGTTGCTTTTGCTCAGCCTTTCCTGAAAATTTCCAGCACTGGAATAGATTCTAATAGAGTTTTAGTTTGCAAGGTTCTGGAGTTCTGGAAAAGGCAGTATTTTTGCATGAAAACACGTAGTCCGGGGTATGTACGTTTGTCGTGAAGGAGCTGTCTGGTCCCAGGCAACCCAGTATGGCCTTACTCATCACTGTCAAGTTAACAGTGCCAGTGCCTTTTGGCAGCCCAGGGTATTAGTGCGGTATACAGCAGGTGCTCTTAAGCTTTCAGCCCACAGTACAGGAGCTCTTTCTCCTCGAGCTGATTCAGAAGTGGCACTGGCTGGCTCTGCAGAGAACTCCAGAGAAAGGCCTCTAACTGTATTTTGTCCCGCTTTCAGGTTTACCGCCAGCAAGAGTCGGCTAGCAGTGGTCTGGAGCAGTTGCGCCAGGAGTCCTCTCGCCAAGGGCATGCACTGGCCAAGGTGTCCAAAGAGAAGGAATTGCTGGTGCGTGAGAAGGCTGCCCTAGAGGTGCGACTGGCAGCCATGGAGCAGGACAGACGAGGCCTTTCAGAGCAGCTGGCAGAGGCCAGGTAAAGGCAGGGAGGACACCCTAGGCAGGACCTTATTCAATGTCTGTAGTTATAAAGGTGGTAATCGTTGCATGAGGATTTATTGCATCCTGTGTGCTTTTCAGATGTTTTCACCTTCCATGGACAGAAAATGGAAGAATCTCGAGGGGGAAAAAAAAAAGTATACCTTGATTTGAATGTTATTTTTCTGACAGGTAAAGCTAGCAAAGCTCTCCTGAGCCTTGCGCTCATGTTTATGCCCCGTTGCACATTCCTGTGTGAAGTCCAAAGCCAGCCAACTTGGCTCTGAATTGAGTAATCGTTAAACCATGCAGATGTTTCCTGAAACCTGAAGTTTCTCCCTGGTTTTGGTTTCTTGTTCTGCATTTGAACATAGATCTTTCCTTGTCAAGTAGTTTGACATGGGATCGTCAGAATTCAAGGCTATTACATACGGACGTTGTGAGGAGGACACTGCCATTTAGGGTGAAGCTCGAGGCTCACGCTGAAAATCTCGAGGGCCTTCTGTTTCTAAGCTAACTCTTGTTAAGTGTGGTGCAGGACCTCGAGTTGGTTACACCAGCAGCAGGGAAACCTCTTGTGAATTCTCGACAGTCTTCGGGGATTCTTGCCCATCACTGATGTCTGGGTCCTGTACTCCTCACCACGTGTCGTTTAGAGACAGATGCCATGGCGAAGTTATACAGGGAAGGAACAAGATTCTCTGCTTCTGCTGTATCAGGTTTCTAAGACCAAATGTGACAAGTTCTGCTTTTCCAAAAAGAAGAAAAAAAGCATCGAGACGTTTGTCCTCCTCTTAGGTGTTTTTTAGAAGACTCCTGAACTTGCAGAGCTGTACAAATGATGTTTCACAGATTGTTTGGCATGCTTCTTGACTTTTACACTTTACCACTCCAGAGTATGTTGTTAGCGAGGCTGATAAACACCATTTTGACTCAGTGTGTTTCCTGAGAGCTGCTGCTTCTTCTGAGCTCCAGCTTCTCTTATTTGATCCAGCTGAATTATGTTTGGTCAATTACTGGGCTGTTATTAAGTGATTAGATGTTCAGTTCCTTTTTTTTTTAGAAAAAAGAGGGATCAATTATTTTGTTAGAAAGAGATAAACTAGTTATGAAGAACCTTTGGCAATAGATAACGAAAAAATCAGCAACTATTCTTGCCAGATGTTGTTCTCAAGAGCCTTTTGTTGTCACGGTTTTGGACTCTACCTTTTCTGTTCTGTTTTAGAGACTGACTTCTATTTGTCCTTAAAACGGGGCACATTTACCTTGGACTGCCAGAGATGGGCGTAATCAGAAATAGTGCTTGTTCTCCTTCTTGAAGATAGAGCCTCCATTGTCCATCAAAGCAGGGAAATCCTTCTGTTGTGGGTTTTATTGTTGTACCACTCAGGTGCCCCTTTACCTTGAAGGATGTTATCCTGGTCGCATGCCTGTACTCGGGAGGCAGCGCTGTGTATTGTAGGAACGTGGCACACAGGACGCTGTGTTAGGTCAGGGAGGTAACTGCAGCTCCTGGTTCCAGAATCCTGTGTGTCATACGCACCAGTTGGTTGAAGTCTATGGATGTAACAATTTGCATCTGCAGTACTACAACTTCCCTTTTAAAGAGCGACAAGTCATTTGGGCTACTGCTTACTTAGTTAGCAACGCTTAAACAAAGGGAGCAAGTGTTTCTCTTGAACTTCCAGCAGTTTAAACTAAAGGATACCTGTCTCTCCCTTCATATAGTTCCTGTTCAGATAAAATCTCGTTCTGATTTCTTCCAAATGCTGCTACAAGCATGAGACTTTACCCTCTCATCTGATGTATTTCTGGAGTCCCTTTTAAATATAGGGAGTCTGGAAAATTACCTACCTATACCTACAGTATGAACAGCACTAAAAAGTCACGAGTCAGCCGGGGAAATACTCTTGTTCTGTCCCCCTGCAGAGCAACTTGGAAGGGCTGAGGAGATAAGGGCTGTGAGCAGAGGCTGGGCTTTTCCTTGCTGGCACAGACTTTGTGGGCACAGCTACCTGCGTGTCACAGCAATTTAAGATTTGGCTGTTGAGATCAAATTCGGCTGGGCTTTCTGTGTTATGCTAGGTCATGAAGAAAGCCTGGACATTCCCTCGGAGGGGCCCGCATTGCTATTTTAAACGGTAGAAATATGTTTTCTGTATACAAGTTTCCGTGCAACCCATTTTCCGTACTCAGGTGTAGGGATCTTGAACGACTTCTTACTGGAATAACTCCCTGTGGGCGTCAGGAGCAAGAAACTCATTTCCCTCCGTATTCACAACTTGCAGGTCAGTGAAGGAGACCCTGGAATCCAGCCTGTTTGAGGCTCAGCAGCACTTATCGCAGCTGGAGATCGCCAGGAGTCAGCTTGAAATCCAACTTCACACAGTCACGCAGGCCAAGGAGGTGATACAAGGTGAGAGCCTCCTGCGCTTTGTTTCTGGTGATCCCCCTACCTAGGGAAGGTGGTATAAAAAATAGCTCTCTGTCCGCAGTGCTTCTGAGGAGTGAAGGAGATGGAGGCAGATCCCTCCTGCACTGAAATTCAAACGGCTTAAGGTCAGTAAAGTCAGAACCATTGTTTGTGTAGACTCTGAATCTTGCCATTTGTCGTGTTTGCAGGGGAAGTGAAGTGCCTTCAATGTGAGCTGGAAGCAGAGAGATCTCTCATGAAGCAGGAACGGGAAAACATGGCGCAACAGCTCTTGCGGACAGAACAGCAGTATAACAGTACCCTCAAACTTTGCGAAACTGATCATGAAGTGGAAATAAACAAGCTCCTGCAAGACCTGGTAGGAAACAATATGCTTCTGAATTCTTCAAGCAAGCTTTGTGGGCTGACTTTAGAAGATGACTAGCCCGAGCGTGTGAAATGGCAGCAATCCTCTGTCATAGGCCACACGTTGGTAGGCCAGGCAGCAGAGCCAATGGCTCTTCCTCACCCTGCAGTCCATCTGCACCTTTTCACTGATGAAAAGGGAGGTGAGCTTTGAAAATAGAGACTCTGAGAATAGATAGAAATCCTGAGGAGAGAGGCCCTAGGAAACAGGCAGCCATCAGAGAGGGGAAGGTAACATCTCCTTCTCTTCCACCTGCTGACCCTCCTTTTAAGTTCCTTGACAGGACACGATATATGGAGGGCACAAAGCCGCCACTGTGCACTGTTCAGGTCGGGGGTTGTGGGGGAGGGATGAAGCTTCACATTTTTTTGAGGAGCTTGGCTGGGACTTCATCTTGAAGTCTTTTCCTCCACTCATCAGGCAAGCGAGCGGGAAGGGCACCATTCAGAGCTGCAGGAGATGCTGGAGCAATGGGAAAAGGAGAAGGCAGAGACAGGAAGGGAGCACGAGAAGAAGCTGTTTGATATGAAGCAGAAAGTTGCTACCGTGCACGCTCAACAAGAAGAGGAACGAACCAGAGTCAAAAACGCCAAGCAAGAGGTAAAGGCTGTGAAAGGAGAATTTGTGTGGTTCTTTGCAAAGCTAGAGCTGTGGGAGATGACTGGATATCGGGCTGTGTGGAGCATGCCCTACATGTTTTCTACGTTGAATTTGGTGAGATGAAAGGCGTGCAGGGCTACCTTTGGGACTAGGAATGAGACCTCTCATAGGAAGCCAGGCAGAAATGTCACCTTTCATTTTAGATTTTTGTGCTGCTATTGTATTCTGGTTTTTCTAAGAGTTACCTCAGAGTATCTTCACTGTTCTCTTAACGGTCTTCTTTTGACGTTTACTGATACGTGTTTATAGCCTTAACTCCATTAAAGACCAAACTGAGTTTGTAGGACTGAATCCCCATGAGGATGGGCTTTTTGTTTGGGGAGGACGGGGAGGGGCGCAGCAGGATTGTTGACAAAAGAAAAATCTTTTTAAAGACTCCTCTGAAATATTTCTGGGCAGTAAAACAGAGGTGTCTTCCGGGCTGTGTTTTAAGTCACTTGCTGGTAAGCTATTTTGTGCCCAGGTCTCCTGTGCCAGAGCAACCCTGCGATACGCTGAGAGTCCTCCTTGTGTCCTACCCAAAGTCCTCTTTATGGAGGCTGCCTAGGGACAGCAGTACCCCCAGCTGTGTCTACAGGTATTGAAATGACAGGGCGGCGCTCAGAGATGACAGTGTGTCCCTGTACTGTCAGTACTTCTTTGGTAAAGTCTACTGAATACCTTAAAACCGAAGTAATTTTCACCAAACCTCACTCAGAGTACATGAGTTTTCTGAAAGAGCTGCTAGCTTCAGCCCTCTGGCAGCCTTGTGTTTTCTCTACCGCTAAGTAGGTGCAGAAGTCGCTACTGAAAGACAAACAGGACACAGCGCAAGACGAGGGATACCCTCACCAGCAAGGCGAGACACTTGAGAACTGCCACACATTCTCCTGTTAGATGACTAAGAGTTTGTTGGAGATTCAGTCGCAGATGGACCGTGGATGGACCATGTTTATACTGCCAATCTCACTTAGGAAGCTGTGTCTCCAAGTGGGCAGATAATGACCTAGGAGACCAGCAGCACAGTGCTTTGAGACCGTGTGAGCCCATGGGTCTTTGAGTCTTGCCACACAAATTTTGTATGGGAAGTTTAAACCCGTCTTCTCTTTGTTTCTGTGCAGGTCCTGCTAGAAAAGGAGCGTGAGAAGAATGCTTTATTAGAGACGCTACTCCAAACGCAGGGAGAGCTAACAGAAGCCTGCCAGCAGCTAGAGCAGCTCAGGCAGGACCTGAAAAAGCAGCAAGAGAATGGGCAGGTAAGTCGTTGACTAGTAGGGTAGGTTGAAAGAACAGGCAGTTGGCAATTGGACGTAAGCTGAGAGAGAGGCTGAGGGCCAGGTAACAGAGTGAGGGCAGTAACAAGGAAATAAAACCTAAGTCCTGGGACTGAGGAGGCAAGGACTACTGCAGGCACTGAAAGCACAGAGCCTGGTAAGCTCCAGAGATCAGCAACAGGAAGGGTGGGTTACAGTGGAACCAGAGCTGGGTAGAAAAGCAGAAAGAAGTGGCTGAATGAATGTGATTTTGAGACAGAAAGAGGAAAAAGCTGAACCCGATGGCAGGTCCCAGTAACTTGCTCTCCATTTGTGTTTACAGAACATCACAGAAGAGCTGCAAGCAGAGCTGCAGCAAACTCGGAGTAAGATCAAGGCAGTGGAGAAGAGGCACAAGGAAGAAATCAAAACCATCAAAGAGGAAAAGAATGTTCTTCTTCAGCAGAGGGATGCTCTGCAAAAACAGGTGACTGAGACAGCAGTAGATACTCTGGTCATCAAACAGGTGGTCTCTCCCCTTCTTGCCTTTCCATTGCAGAGCAGGCTGATGGGGTAGTCCCTCTGACTGCCATCATACTGTGGTCTCCAGCTCAGCTGGTCTGAAGGAGGCTTACTGGTCAGCTGAATCTCAGCTGCTGCCCTGGCCAGATGGGCTGCTCCTTTTGCCTGTTTGCCAGCAATCATCAGAGTGGATTTCTGCTGGCCTGTTACTGCTAGCCTTGTTTTTTAAGGTGGTTTTTCAGATGAACATGGTGACGCACTTAGATTGTTAAACAAGCTGGCTGTATCCATTGTGAATCTGGTACTCTCACGATAGGGTGAAATTTAAAGTTGTCCTTTCCCTTTCCTCACAGTATATGATATGGCTGACGGCGACAAGCTGTAGTCTTTGACTGCTTTGTTATGTTTTACTTGAGGTGGAAGAGTTGACGTCTCAGCTAGCAGCCTCCGAAGGGTCTCTAAAGGAGGAGGCTATGACTCTACATCAAGAGGTGGCGTCTTTGGAAAGGAAACTCGAGAGCACCGAGAAGCAAAGAAAGGATGTCCTGGTGAGGCTGGCAGATGCTGTGAAGGGCCATTTCTTACATATTTTTTGGCCTTCTGTTAGTCATTCTAAGGAGCAACTTTTTTTTGTGCTTTAACTTTTCCAATTGCATTCTCCTGAATAAGTAGGAAAAGATGCCGTAGTCATATACGACTCAGTTACGAATCAGGGTGCTTATTTTCCTCAATTCTGAAGGTTTCTGCCCTTGAAGCTTTAGTCAAAGTAATTTTCAAACTTGTCTCTATTTACATTGCATGGTTTGGGCAATTATTTGTGTCCAAAATTTCTAAACATCTGGATCTGGAAAAAGGGGTGAGAAGACAAAGTTTGCTAATAATAGAAAGCTGTTCAACATTGCCCGTCTGAGAGCAGACAGCGGGGGGAAAAATGAGACATTTGAGAAACAAAAGTGCTGATCCAGCTAAATATGTATGTCTGCAAGGGGAAAACTAGTCCTGATTTGAAACACGGAATGACAGACTGTGACCTGACCATTACTCCTTCGAGAGGGGGACAGTGGCCTTCTAGAGGATGGCACCACGAAAATTCTACGCAGTAGAGGTCCAGGGGGGGAAGTAAATGAAACGTTGGGGTTGTTCTCAAAGAAAAAAAAGGGAAATCACATGTTGGGGTTGTTCTCTCTTCCCTTCCTAATAGAGAGAACATCATCGTGCCACTGTCTAAATCATGCTTAGTCTGGACTTGAAATCCTGGCTGCAGTTCTGGCAGCTCCTCCCCAAAAGAACACCCTAGAGCCAGCAGAGGTTCAGCGAAGGGCAAAAGGGAAGATGGGACCAGCTGAGTAAGCTGGGAAAGACGCAGCCTAAAGAGTGGCGCAGGAAAGGTCTACAACATCCTGAGAGGCAGGGAGAGAGGGGGCAGCGGTCGTTCACTCTCTTGTCCAAGAGATGAACGAGAGCCATCTGATGAAGGTAGTGAGAGCCACGCTGCAAGCAAATGACAGGAGGTGGTATATTTACAGCAGAGCAGACCTGTTGAACTCCTTGACGAAGGGTGTTGTAAATACAGCAGGTCTATATGGGGTCAGGAGGAGACTGAGAAAGTTCTCACAAGCTGGAACAGTGCTGGGGTTGGGGAGGGGAGGTATCATGTAAGTCCACCCAACTCTTAGGCTTTCTTCCCTGGGTGTGCACTTACAGGCACCGTTACATACGGGAGACTAGCCTAGACAGTTGAGCCAGTGCAGCTGTTCCTACATGGTCGGTATTTTCCCACTCCTCCATTTACAATGACTCCAAAAATCAGTTATGGACAGAGTTTGATAGATACAGTACAGTTCTCAAATCTTTTTTGAGTGACAGTAGAAAATTTACATCGAACAGGGAAACCAACTGGAGAGCTCGAATTTTCTACTAAAAGCTCCAACTTCAGCCCTTGACTGCCACTGGAGCAGGAGTTCCAATCTAGTATGACAACCAAACATATATAGATGGAATTATTGAACCTCTTCCTCCCTGTTCTGCAGCATGACCGGGACAGACTGCAAGCACTTAAAGAAAAACTGGTATGGGAGAGAAGACTCCTTCAGGAATCAGTCACAGCCTCCGAGACCCGAGCAAATACAGCAACAGATATGAATCACTGCCTTGAACAAGAACTCCAAACTACACTGTCTATCTTAAAAATTAAAAATGAGGAAGTGGAAACGCAGTGGGAGAAAATCCAGACGCTACAGAAAGAGGCAGCAGAGGTAAAAGCTTTGCAGGAGAATCTCACTCGTATGACTGCCATCCTGTCAGAGAGGGAGGGAGAAATGAAGTTATACCAGGAACAGATGAGAATGCTGGAAAAGCAGAAAGAAATGCATAAAACTACTCTCGATCAGGTTATTAAGGACATAACAGAGAAAGAACAGAAGACAGGATCCCAGCAAGAACAGATACAGGAGCTGGAGAAGCAGCAAGAAAAACAAAGGATTGCTGTAAGCAAAATGAACAAAGACCTGGAAGAGAGAGACCGGGAGATCAGATCCCAGCGAGAACAGATACGGGAGCTGGAGAAGCAGCGAGAAATGCAGAGGACTGCTGTCAGCAAGATGAGCAAGGCGCTGGAGGAGAGGGACCAGGAGATCAAATTCCAGGAGGGGAAGATAACGATTCTGGAACAACACGGTACCTCACAAGTGAGAAATCTGCTCGTGGATCTTGATCATATGAAAGGGAACTTGAAGGAGAAAAACATAGAGCTTATGTCTCTGACCCAGCAGATCCAAGAACTGGAAAAGGAGAGAGAACAGGTGAAATCTCTGCACGCAAGCCTTGAACACCTGAGGGCAGTTCTTAAGGACAGAGAGAGTGAGTGTGCTTCTCAAAGGGAGCAGTTCAGGCTCTTCCAGCAGTACAAGGATCAGCGAGAGGGGCACCTGCAAGAGCTTCATGGTAAAGTAGAAAAGATGACACTTGCTTTATCTAAAAAAGATCAAGAGCTTGAGTCACAACAAAAGCAAATCCAGGAAGCTGAAGAAGTCATGGAAATGCAGTTAAGAACTGTCCGTGACCAACTGGAGCAGACCTTAGAAACCTTGAAAGAAAAGGACAGGCTCATAGACATCCAAAAGCAACAAACACGGAACTATGAGGAAAAAACAGAAGAACGGATGAATGTCTTACAGAGAGACTTAGAACACGCTAAGGCAATACTGAAAGAAAAGGATTTCATGATTGAATCTCAGAAGGAAGTGATTGAGACCTTCCAAAACCAAGAACAGGACTCTGCACAGCAGAAGGAAATTCTGCATCATCTTCAAGTGGCACTAAAGGAACAAGAGCAAGAAATTTTATCCCTTAGAAAACAATGTGAGGCATGCAAGGAAAAGGAGGAGAAGCGTGAAGCTGAGCAAACAAATCTTCAAGCAACAAAACTGACTCTGAAAGAAAGAGAAGAAAAGATAGAGGCTCTGGAGGAGGCTATCTCTAAGCTTCAAGAGCAAAAGGAGGAGGCAGCGATGCAGACTAAAGCCATACTGCAAAAACTAGAATATGCTGAACCTTCTCGAGAAGCTAGAGATCAAGAGAGGGTGTCTTTGCAAGAGCATGCCCAGGACCTTCGAGAGCAGAAGGAGTTAGAAGGCAAGCAGGCCAAGAGCCTACAGCAGGATCTAGACGAAATGAGCCACGCAGTGAAGAACCACCGCTTGGAGTGCCTCAGGCAGACAGAGCAAATGAACACGTTCCAGCCTGGTGAAGAAAGCATGAAAGTAGCACTAACATCATGCCAGAAGCAAGTGAATCTGCTTGAGGAAGCGGTGAGGAAGAGAGATGAAGACAATGAAACTCTTCTGCAAAAACTCCAGCGCCAAGAAGAAGAACTGAAGACCTTGCAGAATCTCCAGCTTAGGCTAACCAAGAAGAATGAAGAGGTTAGACACCACAGAGAGCAAGAGAAGCTCCTGGAAGCAGCCTTGCCTGAGAGGGAACGAGAGACCAAGGCTCAAGGTGGGCAAGAAGAGTTAGAAGAGGAAATAAGAGGTCTTCGGGAAGATCTCCAGCACGTTCGGCAGACTCTGACAAAGAAGGATGCAGAGATCAAGTACCAGAGAGGCAGAGTCAGGTATTTAGAGGAGACTCTGACAGGCAGAGAACAGGAGCTTAGGAGGCAGAGTGAACTCCTGAAACAACTAACATCAGCTTTGCGATGGGAAGATGAAGGCGAGACCCTAAAGAAACAAATCCAGAAACTCCAGAACTGGGAGGCAGAGGAAGCAGAGAAGAGGAAAGTTCTCCAGGAGAGAGACCGTCTCTTGAAAAGGCAGGAGGAGCTAACCCAGCAGCTGGAAGATGAGAGGAAAGCAAAGGGGGAAGAATTGGAGCGTGTGGTGGCTATTTTGAAGCGGAATGAAAGCGGAGAAATCGAATGGAAAGAGAAGGCACAAGCACTGACTCTTGCCCTTACCAGGAGTGAAATGGCCAATGGGACTCCGAGGGAAGAAATAGCCATCCTGCAGAGTATGGTTTCAGAGAGGGACAAGGACCGGTTTCATCTTCAGGTAGGCACTGTGGCTGATCATCAGTCAACTAAAATGTCTGTGAAGGATTCTAAAGACGTTTTCCATAAAGATATGGGAATATATATTCCCATACATATATGACCTGCTTGGCCAAAGAAACCACGATTGCGGCCAGCAGGCTTGCCTGTCTTTCTAGCTCCGTCCAGAGCCCATTCACCTGCCAGAATGTTTTCTGTCAAGCCCAGAACTACTGGAAGAGCTACAGAGCTTGCCGTTAAAATTAAAGCAAGTCCAAAGGTTGGGGGTGGGTAATTGGTTCTCTCCTATCTAGGCAAGCTTAGCCAACGTCTCGCGGTTAGGATTTGGCATGGAAAGGAAAGGGCACAGTTGACCAGACTAATGCACTAAACTTAGTAGAATTTTGTAACGATGGCTGAACAGCAGCTGCACTGATGGCGCTTAGAGGATGCTTTCAGAGACGTCGATTTCTGAGGTACAGCTTTTCCGGTGTATTGAAAAGAATGGAATTCGTACCGTTGCCTGATGAGGTTAAAGGCTTCACTGCACATGCAGGATGTACTTGTGCCGCAGTCCAAAAAGCACGAAGGCGAAGTTGTGTGGATTTCTCCAAGGTGATCTGACTCGGGTACTGCTAGTGGAACAGCTGCAACAGCCTGTGCTGCAAACTTGCCTGGGACTCTGCCAATACTTTTAGCATTACGTTAGTCCACAGGCATGTAGAAACTGCTACTAATAAAATACTGTATTTATGCACTATACAGTTGTACATGACTTGAGAAATATTACTGCCAGCCTGATCAGGATGATGACGGGTATTGTGATCTGTTGATGGGAAGCAGACAAGGGCAGGGAGCATGAAAACAATGGGAGATTGCAGTTGCATCCGTATAGATCAGGTATGCAACAGCATTAGATCAGGTAATGCGCTTGCATCCGTATAGATCGGTATAGTGCTGATATCAAGACTACATTTATAGATGCTGTCAGAGAGCGCTTCAAGGAGCACTTGATGAACTCATCAAGAAACCCACGAGGGGGGAGGTGGCTCTTGACTAGGTTCAGAGCAGTGCACAGGGCTTGGTTGATAATGGGATTTTTTCAAAGAGCAGTTCTGTAATGATGATGTAACAGGTAAAGGGAATAGAGAACAAAACCTTGGCATTTTATCACTGCAGAAACGCATGCTTCACCCACATGTTGTTTGGTTGTCCGAGGACAGAGCGTAGAACTACAGATAGGAGGATATACAGTGAAGGTCAAAGAGGATGACCAAAGATGTTAGATAGCTTCCCTAAGAGCAACATGTCGATGTGGAAGTCTTCATGACGGACAAGAAATGGCTGAGAGAGAGGGAGCTGGAAATACTACAGACCTTTGTGAAAGCATGAAGTGGCTGAATAGGAAACGAATGTTTCCAGTCTCTCTCGGGAGGAGAAGAAGGGACTTGGCACTGTCCATTCCTGAGTCCGGTCACTCTCCCCGACGTGTTGGTTCTGGCCCTCCTAACCTTTATGTGGCACCAGCTCACGTAATCTCCTCTCTGAACACCCAGCAGGCTATCGCAGAAGGGGAGCAGCTATCGTGGCTCTCGGAGAAGAGACTCCTGTCGCAGCGGCTGGAATGTCTGCAGCGAGCAGTTGCAAGGCTGGAACATGAGAAGACGGAGCTGAAGCAACTCAACGCTGAGCTCAGGAGGACTCTTGAGCAGGTAAAACAGGCTCTCATTGCCTCTGCAAAGCCTCACGGTCCTCTGGAACACAACACATTTCCACAGGCAGCACTTTGGGGTCCTCTGTTTGTCTCCTTCCCTCTCCCACTTTCCCCTGTGGACACACACTTTTGTATTCTCTCTCTCTTCTGGCACCCCGCTGCCTTCACAAAGGCACATTCACTCCGGAACCACCCTTCTTGCCCCAGCGTCCCCGTACACACCCATTTGACTCTTGTGTCAGGAACTGTTTCCTCTTGCGCTTTCTCTTCCATAGTCTACATCGAGTGCTTTTTGCCGCCAACGTTCTCTGGTGCAATTAACGGTCTCTGAGCAGACATCTCCTTGCCATGACGTCCAGAGGTCCTTTTGCTCCTTGTTTGGTGGCAGGTTTCTGTGACCCTTTCTCCTGTCCAACGTGCAGGTGGAACGTGAACGGAGGAGACTGAAGAGAGATCACGGTGGTCGGTCACTGCCAGATGCATGCGGCTCTTCTCTCTCTGAGTCTGACCAGCACAAGATGCCTGCTTCTAGACAGGTGAGAACAGAATCTTACTTGGTGGGAGGAGGCTCTGGCCATACGGAGCAACGATGGCAAATCCCAGTGGCAGCAGCCCCCCAGTATAGACCTAATAGAAGTCAAATATAGACCATGGCCCTGACCAAACTGGAGGCAAAAAAAAGAAATCCTTGCATTTTCTTCACAGGAGGAGTCTCACGCTCGCTGCAGTCGATTAGCTGAGTTACAGAACCAGGTGAGGAGTAGGAAAGCTCTCATCAAAAGCCACTGTGGCTGTACTGATGGGCACAACTTTGCATGATGCCACAGCCCAAGTTTTGTTTGGCTGTCAGGAAGTGAGTACACCAGGCAGTGTCTACACCAGGTAGTACCAGTTAGACACACCTCTTGGCCACGGCCAAACAACATCATTCACCTAGGTCTAGTCTCTGACTTGCCTAAAGGGCAAGTGGGAGAAGGATTGGAGGAAATTCAGAAAACTGGCACTCGCCTGAAAGTAGAGACTATTCTAAGGATGTTTCCCTTGAGCTTACTCATCTTGTTGACTGTTTCCATTTTCCCTTGACTCCGTTAACAGTGGAGCTTGCATCATATCAGAGCTCCGGGGATCTGAGGCAGTGCCAGAGCTTATAGCCTTCAGGCAATCGTTAGTGTCATACTGCTATGCTGTGCTAATCGTGATCCCAGTATCGGACCGAGTCAGAGACCTAAGCACTGTATGGACATGGGTTTTGTCAGTGCAAGAACGTACATTCCAGCTACTGAAGCCTATTGCATCCTTTGACAGTGGTCTTGGCAGTAGCAGCAGTCGCCAGACGTCTCTTCCGTGTACTTTTATGGGTCTGGTACACCCTGGTCTCCCTGAGGAGGCGAATCTTCACAGGCGCTCAGGGCGAAATGCATATAATATTTGTATCGGTAGACTACATGATGCTTAGCTCCGGCAAGTGAGCTGAGAATACTGCTGAAGCCATCAAGGTATATCTTAAGGATGTTTTCACCAGGAAGCCTCAGTGTCCGAAGTTCTGTTGCTACAGATAACTAACTGAACCCCCTTCCCCTTGTGACTGACTGTTGCGTCTGCCTGCACCGTGGACCCACTTCAGCAGTTCAGCAGGAAAACGGAGGTGCTCTGCTCAAAGAATAGTCCTCACCTGGCTGGTTAGGGCACTCCTCTGGGCCTGGGAAACAGCAGAACTGGAACTTGATCTCCCACTTCCTGGGAGATGCTCGTAGCAGCAGCTGGCCACTTCTCCCACTCATACCTCTGGGTTACCTACCAGAGCGTGGGAGGGTTTTTCAGGCTTGCAAGCCCAGTTTCACAAAGGTGCCCTTATTATTTCAGAGAGAAGGTCAGATCTGTCCCTCTCTTCAGTGGTGGTGGTCCCCAGCCTATGCACAGAGTTCGTTGTGAAGTCCCTTTGATGTCTTACTTTCCATGTGCATCTCCTCCACTCCAGAGCAGGCAGAGGGCAACATGCCAGAGCTGCTGTGGCTGCACTGCACTGCAAACCTAACAGGAGGTGAGAGCAGCTGGGTCTCTCCCACCAAAAAGCCCAGCAGGCAGAGCTCCGTGTTGTCAGGAAAGAATAGAATCTGAGGCGTTTCAAGGCCTCAGCAGTCCTGTAAGGCTCATTTCCCCCCTGGGCTTTGTTCATCAGGTTATGCTCTGCTCCTCTGTGAAATGCTCTGAAGTTAGGAAAAATGAGAGTCTGCTCCCTTTTCATGTGCTAGCTGTCACGTTTTTAAGCTGGATCGCAACAGAACAGTTCTTCAGTACCTTGTGTAACCAGTAGCCCTCCTGCTGAGGAAAAAGCACGTGGAACTAAGGTGTCGGTAGCCCGAATCTCTCTTTTGAGAAAAAGAGTTGGGTTACTAAACCCTGTAGGAACCTCTCTCCTTAATATACATGTAATGTCTCGGTGTTGTACACGTGAATGGTATGCCAGAAAGAAACTCGGAACTGTTGATAATCTGAGTTTGGTTCAGGGTGACTCTGGGAACCTGTTACTTCCCATTCCACAACGACAAAGTGTTTGTCAGGGCTGGAGTTAGCGGGTGCGTCTTCCCCGACGTCCGCAGATGGTCCTAACAGCGTGGGCTTGCCTGAGCTCGGCCTTTTGCCTCTTTCAGGTGTCCCTTCTGCAGACGCAGCTGGCACAGGAGCGAAAATACAAGCAGGACTATATTGAGTGCTGCGCCAAGACCAGCCAGGAGCTGTCAGACCTTCACCAAGAGCTGTCTTACTCCTTAGCAGCTGTGGTCAGGGAGCCCAGAGCTGCTGTTCTGGAAGCAGAGACTCGGAAGCTGGATCGGTCTCTGAACCTTCATTTCCTGTAGAGGAACAGCTGCAGCATCACGGGGCTCCTGTCTTGTGCCCTTCCCGGAAATGTATTATGTTTTGCTGTGGGAAATGGGGGCGCATTTGTTCTGTTTGCATTTGGAAGCATTTCCTAGCGGCAGTGATTTTTAAGATTTTTTTAAATAAAAGCAGTTTTGCAGGATCGCACTATTTCAGTAAGAAAAAGCAAGTGGTAGGTATATATGTGGCTTAGGAAAAGATTATACTAGTTGTTTACGTGCGCAAGTAAGCTATTACGAGCTGTTGTCTGATTTAACCTCTCGAGTTCATAGCCGGTCCCTGTGATGACAGAGGGAAAAGGAGGTGTTAACAAAATGAAGGGGTGAAGAGTACACGCCAGGGATCGAAGGTGGGGCAAGAGAGTGGGTTTTCCTTCCTTCCTTCCTTCCCTCCTTCCTTCTTTCCTTCTTTCCTTCCTTCCCTCCTTCCCTCCTTCCTTCCTCACAGAAAGCGCCGGTACTCTCCCGAGATGATTTGCTTTCCGCTTTGTTGCTGCAACAGCCAGCCTGAGGGAGAGCTCGGTGGTTCTCAAAAGGACATTAGTAACAAACTCCAGACCTTCCAAAGACGGAGGCAATGGATGGGGCGGGGAGGATGTCAAACCGAGTGAAAAGTGCTCTCTGCCCGCAGCTTCGCCTGGGTGTCACGCCCTTTCCAGCTAACCGATGTCGGCACAGTCAGCGTCTCTCGGGTGTCCTTCAGAGGCCCGGGGGCCGTTGCCAGGGAGGGTCAGAAGAGGGCGGGGCGGCAGCGAGGACCTTCCCGCCCCGGAGGAGACCGGGAGCCCCAGCCCCTTGGCCGGCTTCGGGCGGGGGCGGTGCCGGCCCGGCGCCTGAAGGCGGGTTTGGTTCCGGGCCGCACGGCACCATGGACTCGCTGTGGCGGTTGAAGCGGTTCGATGCCTTCCCCAAGGCCCTGGAAGACTTTTGGGTCAGGACGTGCGGGGGCGCGCTGGGTGAGCGGGCGCGCTGAGGGCGGCCGGGGGCCGGCGGGCGGGCCCGGGCCTTGCTGTGGGGCGGTGGCCGGCCAGGGGACCTTGTGGGCCGGCGCTCGGCGGCGGGGGGCAGCGGCTCGGGGTGGCGGCGGGCGGGCTGAGGCGGGGCTGAGGCGAGACGGGCGGGCGGCCGCGACCGGCGGGGCTGACGGCGGTTCTCGCCTCCCCGGCAGTGAGGGTTGTCAGCGGGCTCATCATGGTGGTGCCTTTGTTCTCGGACCTGCAGTACTACCTCACCAAAGAGGCGAGTAGCGGCGGCGGGGTGGGCCCGGTCCACTGGTGCTGCCTCCTGCCCGCGGTGCCCCAGTGGAGAGGCGGCCCTGCGGCCCGGGGCGGCCTGCCGTGCCTCCGCACCCCCGCCGAGCTCCCGCCTCCTCCTCCGGGCTGGCCACGCAGCAGCTTCACCGGCTGCGGATCTGTTGGGGTTTTTTTGTTTGCCCCGGCTGGTCGCCTTGACGATGGGAGCGGGCTGCCCTCCCCCGAAAGCCGCTTGGCGCAAAGGTTGGCTTGCGGCCTCCTGTAGCGCTGTCGCAGGAGAGCGTCTCAAGATCTCTTCTTGCTGTCTCCGCCGTCTACAAGCAGGCAATACGAAGAAAAGAAAGCAACCGCAGGAACCCCCGTCCCCACCCCAAATTTTAAGATTCCCAAATTACTCTCTTTTTTTGAAGTCTTACAAATGGCAAGTGCTTAGCTACCATGGAAGGTGTGGGAGGCAGCAGCAGCTCAGGTGTCTCGCAAATCCCACCTCTTAAAAGTCAGCTCGTGAGGCAGAGCAGTCGAGGGAAAGAGGCCCTTTGATTTCCTTCCAAGTGAAACAGGAGACTCTGTTTTTTCTTTGTTCCTAGGTTCATCCGGAATTGTACGTTGGCAAATCAAGGGGAGAGAAACTGAAGGTCGACCTAGATGTTATTTTTCCACGTACGCCTTGTGCTTGTGAGTCAGACTTCTGAATATTTGGGATAACTTTCATCCTTGCCGAGGGCCCGAGAGGCTCCGCGTGCCTGGTGCTTCCGAGTGCTGCACTGCTGCTTGGGCCACGGACAGGGAGGCATTGGTGATCCCTTGAGGTTAGGCAGTGATTCCAGCCAGGCCCGCTGGGCGCTTAAACCAGCGCTTCCAGTCAGGCAGTAGTATTTTTCTAGATTATAAATGAGGATAAGCTATAAACCCACTTACACTTCTGTATGGTGTTGTACTTTGTCAGAGGGCGCAGTAATACTGAAAAAGCTGACACGGAGTTCACTTGGGACTCAAGATTTGACTGTATTGTTGTTGGAAAGCTTTAGTCTCCTTTGGACGTTACTGGACAAGGGATAGCTCTTCTGTGATTTTTGTGCTTAAATTCTGACTGTAATGCCAATGGCACGTGGTAACCTTTCTCCAAAATTTTTAAAATCAGAATGAGCGTTAATAATCTGATTAGCTTTTAACTAAATTCAAAATAAAGTTGCAGGATGAAGCGATTGAAAATTGTGCAAATCTTACTGTGTATTACTGCTGTGCACGTTGTCCGACTGTCCACCAATCTGCCCTCCCTCTTGTTCTGTTGTAGTAATTCCTTTGGGTAATGCATTGGGCTCTAAATGTAGTGAGTCTGACTTCCTTCTGACCACCCAAGAGATTGCTGGTCTTTGCCTTCTTCGCATTTAAAAGGGCGTGGGAAGGCCAGAGAGACTGGAAGCCTCTGCTGTTTTGTGCAGAGAAGCTGTGAGTCTTACAAGAGAGCGTGTAGCCAGCAAGTGCATCGTGGCGCTTCGACACCAGGCCGAGACCACAGACCTTCTCAATCTTCTTTGTGAAAAGGGATCACGAGGAAATGTGCTGATGTTGAAGGGGGAAGGGTGAGGGGGTAGAGGTGGGAGGCAGCTTTCAACCAATTTTAAGCTTAACTCCTGAAGCGGTGTTTGTGAAAATGGTTATGGGCTTTGAGGGGTTGGGTTTTGGTTTTTTGCCTTACGTGTATTTACCTTTCAGGGTAATGATTTCTGTGGCAGCTGGAAACAGTCCTTCCTGTACACCAAACCAAACCCCGTATTTGGAGGGATCATTTAGGGTGCTGCAATGTGCATCTTACTCCCCATACGTCACTTGGCCCCAGCCATACACACTCTTCCAGTTTGGCACGTTCTTATCTCCCCTGGCTGAAAAGATTCTGTATTTTCACTGGTTGAAGGCTTCCTCAGCCTGCCTCGGGCCATAACAAATGTGCGTTTATAGACCACTTCCCTTGCTCGTGGGTTTCAGATTTGAGCATCGATGCCACGGACGTAGCAGGGGAGCAGCAGCTGGATGTGGAGCACAATCTGTTTAAGCAACGTTTGGATAAAGCTGGCAATCGTGCGACTCCAGAGGCCGAGAGACACAGTAAGACGCTATTCTGCCTTTCTTGGATGGATGCTCTGGTAGTCTTCCCATCACTGTATGCCCGTTCTGACTTTCACGGGAACGAGTGACAGCTGAAAAGCATTTAAACACCATAAACTCTTGAAGAGTTTATAGCACCCAGATCTTTTAAGCTGGCGGATCAGACAAACTCCTATTACGCTTGCTACTTTTGCGAGGCAAATCTTTGCCTAGTCCCTCTGAAATTATGACAGGGACTCATGGGTGCGTTTCAGGAGTAAAGCTGCTGAGTTATTAGCGGTCTTTTATGACTAGAAATCAAGCAGCTGTTCTGGCAAAACTTGGCTTTGGTTGTATCTTTAAATCACAGTGGGCTGACAAACGGGACGACGTGGTTAGAGGAAAGAGCCTCTCTCCAGGGAAGGCTCCAGTGACTCGACCCTTAAGCCTAAACTTGCACCTTACTGCATTTACTTTGTGTGTGGTAATGCATACCTGATAAATACATTTTAGTGGATTTATCGGTTGCGAGTTGTAGTAAGTGGTCCTTGGCTACATAAACCTCTCCTCTACATTATTTGCGTATTATGACTCATTGTTGTACTTCGATACAAACGATTCTGGCAAAGTGTTGCAGTCTAACAGTAATACTGTCCTGACTTTTCCTTTCCAAAACATGAGCTCCTTATTACCTTTTCTGGGAGAGAGTGTAGTTCTGTGTATCAGCATAAACTAAATGTTTTGATTTGTATCTCTCGGATTTAACTTTTCTGTTGTTGAAGTTGAAAGGCTAAACTAAGCCAAGAGCTGAACAATACCCGTAGGTACGCGGGTTTCTCCAGTTGTCATGGGAATGTGGTGATAGTGTTCTTACTGCTGTGTCACTTGGCAGCCTTTCTGTATTCACAGGTTGTGGCATTACAGATTTAATGTCTGGGCACAAAAACTATCTAAAATTTTGTGTAACAGGTCCTGTATCAGTCGCGATGTGCTGATTGGGTCTACTTTAGACAATGTTTTAACAAAGCCTTTATGCAAGTAACATCTGGTCGATGCTCCAGGAAGGCTTACAGATAGCCAGTTCTTTCTGTGGAGGGTGTTCTTGAGATGACAAACGCTACTCTGTTAATTGGTCTTATTTGACACCTCAGCAGGCTCTATGCCTACCATTTCAGGTGGGCTTTGGGTGCGGGATGCACAGCTTCAACACAAAATCGTTGCATTCATGTGTAGAACAGTTATTGTGCGTAGAACAAAACAAGAGTACAAGACAGCATTTCTAGACATGCCTCATCACTTTGAATCCTCTTTTGTCTTAGAGCTGGGGAAAGAAGAAGAAGAAGAAGAAGAAGTGTTTGATCCAAATTCTTGGGATGCTGATTGTTGCGAGGGCTGTTATGGGGCAGAGTCAGAGGACATTCGGTAACCTTTACACCTTTTCATATCTTCTTAGCACTTGAATTTGCACTGTTATGTTGCATGCACCTTTTTCTTTTTTTTTTTTTTTCAAATGTCTGCGAAGGTCTGTGCAACGAAATCCTCCCGGGCATGTGTTCAGAGAATGATGAGAACTGTTGTGGTTTCGGTATGTCTTTGGAAGCTGCACTCGTGATTGTTAAGAACGTGCAGAGTTAGGTTGTCTACATTGTCTACGTGCCTGTTTAATAAGGGCAGTGCAAATTGCACTGCCTTTGCAGTAGCACAAAGATTGTATCTCAGGACACTGTATCTTTTCTGGGATTATATGGTGTCCAGAGGGGAGCTGTGTAAATTATTTCACTGTTACGTGAGCTGTCTTGGAATAAAACCCGGTTATGGCCTTGCCTTCTCACTCCTGCTGCAGGCTCTGCATCCTTACGGGAGCAAAGACCAGACATTCATCGCTCACACAAACAACGGGTGTCGCTTGGTGTTTCTCATTTGTCCTACCTGCAAATTCCTCTAAGAATGGATCTGTGATAGTCCATAGGTTCTGGACTATCCTTCGCTGCTATTGTCTCTTTAGTAACTTGGTCTATCCTGTCTGTCAAGTTGGGTCCTTCCCCAGAGGTGTTTCCATCTTGAGGGATTCATGATTCCAGCCTCCAACTTCTTGTTTGGCCCAGCAAAACACGGAACCGAGAAAGAAAACTGGTTTTTCCAGTGACCAAGGTGTTATCCAGAGGTAGAAAAGTAAGGAAGAAAGTTTGCCATTAACCCTCCCTCCCATTTTGACGGTCTTGGCCTAAAAACAGAGAAAAGGAGGAACAGAAACAGGCAGATGCTTTGTTCACACGGGGAGTTCCAAACTACTCGGAACTGTGGGACACTGATGTCGTTTTTGGAGCAAATTTCTTTGCCAAGGAGTGATGTGACTGTCTAAATGGACAGGCAGAGCCCTTTTCAGACTCAAGAACTGCATTCAAACAGCTTGCATCCTCATGCCAAACTCTCGAAAAGTACATCAAGAAGCTTGAGCTCCTTCAGGAGCATTAGACCAGCTTTCAAGGTCCAGTCCCTGATGTTTGCTTTATTGCTTTGTTGAAGAAGAATCCGCCAAGGATTCAAGTCCTGAGCTGGAGCATCTCTTTCTAGCGATAGAGATGGTAAGATGGTGCTTGTGCTTTTGCAGGTGTTGTAATACTTGTGACGACGTCAGAGAAGCATACAGGCGGCGAGGCTGGGCCTTCAAGAAGCCGGATACCATAGAGCAGTGCAAGAGGGAAGGGTTTAGCCAGCAAATGCAAGAGCAGAAGAACGAGGGCTGCCAGGTGTATGGTTTCCTAGAGGTCAACAAGGTGAGAGATGGGTTTTGCTGTAAACGTGCTGCATGATGGTGAGGACTGTGAAAAGGCAGAGTTCCTCTCCTTTTCCAGCTTTAGGTGTTCACGGCACTGTAATATGATAACCCCTGGCCTCAGCAGGGTACTTGTGCCTGTAAGGGGGTTCAATAGGAGAGTCAGGAAAAGCAGCGGGAAGGGGATAATCCTGTGTTTCGTTGTGCGGGCTGGTAGGAAGCACGCTGGCTGGAGAAGCTTAGTTTTTCCTGCCGTCCAGCTAGCGAGTCTTTTTGCCAAGGTTTCTGGAGGAGGAGAGGCAGCTTCTTTGAGGTTAGATTGTCCCACCTGCCCGTCTAGTCTTAAAACAGAGGCCACCAGTGGATGCTGGAGATAACAGTAGTCAACAGCTTGCCAGCAGAGGTGCTGGAGGGAGTGAAATGTTATCTTCTTTAGAAAAACAGTGGAAGCAAGACTATTTGAGTTGGTTGTCAAAGCTGGAAATGCTCAGAGGAGTGGGTTTTTTGCAACTGGTGTATGGAACAGTAGTAGGAGGTATACCAAATAACTATGTAACTACCCTGTCATTTGAAGGGTTACCAAACCCAGAACACTTGGACGTGCAAATTACGTACCCAGGTACCTTCTAGAAGTCAGGCCCAGGCTAATTTTTTTTTTTAATTCAAGCTCTGGTTTTTTTACATATTTGTGTACTCTTCCTGGAGACTACAGTCTTTATTTCTGGAAAGTCAACCTTTTACTCACGAAGCCAGACACTGTGATTTGAGCATTATCATGGGTACCAAACCGTTATGGGACCCTCTGTCACAAAGCGTGATGAGCACGAAAGATTCCAAGGGGAATGCTGGAGGTAGCAAGGGTCCAAGGGTGGGTGTCACTGGGGAAATTTTTGGGGACCATGGTTATGCACTCGGAATTCTGCACATCTCCATTCTCATCAGGTCTGCAGTTAACACAAGCAATAGGTTTGCACGGACATTGAATGCCTCACGTAGCACGTGAGTTTGGGCCATTCAGATCTTCCAGGGGAGAGCGTGTATGATTGCTAGTAGGCGTCAGTGAGGATTGGCACCTAATATCCGTATCCCTTTCAAATTCCAGGATGAAGTTTGAACAACCTTTTTCTTTTTGGGTTTGGTTTGGTTTTGTTGGCTTAGTGCTTTATTTTTGCATGCAGCTTATTTTCACGGATGTATACACTGGATCACGGTTGTGTATTGTATTAAGGGTTTTTTTTTACCCTGCTCACTCTCCCCCTCAATTACTTTCTCCACTCCTTTTCCGTGATACTGTTTTGTATTTCCTGCAGCAACAGTCAGTTCCCTCCCAGTAGAGTTAATTCCTCCTTCTTCCCATTTTTATGTCCACTAAAATAATTTGCATAAAACAGTTATTATCAACATCAGTATGTAGTTATGGCTTTCCACATGACTGCCTGTGAGGAACAGGGGAAATTCATACCTCTTTTAGGACAACATCTGCTGATATTGTCACCTATGAAAATGAGTTGCTTGGTGTCTGTCTTGTTTAAACAAAAATCTAAAAATCCAAGCACCAGCACGACTGCTTTAGTTATATAGATTGAGACCTTTTAATGAAGGACTACTATCTCCTGCAGGTAGCTGGAAATTTCCACTTTGCACCGGGAAAAAGTTTCCAACGGTCTCATGTACATGGTATTTTCTTTTCCTTTTTATTGTGGCCTTTAGCTTCCAAGCGTATCTGACCGTTTTCTTTGAATATCTTTGCATTGCTATCCATAACAGTAGCAGGACTGCTTCAGTGGGGAGGACGTTGTTGAAGTTTTGTTACAGAGGTTTAGAACCATCGTGAACAAATAGGAAACCGGTTTCTGGAGGTGCCGCCGCGCGGGTGTGGGAGAACTTGGAGGAGAATGAGAGACTGCCCAGAAACGGTCTCACTTGTTCCATAAAACTTTGCTGCTCTGTTGTAAACGACCTCGAGTAAGGTGTTCAGTCCAGGACCTGAATATCAGTATCTCTGGAAGGGATATTTTGGAGAGTATCTCAGGAGAATTTTAAAGCAGTTCAGAACTTCTCAGAGTAACGTGTAAGTTGTAAGGGACTTCCGCAAGCATCTATATAAATGCACAGTGGCCAGAGTAATAGTGGTAGTTTATGCCTTGTATCTTTAACGGGAACTTGATTAAAAAGACTTGTGGTTTAATGGAATGTTTGCAGTTCCCTTGATCAAGTCTTTGAAGCGTGAAGTTTGTAGTAAAGGCTTCAGAAAGAGCTTTAGTTTCAGCCTGATTTTTTTCCCCTTCCTCTCACTCACTCCAGTTTAACGTGTACCACTGAGGCAAAGGTCGGGAGGAGAATGTGAATGTGCTTTGTGAGAGTAGCTGGTGTATTTGGAGAAAAACTAGCAAGCTTTTGAGCAGTTTCTAAAGATGAAATGAAGAAGCACTGTTGTGCAAAAACCTTGCCTGCTTTTCCCCACAGTATTAGTTGTCCTAATGAAATATTTCACTCCTTCCCGCAGAACTTGCTTTATGTGCTTAAACTAGCATGACAACAGCAACCTTACTACAGCCAGGATTTACAACTTCACAGCATGTATCTACGTTAACGAGAAGCATCTCTGCATTGCACCTGTTCTCTGCAATAGGCGTGAATGCAAGCTGGCCGTCCTGAGAGCAAGTACTTTGTGTACATGGAGGAGGGGGTGAGGTCAGGATAGCTCTCTAATTGCGTGTGCCCCGGAAGTCTTGCACAACTGAATTGAAAAATGAAGGGCTTACACTGGGGAAAATACAGGTAAAAACCAGAAGGGACTATATAGTAACTGCAGACCTTTTGGAGGCAGAGTTAGGAATATTAGTGTTTTGAGGACAGTGAAAAGGAGCAGGAGGAGGGATGATGGGCAGACAAACTTTCCGCTTTCTGGGAATTCTGTCACGTTAAATAGTGAGGAATAAAGGCTCCTAATACTTTTCTCCATGTGCAACTGTTTTCGGCTCTCGGGATCTCCGGCATCTGTTACGGTCTATTGAGAGTCCTCAGTGGCTCTCTTTTCAGGTACTTTTCCCATCTCGCCATGAACCCATGTAAACAGTTTGCATTTACAACACCCTGTTGCAAGGCGTTCAGCAGGCCTGCTCTGCTGTAAGAAAAAACACCTCCCCTCCCTTGCTTGCTCCCACTAGCTGTATCTGATGGCCCTTGTTCCTCTGTTGGAAAAGAGTGAATGGTCGCTGCCCGGGCTCTCTCCCTGCCTCTCAGGATGTCGTAGACGTTTCCTGGGCCAGCCTACAGGCCATGCCTTTCCCCCGCTGAAGAGTCCCAGCTTACGCAGATGGTCCTTTGTGGAAGCCATTTGACCCCTGAGCTTCCTTGCTAGATTTCTCTGAACCTCTTTCAGTTCAGCTCTGTCTGGAGGTACAAGACTGCACCCAGGATTAAGATCCAGGCTAAGCATGACGTAGGCAGTGGCATAATGATTTTCTTCCTTTTGTTCTCTCTTGCTTTCCTAGTTATTTGTAACATTTGATCCCCCTCCCCCCCCCCCGCTTTTTTTGTTTTGTCCAACCTTTTCCTGGGCAATGTTTTCATGGCACCAACCAACAACCGAGGAGTCTTCCCTGACCCCCGAGGGAAATGGACAGCTCAGAGCCTGGTCTTTTTTTCGTACGTGAAGCTGAGACTGTTTTCTGCCTCAGTATAACCTTTCTTCGTAATCTTTTTTTTTTTTTTTTTTTAATTTACAGAAAGAAGGCCTGAGAAAGGGAAGGTGAAGGAGCAGGGGAAAGTGTCCGCCCCCATCTCCCCCACAGATTGGTTCCCCGAGGAGAAAAGGTAAAAGGTGTAATTATTAATAGTTTCCGAAAAGTGGCTCCTGAGGTACGGAGATGACGGCAATGCCGAGTCCAAGTGTATGAAAGTACAAATACAAAAATCAGTCTCACGACCAAAAATCTTATCACATCATAAACCAGTAGTGTTACGCAGTGCAGCAAAATGATATCCTTGACCCAGCTCCCAGAGGTGATAAACAGCCCAACAGGGAACATATACAGCAAGTAAGGTGTTACATAACACAACTTGGAGAGCAAGCACGACAACTTTGAGAGTAAATCAATCAACATTGTGACCAATGGCGACCGTTAAACCAAGGTAATGAATGCTTATAACAAGTTTGCCTTAACACGCTCTGGTCTGTCATTATTTCAATCCTTCGTGCCCCACGTTGGGTGCCAAAAGGACTGTTGTGGTTTAACCCGGCAGGCAGCTAAACACCACACAGCCGTTCGCTCACTGCCCCCCACCCAGTGGCATCAGGGAGAGAATCGGGAATAAGAAGTAAAATTCACGGGTTGAGATAAAGACGTTTGACAGGACAGAAAAGGAAGGGAAAATAATGATAATGATAATAATGATAAAAGAGTATACAAAATAAGTGATGCATAATGCAGTTGCTCACCACCCGCCGACCGATGCCCAGCCAGTTCCCGAGCAGCAGTCGCCGCCCCCCGGCTAACTCCCCCCAGTTTATATACATCACATGGTATGGAATATCCCTTTGGCCAGTTTGGGTCAGCTGTCCTGGCTGTGCCCCCTCCCAGCTTCTCACTGGCAGGGCATGAGAAGCTGAAAAGTCCTTGACTAGTGTAAGCACTACTTAGCAACAACTAAAACATCGGCGTGTTATCAACATTATTCTCATCCTAAATCCAAAACGCAGCACTGTACCAGCCACTAGGAAGAAAATTAACTCTATCGCAGCTGAAACCAGGACACCCCTTTAGTTACAGATAAAGATCTTGACCAGTATTGGTCAAAGCTCTGTGAGCTCCCCTGGAAGTATCCCGTTTGGATGATAATTCCACATAAGAACGTCTGTGCATGTGATTTTTGATCCCTTTAATAAGGTCTACGTTAATGCTCAGTCCTATTAATACGCTTAACAGAATGTCACGCAGGATAAAGTTGAAAGTCTAAGAGAAGACTGAATATTCCAAACTGTTATCATCATAAACCACATTAACGTTCCAATAAAAATAATAATTTCACTAGACCTATTTGGCACAAAGCTGTGATGACTCACAGTATTTTTGCTCCTGCCTTCTATTCCCTACTGACTTGAATCGGTAGAGAATGGGGGGGTGAGCAAGAATGTCAGTACTACGGAAAGTTCCCTTGCACCCCTCTCCTTGCCTCATGTTGGAGTAGCTGTACCACGTTTGTACAACTGATGGTTAGTCGCGAGTCCGTACTTATGGTGCTATTCAAATACTGAAGCTAGCACACCAGCCTTTCAGTTTCTTGCGCTGTTACTCTCTCCTTATCCTGAGGGTTACTGTTGTTTAATAGATCTCCAGCTAGGGAATCTGCACAGGCGTCTTTGTGACAGTGCGAAGGGTCCTATTCAGAAGCACTTTGTAAATGTGACCGTAAATGTAACTCTGATCTGAGCTTCTGAACTTTTGCCGTGTGCTTGGTGTTAACATCTTCAAAACTGTAACTTCTCTCCTGGGTAGAAGCAAGTTGAAATTGCTTTTTTCAGAAAGTAGAATAAGAAGTAAGAGGAGACACGGGGCTAACACACATGCAAACCAGAACCAGCACTGCATAAGGTGCAATTATATTTCTGTTTAGTTATGTTAGCTTTAGTTGCGTGTAGCTCAGTCTTCGTGTCCTTTTTATTTTGTTTGAGTAGCTGCCCTAGGATAGATGTGTCCCGGAGGAAGTCTTATTTTTCAGGGATTATTCATTTCTTGTTGGGGCTTCCTTTTCCATACACAGTTCTCTCTCCTTGCCTATGCTTGTGTTCTTGCATACTCATATTTTGTCCCCAGAAATCATTTGCCTGAAATAATGCTTTATAGATTCTAATACTCATCATAAGGTGAGGTTTGACAGCACCAGCTGAATGTGAGAGGAATACAGGTAAAAGGCAGGGAGCAGCCTCGCCCAGAGGAGTTCATCCCATTTCTCACATCCATGAGCCTTGATTCTTTGTCTTTGGCTTGGCAGAAGTCCTTCCATTAAGACAGAGAAGACCAGAGGTCCTGTTTAGACTAGGAAAAAAAAGATGGAAGTTACATACAAGTTTGCTAACATTAACTAAATTCAGTTACCTTCCTAATCAGGAGAATGCTAATGGGTAGCCACCGAAATCAGATTATCAGCAATTGCTCTCCAATTTTTTTCACTTTTAAATACTGTGCGAGTGGGTAAGCCTCGTGAAGGTCCTTCTTAAGAGTTACTGAACGTCAGGTTTTCTTAGTTACCAACCACGTTTGGATATTCTGAGTTATTTATTGGCAATATGGTACGTATATGTGTTTTAAGGCAGACCCGTATATTGACTAATGGGAATCAAAGTTTTGAAACAGGTAGCCTATGAATCTCATGCTCGTAAGAGATGCAAGTGTGTTATCTCATTGTAGGGTAACATCTGCTGAAGTAAGATTCAAACCGCATTTCATTTGTGTTTGGCATTCTAAATGTCCTCAGGGTTTTTCATAGAAAATCAAGCCCCTAAGATCTCAGGCTTTCTCAGAAAAAAATGCATTACCCAAATCTTATGTGACCCCAGAATTATTTCTTAAATATCCTTATACCATGGTAATCTTTACGCCCAAAGGACCTCTGATGGTCTCCTGATAATCTTTTTTTTGCAAAGTGTCGGACATTTCACTTGTTTTAACACACGTTCTCCTCCCTGTCTTTATGCAATATTCATGTGTCTGAAGGAACAAGAAACACTGGAAATGCTGAAAAACTGAAACTGTGTTTAAAAAAAAAAAAGTTTGTCCACTTGTAAGAAAAAAGTTATTTTGTCCTTTCTACTTTTTGTTTCTGCCTGCATGAATGTTAAATCCCCGTGAGATTTATTTCGCTTCACTTACTGTTGTTTGCGTGGATGTTTTTCTATGCTTTTATGTAACCTTTGGTCTCATGTTCTTTTGATGTTGGTTCTGTATTTATACATATGTACCCATCCTAGATGAAAGTTGTTGTGCACAGTCATTAAATACGAATTTGCTTTCCTTTTGGTTTGTCATAATCCCCAGGCCCGGAAGGAAACGTAATTTGGAAACTGAGGGAGGGTGTTTTTCTGTCTTTAGATAACTGAAGAGAAAGGTCAGGCTCTGCTGGGTTAATTCAATTTTTATCCATCCATATTGACAGTTCCAGTATACCTAACTGGAAGACTCAAGAACTGATAATGTTTGACTCCTGTTGTGTCTATAAAAGACAGACTTCTACTGTGCTTTCCCTCTTGGCTGGTTCCTGAGTAAGGAGATGCTGTGTTCTTCTCAGCTGACCATTGGAGGCTGAGCACTTTATTACTAGAGGTATTTCTGCAGCACAGACTTTGCTCATATTTTATCTCAGTTCTCGTCATTATTAGATGTTTTAGAATGTGTTGCTATTCATTCCTCATCTCAGGTCACAGAAATTGTTCTCTTTTGTCTCTCCAGGCAGAGCGGTCGGTAGCAGAGTTGACAGGGGCTCAGCTTATTAGCTGAGTGCTGAAATAGCTGAACTACGTGTTGCAACAGCGAACACGAGCGGTATCAGTGAAGCTCTTGCACTGGATAAAGCGCAACTGAACAAACTTGTGCTGCAGGTGAGCAGAGTTGCCAAAGATCTTGCCAGGTGTTCGTCTCCAGCTGCTGCTTCTGCTCAGGCTTCTTGCCTTCCGACAGTATGACTGACTGAGTATGGAAATGTTGGTCTTTTTCCTGTCCAAGCCAAACCTTCTTCATAGTAACTCTTACTGTATTTTATTTCCTCTGTGCCTCTGTGATTGTAGCTGGAGCAAGAGAATGAAGTTCTGTCAGGAAAAGTGGACGGGATGGAGAGAGCAAAGATCTCTGACCAGGAGAAGCTGAACTTGTGTAGAAGAACAAATGAAGAGCTCTGTGCCGAGAAAGCCCACCTGGAGCAGCTGCTGAAGAAAGCAGAGGAGCAACAGGAGGGGCTGCGGGTACAGCTGACGGTACTGGCAGAGGAGAAGGAAGAAACCCAAGAGAAACTCAGTCAGGTGAGACCAAAACCGTGGTGCTTCTGGGTGGGCATTTGGCTGCTTGGCTCAGTGAAGCTGTTATCTGTTGGATTCTGCAGTGTTTTTGTCAAGGAGACGCTTGGTAGTGCTGGAGGTCAGAAGGCTTTGTTTGCTTCTTTTTGGAAACGTGTTGATGGCCTTCAGAGCTGTTCTGCAATTCTCCGAGCTGTCCTCTGCTTCTACAGATTCTTTTGATCCACCTGTCTGTGTTGGTCTCTTTTTTGGCTTTTGATAAGCTGCAGAGAGATGATTGTGTTGCCCGTGAATCTGAGCGGGGCTACTGCTCTCACATGTGGCAAAAGAAACAAACTGTGTAGCTCTGAATCCTTTTTCTGAGGCAAGAACAGGGCTGCATGTTTCTATTTATGCTTTTTGTTGTGAAGTCTGCAACTTTCAAAACTCCCATTTGTTTGAGCCTAGAGAGCGGGACAAAGCTGCAAGTCAGTGTCTGCTGTCTTGTATTGCTAAGAATGGGAATGACATCTTGAAATTGTTGAAATTGTATTTTAAGACATACATGCAACTTTGTGGCTGGAAAGCTGCCTGGGGGAAAAGACCTGGGGGTGTTGGTCAACAGCCGGCTGACTATGAGCCGGTAGTGTGCCCAGGTGGCCAAGAAGGCCAATGGCATCCTGGCTTGTATCAGAAATAGCGTGGCCAGCAGGACTAGGGAAGTGATCGTCCCCGTGTACGCGGGGCGCTGGTGAGGCCGCACCTCGAATACTGTGTTCAGTTTTGGGTCCCTCACTGCAAGAAAGACATTGAGGTCTGGAGCGTGTCCAGAGAAGGGCAACGAAGCTGGTGAAGGGTCTAGAGCACAAGTCTTCTGAGGAGCGGCTGAGGGCACTGGGGTTGTTTAGCCTGGAGAAAAGGAGGCTCAGGGGAGACCTTATCGCTCTCTACAACTACCTGAAAGGAGGTTGTAGCGAGGTGGGGGTCGGTCCCTTTTCCCAAGTAACAAGCGATAGGACGAGAGGCAATGGCCTCAAGTTGCGCCAGGGGAGGTTTAGACTGGATATTCGGAAATATTTCTTCACCGAAAGGCTTATCAAGCGTTGGAACAGGCTGCCCAGGGAAGTGGTTGAGTCCCCATCCCTGGAGGTATTTAAAAGACATGTAGATGTGGCGCTTAGGGACATGGTTTAGTGGTGGACTTGGCAGTGTTAGGTTTACGGTTGGACTCGATGATCTTAAAGGTCTTTTCCAACCTAGACGATTCTATGATTCTATGAATTGTTAGAGCCTCTTTAGGCTTTGAGGAAGAAGATGAGAAATAGGTGATCGCGCAAGACTCTTCACGCTGGACTAACTGATTTCGGTACCCTGGCAAAAGAGCTGGGGAGGATCATGTCACTGTAGGAGACTAGGGAGTTTGTCATCATTTAAATGTCAGTTTCATAATGTACAATCTTGGGTATTATGGGATAACTTTGAGAGAATTGTTTGTTTCTGATGGTCTGTTCTCTGTTAGATAGTCTTAGTTTTGGAGTACGTGGTATGTTTGGCAAATGCACAGCAGAGGTGTTATACTGAAGAAAGGAGCTAAAAAATCATGGTTAATCTTCAAGCTTGAATACCAGCAAGGTATATTAGACACCTTCTTTGTGTAAGACAAGTAAACAGTATTGTTGACATGAACTACTGTACAAACAGAGTCTACCATCTCTCTGGCCACGTCAGCCAGACTTTCATAAATCACTAAATGACACTGCTGACCGCAAGGGCTGTTTCCCTGCCAAGCGTCACCTCATTGCATCCAACTGCTTTACACGCTGCAGTAGGTGACACTTTGATCTTTTTTTTTCTAGAAGGAGAAACCATGTGTGTTTTCACTTTCTTCAGCGAGCAAAGTTGCTTTTGCTCAGCCTTTCCTGAAAATTTCCAGCACTGGAATAGATTCTAATAGAGTTTTAGTTTGCAAGGTTCTGGAGTTCTGGAAAAGGCAGTATTTTTGCATGAAAACACGTAGTCCGGGGTATGTACGTTTGTCGTGAAGGAGCTGTCTGGTCCCAGGCAACCCAGTATGGCCTTACTCATCACTGTCAAGTTAACAGTGCCAGTGCCTTTTGGCAGCCCAGGGTATTAGTGCGGTATACAGCAGGTGCTCTTAAGCTTTCAGCCCACAGTACAGGAGCTCTTTCTCCTCGAGCTGATTCAGAAGTGGCACTGGCTGGCTCTGCAGAGAACTCCAGAGAAAGGCCTCTAACTGTATTTTGTCCCGCTTTCAGGTTTACCGCCAGCAAGAGTCGGCTAGCAGTGGTCTGGAGCAGTTGCGCCAGGAGTCCTCTCGCCAAGGGCATGCACTGGCCAAGGTGTCCAAAGAGAAGGAATTGCTGGTGCGTGAGAAGGCTGCCCTAGAGGTGCGACTGGCAGCCATGGAGCAGGACAGACGAGGCCTTTCAGAGCAGCTGGCAGAGGCCAGGTAAAGGCAGGGAGGACACCCTAGGCAGGACCTTATTCAATGTCTGTAGTTATAAAGGTGGTAATCGTTGCATGAGGATTTATTGCATCCTGTGTGCTTTTCAGATGTTTTCACCTTCCATGGACAGAAAATGGAAGAATCTCGAGGGGGAAAAAAAAAAGTATACCTTGATTTGAATGTTATTTTTCTGACAGGTAAAGCTAGCAAAGCTCTCCTGAGCCTTGCGCTCATGTTTATGCCCCGTTGCACATTCCTGTGTGAAGTCCAAAGCCAGCCAACTTGGCTCTGAATTGAGTAATCGTTAAACCATGCAGATGTTTCCTGAAACCTGAAGTTTCTCCCTGGTTTTGGTTTCTTGTTCTGCATTTGAACATAGATCTTTCCTTGTCAAGTAGTTTGACATGGGATCGTCAGAATTCAAGGCTATTACATACGGACGTTGTGAGGAGGACACTGCCATTTAGGGTGAAGCTCGAGGCTCACGCTGAAAATCTCGAGGGCCTTCTGTTTCTAAGCTAACTCTTGTTAAGTGTGGTGCAGGACCTCGAGTTGGTTACACCAGCAGCAGGGAAACCTCTTGTGAATTCTCGACAGTCTTCGGGGATTCTTGCCCATCACTGATGTCTGGGTCCTGTACTCCTCACCACGTGTCGTTTAGAGACAGATGCCATGGCGAAGTTATACAGGGAAGGAACAAGATTCTCTGCTTCTGCTGTATCAGGTTTCTAAGACCAAATGTGACAAGTTCTGCTTTTCCAAAAAGAAGAAAAAAAGCATCGAGACGTTTGTCCTCCTCTTAGGTGTTTTTTAGAAGACTCCTGAACTTGCAGAGCTGTACAAATGATGTTTCACAGATTGTTTGGCATGCTTCTTGACTTTTACACTTTACCACTCCAGAGTATGTTGTTAGCGAGGCTGATAAACACCATTTTGACTCAGTGTGTTTCCTGAGAGCTGCTGCTTCTTCTGAGCTCCAGCTTCTCTTATTTGATCCAGCTGAATTATGTTTGGTCAATTACTGGGCTGTTATTAAGTGATTAGATGTTCAGTTCCTTTTTTTTTTAGAAAAAAGAGGGATCAATTATTTTGTTAGAAAGAGATAAACTAGTTATGAAGAACCTTTGGCAATAGATAACGAAAAAATCAGCAACTATTCTTGCCAGATGTTGTTCTCAAGAGCCTTTTGTTGTCACGGTTTTGGACTCTACCTTTTCTGTTCTGTTTTAGAGACTGACTTCTATTTGTCCTTAAAACGGGGCACATTTACCTTGGACTGCCAGAGATGGGCGTAATCAGAAATAGTGCTTGTTCTCCCTCTTGAAGATAGAGCCTCCATTGTCCATCAAAGCAGGGAAATCCTTCTGTTGTGGGTTTTATTGTTGTACCACTCAGGTGCCCCTTTACCTTGAAGGATGTTATCCTGGTCGCATGCCTGTACTCGGGAGGCAGCGCTGTGTATTGTAGGAACGTGGCACACAGGACGCTGTGTTAGGTCAGGGAGGTAACTGCAGCTCCTGGTTCCAGAATCCTGTGTGTCATACGCACCAGTTGGTTGAAGTCTATGGATGTAACAATTTGCATCTGCAGTACTACAACTTCCCTTTTAAAGAGCGACAAGTCATTTGGGCTACTGCTTACTTAGTTAGCAACGCTTAAACAAAGGGAGCAAGTGTTTCTCTTGAACTTCCAGCAGTTTAAACTAAAGGATACCTGTCTCTCCCTTCATATAGTTCCTGTTCAGATAAAATCTCGTTCTGATTTCTTCCAAATGCTGCTACAAGCATGAGACTTTACCCTCTCATCTGATGTATTTCTGGAGTCCCTTTTAAATATAGGGAGTCTGGAAAATTACCTACCTATACCTACAGTATGAACAGCACTAAAAAGTCACGAGTCAGCCGGGGAAATACTCTTGTTCTGTCCCCCTGCAGAGCAACTTGGAAGGGCTGAGGAGATAAGGGCTGTGAGCAGAGGCTGGGCTTTTGCTTGCTGGCACAGACTTTGTGGGCACAGCTACCTGCGTGTCACAGCAATTTAAGATTTGGCTGTTGAGATCAAATTCGGCTGGGCTTTCTGTGTTATGCTAGGTCATGAAGAAAGCCTGGACATTCCCTCGGAGGGGCCCGCATTGCTATTTTAAACGGTAGAAATATGTTTTCTGTATACAAGTTTCCGTGCAACCCATTTTCCGTACTCAGGTGTAGGGATCTTGAACGACTTCTTACTGGAATAACTCCCTGTGGGCGTCAGGAGCAAGAAACTCATTTCCCTCCGTATTCACAACTTGCAGGTCAGTGAAGGAGACCCTGGAATCCAGCCTGTTTGAGGCTCAGCAGCACTTATCGCAGCTGGAGATCGCCAGGAGTCAGCTTGAAATCCAACTTCACACAGTCACGCAGGCCAAGGAGGTGATACAAGGTGAGAGCCTCCTGCGCTTTGTTTCTGGTGATCCCCCTACCTAGGGAAGGTGGTATAAAAAATAGCTCTCTGTCCGCAGTGCTTCTGAGGAGTGAAGGAGATGGAGGCAGATCCCTCCTGCACTGAAATTCAAACGGCTTAAGGTCAGTAAAGTCAGAACCATTGTTTGTGTAGACTCTGAATCTTGCCATTTGTCGTGTTTGCAGGGGAAGTGAAGTGCCTTCAATGTGAGCTGGAAGCAGAGAGATCTCTCGTGAAGCAGGAACGGGAAAACATGGCGCAACAGCTCTTGCGGACAGAACAGCAGTATAACAGTACCCTCAAACTTTGCGAAACTGATCATGAAGTGGAAATAAACAAGCTCCTGCAAGACCTGGTAGGAAACAATATGCTTCTGAATTCTTCAAGCAAGCTTTGTGGGCTGACTTTAGAAGACGACTAGCCCGAGCGTGTGAAATGGCAGCAATCCTCTGTCATAGGCCACACGTTGGTAGGCCAGGCAGCAGAGCCAATGGCTCGTACTTGAAGGCACGTGAAGACCCACAGGACTATGCTGGGACAGTAAATGCAGCCACAGATGCAGTGTGGGCCTAAGACGAGTTCAACAGAAGGTTGGACGGTCCCCACCCAAAGCGTGGCAGCCAAGGGGTAGGATCTTACCAGACTCCCGTCTACCATGAAGTAGACTCCTAACATTGCTGCCAACTGCAGTCACGGAAACTTTGTTCCTTTCTTTCTGTCCTTTCACGGTTGACAGAGGTATTATCTTTGGGCTTGAAGCTTATGGAACAGGCCCCTTGTTCCTGGTACTTCAGTTCGTGGCCTGTCTTGTGACTAGGGCATCAGGGTACTGGTCTCTTCCTCACCCTGCAGTCCATCTGCACCTTTTCACTGATGAAAAGGGAGGTGAGCTTTGAAAATAGAGACTCTGAGAATAGATAGAAATCCTGAGGAGAGAGGTGCTAGGAAACAGGCAGCCATCAGAGAGGGGAAGGTAACATCTCCTTCTCTTCCACCTGCTGACCCTCCTTTTAAGTTCCTTGACAGGACACGATATATGGAGGGCACAAAGCCGCCACTGTGCACTGTTCAGGTCGGGGGTTGTGGGGGAGGGATGAAGCTTCACATTTTTTTGAGGAGCTTGGCTGGGACTTCATCTTGAAGTCTTTTCCTCCACTCATCAGGCAAGCGAGCGGGAAGGGCACCATTCAGAGCTGCAGGAGATGCTGGAGCAATGGGAAAAGGAGAAGGCAGAGACAGGAAGGGAGCACGAGAAGAAGCTGTTTGATATGAAGCAGAAAGTTGCTACCGTGCACGCTCAACAAGAAGAGGAACGAACCAGAGTCGAAAACGCCAAGCAAGAGGTAAAGGCTGTGAAAGGAGAATTTGTGTGGTTCTTTGCAAAGCTAGAGCTGTGGGAGATGACTGGATATCGGGCTGTGTGGAGCATGCCCTACATGTTTTCTACGTTGAATTTGGTGAGGTGAAAGGCGTGCAGGGCTACCTTTGGGACTAGGAATGAGACCTCTCATAGGAAGCCAGGCAGAAATGTCACCTTTCATTTTAGATTTTTGTGCTGCTATTGTATTCTGGTTTTTCTAAGAGTTACCTCAGAGTATCTTCACTGTTCTCTTAACGGTCTTCTTTTGACGTTTACTGATACGTGTTTATAGCCTTAACTCCATTAAAGACCAAACTGAGTTTGTAGGACTGAATCCCCATGAGGATGGGCTTTTTGTTTGGGGAGGACGGGGAGGGGCGCAGCAGGATTGTTGACAAAAGAAAAATCTTTTTAAAGACTCCTCTGAAATATTTCTGGGCAGTAAAACAGAGGTGTCTTCCGGGCTGTGTTTTAAGTCACTTGCTGGTAAGCTATTTTGTGCCCAGGTCTCCTGTGCCAGAGCAACCCTGCGATACGCTGAGAGTCCTCCTTGTGTCCTACCCAAAGTCCTCTTTATGGAGGCTGCCTAGGGACAGCAGTACCCCCAGCTGTGTCTACAGGTATTGAAATGACAGGGCGGCGCTCAGAGATGACAGTGTGTCCCTGTACTGTCAGTACTTCTTTGGTAAAGTCTACTGAATACCTTAAAACCGAAGTAATTTTCACCAAACCTCACTCAGAGTACATGAGTTTTCTGAAAGAGCTGCTAGCTTCAGCCCTCTGGCAGCCTTGTGTTTTCTCTACCGCTAAGTAGGTGCAGAAGTCGCTACTGAAAGACAAACAGGACACAGCGCAAGACGAGGGATACCCTCACCAGCAAGGCGAGACACTTGAGAACTGCCACACATTCTCCTGTTAGATGACTAAGAGTTTGTTGGAGATTCAGTCGCAGATGGACCGTGGATGGACCATGTTTATACTGCCAATCTCACTTAGGAAGCTGTGTCTCCAAGTGGGCAGATAATGACCTAGGAGACCAGCAGCACAGTGCTTTGAGACCGTGTGAGCCCATGGGTCTTTGAGTCTTGCCACACAAATTTTGTATGGGAAGTTTAAACCCGTCTTCTCTTTGTTTCTGTGCAGGTCCTGCTAGAAAAGGAGCGTGAGAAGAATGCTTTATTAGAGACGCTACTCCAAACGCAGGGAGAGCTAACAGAAGCCTGCCAGCAGCTAGAGCAGCTCAGGCAGGACCTGAAAAAGCAGCAAGAGAATGGGCAGGTAAGTCGTTGACTAGTAGGGTAGGTTGAAAGAACAGGCAGTTGGCAATTGGACGTAAGCTGAGAGAGAGGCTGAGGGCCAGGTAACAGAGTGAGGGCAGTAACAAGGAAATAAAACCTAAGTCCTGGGACTGAGGAGGCAAGGACTACTGCAGGCACTGAAAGCACAGAGCCTGGTAAGCTCCAGAGATCAGCAACAGGAAGGGTGGGTTACAGTGGAACCAGAGCTGGGTAGAAAAGCAGAAAGAAGTGGCTGAATGAATGTGATTTTGAGACAGAAAGAGGAAAAAGCTGAACCCGATGGCAGGTCCCAGTAACTTGCTCTCCATTTGTGTTTACAGAACATCACAGAAAAGCTGCAAGCAGAGCTGCAGCAAACTCGGAGTAAGATCAAGGCAGTGGAGAAGAGGCACAAGGAAGAAATCAAAACCATCAAAGAGGAAAAGAATGTTCTTCTTCAGCAGAGGGATGCTCTGCAAAAACAGGTGACTGAGACAGCAGTAGATACTCTGGTCATCAAACAGGTGGTCTCTCCCCTTCTTGCCTTTCCATTGCAGAGCAGGCTGATGGGGTAGTCCCTCTGACTGCCATCATACTGTGGTCTCCAGCTCAGCTGGTCTGAAGGAGGCTTACTGGTCAGCTGAATCTCAGCTGCTGCCCTGGCCAGATGGGCTGCTCCTTTTGCCTGTTTGCCAGCAATCATCAGAGTGGATTTCTGCTGGCCTGTTACTGCTAGCCTTGTTTTTTAAGGTGGTTTTTC
The DNA here is from genome assembly GCF_965638725.1 of Aptenodytes patagonicus. Lineage (NCBI taxonomy): Eukaryota > Metazoa > Chordata > Aves > Sphenisciformes > Spheniscidae > Aptenodytes > Aptenodytes patagonicus. The sequence continues at coordinate 16,795,896 of NC_134962.1, forward strand.
AGATGAACATGGTGACGCACTTAGATTGTTAAACAAGCTGGCTGTATCCATTGTGAATCTGGTACTCTCACGATAGGGTGAAATTTAAAGTTGTCCTTTCCCTTTCCTCACAGTATATGATATGGCTGACGGCGACAAGCTGTAGTCTTTGACTGCTTTGTTATGTTTTACTTGAGGTGGAAGAGTTGACGTCTCAGCTAGCAGCCTCCGAAGGGTCTCTAAAGGAGGAGGCTATGACTCTACATCAAGAGGTGGCGTCTTTGGAAAGGAAACTCGAGAGCACCGAGAAGCAAAGAAAGGATGTCCTGGTGAGGCTGGCAGATGCTGTGAAGGGCCATTTCTTACATATTTTTTGGCCTTCTGTTAGTCATTCTAAGGAGCAACTTTTTTTTGTGGTTTAACTTTTCCAATTGCATTCTCCTGAATAAGTAGGAAAAGATGCCGTAGTCATATACGACTCAGTTACGAATCAGGGTGCTTATTTTCCTCAATTCTGAAGGTTTCTGCCCTTGAAGCTTTAGTCAAAGTAATTTTCAAACTTGTCTCTATTTACATTGCATGGTTTGGGCAATTATTTGTGTCCAAAATTTCTAAACACCTGGATCTGGAAAAAGGGGTGAGAAGACAAAGTTTGCTAATAATAGAAAGCTGTTCAACATTGCCCGTCTGAGAGCAGACAGCGGGGGGAAAAATGAGACATTTGAGAAACAAAAGTGCTGATCCAGCTAAATATGTATGTCTGCAAGGGGAAAACTAGTCCCGATTTGAAACACGGAATGACAGACTGTGACCTGACCATTACTCCTTCGAGAGGGGGACAGTGGCCTTCTAGAGGATGGCACCACGAAAATTCTACGCAGTAGAGGTCCAGGGGGGGAAGTAAATGAAACGTTGGGGTTGTTCTCAAAGAAAAAAAAGGGAAATCACATGTTGGGGTTGTTCTCTCTTCCCTTCCTAATAGAGAGAACATCATCGTGCCACTGCCTAAATCATGCTTAGTCTGGACTGGAAATCCTGGCTGCAGTTCTGGCAGCTCCTCCCCAAAAGAACACCCTAGAGCCAGCAGAGGTTCAGCGAAGGGCAAAAGGGAAGATGGGACCGGCTGAGTAAGCTGGGAAAGACGCAGCCTAAAGAGTGGCGCAGGAAAGGTCTACAACATCCTGAGAGGCAGGGAGAGAGGGGGCAGCGGTCGTTCACTCTCTTGTCCAAGAGATGAACGAGAGCCATCTGATGAAGGTAGTGAGAGCCACGCTGCAAGCAAATGACAGGAGGTGGTATATTTACAGCAGAGCAGACCTGTTGAACTCCTTGACGAAGGGTGTTGTAAATACAGCAGGTCTATATGGGGTCAGGAGGAGACTGTGAAAGTTCTCACAAGCTGGAACAGTGCTGGGGTTGGGGAGGGGAGGTATCACGTAAGTCCACCCGACTCTTAGGCTTTCTTCCCTGGGTGTGCACTTACAGGCACCGTTACATACGGGAGACTAGCCTAGACAGTTGAGCCAGTGCAGCTGTTCCTACATGGTCGGTATTTTCCCACTCCTCCATTTACAATGACTCCAAAAATCAGTTATGGACAGAGTTTGATAGATACAGTACAGTTCTCAAATCTTTTTTGAGTGACAGTAGAAAATTTACATCGAACAGGGAAACCAACTGGAGAGCTCGAATTTTCTACTAAAAGCTCCAACTTCAGCCCTTGACTGCCACTGGAGCAGGAGTTCCAATCTAGTATGACAACCAAACATATATAGATGGAATTATTGAACCTCTTCCTCCCTGTTCTGCAGCATGACCGGGACAGACTGCAAGCACTTAAAGAAAAACTGGTATGGGAGAGAAGACTCCTTCAGGAATCAGTCACAGCCTCCGAGACCCGAGCAAATACAGCAACAGATATGAATCACTGCCTTGAACAAGAACTCCAAACTACACTGTCTATCTTAAAAATTAAAAATGAGGAAGTGGAAACGCAGTGGGAGAAAATCCAGACGCTACAGAAAGAGGCAGCAGAGGTAAAAGCTTTGCAGGAGAATCTCACTCGTATGACTGCCATCCTGTCAGAGAGGGAGGGAGAAATGAAGTTATACCAGGAACAGATGAGAATGCTGGAAAAGCAGAAAGAAATGCATAAAACTACTCTCGATCAGGTTATTAAGGACATAACAGAGAAAGAACAGAAGACAGGATCCCAGCAAGAACAGATACAGGAGCTGGAGAAGCAGCAAGAAAAACAAAGGATTGCTGTAAGCAAAATGAACAAAGACCTGGAAGAGAGAGACCGGGAGATCAGATCCCAGCGAGAACAGATACGGGAGCTGGAGAAGCAGCGAGAAATGCAGAGGACTGCTGTCAGCAAGATGAGCAAGGCGCTGGAGGAGAGGGACCAGGAGATCAAATTCCAGGAGGGGAAGATAACGATTCTGGAACAACACGGTACCTCACAAGTGAGAAATCTGCTCGTGGATCTTGATCATATGAAAGGGAACTTGAAGGAGAAAAACATAGAGCTTATGTCTCTGACCCAGCAGATCCAAGAACTGGAAAAGGAGAGAGAACAGGTGAAATCTCTGCACGCAAGCCTTGAACACCTGAGGGCAGTTCTTAAGGACAGAGAGAGTGAGTGTGCTTCTCAAAGGGAGCAGTTCAGGCTCTTCCAGCAGTACAAGGATCAGCGAGAGGGGCACCTGCAAGAGCTTCATGGTAAAGTAGAAAAGATGACACTTGCTTTATCTAAAAAAGATCAAGAGCTTGAGTCACAACAAAAGCAAATCCAGGAAGCTGAAGAAGTCATGGAAATGCAGTTAAGAACTGTCCGTGACCAACTGGAGCAGACCTTAGAAACCTTGAAAGAAAAGGACAGGCTCATAGACATCCAAAAGCAACAAACACGGAACTATGAGGAAAAAACAGAAGAACGGATGAATGTCTTACAGAGAGACTTAGAACACGCTAAGGCAATACTGAAAGAAAAGGATTTCATGATTGAATCTCAGAAGGAAGTGATTGAGACCTTCCAAAACCAAGAACAGGACTCTGCACAGCAGAAGGAAATTCTGCATCATCTTCAAGTGGCACTAAAGGAACAAGAGCAAGAAATTTTATCCCTTAGAAAACAATGTGAGGCATGCAAGGAAAAGGAGGAGAAGCGTGAAGCTGAGCAAACAAATCTTCAAGCAACAAAACTGACTCTGAAAGAAAGAGAAGAAAAGATAGAGGCTCTGGAGGAGGCTATCTCTAAGCTTCAAGAGCAAAAGGAGGAGGCAGCGATGCAGACTAAAGCCATACTGCAAAAACTAGAATATGCTGAACCTTCTCGAGAAGCTAGAGATCAAGAGAGGGTGTCTTTGCAAGAGCATGCCCAGGACCTTCGAGAGCAGAAGGAGTTAGAAGGCAAGCAGGCCAAGAGCCTACAGCAGGATCTAGACGAAATGAGCCACGCAGTGAAGAACCACCGCTTGGAGTGCCTCAGGCAGACAGAGCAAATGAACACGTTCCAGCCTGGTGAAGAAAGCATGAAAGTAGCACTAACATCATGCCAGAAGCAAGTGAATCTGCTTGAGGAAGCGGTGAGGAAGAGAGATGAAGACAATGAAACTCTTCTGCAAAAACTCCAGCGCCAAGAAGAAGAACTGAAGACCTTGCAGAATCTCCAGCTTAGGCTAACCAAGAAGAATGAAGAGGTTAGACACCACAGAGAGCAAGAGAAGCTCCTGGAAGCAGCCTTGCCTGAGAGGGAACGAGAGACCAAGGCTCAAGGTGGGCAAGAAGAGTTAGAAGAGGAAATAAGAGGTCTTCGGGAAGATCTCCAGCACGTTCGGCAGACTCTGACAAAGAAGGATGCAGAGATCAAGTACCAGAGAGGCAGAGTCAGGTATTTAGAGGAGACTCTGACAGGCAGAGAACAGGAGCTTAGGAGGCAGAGTGAACTCCTGAAACAACTAACATCAGCTTTGCGATGGGAAGATGAAGGCGAGACCCTAAAGAAACAAATCCAGAAACTCCAGAACTGGGAGGCAGAGGAAGCAGAGAAGAGGAAAGTTCTCCAGGAGAGAGACCGTCTCTTGAAAAGGCAGGAGGAGCTAACCCAGCAGCTGGAAGATGAGAGGAAAGCAAAGGGGGAAGAATTGGAGCGTGTGGTGGCTATTTTGAAGCGGAATGAAAGCGGAGAAATCGAATGGAAAGAGAAGGCACAAGCACTGACTCTTGCCCTTACCAGGAGTGAAATGGCCAATGGGACTCCGAGGGAAGAAATAGCCATCCTGCAGAGTATGGTTTCAGAGAGGGACAAGGACCGGTTTCATCTTCAGGTAGGCACTGTGGCTGATCATCAGTCAACTAAAATGTCTGTGAAGGATTCTAAAGACGTTTTCCATAAAGATATGGGAATATATATTCCCATACATATATGACCTGCTTGGCCAAAGAAACCACGATTGCGGCCAGCAGGCTTGCCTGTCTTTCTAGCTCCGTCCAGAGCCCATTCACCTGCCAGAATGTTTTCTGTCAAGCCCAGAACTACTGGAAGAGCTACAGAGCTTGCCGTTAAAATTAAAGCAAGTCCAAAGGTTGGGGGTGGGTAATTGGTTCTCTCCTATCTAGGCAAGCTTAGCCAACGTCTCGCGGTTAGGATTTGGCATGGAAAGGAAAGGGCACAGTTGACCAGACTAATGCACTAAACTTAGTAGAATTTTGTAACGATGGCTGAACAGCAGCTGCACTGATGGCGCTTAGAGGATGCTTTCAGAGACGTCGATTTCTGAGGTACAGCTTTTCCGGTGTATTGAAAAGAATGGAATTCGTACCGTTGCCTGATGAGGTTAAAGGCTTCACTGCACATGCAGGATGTACTTGTGCCGCAGTCCAAAAAGCACGAAGGCGAAGTTGTGTGGATTTCTCCAAGGTGATCTGACTCGGGTACTGCTAGTGGAACAGCTGCAACAGCCTGTGCTGCAAACTTGCCTGGGACTCTGCCAATACTTTTAGCATTACGTTAGTCCACAGGCATGTAGAAACTGCTACTAATAAAATACTGTATTTATGCACTATACAGTTGTACATGACTTGAGAAATATTACTGCCAGCCTGATCAGGATGATGACGGGTATTGTGATCTGTTGATGGGAAGCAGACAAGGGCAGGGAGCATGAAAACAATGGGAGGTTGCAGTTGCATCCGTATAGATCAGGTATGCAACAGCATTAGATCAGGTAATGCGCTTGCATCCGTATAGATCGGTATAGTGCTGATATCAAGACTACATTTATAGATGCTGTCAGAGAGCGCTTCAAGGAGCACTTGATGAACTCATCAAGAAACCCACGAGGGGGGAGGTGGCTCTTGACTAGGTTCAGAGCAGTGCACAGGGCTTGGTTGATAATGGGATTTTTTCGAAGAGCAGTTCTGTAATGATGATGTAACAGGTAAAGGGAATAGAGAACAAAACCTTGGCATTTTATCACTGCAGAAACGCATGCTTCACCCACATGTTGTTTGGTTGTCCGAGGACAGAGCGTAGAACTACAGATAGGAGGATATACAGTGAAGGTCAAAGAGGATGACCAAAGATGTTAGATAGCTTCCCTAAGAGCAACATGTCGATGTGGAAGTCTTCATGACGGACAAGAAATGGCTGAGAGAGAGGGAGCTGGAAATACTACAGACCTTTGTGAAAGCATGAAGTGGCTGAATAGGAAACGAATGTTTCCAGTCTCTCTCGGGAGGAGAAGAAGGGACTTGGCACTGTCCATTCCTGAGTCCGGTCACTCTCCCCGACATGTTGGTTCTGGCCCTCCTAACCTTTATGTGGCACCAGCTCACGTAATCTCCTCTCTGAACACCCAGCAGGCTATCGCAGAAGGGGAGCAGCTATCGTGGCTCTCGGAGAAGAGACTCCTGTCGCAGCGGCTGGAATGTCTGCAGCGAGCAGTTGCAAGGCTGGAACATGAGAAGACGGAGCTGAAGCAACTCAACGCTGAGCTCAGGAGGACTCTTGAGCAGGTAAAACAGGCTCTCATTGCCTCTGCAAAGCCTCACGGTCCTCTGGAACACAACACGTTTCCACAGGCAGCACTTTGGGGTCCTCTGTTTGTCTCCTTCCCTCTCCCACTTTCCCCTGTGGACACACACTTTTGTATTCTCTCTCTCTTCTGGCACCCCGCTGCCTTCACAAAGGCACATTCACTCCGGAACCACCCTTCTTGCCCCAGCGTCCCCGTACACACCCATTTGACTCTCTTGTGTCAGGAACTGTTTCCTCTTGCGCTTTCTCTTCCATAGTCTACATCGAGTGCTTTTTGCCGCCAACGTTCTCTGGTGCAATTAACGGTCTCTGAGCAGACATCTCCTTGCCATGACGTCCAGAGGTCCTTTTGCTCCTTGTTTGGTGGCAGGTTTCTGTGACCCTTTCTCCTGTCCAACGTGCAGGTGGAACGTGAACGGAGGAGACTGAAGAGAGATCACGGTGGTCGGTCACTGCCAGATGCATGCGGCTTTTCTCTCTCCGAGTCTGACCAGCACAAGATGCCTGCTTCTAGACAGGTGAGAACAGAATCTTACTTGGTGGGAGGAGGCTCTGGCCATACGGAGCAACGATGGCAAATCCCAGTGGCAGCAGCCCCCCAGTATAGACCTAATAGAAGTCAAATATAGACCATGGCCCTGACCAAACTGGAGGCAAAAAAAAGAAATCCTTGCATTTTCTTCACAGGAGGAGTCTCACGCTCGCTGCAGTCGATTAGCTGAGTTACAGAACCAGGTGAGGAGTAGGAAAGCTCTCATCAAAAGCCACTGTGGCTGTACTGATGGGCACAACTTTGCATGATGCCACAGCCCAAGTTTTGTTTGGCTGTCAGGAAGTGAGTACACCAGGCAGTGTCTACACCAGGTAGTACCAGTTAGACACACCTCTTGGCCACGGCCAAACAACATCATTCACCTAGGTCTAGTCTCTGACTTGCCTAAAGGGCAAGTGGGAGAAGGATTGGAGGAAATTCAGAAAACTGGCACTCGCCTGAAAGTAGAGACTATTCTAAGGATGTTCCCCTTGAGCTTACTCATCTTGTTGACTGTTTCCATTTTCCCTTGACTCCGTTAACAGTGGAGCTTGCATCATATCAGAGCTCCGGGGATCTGAGGCAGTGCCAGAGCTTATAGCCTTCAGGCAATCGTTAGTGTCATACTGCTATGCTGTGCTAATCGTGATCCCAGTATCGGACCGAGTCAGAGACCTAAGCACTGTATGGACATGGGTTTTGTCAGTGCAAGAACGTACATTCCAGCTACTGAAGCCTATTGCATCCTTTGACAGTGGTCTTGGCAGTAGCAGCAGTCGCCAGACGTCTCTTCCGTGTACTATTATGGGTCTGGTACACCCTGGTCTCCCTGAGGAGGCGAATCTTCACAGGCGCTCAGGGCGAAATGCATATAATATTTGTATCGGTAGACTACATGATGCTTAGCTCCGGCAAGTGAGCTGAGAATACTGCTGAAGCCATCAAGGTATATCTTAAGGATGTTTTCACCAGGAAGCCTCAGTGTCCGAAGTTCTGTTGCTACAGATAACTAACTGAACCCCCTTCCCCTTGTGACTGACTGTTGCGTCTGCCTGCACCGTGGACCCACTTCAGCAGTTCAGCAGGAAAACGGAGGTGCTCTGCTCAAAGAATAGTCCTCACCTGGCTGGTTAGGGCACTCCTCTGGGCCTGGGAAACAGCAGAACTGGAACTTGATCTCCCACTTCCTGGGAGATGCTCGTAGCAGCAGCTGGCCACTTCTCCCACTCATACCTCTGGGTTACCTACCAGAGCGTGGGAGGGTTTTTCAGGCTTGCAAGCCCAGTTTCACAAAGGTGCCCTTATTATTTCAGAGAGAAGGTCAGATCTGTCCCTCTCTTCAGTGGTGGTGGTCCCCAGCCTATGCACAGAGTTTGTTGTGAAGTCCCTTTGATGTCTTACTTTCCATGTGCATCTCCTCCACTCTAGAGCAGGCAGAGGGCAACATGCCAGAGCTGCTGTGGCTGCACTGCACTGCAAACCTAACAGGAGGTGAGAGCAGCTGGGTCTCTCCCACCAAAAAGCCCAGCAGGCAGAGCTCCGTGTTGTCAGGAAAGAATAGAATCTGAGGCGTTTCAAGGCCTCAGCAGTCCTGTAAGGCTCATTTTCCCCCCTGGGCTTTGTTCATCAGGTTATGCTCTGCTCCTCTGTGAAATGCTCTGAAGTTAGGAAAAATGAGAGTCTGCTCCCTTTTCATGTGCTAGCTGCCACGTTTTTAAGCTGGATCGCAACAGAACAGTTCTTCAGTACCTTGTGTAACCAGTAGCCCTCCTGCTGAGGAAAAAGCACGTGGAACTAAGGTGTCGGTAGCCCGAATCTCTCTTTTGAGAAAAAGAGTTGGGTTACTAAACCCTGTAGGAACCTCTCTCCTTAATATACATGTAATGTCTCGGTGTTGTACACGTGAATGGTATGCCAGAAAGAAACTCGGAACTGTTGATAATCTGAGTTTGGTTCAGGGTGACTCTGGGAACCTGTTACTTCCCATTCCACAACGACAAAGTGTTTGTCAGGGCTGGAGTTAGCGGGTGCGTCTTCCCCGACGTCCGCAGATGGTCCTAACAGCGTGGGCTTGCCTGAGCTCGGCCTTTTGCCTCTTTCAGGTGTCCCTTCTGCAGACGCAGCTGGCACAGGAGCGAAAATACAAGCAGGACTATATTGAGTGCTGCGCCAAGACCAGCCAGGAGCTGTCAGACCTTCACCAAGAGCTGTCTTACTCCTTAGCAGCTGTGGTCAGGGAGCCCAGAGCTGCTGTTCTGGAAGCAGAGACTCGGAAGCTGGATCGGTCTCTGAACCTTCATTTCCTGTAGAGGAACAGCTGCAGCATCACGGGGCTCCTGTCTTGTGCCCTTCCCGGAAATGTATTATGTTTTGCTGTGGGAAATGGGGGCGCATTTGTTCTGTTTGCATTTGGAAGCATTTCCTAGCGGCAGTGATTTTTAAGATTTTTTTAAATAAAAGCAGTTTTGCAGGATCGCACTATTTCAGTAAGAAAAAGCAAGTGGTAGGTATATATGTGGCTTAGGAAAAGATTATACTAGTTGTTTACGTGCGCAAGTAAGCTATTACGAGCTGTTGTCTGATTTAACCTCTCGAGTTCATAGCCGGTCCCTGTGATGACAGAGGGAAAAGGAGGTGTTAACAAAATGAAGGGGTGAAGAGTACACGCCAGGGATCGAAGGTGGGGCAAGAGAGTGGGTTTTCCTTCCTTCCTTCCTTCCCTCCTTCCTTCTTTCCTTCTTTCCTTCCTTCCCTCCTTCCCTCCTTCCTTCCTCACAGAAAGCGCCGGTACTCTCCCGAGATGATTTGCTTTCCGCTTTGTTGCTGCAACAGCCAGCCTGAGGGAGAGCTCGGTGGTTCTCAAAAGGACATTAGTAACAAACTCCAGACCTTCCAAAGACGGAGGCAATGGATGGGGCGGGGAGGATGTCAAACCGAGTGAAAAGTGCTCTCTGCCCGCAGCTTCGCCTGGGTGTCACGCCCTTTCCAGCTAACCGATGTCGGCACAGTCAGCGTCTCTCGGGTGTCCTTCAGAGGCCCGGGGGCCGTTGCCAGGGAGGGTCAGAAGAGGGCGGGGCGGCAGCGAGGACCTTCCCGCCCCGGAGGAGACCGGGAGCCCCAGCCCCTTGGCCGGCTTCGGGCGGGGGCGGTGCCGGCCCGGCGCCTGAAGGCGGGTTTGGTTCCGGGCCGCACGGCACCATGGACTCGCTGTGGCGGTTGAAGCGGTTCGATGCCTTCCCCAAGGCCCTGGAAGACTTTTGGGTCAGGACGTGCGGGGGCGCGCTGGGTGAGCGGGCGCGCTGAGGGCGGCCGGGGGCCGGCGGGCGGGCCCGGGCCTTGCTGTGGGGCGGTGGCCGGCCAGGGGACCTTGTGGGCCGGCGCTCGGCGGCGGGGGGCAGCGGCTCGGGGTGGCGGCGGGCGGGCTGAGGCGGGGCTGAGGCGAGACGGGCGGGCGGCCGCGACCGGCGGGGCTGACGGCGGTTCTCGCCTCCCCGGCAGTGAGGGTTGTCAGCGGGCTCATCATGGTGGTGCCTTTGTTCTCGGACCTGCAGTACTACCTCACCAAAGAGGCGAGTAGCGGCGGCGGGGTGGGCCCGGTCCACTGGTGCTGCCTCCTGCCCGCGGTGCCCCAGTGGAGAGGCGGCCCTGCGGCCCGGGGCGGCCTGCCGTGCCTCCGCACCCCCGCCGAGCTCCCGCCTCCTCCTCCGGGCTGGCCACGCAGCAGCTTCACCGGCTGCGGATCTGTTGGGGTTTTTTTGTTTGCCCCGGCTGGTCGCCTTGACGATGGGAGCGGGCTGCCCTCCCCCGAAAGCCGCTTGGCGCAAAGGTTGGCTTGCGGCCTCCTGTAGCGCTGTCGCAGGAGAGCGTCTCAAGATCTCTTCTTGCTGTCTCCGCCGTCTACAAGCAGGCAATACGAAGAAAAGAAAGCAACCGCAGGAACCCCCGTCCCCACCCCAAATTTTAAGATTCCCAAATTACTCTCTTTTTTTGAAGTCTTACAAATGGCAAGTGCTTAGCTACCATGGAAGGTGTGGGAGGCAGCAGCAGCTCAGGTGTCTCGCAAATCCCACCTCTTAAAAGTCAGCTCGTGAGGCAGAGCAGTCGAGGGAAAGAGGCCCTTTGATTTCCTTCCAAGTGAAACAGGAGACTCTGTTTTTTCTTTGTTCCTAGGTTCATCCGGAATTGTACGTTGGCAAATCAAGGGGAGAGAAACTGAAGGTCGACCTAGATGTTATTTTTCCACGTACGCCTTGTGCTTGTGAGTCAGACTTCTGAATATTTGGGATAACTTTCATCCTTGCCGAGGGCCCGAGAGGCTCCGCGTGCCTGGTGCTTCCGAGTGCTGCACTGCTGCTTGGGCCACGGACAGGGAGGCATTGGTGATCCCTTGAGGTTAGGCAGTGATTCCAGCCAGGCCCGCTGGGCGCTTAAACCAGCGCTTCCAGTCAGGCAGTAGTATTTTTCTAGATTATAAATGAGGATAAGCTATAAACCCACTTACACTTCTGTATGGTGTTGTACTTTGTCAGAGGGCGCAGTAATACTGAAAAAGCTGACACGGAGTTCACTTGGGACTCAAGATTTGACTGTATTGTTGTTGGAAAGCTTTAGTCTCCTTTGGACGTTACTGGACAAGGGATAGCTCTTCTGTGATTTTTGTGCTTAAATTCTGACTGTAATGCCAATGGCACGTGGTAACCTTTCTCCAAAATTTTTAAAATCAGAATGAGCGTTAATAATCTGATTAGCTTTTAACTAAATTCAAAATAAAGTTGCAGGATGAAGCGATTGAAAATTGTGCAAATCTTACTGTGTATTACTGCTGTGCACGTTGTCCGACTGTCCACCAATCTGCCCTCCCTCTTGTTCTGTTGTAGTAATTCCTTTGGGTAATGCATTGGGCTCTAAATGTAGTGAGTCTGACTTCCTTCTGACCACCCAAGAGATTGCTGGTCTTTGCCTTCTTCGCATTTAAAAGGGCGTGGGAAGGCCGGAGAGACTGGAAGCCTCTGCTGTTTTGTGCAGAGAAGCTGTGAGTCTTACAAGAGAGCGTGTAGCCAGCAAGTGCATCGTGGCGCTTCGACACCAGGCCGAGACCACAGACCTTCTCAATCTTCTTTGTGAAAAGGGATCACGAGGAAATGTGCTGATGTTGAAGGGGGAAGGGTGAGGGGGTAGAGGTGGGAGGCAGCTTTCAACCAATTTTAAGCTTAACTCCTGAAGCGGTGTTTGTGAAAATGGTTATGGGCTTTGAGGGGTTGGGTTTTGGTTTTTTGCCTTACGTGTATTTACCTTTCAGGGTAATGATTTCTGTGGCAGCTGGAAACAGTCCTTCCTGTACACCAAACCAAACCCCGTATTTGGAGGGATCATTTAGGGTGCTGCAATGTGCATCTTACTCCCCATACGTCACTTGGCCCCAGCCATACACACTCTTCCAGTTTGGCACGTTCTTATCTCCCCTGGCTGAAAAGATTCTGTATTTTCACTGGTTGAAGGCTTCCTCAGCCTGCCTCGGGCCATAACAAATGTGCGTTTATAGACCACTTCCCTTGCTCGTGGGTTTCAGATTTGAGCATCGATGCCACGGACGTAGCAGGGGAGCAGCAGCTGGATGTGGAGCACAATCTGTTTAAGCAACGTTTGGATAAAGCTGGCAATCGTGCGACTCCAGAGGCCGAGAGACACAGTAAGACGCTATTCTGCCTTTCTTGGATGGATGCTCTGGTAGTCTTCCCATCACTGTATGCCCGTTCTGACTTTCACGGGAACGAGTGACAGCTGAAAAGCATTTAAACACCATAAACTCTTGAAGAGTTTATAGCACCCAAATCTTTTAAGCTGGCGGATCAGACAAACTCCTATTACGCTTGCTACTTTTGCGAGGCAAATCTTTGCCTAGTCCCTCTGAAATTATGACAGGGACTCATGGGTGCGTTTCAGGAGTAAAGCTGCTGAGTTATTAGCGGTCTTTTATGACTAGAAATCAAGCAGCTGTTCTGGCAAAACTTGGCTTTGGTTGTATCTTTAAATCACAGTGGGCTGACAAACGGGACGACGTGGTTAGAGGAAAGAGCCTCTCTCCAGGGAAGGCTCCAGTGACTCGACCCTTAAGCCTAAACTTGCACCTTACTGCATTTACTTTGTGTGTGGTAATGCATACCTGATAAATACATTTTAGTGGATTTATCGGTTGCGAGTTGTAGTAAGTGGTCCTTGGCTACATAAACCTCTCCTCTACATTATTTGCGTATTATGACTCATTGTTGTACTTCGATACAAACGATTCTGGCAAAGTGTTGCAGTCTAACAGTAATACTGTCCTGACTTTTCCTTTCCAAAACATGAGCTCCTTATTACCTTTTCTGGGAGAGAGTGTAGTTCTGTGTATCAGCATAAACTAAATGTTTTGATTTGTATCACTCGGATTTAACTTTTCTGTTGTTGAAGTTGAAAGGCTAAACTAAGCCAAGAGCTGAACAATACCCGTAGGTACGCGGGTTTCTCCAGTTGTCATGGGAATGTGGTGATAGTGTTCTTACTGCTGTGTCACTTGGCAGCCTTTCTGTATTCACAGGTTGTGGCATTACAGATTTAATGTCTGGGCACAAAAACTATCTAAAATTTTGTGTAACAGGTCCTGTATCAGTCGCGATGTGCTGATTGGGTCTACTTTAGACAATGTTTTAACAAAGCCTTTATGCAAGTAACATCTGGTCGATGCTCCAGGAAGGCTTACAGATAGCCAGTTCTTTCTGTGGAGGGTGTTCTTGAGATGACAAACGCTACTCTGTTAATTGGTCTTATTTGACACCTCAGCAGGCTCTATGCCTACCATTTCAGGTGGGCTTTGGGTGCGGGATGCACAGCTTCAACACAAAATCGTTGCATTCATGTGTAGAACAGTTATTGTGCGTAGAACAAAACAAGAGTACAAGACAGCATTTCTAGACATGCCTCATCACTTTGAATCCTCTTTTGTCTTAGAGCTGGGGAAAGAAGAAGAAGAAGAAGAAGTGTTTGATCCAAATTCTTGGGATGCTGATTGTTGCGAGGGCTGTTATGGGGCAGAGTCAGAGGACATTCGGTAACCTTTACACCTTTTCATATCTTCTTAGCACTTGAATTTGCACTGTTATGTTGCATGCACCTTTTTCTTTTTTTTTTTTTTTCAAATGTCTGCGAAGGTCTGTGCAACGAAATCCTCCCGGGCATGTGTTCAGAGAATGATGAGAACTGTTGTGGTTTCGGTATGTCTCTGGAAGCTGCACTCGTGATTGTTAAGAACGTGCAGAGTTAGGTTGTCTACATTGTCTACGTGCCTGTTTAATAAGGGCAGTGCAAATTGCACTGCCTTTGCAGTAGCACAAAGATTGTATCTCAGGACACTGTATCTTTTCTGGGATTATATGGTGTCCAGAGGGGAGCTGTGTAAATTATTTCACTGTTACGTGAGCTGTCTTGGAATAAAACCCGGTTATGGCCTTGCCTTCTCACTCCTGCTGCAGGCTCTGCATCCTTACGGGAGCAAAGACCAGACATTCATCGCTCACACAAACAACGGGTGTCGCTTGGTGTTTCTCATTTGTCCTACCTGCAAATTCCTCTAAGAATGGATCTGTGATAGTCCATAGGTTCTGGACTATCTTTCGCTGCTATTGTCTCTTTAGTAACTTGGTCTATCCTGTCTGTCAAGTTGGGTCCTTCCCCAGAGGTGTTTCCATCTTGAGGGATTCATGATTCCAGCCTCCAACTTCTTGTTTGGCCCAGCAAAACACGGAACCGAGAAAGAAAACTGGTTTTTCCAGTGACCAAGGTGTTATCCAGAGGTAGAAAAGTAAGGAAGAAAGTTTGCCATTAACCCTCCCTCCCATTTTGACGGTCTTGGCCTAAAAACAGAGAAAAGGAGGAACAGAAACAGGCAGATGCTTTGTTCACACGGGGAGTTCCAAACTACTCGGAACTGTGGGACACTGATGTCGTTTTTGGAGCAAATTTCTTTGCCAAGGAGTGATGTGACTGTCTAAATGGACAGGCAGAGCCCTTTTCAGACTCAAGAACTGCATTCAAACAGCTTGCATCCTCATGCCAAACTCTCGAAAAGTACATCAAGAAGCTTGAGCTCCTTCAGGAGCATTAGACCAGCTTTCAAGGTCCAGTCCCTGATGTTTGCTTTATTGCTTTGTTGAAGAAGAATCCGCCAAGGATTCAAGTCCTGAGCTGGAGCATCTCTTTCTAGCGATAGAGATGGTAAGATGGTGCTTGTGCTTTTGCAGGTGTTGTAATACTTGTGACGACGTCAGAGAAGCATACAGGCGGCGAGGCTGGGCCTTCAAGAAGCCGGATACCATAGAGCAGTGCAAGAGGGAAGGGTTTAGCCAGCAAATGCAAGAGCAGAAGAACGAGGGCTGCCAGGTGTATGGTTTCCTAGAGGTCAACAAGGTGAGAGATGGGTTTTGCTGTAAACGTGCTGCATGATGGTGAGGACTGTGAAAAGGCAGAGTTCCTCTCCTTTTCCAGCTTTAGGTGTTCACGGCACTGTAATATGATAACCCCTGGCCTCAGCAGGGTACTTGTGCCTGTAAGGGGGTTCAATAGGAGAGTCAGGAAAAGCAGCGGGAAGGGGATAATCCTGTGTTTCGTTGTGCGGGCTGGTAGGAAGCACGCTGGCTGGAGAAGCTTAGTTTTTCCTGCCGTCCAGCTAGCGAGTCTTTTTGCCAAGGTTTCTGGAGGAGGAGAGGCAGCTTCTTTGAGGTTAGATTGTCCCACCTGCCCGTCTAGTCTTAAAACAGAGGCCACCAGTGGATGCTGGAGATAACAGTAGTCAACAGCTTGCCAGCAGAGGTGCTGGAGGGAGTGAAATGTTATCTTCTTTAGAAAAACAGTGGAAGCAAGACTATTTGAGTTGGTTGTCAAAGCTGGAAATGCTCAGAGGAGTGGTTTTTTTGCAACTGGTGTATGGAACAGTAGTAGGAGGTATACCAAATAACTATGTAACTACCCTGTCATTTGAAGGGTTACCAAACCCAGAACACTTGGACGTGCAAATTACGTACCCAGGTACCTTCTAGAAGTCAGGCCCAGGCTAATTTTTTTTTTTAATTCAAGCTCTGGTTTTTTTACATATTTGTGTACTCTTCCTGGAGACTACAGTCTTTATTTCTGGAAAGTCAACCTTTTACTCACGAAGCCAGACACTGTGATTTGAGCATTATCATGGGTACCAAACCGTTATGGGACCCTCTGTCACAAAGCGTGATGAGCACGAAAGATTCCAAGGGGAATGCTGGAGGTAGCAAGGGTCCAAGGGTGGGTGTCACTGGGGAAATTTTTGGGGACCATGGTTATGCACTCGGAATTCTGCACATCTCCATTCTCATCAGGTCTGCAGTTAACACAAGCAATAGGTTTGCACGGACATTGAATGCCTCACGTAGCACGTGAGTTTGGGCCATTCAGATCTTCCAGGGGAGAGCGTGTATGATTGCTAGTAGGCGTCAGTGAGGATTGGCACCTAATATCCGTATCCCTTTCAAATTCCAGGATGAAGTTTTAACAACCTTTTTCTTTTTGGGTTTGGTTTGGTTTTGTTGGCTTAGTGCTTTATTTTTGCATGCAGCTTATTTTCACGGATGTATACACTGGATCACGGTTGTGTATTGTATTAAGGGTTTTTTTACCCTGCTCCCTCTCCCCCTCAATTACTTTCTCCACTCCTTTTCCGTGATACTGTTTTGTATTTCCTGCAGCAACAGTCGGTTCCCTCCCAGTAGAGTTAATTCCTCCTTCTTCCCATTTTTATGTCCACTAAAATAATTTGCATAAAACAGTTATTATCAACATCAGTATGTAGTTATGGCTTTCCACATGACTGCCTGTGAGGAACAGGGGAAATTCATACCTCTTTTAGGACAACATCTGCTGATATTGTCACCTATGAAAATGAGTTGCTTGGTGTCTGTCTTGTTTAAACAAAAATCTAAAAATCCAAGCACCAGCACGACTGCTTTAGTTATATAGATTGAGACCTTTTAATGAAGGACTACTATCTCCTGCAGGTAGCTGGAAATTTCCACTTTGCACCGGGAAAAAGTTTCCAACGGTCTCATGTACATGGTATTTTCTTTTCCTTTTTATTGTGGCCTTTAGCTTCCAAGCGTATCTGACCGTTTTCTTTGAATATCTTTGCATTGCTATCCATAACAGTAGCAGGACTGCTTCAGTGGGGAGGACGTTGTTGAAGTTTTGTTACAGAGGTTTAGAACCATCGTGAACAAATAGGAAACCGGTTTCTGGAGGTGCCGCCGCGCGGGTGTGGGAGAACTTGGAGGAGAATGAGAGACTGCCCAGAAACGGTCTCACTTGTTCCATAAAACTTTGCTGCTCTGTTGTAAACGACCTCGAGTAAGGTGTTCAGTCCAGGACCTGAATATCAGTATCTCTGGAAGGGATATTTTGGAGAGTATCTCAGGAGAATTTTAAAGCAGTTCAGAACTTCTCAGAGTAACGTCTAAGTTGTAAGGGACTTCCGCAAGCATCTATATAAATGCACAGTGGCCAGAGTAATAGTGGTAGTTTATGCCTTGTATCTTTAACGGGAACTTGATTAAAAAGACTTGTGGTTTAATGGAATGTTTGCAGTTCCCTTGATCAAGTCTTTGAAGCGTGAAGTTTGTAGTAAAGGCTTCAGAAAGAGCTTTAGTTTCAGCCTGATTTTTTTCCCCTTCCTCTCACTCACTCCAGTTTAACGTGTACCACTGAGGCAAAGGTCGGGAGGAGAATGTGAATGTGCTTTGTGAGAGTAGCTGGTGTATTTGGAGAAAAACTAGCAAGCTTTTGAGCAGTTTCTAAAGATGAAATGAAGAAGCACTGTTGTGCAAAAACCTTGCCTGCTTTTCCCCACAGTATTAGTTGTCCTAATGAAATATTTCACTCCTTCCCGCAGAACTTGCTTTATGTGCTTAAACTAGCATGACAACAGCAACCTTACTACAGCCAGGATTTACAACTTCACAGCATGTATCTACGTTAACGAGAAGCATCTCTGCATTGCACCTGTTCTCTGCAATAGGCGTGAATGCAAGCTGGCCGTCCTGAGAGCAAGTACTTTGTGTACATGGAGGAGGGGGTGAGGTCAGGATAGCTCTCTAATTGCGTGTGCCCCGGAAGTCTTGCACAACTGAATTGAAAAATGAAGGGCTTACACTGGGGAAAATACAGGTAAAAACCAGAAGGGACTATATAGTAACTGCAGACCTTTTGGAGGCAGAGTTAGGAATATTAGTGTTTTGAGGACAGTGAAAAGGAGCAGGAGGAGGGATGATGGGCAGACAAACTTTCCGCTTTCTGGGAATTCTGTCACGTTAAATAGTGAGGAATAAAGGCTCCTAATACTTTTCTCCATGTGCAACTGTTTTCGGCTCTCGGGATCTCCGGCATCTGTTACGGTCTATTGAGAGTCCTCAGTGGCTCTCTTTTCAGGTACTTTTCCCATCTCGCCATGAACCCATGTAAACAGTTTGCATTTACAACACCCTGTTGCAAGGCGTTCAGCAGGCCTGCTCTGCTGTAAGAAAAAACACCTCCCCTCCCTTGCTTGCTCCCACTAGCTGTATCTGATGGCCCTTGTTCCTCTGTTGGAAAAGAGTGAATGGTCGCTGCCCGGGCTCTCTCCCTGCCTCTCAGGATGTCGTAGACGTTTCCTGGGCCAGCCTACAGGCCATGCCTTTCCCCCGCTGAAGAGTCCCAGCTTACGCAGATGGTCCTTTGTGGAAGCCATTTGACCCCTGAGCTTCCTTGCTAGATTTCTCTGAACCTCTTTCAGTTCAGCTCTGTCTGGAGGTACAAGACTGCACCCAGGATTAAGATCCAGGCTAAGCATGACGTAGGCAGTGGCATAATGATTTTCTTCCTTTTGTTCTCTCTTGCTTTCCTAGTTATTTGTAACATTTGATCCCCCTCCCCCCCCCCCGCTTTTTTTGTTTTGTCCAACCTTTTCCTGGGCAATGTTTTCATGGCACCAACCAACAACCGAGGAGTCTTCCCTGACCCCCGAGGGAAATGGACAGCTCAGAGCCTGGTCTTTTTTTCGTACGTGAAGCTGAGACTGTTTTCTGCCTCAGTATAACCTTTCTTCGTAATCTTTTTTTTTTTTTTTTTTTAATTTACAGAAAGAAGGCCTGAGAAAGGGAAGGTGAAGGAGCAGGGGAAAGTGTCCGCCCCCATCTCCCCCACAGATTGGTTCCCCGAGGAGAAAAGGTAAAAGGTGTAATTATTAATAGTTTCCGAAAAGTGGCTCCTGAGGTACGGAGATGACGGCAATGCCGAGTCCAAGTGTATGAAAGTACAAATACAAAAATCAGTCTCACGACCAAAAATCTTATCACATCATAAACCAGTAGTGTTACGCAGTGCAGCAAAATGATATCCTTGACCCAGCTCCCAGAGGTGATAAACAGCCCAACAGGGAACATATACAGCAAGTAAGGTGTTACATAACACAACTTGGAGAGCAAGCACGACAACTTTGAGAGTAAATCAATCAACATTGTGACCAATGGCGACCGTTAAACCAAGGTAATGAATGCTTATAACAAGTTTGCCTTAACACGCTCTGGTCTGTCATTATTTCAATCCTTCGTGCCCCACGTTGGGTGCCAAAAGGACTGTTGTGGTTTAACCCGGCAGGCAGCTAAACACCACACAGCCGTTCGCTCACTGCCCCCCACCCAGTGGCATCAGGGAGAGAATCGGGAATAAGAAGTAAAATTCACGGGTTGAGATAAAGACGTTTGACAGGACAGAAAAGGAAGGGAAAATAATGATAATGATAATAATGATAAAAGAGTATACAAAATAAGTGATGCATAATGCAGTTGCTCACCACCCGCCGACCGATGCCCAGCCAGTTCCCGAGCAGCAGTCGCCGCCCCCCGGCTAACTCCCCCCAGTTTATATACATCACATGGTATGGAATATCCCTTTGGCCAGTTTGGGTCAGCTGTCCTGGCTGTGCCCCCTCCCAGCTTCTCACTGGCAGGGCATGAGAAGCTGAAAAGTCCTTGACTAGTGTAAGCACTACTTAGCAACAACTAAAACATCGGCGTGTTATCAACATTATTCTCATCCTAAATCCAAAACGCAGCACTGTACCAGCCACTAGGAAGAAAATTAACTCTATCGCAGCTGAAACCAGGACACCCCTTTAGTTACAGATAAAGATCTTGACCAGTATTGGTCAAAGCTCTGTGAGCTCCCCTGGAAGTATCCCGTTTGGATGATAATTCCACATAAGAACGTCTGTGCATGTGATTTTTGATCCCTTTAATAAGGTCTACGTTAATGCTCAGTCCTATTAATACGCTTAACAGAATGTCACGCAGGATAAAGTTGAAAGTCTAAGAGAAGACTGAATATTCCAAACTGTTATCATCATAAACCACATTAACGTTCCAATAAAAATAATAATTTCACTAGACCTATTTGGCACAAAGCTGTGATGACTCACAGTATTTTTGCTCCTGCCTTCTATTCCCTACTGACTTGAATCGGTAGAGAATGGGGGGGTGAGCAAGAATGTCAGTACTACGGAAAGTTCCCTTGCACCCCTCTCCTTGCCTCATGTTGGAGTAGCTGTACCACGTTTGTACAACTGATGGTTAGTCGCGAGTCCGTACTTATGGTGCTATTCAAATACTGAAGCTAGCACACCAGCCTTTCAGTTTCTTGCGCTGTTACTCTCTCCTTATCCTGAGGGTTACTGTTGTTTAATAGATCTCCAGCTAGGGAATCTGCACAGGCGTCTTTGTGACAGTGCGAAGGGTCCTATTCAGAAGCACTTTGTAAATGTGACCGTAAATGTAACTCTGATCTGAGCTTCTGAACTTTTGCCGTGTGCTTGGTGTTAACATCTTCAAAACTGTAACTTCTCTCCTGGGTAGAAGCAAGTTGAAATTGCTTTTTTCAGAAAGTAGAATAAGAAGTAAGAGGAGACACGGGGCTAACACACATGCAAACCAGAACCAGCACTGCATAAGGTGCAATTATATTTCTGTTTAGTTATGTTAGCTTTAGTTGCGTGTAGCTCAGTCTTCGTGTCCTTTTTATTTTGTTTGAGTAGCTGCCCTAGGATAGATGTGTCCCGGAGGAAGTCTTATTTTTCAGGGATTATTCATTTCTTGTTGGGGCTTCCTTTTCCATACACAGTTCTCTCTCCTTGCCTATGCTTGTGTTCTTGCATACTCATATTTTGTCCCCAGAAATCATTTGCCTGAAATAATGCTTTATAGATTCTAATACTCATCATAAGGTGAGGTTTGACAGCACCAGCTGAATGTGAGAGGAATACAGGTAAAAGGCAGGGAGCAGCCTCGCCCAGAGGAGTTCATCCCATTTCTCACATCCATGAGCCTTGATTCTTTGTCTTTGGCTTGGCAGAAGTCCTTCCATTAAGACAGAGAAGACCAGAGGTCCTGTTTAGACTAGGAAAAAAAAGATGGAAGTTACATACAAGTTTGCTAACATTAACTAAATTCAGTTACCTTCCTAATCAGGAGAATGCTAATGGGTAGCCACCGAAATCAGATTATCAGCAATTGCTCTCCAATTTTTTTCACTTTTAAATACTGTGCGAGTGGGTAAGCCTCGTGAAGGTCCTTCTTAAGAGTTACTGAACGTCAGGTTTTCTTAGTTACCAACCACGTTTGGATATTCTGAGTTATTTATTGGCAATATGGTACGTATATGTGTTTTAAGGCAGACCCGTATATTGACTAATGGGAATCAAAGTTTTGAAACAGGTAGCCTATGAATCTCATGCTCGTAAGAGATGCAAGTGTGTTATCTCATTGTAGGGTAACATCTGCTGAAGTAAGATTCAAACCGCATTTCATTTGTGTTTGGTATTCTAAATGTCCTCAGGGTTTTTCATAGAAAATCAAGCCCCTAAGATCTCAGGCTTTCTCAGAAAAAAATGCATTACCCAAATCTTATGTGACCCCAGAATTATTTCTTAAATATCCTTATACCATGGTAATCTTTACGCCCAAAGGACCTCTGATGGTCTCCTGATAATCTTTTTTTTGCAAAGTGTCGGACATTTCACTTGTTTTAACACACGTTCTCCTCCCTGTCTTTATGCAATATTCATGTGTCTGAAGGAACAAGAAACACTGGAAATGCTGAAAAACTGAAACTGTGTTTAAAAAAAAAAAAGTTTGTCCACTTGTAAGAAAAAAGTTATTTTGTCCTTTCTACTTTTTGTTTCTGCCTGCATGAATGTTAAATCCCCGTGAGATTTATTTCGCTTCACTTACTGTTGTTTGCGTGGATGTTTTTCTATGCTTTTATGTAACCTTTGGTCTCATGTTCTTTTGATGTTGGTTCTGTATTTATACATATGTACCCATCCTAGATGAAAGTTGTTGTGCACAGTCATTAAATACGAATTTGCTTTCCTTTTGGTTTGTCATAATCCCCAGGCCCGGAAGGAAACGTAATTTGGAAACTGAGGGAGGGTGTTTTTCTGTCTTTAGATAACTGAAGAGAAAGGTCAGGCTCTGCTGGGTTAATTCAATTTTTATCCATCCATATTGACAGTTCCAGTATACCTAACTGGAAGACTCAAGAATTGATAATGTTTGACTCCTGTTGTGTCTATAAAAGACAGACTTCTACTGTGCTTTCCCTCTTGGCTGGTTCCTGAGTAAGGAGATGCTGTGTTCTTCTCAGCTGACCATTGGAGGCTGAGCACTTTATTACTAGAGGTATTTCTGCAGCACAGACTTTGCTCATATTTTATCTCAGTTCTCGTCATTATTAGATGTTTTAGAATGTGTTGCTATTCATTCCTCATCTCAGGTCACAGAAATTGTTCTCTTTTGTCTCTCCAGGCAGAGCGGTCGGTAGCAGAGTTGACAGGGGCTCAGCTTATTAGCTGAGTGCTGAAATAGCTGAACTACGTGTTGCAACAGCGAACACGAGCGGTATCAGTGAAGCTCTTGCACTGGATAAAGCGCAACTGAACAAACTTGTGCTGCAGGTGAGCAGAGTTGCCAAAGATCTTGCCAGGTGTTCGTCTCCAGCTGCTGCTTCTGCTCAGGCTTCTTGCCTTCCGACAGTATGACTGACTGAGTATGGAAATGTTGGTCTTTTTCCTGTCCAAGCCAAACCTTCTTCATAGTAACTCTTACTGTATTTTATTTCCTCTGTGCCTCTGTGATTGTAGCTGGAGCAAGAGAATGAAGTTCTGTCAGGAAAAGTGGACGGGATGGAGAGAGCAAAGATCTCTGACCAGGAGAAGCTGAACTTGTGTAGAAGAACAAATGAAGAGCTCTGTGCCGAGAAAGCCCACCTGGAGCAGCTGCTGAAGAAAGCAGAGGAGCAACAGGACATCATTGCAAGGAGATTTCTGCTCAGAGCCTGAGCAGTGTTTTGGAGAAATAAGTGTATTGAAGAAATAAAACCAGACAACAAGTCTTTGTATACAGTACAGAAACTGACAGGAACAACCTAATGTGGAGGGCTGTGTGGAGACTGACGAGGCATGCTGTGATGGAGTGCTTTGGAAAAGGAAGACATTTTACCTGCTCCTCAGGTTCACCTCAGGTTCACCGTAGGCTTTTCCAGGCCTACGACTCACCCCATCCACACAAGCCAGCACCGGTTTTGTCCCACCTTCTGCTGCTTCTGCTGGGGAACCTGCTGGTGAACGCTGTCCTCTGCACTTTTATCTTACTTCAGGACTCGTGCTTGAAGCAAGCCCCCTGCCACAGTTCACCTGGTACAGCAGGTCCCCGACTTGGCTCCTGCTGAGGCCTTTTGTTGTACGCTGGTCCTGTTACCTCAGGTCATCGCTTCTGGGGGATCTGGCAGTTGAATGCAACGGCTGTCTCTCAGGAGACTGATGGTCCAGAGATATTAGTGCCAAGTTAACGTTCAGAGACCGATCCAGCTTCCGAGTCTCTGCTTCCAGAACAGCAGCTCTGGGCTCCCTGACCACAGCTGCTAAGGAGTAAGACAGCTCTTGGTGAAGGTCTGACAGCTCCTGGCTGGTCTTGGCGCAGCACTCAATATAGTCCTGCTTGTATTTTCGCTCCTGTGCCAGCTGCGTCTGCAGAAGGGACACCTGAAAGAGGCAAAAGGCCGAGCTCAGGCAAGCCCACGCTGTTAGGACCATCTGCGGACGTCGGGGAAGACGCACACGCTTCCCGTCGGGAAGACTTCTTTTGCCTAGTAAAAGAAGAATGTTGAGGTTTGTGGCTGTCGTATCTAAAACTAGTTCCTAGCCAATAGAAAGCCTTCAGCTTATTGCAAAAGCTGAGGGATTATAATGCTGCTGAGTTCTGAAATGGCAACCTCTTAAACTATTTTCTGTGGAGATAATGCTTGAAAAAATTCCAGATTCACAGTTCTGGAAATCACTGGTTTGAAAGCCTTTGTCCCTCAAACCAGATTTCTAGATACAGCCAAATAATTCATCTTAAGAAATGGAAAAAGCTTGAAGGCTTTTTATCGTAGTTTTTATGTTTTAGCTGCAGGATATTATATACGCACAACACTTTGTCGTTGTGGAATGGGAAGTAACAGGTTCCCAGAGTCACCCTGAACCAAACTCAGATTATCAACAGTTCCGAGTTTCTTTCTGGCATACCATTCACGTGTACAACACCGAGACATTACATGTATATTAAGGAGAGAGGTTCCTACAGGGTGTAGTAACCCAACTCTTTTTCTCAAAAGAGAGATTCGGGCTACCGACACCTTAGTTCCACGTGCTTTTTCCTCAGCAGGAGGGCTACTGGTTACACAAGGTACTGAAGAACTGTTCTGTTGCGATCCAGCTTAAAAACGTGACAGCTAGCACATGAAAAGGGAGCAAACTCTCATTTTTCCTAACTTCAGAGCATTTCACAGAGGAGCAGAGCATAACCTGATGAACAAAGCCCAGGGGGGAAAATGAGCCTTACAGGACTGCTGAGGCCTTGAAACGCCTCAGATTCTATTCTTTCCTGACAACACGGAGCTCTGCCTGCTGGGCTTTTTGGTGGGAGAGACCCAGCTGCTCTCACCTCCTGTTAGGTTTGCAGTGCAGTGCAGCCACAGCAGCTCTGGCATGTTGCCCTCTGCCTGCTCTGGAGTGGAGGAGATGCACATGGAAAGTAAGACATCAAAGGGACTTCACAACAAACTCTGTGCATAGGCTGGGGACCACCACCACTGAAGAGAGGGACAGATCTGACCTTCTCTCTGAAATAATAAGGGCACCTTTGTGAAACTGGGCTTGCAAGCCTGAAAAACCCTCCCACGCTCTGGTAGGTAACCCAGAGGTATGAGTGGGAGAAGTGGCCAGCTGCTGCTACGAGCATCTCCCAGGAAGTGGGAGATCAAGTTCCAGTTCTGCTGTTTCCCAGGCCCAGAGGAGTGCCCTAACCAGCCAGGTGAGGACTATTCTTTGAGCAGAGCACCTCCGTTGAACTGCTGAAGTGGGTCCACGGTGCAGGCAGACGCAACAGTCAGTCACAAGGGGAAGGGGGTTCAGTTAGTTATCTGTAGCAACAGAACTTCGGACACTGAGGCTTCCTGGTGAAAACATCCTTAAGATATACCTTGATGGCTTCAGCAGTATTCTCAGCTCACTTGCCGGAGCTAAGCATCATGTAGTCTACCGATACAAATATTATATGCATTTCGCCCTGAGCGCCTGTGAAGATTCGCCTCCTCAGGGAGACCGGGGTGTACCAGACCCATAAAAGTATCATAGAATCGTAGAATCATTGAGGTTGGAAAAGACCTCTAAGATCATCGAGTCCAACCGTCGACCCAACACCACCACCCACTAAACCATGTCCCTAAGCGCCTCATCTGCTCGTCTTTTAAATACCTCCAGGGATGGGGACTCAACAACTTCCCTGGGTAGCCTGTTCCAATGTTAAACCACTCTTTCAGTAAAGAAATTTTTCCTCACGTCCAATCTAAACCCCCCCGGCGCAACTTGAGGCCATTGCCTCTCGTCCTATCGCTAGTTACTTGGGAGAAGAGACCAACACCCACCTCACTACAACCTCCTTTCAGGTAGTTGTAGAGAGCAATGAGGTCTCCCCTCAGTCTCCTTTTCTCCAGGCTAAACAACCCAGTTCCCTCAGCCGCTCCTCATCAGACTTGTTCTCCAGACCCCTCACCAGCCTCGTTGCCCTTCTCTGGACACGCTCCAGCACCTCAACATCCTTCTTGTAGTGAGGGGCCCAAAACTGAACACAGTATTCGAGGTGCGGCCTCACCAGTGCCGAGTACAGGGGCACGATCACTTCCCTCCTCCTGCTGGCCACACTATTTCTGATACAGGCCAGGATGCCATTGGCCGCCTTGGCCGCCTGGGCACACTGCCGGCTCATGTTCAGCCGGCTGTCAACCAGCACCCCAGGTCCTTTTCCGACAGGCAGCTTTCCAGGCACTCTTCCCCAAGCCTGTAGCGCTGCATGGGGTTGTTGTGGCCGAAGTGCAGGACCCGGCACTTGGCCTTGTTGAACCTCATACAATTGGTCTGGGCCCATCGATCCAGCCTGTCCAGGTCCCTCTGCAGAGCCTTCCTACCCTTGAGCAGATCAACGCTCCCGCCCAACTTGGTGTCATCTGCAAACTTACTGAGGGTGCACTCAATCCCCTCATCCAGATCATCGATAAAGATATTAAACAAGACCGGCCCCAGTACTGAGCCCTGGGGAACACCGCTCGTGACCGGCCGCCAACTGGATTGAACTCCATTCACCACAACTCTCTGGGCCCGGCCGTCCAGCCAGTTTTTGACCCAGCGCAGAGTACACCTGTTTAAGCCGTGAGCCGCCAGCTTCTCTAGGAGAATGCTGTGGGAGACGGTGTCAAAGGCCTTGCTGAAGTCCAGGTAGACCACATCCACAGCCTTTCCCTCATCCACTAGGCGGGTCACCTGGTCATAGAAGGAGATCAGGTTGGTCAAGCAGGACCTGCCTCTCATGAATCCGTGCTGGCTAGGCCGGATCCCCTGGTTGTCCCGCTCATGCCTTGTGAGCGCCCTCAAGATGAACCGCTCCATAATCTTCCCCGGCACCGACGTCAGGCTGACAGGCCTGTAGTTCCCCGGATCCTCCTTCTGGCCCTTCTTGTAGATGGGCATCACATTGGCAAGCCTCCGGTCATCCGGGACCTCCCCCGTTAACCAGGACTGCTGATAAATGATGGAGAGCGGCTTGGCGAGCACCTCCGCCAGCTCCCTCAGCACTCTCGGGTGGATCCCATCTGGCCCCATAGACTTGTGAGCGTCCAGGTGGCGTAGCAGGTCATTGACTGCTTCCTCTTGGATTATGGGGGGTTCATCCTGCTCGCCGTCCCTGTCTTCCAGCTCAGGGGGCCGAGTACCCTGAGGATAACTGGTCTGCCTGTTAAAGACTGAGGCAAAGAAGGCATTGAGTACCTCAGCCTTTTCCTCATCCTCGGTGACAATGTTCCCCCCCGCATCCAATAAGGGATGGAGCTTCTCCTTGGCTCTCTTCTTGTCATTAATATATTTGTAAAAGCTTTTTTTGTTGTCTTTAACGACAGCGGCCAGATTGCGTTCTAGCTGGGCTTTTGCCTTTCTCATTTCTTCTCTACACGACCTAACGAGATCACTTGTGTACTGCACAGTACACGGAAGAGACTTCTCTTGCTCTCTGTGGTGTCTAACCTCTTCATTCTTCTTGGTTAGCCTAAGCTGGAGATTCTGCAAGGTCTTCAGTTCTTCTTCTTGGCGCTGGAGTTTTTGCAGAAGAGTTTCATTGTCTTCATCTCTCTTCCTCACCGCTTCCTCAAGCAGATTCACTTGCTTCTGGCATGATGTTAGTGCTACTTTCATGCTTTCTTCACCAGGCTGGAACGTGTTCATTTGCTCTGTCTGCCTGAGGCACTCCAAGCGGTGGTTCTTCACTGCGTGGCTCATTTCGTCTAGATCCTGCTGTAGGCTCTTGGCCTGCTTGCCTTCTAACTCCTTCTGCTCTCGAAGGTCCTGGGCATGCTCTTGCAAAGACACCCTCTCTTG
This sequence comes from Aptenodytes patagonicus, assembly GCF_965638725.1. NCBI lineage: Eukaryota > Metazoa > Chordata > Aves > Sphenisciformes > Spheniscidae > Aptenodytes > Aptenodytes patagonicus. Next base: position 16,823,499 of record NC_134962.1, read on the forward strand.
ATCTCTAGCTTCTCGAGAAGGTTCAGCATATTCTAGTTTTTGCAGTATGGCTTTAGTCTGCATCGCTGCCTCCTCCTTTTGCTCTTGAAGCTTAGAGATAGCCTCCTCCAGAGCCTCTATCTTTTCTTCTCTTTCTTTCAGAGTCAGTTTTGTTGCTTGAAGATTTGTTTGCTCAGCTTCACGCTTCTCCTCCTTTTCCTTGCATGCCTCACATTGTTTTCTAAGGGATAAAATTTCTTGCTCTTGTTCCTTTAGTGCCACTTGAAGATGATGCAGAATTTCCTTCTGCTGTGCAGAGTCCTGTTCTTGGTTTTGGAAGGTCTCAATCACTTCCTTCTGAGATTCAATCATGAAATCCTTTTCTTTCAGTATTGCCTTAGCGTGTTCTAAGTCTCTCTGTAAGACATTCATCCGTTCTTCTGTTTTTTCCTCATAGTTCCGTGTTTGTTGCTTTTGGATGTCTATGAGCCTGTCCTTTTCTTTCAAGGTTTCTAAGGTCTGCTCCAGTTGGTCACGGACAGTTCTTAACTGCACTTCCATGACTTCTTCAGCTTCCTGGATTTGCTTTTGTTGTGACTCAAGCTCTTGATCTTTTTTAGATAAAGCAAGTGTCATCTTTTCTACTTTACCATGAAGCTCTTGCAGGTGCCCCTCTCGCTGATCCTTGTACTGCTGGAAGAGCCTGAACTGCTCCCTTTGAGAAGCACACTCACTCTCTCTGTCCTTAAGAACTGCCCTCAGGTGTTCAAGGCTTGCGTGCAGAGATTTCACCTGTTCTCTCTCCTTTTCCAGTTCTTGGATCTGCTGGGTCAGAGACATAAGCTCTATGTTTTTCTCCTTCAAGTTCCCTTTCATATGATCAAGATCCACGAGCAGATTTCTCACTTGTGAGGTACCGTGTTGTTCCAGAATCGTTATCTTCCCCTCCTGGAATTTGATCTCCTGGTCCCTCTCCTCCAGCGCCTTGCTCATCTTGCTGACAGCAGTCCTCTGCATTTCTCGCTGCTTCTCCAGCTCCCGTATCTGTTCTCGCTGGGATCTGATCTCCCGGTCTCTCTCTTCCAGGTCTTTGTTCATTTTGCTTACAGCAATCCTTTGTTTTTCTTGCTGCTTCTCCAGCTCCTGTATCTGTTCTTGCTGGGATCCTGTCTTCTGTTCTTTCTCTGTTATGTCCTTAATAACCTGATCGAGAGTAGTTTTATGCATTTCTTTCTGCTTTTCCAGCATTCTCATCTGTTCCTGGTATAACTTCATTTCTCCCTCCCTCTCTGACAGGATGGCAGTCATACGAGTGAGATTCTCCTGCAAAGCTTTTACCTCTGCTGCCTCTTTCTGTAGCGTCTGGATTTTCTCCCACTGCGTTTCCACTTCCTCATTTTTAATTTTTAAGATAGACAGTGTAGTTTGGAGTTCTTGTTCAAGGCAGTGATTCATATCTGTTGCTGTATTTGCTCGGGTCTCGGAGGCTGTGACTGATTCCTGAAGGAGTCTTCTCTCCCATACCAGTTTTTCTTTAAGTGCTTGCAGTCTGTCCCGGTCATGCTGCAGAACAGGGAGGAAGAGGTTCAATAATTCCATCTATATATGTTTGGTTGTCATACTAGATTGGAACTCCTGCTCCAGTGGCAGTCAAGGGCTGAAGTTGGAGCTTTTAGTAGAAAATTCGAGCTCTCCAGTTGGTTTCCCTGTTCGATGTAAATTTTCTACTGTCACTCAAAAAAGATTTGAGAACTGTACTGTATCTATCAAACTCTGTCCATAACTGATTTTTGGAGTCATTGTAAATGGAGGAGTGGGAAAATACCGACCATGTAGGAACAGCTGCACTGGCTCAACTGTCTAGGCTAGTCTCCCGTATGTAACGGTGCCTGTAAGTGCACACCCAGGGAAGAAAGCCTAAGAGTCGGGTGATACCTCCCCTCCCCAACCCCAGCACTGTTCCAGCTTGTGAGAACTTTCTCAGTCTCCTCCTGACCCCATATAGACCTGCTGTATTTACAACACCCTTCGTCAAGGAGTTCAACAGGTCTGCTCTGCTGTAAATATACCACCTCCTGTCATTTGCTTGCAGCGTGGCTCTCACTACCTTCATCAGATGTCTCTCGTTCATCTCTTGGACAAGAGAGTGAACGACTGCTGCCCCCTCTCTCCCTGCCTCTCAGGATGTTGTAGACCTTTCCTGCGCCACTCTTTAGGCTGCGTCTTTCCCAGCTTACTCAGCCGGTCCCATCTTCCCTTTTGCCCTTCGCTGAACCTCTGCTGGCTCTAGGGTGTTCTTTTGGGGAGGAGCTGCCAGAACTGCAGCCAGGATTTCAAGTCCAGACTAAGCATGATTTAGACAGTGGCACGATGATGTTCTCTCTATTAGGAAGGGAAGAGAGAACAACCCCAACATGTGATTTCCCTTTTTTTTCTTTGAGAACAACCCCAACGTTTCATTTACTTCCCCCCCTGGACCTCTACTGCGTAGAATTTTCGTGGTGCCATCCTCTAGAAGGCCACTGTCCCCCTCTCGAAGGAGTAATGGTCAGGTCACAGTCTGTCATTCCGTGTTTCAAATCGGGACTAGTTTTCCCCTTGCAGACATACATATTTAGCTGGATCAGCACTTTTGTTTCTCAAATGTCTCATTTTTCCCCCCGCTGTCTGCTCTCAGACGGGCAATGTTGAACAGCTTTCTATTATTAGCAAACTTTGTCTTCTCACCCCTTTTTCCAGATCCAGGTGTTTAGAAATTTTGGACACAAATAATTGCCCAAACCATGCAATGTAAATAGAGACAAGTTTGAAAATTACTTTGACTAAAGCTTCAAGGGCAGAAACCTTCAGAATTGAGGAAAATAAGCACCCTGATTCGTAACTGAGTCGTATATGACTACGGCATCTTTTCCTACTTATTCAGGAGAATGCAATTGGAAAAGTTAAACCACAAAAAAAAGTTGCTCCTTAGAATGACTAACAGAAGGCCAAAAAATATGTAAGAAATGGCCCTTCACAGCATCTGCCAGCCTCACCAGGACATCCTTTCTTTGCTTCTCGGTGCTCTCGAGTTTCCTTTCCAAAGACGCCACCTCTTGATGTAGAGTCATAGCCTCCTCCTTTAGAGACCCTTCGGAGGCTGCTAGCTGAGACGTCAACTCTTCCACCTCAAGTAAAACATAACAAAGCAGTCAAAGACTACAGCTTGTCGCCGTCAGCCATATCGTATACTGTGAGGAAAGGGAAAGGACAACTTTAAATTTCACCCTATCGTGAGAGTACCAGATTCACAATGGATACAGCCAGCTTGTTTAACAATCTAAGTGCGTCACCATGTTCATCTGAAAAACCACCTTAAAAAACAAGGCTAGCAGTAACAGGCCAGCAGAAATCCACTCTGATGATTGCTGGCAAACAGGCAAAAGGAGCAGCCCATCTGGCCAGGGCAGCAGCTGAGATTCAGCTGACCAGTAAGCCTCCTTCAGACCAGCTGAGCTGGAGACCACAGTATGATGGCAGTCAGAGGGACTACCCCATCAGCCTGCTCTGCAATGGAAAGGCAAGAAGGGGAGAGACCACCTGTTTGATGACCAGAGTATCTACTGCTGTCTCAGTCACCTGTTTTTGCAGAGCATCCCTCTGCTGAAGAAGAACATTCTTTTCCTCTTTGATGGTTTTGATTTCTTCCTTGTGCCTCTTCTCCACTGCCTTGATCTTACTCCGAGTTTGCTGCAGCTCTGCTTGCAGCTCTTCTGTGATGTTCTGTAAACACAAATGGAGAGCAAGTTACTGGGACCTGCCATCGGGTTCAGCTTTTTCCTCTTTCTGTCTCAAAATCACATTCATTCAGCCACTTCTTTCTGCTTTTCTACCCAGCTCTGGTTCCACTGTAACCCACCCTTCCTGTTGCTGATCTCTGGAGCTTACCAGGCTCTGTGCTTTCAGTGCCTGCAGTAGTCCTTGCCTCCTCAGTCCCAGGACTTAGGTTTTATTTCCTTGTTACTGCCCTCACTCTGTTACCTGGCCCTCAGCCTCTCTCTCAGCTTACGTCCAATTGCCAACTGCCTGTTCTTTCAACCTACCCTACTAGTCAACGACTTACCTGCCCATTCTCTTGCTGCTTTTTCAGGTCCTGCCTGAGCTGCTCTAGCTGCTGGCAGGCTTCTGTTAGCTCTCCCTGCGTTTGGAGTAGCGTCTCTAATAAAGCATTCTTCTCACGCTCCTTTTCTAGCAGGACCTGCACAGAAACAAAGAGAAGACGGGTTTAAACTTCCCATACAAAATTTGTGTGGCAAGACTCAAAGACCCATGGGCTCACACGGTCTCAAAGCACTGTGCTGCTGGTCTCCTAGGTCATTATCTGCCCACTTGGAGACGCAGCTTCCTAAGTGAGATTGGCAGTATAAACATGGTCCATCCACAGTCCATCTGCGACTGAATCTCCAACAAACTCTTAGTCATCTAACAGGAGAATGCGTGGCAGTTCTCAAGTGTCTCGCCTTGCTGGTGAGGGTATCCCTCGTCTTGCGCTGTGTCCTGTTTGTCTTTCAGTAGCGACTTCTGCACCTACTTAGCAGTAGAGAAAACACAAGGCTGCCAGAGGGCTGAAGCTAGCAGCTCTTTCAGAAAACTCATGTACTCTGAGTGAGGTTTGGTGAAAATTACTTCGGTTTTAAGGTATTCAGTAGACTTTACCAAAGAAGTACTGACAGTACAGGGATACACTGTCATCTCTGAGCGCCGCCCTGTCATTTCAATACCTGTAGACACAGCTGGGGGTACTGCTGTCCCTAGGCAGCCTCCATAAAGAGGACTTTGGGTAGGACACAAGGAGGACTCTCAGCGTATCGCAGGGTTGCTCTGGCACAGGAGACCTGGGCACAAAATAGCTTACCAGCAAGTGACTTAAAACACAGCCCGGAAGACACCTCTGTTTTACTGCCCAGAAATATTTCAGAGGAGTCTTTAAAAAGATTTTTCTTTTGTCAACAATCCTGCTGCGCCCCTCCCCGTCCTCCCCAAACAAAAAGCCCATCCTCATGGGGATTCAGTCCTACAAACTCAGTTTGGTCTTTAATGGAGTTAAGGCTATAAACACGTATCAGTAAACGTCAAAAGAAGACCGTTAAGAGAACAGTGAAGATACTCTGAGGTAACTCTTAGAAAAACCAGAATACAATAGCAGCACAAAAATCTAAAATGAAAGGTGACATTTCTGCCTGGCTTCCTATGAGAGGTCTCATTCCTAGTCCCAAAGGTAGCCCTGCACGCCTTTCACCTCACCAAATTCAATGTAGAAAACATGTAGGGCATGCTCCACACAGCCCGATATCCAGTCATCTCCCACAGCTCTAGCTTTGCAAAGAACCACACAAATTCTCCTTTCACAGCCTTTACCTCTTGCTTGGTGTTTTCGACTCTGGTTCGTTCCTCTTCTTGTTGAGCGTGCACGGTAGCAACTTTCTGCTTCATATCAAACAGCTTCTTCTCGTGCTCCCTTCCTGTCTCTGCCTTCTCCTTTTCCCATTGCTCCCGTATCTCTTCTTGCTGGGATCTGATTTCCCGGTTCCTCAGGTACCTGATATATAGACTCAGTATACTCTCAAATTCAAGAACTGGCATCCTTAATCACCAGCCATGAAAAAGCTATTACATACCGAAAACTATTGCTATCAAACCCAATACCGGCCGGACTGCCAGAATGACAACAGAAATTGAACAAACTGTTGGACATCACTGGTATGACATTGTTGTGGGGTATGCCCCATCTGCAAGTGGCATATTGCATCTTACGTTACACCCTATGATCCTTGTATCATTGCATTCTATTTATTAGTTTTGTTATTAGGATGCTTGTATACCCGCGTTTATCGCTTATCTCACCATGTTGAAAGCACGCACCATCAATTGTTACCCGATTATGAACTGTGAAGCCAGACTTCAGTCAAAGTGCTCAAAACATTCCCCCACCCTCCCCCCCGCCAAGGCAAGAGGAGTAACAGGACCTCCCCTTACCGGGGCAACGGGCTTGCTAGATGTTTGGTCTATACCAAGGGGTGGAGTGTGACTGTTCACTCAACTCCTGCTCAGATTTTGGCTAACCCAGCTCATGCTAAGGCCTGATGTATGCTGGGAGCAGCGCCATTAAGTCAAAGCAAGAGCACCAGGTAGGCAGGACAGGTGGCCAGAAAGAGCTATAGGGCCATGATGCAGCCATTATCACCTGCAGCTGGCTGTCTCCTGCAGCCATCATCTTTGTCTGGCAGTTTTGTCAGAATCTGCTGCCGTTTGGAAATGGGAGAGACCAAGCTTCCTAGCTGGAGGGTTTAAAACATCAGCTTACCCAAAAAGCCTTTGAAGCGGATCCAACAGCAGCTGGACTGCTGACGCTTTCGTGCTTCCCAGAGTGATACGGGGGATGCCCGCACCGTGACGGAGGAGGAAGGATGAGCAGTCTCACCGTCGGCTAGGGAATGAATTCTTTTTTGTTTGCTTGTAAGTGCACGAATTAAGAGTCGCGGGTTGTAAGTTATGAAACCTCAAGGCTTGAGTGGTGAATAAGTGAATTCACGTAATAGACTAGTCCGGGCAAAGGGGACTGAGCCCTGTTTGTCGTGTGTGTTTGTTGTGTTTCTTCATGAGCTCATGAAATAAAGTTCCATTCACAGAGTATGCCGTCCTGTAAACGGGACGTTTTCTCTCCCATGCCAGTTTTTCTTCAACTGCTTGCAAGTCTGTCCCGTTCATGCTGCAAAACAGGGAGAAAAAGAGCCCACAATTCCATCTCTGTATGCTTGGTTTTCGTACTAGCTTTGAACTCCTGCTCCAGTGGCAGTCAAGGGCTGACGTTTGAGCTTTTAGCAGGAAGTTCTAGCTGTTCAGTTGGTTTCCCCGTGCGACGGACCTTTCCTACTGTCGCTGCCGTCCCACCCTTCTTGCCCCAGCGTCCCCATACCCCCCCCACGCGAGGCTCCGTTTCCTCCCGCGCCTTCTCTCCCAGACGCTACAGGGAGCGCTTTTTGCCCCCAACGTTCTCCCGGGCCGTTAACAGTCCCTGAGCAGAACTCGCTGGAGCAAAGCGCTGCCGGGGCGGCCTCTCCCCCGCGGCAGCACCGCAGCCCGGCGCGGCACCGTCAGCGAGGAGCGAGAAGGGAACCGCTGCCCCAGAGCGGCCCGAGCGAGCCCGGCTCTCCCGCCCCGCGGCCCGGCTCCCGGCCGCGCCCGGCGGGCAGGGTGAGCCGCTGCGCCCGCCCCGGCAGGCGCCAGGCCGCGGCCCGGGGCCGCCTGAGCGCGGTCCGCCGGGGCAGGCCGCGGAGCAGCCCCCGACGCGGGGCCCGTCAGGCGGCGGAGCCCCGCGGGCGGCGGGCCCGGCTGGAGAGCGGGGGCATGGCGGCGCGGAGCCAGGCCTCCCTGCGGCGCCGGCTGCAGAGCTCGCAGGAGGCGCAGCACCGCCAAGCGGTGCTGGTGCGGAAGCTGCAGGCGAAGGTGAGGAGCGGGGGCGCCTGCCCGGGGGGAGCTGCCCGGGGCCGGGCCGCGGTGGCGGGGCCGGGCCGCCCGCGCCGCGCGGAGAGGGGACTCGGCGGCGGAGATCTCGGGGGGCGAACGCGCGGCCCCAACGGGGCCCTCCCCGGAGCTGCTGCGGGCGGGACGGCGCCGAGCCCGGAGCTCGGGGGAGGCGCCGGGGGCCGCCCGGCTCCGCCCGGCCCGGCCCGGCCCGGCCCGGCCCGGCGTGCTGGGCGCCTCGCCCTGCCGCTGTCACCCCCCCGAGCCTCTGGTTGGGTCTTTTTCGCACTTGGGTAAAGATGCCTGGCTTGCAAACGCCTTTGTTTGGCCCCGTTAGCAGGGGGCTGTCCCAGAGGTAGGGCTCGAGCCGGCGGGGGTGGTTTTGGGCGGCCCCGGGCAGAGGCAGGCAGCTCTGAGCAGTGGCTGAGCAGGACTGTGGTCAGAACTAACTTCACCTGCTCGATATTGAAAAGCGATTTTGAAAAGTCATTTCTCTAGCTGCAGGGACCCACTGGGCTTTTAGCCCGTTGGAAATACTCATTTGGGGTACGTGGTGGCCATAGGCCGGGCATGGCTGGCTAAGTCTGTCTCATCATTCTGCTTGCCATCGCTGTCTTAGGATGAGCAGATAGTACTATGTGTGAAAGAAACCCTGTCTCACTTTCTTTAATACTAGGGAAAGTGAAGCTTCCCTATACCGTAAGGACTTCTTGTGGACTGTATCAGCAGCACTGTGAAATGTACTGTGCTTGGGCTGTAAAGACTTAGAGAAAAGCTAATGCAGGAGGAGCCGAGTCTCTTACAAGCTGCATTGGCTCCTCTTCATTCTGTCTGTCCATCTAGGTGCTGCAGTACCGGACTTGGTGTCGAGAGTTGGAGCAGCAAGTGGAAGCAGGAGGGGTGAGTGTGTGCGGGTTGCTACCTAAAGACAGTGTATGTAGCATTCGTTAACGCAGACAAAGAAAAGCTCCCCAAAGCAATGACAGAGGAAGACAAGATTTTGCTACCTGAGGGTAGCATATATCTTTATGGGAAAGGTGGTACGACACTGCAAAGACACATATATATAATCACAAAGCAAATACAATAACCAACAACCTTTCAGCTCACAGTCCTATACTCAGTCCTACATACCACCTTTAAAGAAGCGCTGTAAGTTTGCCCGTCCGTGTTTTGTCCGGTTGCCATTCTTAGAGCAGCCAGGAGTCCCAGAAATGCCAGTCCAGACAACGCTATCAAGAAGGATTTCAGTTTTGTGAAAGAGTGCTTTATTGCTGGAGTAACATTTTGTCCTAGGTCTCAGGAGAGGGCTGTACTGCCTGTTACATTATATGGCTGTCTCCGAAAAAGAATCGGTTGAAACGTAGCATTTTGGAAGGCAAGAATGCTGGCGTTCAACATACAGAGCTGGCTCTGTGCTTTTCTTTCTGCTTCGCGGCTAAAGTAGACCTAGGAAACGAAGGGCAGGAGAGCATTCCCAGGCTCCAAGTCGAAGTGAGCGCTTGCGGTCATGAGCCTAGGATACCTAGGTGTGAGAGTGCAACAGTGGGAGACTGAGGAGAGCTGCTCACATTGAGTAACACCCTTCCCCTCCCTTCCTCTCCCTAGTCACGACACTGTTGTGCCTGGAAGAAGCCACGAGCTCCTGAGATACCCAACAAATGGAGGGGAAAGCGATGGATGCTAACAGTAGTGAAGGGAACACAAGAATTTGACTAAACATTTCCTTTCTTCTTAAGGGATCCCTTCCAGGCAGGTGGGAAGCCACAGAAGACCACAGCCTGGAGAAAGCACTGCTTCAGGTGGAAGAGGAGCAGCAAAGGTACCCGGAAGAAGCGTTCCCTCGTACTTGGTATCCTGGATGCTCATGGAAGTGAGGGAGAACCTGTCAGTGCTACCTAGCCTCCCCGAGGGAAGCGGCTGGCCAAGCTGCTTTGAAAGGAGAGAGGTCCACAATCTGTTTTCTGTGGTGCAGTAATAGTGTTGTGTGCTGAATGGCTCTGTTTTGAGCGGGGGGTTATTCCGGGTGACCTCCAACGGTCCCTTTCCAGCCTAAATTATTCCGTGGCTCAGTAGGTGAGCGACTCAGGACAATGCTAGAGAAAGGTGACGCATCCGGAGATCAGCAGCAGGAAGGGGAGGCAAGACGTTCACTGTGGGCATCATCAGCGTTGACGAGGAAGGGGAAACCAAAATTGTAGATGGAAGTTGAAGGCTTAAAGCAAAGAGAAGCAAATGAGTTTGCCATGACAGAGAGATCTTAGTTAATCCTAGAAAGCACTTCTACTGCCTCTCAGTTTGACAACAAAGTCAGTGTTGAGGGAGCTGGAAAATCACGGGGATGCTGCTTGTGGATAGCAGTTGTTCAGTGACCTGATTGCTGTTTCTCCCTTTCCAAGGTGTGAGAATCTGGCAGAAGTGAACGCTCTCCTGCGGGAGCACCTCGATAGAGCGAATGAGGTTAATTCAGCTCTTAAAGAAGATGTTGGAAAGCTGACGGCGGACTGGATGAGGGCCCGTCAGGAGCTGGAATTGAAGGAGAGTGAATGGCGCAACGAACGTGAGGTAGGGATAGGCTACAGGAACGTCAGATGTGCTGCCAGGGTGGAGTGAGAATGCATTTTATTTCTGGCACAGAGAACTTGCTGTGTGAAGTTGTGGCTCTGTTGAGGATGTATTGGTGTTGACGGGCAGAAGGCAGGGGTGTGAGATGGAGGAGTGTCAGCAAATTGTGGTGATGGAAGATGCCCACCTGCTGTGACCATACTGCTCGGTCTTAAAGGCAAACGCTTGCTGTTGCTGGGCACTGCAGGGCAGTCACACAGGACCGCTCATCTTTTTAATAGTTCTTAAATCTCCGTCTAGAGCAGTGGAGACCGGAGAGGTCTGTGTGTTTTCGGATTCAGAGTAGCCAACCGAAGAACAAGACAGGCCTCCCTTACCAGCGGCCTGCTGTAAGCAAATCTGACACTGGTCTTGGAGGGGCTTGTTTTTGTCTTCCTCCACCAAGACTGTTAGACACCTCTGCAAGGCGAGGTGATGAATCATGATCAGTTTGCTCTGCTGATATCCACTCCTGCAGGAGAAGCGTGGATGTTCCCTTCTTCGAAGTCAGGTGGCAGGTCTACTGAGGATGCTTCTGTGGTGCCTCTTCAGCCCTTGATGCCCCTGTTGCAATAGTTATTAAAGGAGACCTGGTGACGGTGGTTGTACTCTCTCCTATCTGAAAGACTTGTACAGTGACAGTGAAGGCTCAGTTGGCATTTCTTTCTGTCTTTGCATGTTTAGCTTTATGACAACTGCTTGAGGGGTGAACATAACCGTCTACTCAGCCTGTGGCGTCAGGTGGTAACCTTCCGCCATCATTTCCTGGGAATGAAGACTGCCACTGACCGGTGAGTAGAAGTTAAGGCTAGATGTCTTGCAGACAAAAGTGTAGCTTCCCTTCACACCCGCTTTTTGAGCCTCGATGTTACGTTAGTTGCGGCTAACGGTATGATTTCTCCTTTGACAGTCTGAAGCAATGCCGTTAAGCATGCTTTAGGCTATTTTCAGAATCATTTTGTTTGATGCTGGTTTTCAGATAAAACTGTGGGGCTTGGGCTATAATCAATGCAGGGGCCCTAAACAGATGAACTTGACTATGGTGATGTTTGGGCGTATTGACACAGACACGGGCATATATGGAGACATTGGAAGCGACTCACCAAAGCTATGCGTGCAGCGTGTAGAGCAGTCCATTTAAAAGAATGACTGAAATCTGCCTTAAGTCTCACGGAGTTTCTTTTCCCACTGCTCCTGATGGGAAGATCACTCCTGAATAGATCTATTATTTTTCTTCTCATTTCCAGCTTACATTTATTCTGGTCAGTTTGTATCCGCTTATTCCTGTACCAGCATCGTTGAGAGAAAGAATAGCTCCTCCACCCTGTTACTGCGTTTATCCAATTTATTTTGCTTCGTTTGATACCTCTTTTTGTGATTGTTTTCTTGTTCTCGGGCTCTCTGAGGTTCCTTTCTCACAGTTGCCTTCTACACAAGCAAAAATAGTGTAGCCTTAATAGTACCTTCTTCTGGTGTCAGCTTGCAATTTCAAACTCTGGGTTACTGTCAGCCGTTTACCTTATTTGATTATAAGCTTTCCTTAATGTGAGAGTGTGCCTGACCTACTATTTAATTCTTGTATTGTTTGTGGGTTTTGTTACAACATTCTAGGCTTATTCTTACACCACCTTCCTGAAACGTTTATTATGTAGCTATTGTCACGAGCCTCTTAGCAGTGCAAGTGCTGATAATAATGGGTCGCTTAGGGCTGATCCCTTAGGTGTAAAAGCCGGGGACCTTGGTAAAATTCCTTACATCTGTTAATGATAATTAGAGTATGTTGATAAGAGAGAGCAGGAGCAACAATTAGTAAGAGTAATTAGAGGACCTTGAAGCCTTCTGGCTGTGCCATACATGTCATCTTATCTCTGAGGAGAAAACAGGCTCATTCCTCAGCTACCCAGTAGACTCATTGCTCAACTGTCAAGATGAGTCCTGATCCCAAAGTGTCAGATGAATGACGAAGATGTCATCTTTCCTGCCAGCTTTTACTGTTGCGCAATTACGTGCTTCAGAAGTGAGTCAGCTGATAAAGATGGTGGTGTGAAGATTAGCTCTCTCTTTATTCTTCTTCAGAGATTTGTCAGAGCTGAAGGCAGAGCAAATGAGGCTTTCTGGAGCTATACTTGTAAACTGCTCCCGTCTAAACTCTGGCATACACCTCTGGGAGTCCATCGCTCTGGGCAGACCTGTCCTGAAGGATCAGGCACAGCAGCAAGCGGAACAGGAAATAAGCCAGAAGACTCAGGAAGTGATGTGCTTACAAGTCAGGGGGGACCTGGAGAAGAAGGAGCTTCAGGACAGGTAAAGGTGTTTTAAACTTTGCTGTTACCAACAACGTCTTTTGTGGCTGCTTCCTGGATTCTTAGATGGGCTGTGTTCACATTTAAAGCACACCCATTCTGCACAGCCCTGTTTCTGTCCCCAGTCAAACCACTGCCTTCAACAGAAAGGGTAGAAAAAACCGTCTGACTGACTGAGTAAGACAAGACTGGAAAAGAGATTGCATATTACAATGTTTTTGCTGTTAACTGGTTCTCGGTGAGAAGTTAAGACCAGTATAAAGGGAGCTCTGTCTCTTGTACAGCCCTTTTGCTATCCAGAACTGTGCTAAAGGGAGTTGGGAGGAATTTGCCCAGGGCCATCACAAGCAATGTAGCACCTCTGTACTGACAAGTCCTCCTTGCAAGACTGAGTGCGGAAGGCCTTTGGGGCAAGAAGTGCCATTTTGCAGCATCAGGCTTTTTAACCTGTAGAGATGAACGCTGCCTTTGCTGTATTTTCTGGGTTGAACTTTCTCTGCTATGCTTCTGGGAGCTGTGTAGCTCTTTAACAGGTGATGGTGTGCAATGCTTTTGGAATGGCACGTGGACCTTCTCTTCTCAGGGTGATGGAGCTCTCGGCCTTGCTTGTACAGTCTCAGAAGCAGAACGAGGAGAAGGAGAAGACCGTGAAAACGCTTAACGACACTGTCGAGATTCTAGTATGTTTTACCTTTACCTGGGAGATAGCCCAGTGTTTGCTCTCCAGCCTTAGCACAAAGAGGTGTGGCTTGCTCAAGAGAAGGAGCGGTAAAGATGCTAGCTGTATGGGAACATCGGGCGCACTGCCAAAATATTCCTTGTGTGTTTGGCACACGTGGAGTCAGTCCAGGTGCAGGCAGTGGCAGGGGAGCTGCAGACAATTCAGATGTCTTCCTCAGGGGGGTTGCACCAATGCAACCAATTCTGCCTGTGACTTTAAGTCTCTCGGGATCAAGGTTCCTTGGAATGGACGGCTTCATAGCAGCCTATAAAAACTAGCTGTTGGTCTTTCTCTTCTTAGTTTTAGCAAAGAAGAAATTGAATAGATATGGGAAGGAATACACTGGAATCACCAGGGCTGAGGCTTATCGGCGTGACAATGCTACTGAGGATGGGAATGCTACAGAGGGGAGCAGCTCTTCCCTGCCCACCCTTTCCTTATTCTGTTCTCAGGAAGCAAGTTGGTTAGAGAAAGAATATGAAGCTGCATTGACTACGAGAGCCAAAGAAGAGAATCTTTCCCTCCAGAAGCTGATAAAAGATATAACTGAGGTGAGTACAGAGTTGGGACCACATCCCTGTAAATTTGACTTAAAAGTACTTGAGGAAGGCAACAGACTAACCCAGGGAACAGATAGAGATGTTGATTACTGTCTATGTTAACTGCTACTGGCTGTCTAATTTTTATACCACTTTTCTGACATAAAACCTGTTATAACTTCCGAGTTGGCTGTCCTGTGACACTTCAGCTGAGTCGCTAGAACTTTCAGTGCCTTTGCCTTCGGCGTCCCGCTAAGGTCTCTCTTGGACTGTGCTTTCTGAGTTGGCTACGTGACATTTGTATTCCAGTGTTGCTTGGAGGCTTCCCGCACCCTCCTTGAGCAATGACGCTGTTGTTCTTCAGATTTTTATAAAAGGTCACTGACTCAATCGATGCACTTGCCAGCTCTGCTCCTTCACTCTACATTCACTGACCCCAGAATCGCAACTGGTCTAAGTGTTTAGGGGTAGCTTTAACTTAGTCCTAAACTTCGCTCTGTGGAGGGGGGCTTAGTCGTCAGATCTTTTACGCAGCCTCTCACAAAGTCAGTTCTTTCCCCTTAGTTAGTCATTTTTATCCTCTTGTGCTACTGCTCAGAGTAATTATAAACATTAGCTTTTTCACTGCTGTTTTCCAGTAGTCATCAGCTTCCTTCTTCCCTGGGCAGCGTTACTGTTTCCTTTCATTGCTGTTTCCCGTGTTGATCTGGTGCTTGTGTATGTGGCTCTAAGAAGCTGACGGAGACCAAAATCATTCCTGAGAGCTTCAAGAAACTGAGCGTTCAGGCAGCCTCCAGCCACTTCACACTTGTTTCTTCGTGTTTATAGTAGCTGTATTCAGAAACCCCTGGAGTACTTGTGGCCACGGGGACAAAACTTCTTTGTTGACTGAAGAAATGAGAGAATTGAGTTTTTAACGACTCTAGGGTGAAGTGGGGGGAAAAGGAGAAATAGATAAAGAAAACCAAGAGTAACAGCTTGATGTGGGCTTTCAGGTGGTGTTAGATGACAGTGACAGCACGGTCAGCATTATCTGCACTGACAGTTCCCAGCATGCAGAGTCCAGCAACGTCCTCCCTTGTCTGAGCTCCGTTGATGCAGAGCATGCCTTTGTATTGGTTCAGGAAGCACTGGCAAGGAGGCGAGGAGCAAGGCAGGTGAGAATTTCTGCTTGTCTTCACCACTGGCCACAGGCTCAGCTGCTAATGCCTCACTTAGCTTGAAACCTTTCCGTTTCCTTAGCCAGTTTCTTTCTAGCCTTCCCACTCTTGGTACCGTATTGCCTTGCCAGTCTCACCAGCTCTGTGTCCTAGTGCTTTTCTCTCCTTGATCCCCACCCCCTCATCACAGCTTTTGCCTTCAGGTGAGCTGTCTCTCTGCTTGCTTCTTCTCCCAGCTACCTGGAGCCATCTTCCCTGCTTCTTATTGCTTGTTTGTGCTCTTTCCCTGCCCATTCCTTGCAGGCCCTAAAAGAAGAGCTTTCGGCCAGGCAGGACTCTATCAATTTCCTGCAGCACCAGCACAGGCAGCAGGAAGAGCAGTGCAGGAAGCTGCAGCAAAGGCTTGAGCAACTGGAGGAGGAATGCAAGACGTCCAGCAGCCACCGGCAGCACCTCCACTCTCTGGTAGAAGCACTCAGAAGGTGAGTGTTTCCTCCTTCTCCTGCGTTCTAGAGGCAATCTGCTTCCAGTTCTGGGAGTTCAGCGGCGTTATGGGCAAAGAACTCGCCTGCCCTACCACGTGTATGCCTCTGTTGGGCACTTTAGCATCCTCCTGTCGCTGCTTTTCATGCTCTGTTGTGAATCCTAAGGCTGTCTTGGCGATACAGAGCGGTGTTGGAATACAGGACGCCTCCCTCTCAACATGCTGCATCTGTGAATTCCGTTCTTTCCTAGCCGCCGCTTCTCACTGAACGAAGGCAAAAGCCTGCTTTCCTTTCTCTTTCCCTCTTCAGTTGCCTTGTGAGGGGAAGAGCAAGTTCTTCTTTACCGTGCTCCCCACAACTCCATCCTGGAATGACGAAAATGGGGCCCGTGACTCTTCAGGCCTCTTCATTCTTCTAACTGAGCCTTGTCTCTGCAGTGACTGTGCAAACCTCGAGAAAACCAGGGAAGAGCTACAGCACCAGCTTGAAGTAACGGAGCAAGAAGCCTCGCGTCTGCGTCAAAGTAACACTGAACTGCAGCTGAAGGAAGATTCGGCGCAGGGGGAGAAGGTGGAGCAGCAACGGACGATGGAGAGAGCGCGTCGTGACCAGGAGCTCCTGTGAGCGTTAAAGCTTTCTCTGGGCAGGGGTGGGCGTTGCTGGACTTTAGGAGGCCCACTGTAAAAGAATGAATTCTGCATGCTCATCATTTGTAGCATAGAAAGGTGAAGGGAGCACGTGGGCAGGTCTGGCTACCTACTGACCTACAGCATAGCTGCCTCCTTGTACTTTCTTTATGACCCTTTAAAAAAAGCATTCCAAACCCGACCAGAGTAGTTGATGACAGGCATAAGCGGAAACAAGAGAGGTTTGGACTGGATTTCAGGAGAACAAAAAATTGAACCATGAAGGCAATCATGCAGCAGAACAGGTTGCTCAGAGAGGTTGTGCAGATTCCATCCCTGGAAATTTGGAAGACCCAACTGGATAGAGCCTTGAGCAACCTGGACTGATCCCACAGCCGACCCCAGCTGCTTTGAGCTGAAGACTGGGCTAGAGGCGTCCTGGGGTCCCTGCCAGCCTGAATCATCCTGTGATCCTATGGTTATTGCATTGGAAATTCACGCACATCTCCTCCCCCAGTAGATTGCAGGCTCTGTCATTGTTTCGCTGCTGAAGGCAAGAGCAATTGTGGGAATATTAATCTGGACTTAAAAAGTCTCTCTTACCCAAAGAACAACTTTGGAAAGTCTTGTATCCGATGTACCAAAAAGGAGAGAGAGAACCATCAGGCAGGAAGCCGTTCAGTTGAGAGTACCTGAACTTTTTGGAAACGTTCTGTGATTTCTGGAAGCTTGTTTCACTTTCTCAATGACGAATGTTTCACCTGCATCAATGACAGAGAGTGATGCAGCTCTAGTCAGGAAATTGCAGCATTCTTTAGGTGTAAATAGAAAGCTGTTGGAAATCATTCTAACTGTCATATCTGGGACATAGTATGTGCTCTTGGTTTTGGAAATGAGAATGTTTTTACATTAAAAGCTTGTTTGTCTTTCCCCTTCTCATAGACTGAAGGACTTGGCTGCACTTGAAGGAAAACATTCACTATTACAGAGTGAGTTGGTAGCCGCGAGAGAGACACTGGAGGAATCGCACCTTCAGAGGGATCTGCTGAAGCAAGAGAAACATGAGCTTGCCATGGCACTGGAGAAGGTGTGGTCACCTTATTCCTAGGTAGCACCTGTGGGAGAGGGAGTTGTGATAGCAGGACCACCACAGATGCTGTTTCTGGCAGTAGAAGACAGGGAAAATGTTGTCCTCCTTCTTGGAAAATGGTGATCAGACCACACAGGCTCTTTGGGGTAGTTAGTCCCCACGTGCTTACTGGGAGCGCGGAACTGGGAGTATGTCAGAGACACACAGGGGATGTGGAGTTGCTGCTTGAAGTCAGGGGTTTTCCTGCTTTTGTTGTCATGCTGTTCTTTTGTCTCTCCAGGCAGAGCGGTCGGTAGCAGAGTTGACAGGGGCTCAGAATAAGCTGAGTGCTGAAATAGCTGAACTACGTGTTGCAACAGCGAACACGAGCGGTATCAATGAAGCTCTTGCACTGGATAAAGCGCAACTGAACGAACTTGTGCTGCAGGTGAGCAGAGTTGCCAAAGATCTTGCCAGGTGTTCGTCTCCAGCTGCTGCTTCTGCTCAGGCTTCTTGCCTTCCGACAGTATGACTGACTGAGTATGGAAATGTTGGTCTTTTTCCTGTCCAAGCCAAACCTTCTTCATAGTAACTCTTACTGTATTTTATTTCCTCTGTGCCTCTGTGATTGTAGCTGGAGCAAGAGAATGAAGTTCTGTCAGGAAAAGTGGACGGGATGGAGAGAGCAAAGATCTCTGACCAGGAGAAGCTGAACTTGTGTAGAAGAACAAATGAAGAGCTCTGTGCCGAGAAAGCCCACCTGGAGCAGCTGCTGAAGAAAGCAGAGGAGCAACAGGAGGGGCTGCGGGTACAGCTGACGGTACTGGCAGAGGAGAAGGAAGAAACCCAAGAGAAACTCAGTCAGGTGAGACCAAAACCGTGGTGCTTCTGGGTGGGCATTTGGCTGCTTGGCTCAGTGAAGCTGTTATCTGTTGGATTCTGCAGTGTTTTTGTCAAGGAGACGCTTGGTAGTGCTGGAGGTCAGAAGGCTTTGTTTGCTTCTTTTTGGAAACGTGTTGATGGCCTTCAGAGCTGTTCTGCAATTCTCCGAGCTGTCCTCTGCTTCTACAGATTCTTTTGATCCACCTGTCTGTGTTGGTCTCTTTTTTGGCTTTTGATAAGCTGCAGAGAGATGATTGTGTTGCCCGTGAATCTGAGCGGGGCTACTGCTCTCACATGTGGCAAAAGAAACAAACTGTGTAGCTCTGAATCCTTTTTCTGAGGCAAGAACAGGGCTGCATGTTTCTATTTATGCTTTTTGTTGTGAAGTCTGCAACTTTCAAAACTCCCATTTGTTTGAGCCTAGAGAGCGGGACAAAGCTGCAAGTCAGTGTCTGCTGTCTTGTATTGCTAAGAATGGGAATGACATCTTGAAATTGTTGAAATTGTATTTTAAGACATACATGCAACTTTGTGGCTGGAAAGCTGCCTGGGGGAAAAGACCTGGGGGTGTTGGTCAACAGCCGGCTGACTATGAGCCGGTAGTGTGCCCAGGTGGCCAAGAAGGCCAATGGCATCCTGGCTTGGATCAGAAATAGCGTGGCCAGCAGGACTAGGGAAGTGATCGTCCCCGTGTACGCGGGGCGCTGGTGAGGCCGCACCTCGAATACTGTGTTCAGTTTTGGGTCCCTCACTGCAAGAAAGACATTGAGGTCTGGAGCGTGTCCAGAGAAGGGCAACGAAGCTGGTGAAGGGTCTAGAGCACAAGTCTTCTGAGGAGCGGCTGAGGGCACTGGGGTTGTTTAGCCTGGAGAAAAGGAGGCTCAGGGGAGACCTTATCGCTCTCTACAACTACCTGAAAGGAGGTTGTAGCGAGGTGGGGGTCGGTCCCTTTTCCCAAGTAACAAGCGATAGGACGAGAGGCAATGGCCTCAAGTTGCGCCAGGGGAGGTTTAGACTGGATATTCGGAAATATTTCTTCACCGAAAGGCTTATCAAGCATTGGAACAGGCTGCCCAGGGAAGTGGTTGAGTCCCCATCCCTGGAGGTATTTAAAAGACATGTAGATGTGGCGCTTAGGGACATGGTTTAGTGGTGGACTTGGCAGTGTTAGGTTTACGGTTGGACTCGATGATCTTAAAGGTCTTTTCCAACCTAGACGATTCTATGATTCTATGAATTGTTAGAGCCTCTTTAGGCTTTGAGGAAGAAGATGAGAAATAGGTGATCGCGCAAGACTCTTCACGCTGGACTAACTGATTTCGGTACCCTGGCAAAAGAGCTGGGGAGGATCATGTCACTGTAGGAGACTAGGGAGTTTGTCATCATTTAAATGTCAGTTTCATAATGTACAATCTTGGGTATTATGGGATAACTTTGAGAGAATTGTTTGTTTCTGATGGTCTGTTCTCTGTTAGATAGTCTTAGTTTTGGAGTACGTGGTATGTTTGGCAAATGCACAGCAGAGGTGTTATACTGAAGAAAGGAGCTAAAAAATCATGGTTAATCTTCAAGCTTGAATACCAGCAAGGTATATTAGACACCTTCTTTGTGTAAGACAAGTAAACAGTATTGTTGACATGAACTACTGTACAAACAGAGTCTACCATCTCTCTGGCCACGTCAGCCAGACTTTCATAAATCACTAAATGACACTGCTGACCGCAAGGGCTGTTTCCCTGCCAAGCGTCACCTCATTGCATCCAACTGCTTTACACGCTGCAGTAGGTGACACTTTGATCTTTTTTTTTCTAGAAGGAGAAACCATGTGTGTTTTCACTTTCTTCAGCGAGCAAAGTTGCTTTTGCTCAGCCTTTCCTGAAAATTTCCAGCACTGGAATAGATTCTAATAGAGTTTTAGTTTGCAAGGTTCTGGAGTTCTGGAAAAGGCAGTATTTTTGCATGAAAACACGTAGTCCGGGGTATGTACGTTTGTCGTGAAGGAGCTGTCTGGTCCCAGGCAACCCAGTATGGCCTTACTCATCACTGTCAAGTTAACAGTGCCAGTGCCTTTTGGCAGCCCAGGGTATTAGTGCGGTATACAGCAGGTGCTCTTAAGCTTTCAGCCCACAGTACAGGAGCTCTTTCTCCTCGAGCTGATTCAGAAGTGGCACTGGCTGGCTCTGCAGAGAACTCCAGAGAAAGGCCTCTAACTGTATTTTGTCCCGCTTTCAGGTTTACCGCCAGCAAGAGTCGGCTAGCAGTGGTCTGGAGCAGTTGCGCCAGGAGTCCTCTCGCCAAGGGCATGCACTGGCCAAGGTGTCCAAAGAGAAGGAATTGCTGGTGCGTGAGAAGGCTGCCCTAGAGGTGCGACTGGCAGCCATGGAGCAGGACAGACGAGGCCTTTCAGAGCAGCTGGCAGAGGCCAGGTAAAGGCAGGGAGGACACCCTAGGCAGGACCTTATTCAATGTCTGTAGTTATAAAGGTGGTAATCGTTGCATGAGGATTTATTGCATCCTGTGTGCTTTTCAGATGTTTTCACCTTCCATGGACAGAAAATGGAAGAATCTCGAGGGGGAAAAAAAAAAGTATACCTTGATTTGAATGTTATTTTTCTGACAGGTAAAGCTAGCAAAGCTCTCCTGAGCCTTGCGCTCATGTTTATGCCCCGTTGCACATTCCTGTGTGAAGTCCAAAGCCAGCCAACTTGGCTCTGAATTGAGTAATCGTTAAACCATGCAGATGTTTCCTGAAACCTGAAGTTTCTCCCTGGTTTTGGTTTCTTGTTCTGCATTTGAACATAGATCTTTCCTTGTCAAGTAGTTTGACATGGGATCGTCAGAATTCAAGGCTATTACATACGGACGTTGTGAGGAGGACACTGCCATTTAGGGTGAAGCTCGAGGCTCACGCTGAAAATCTCGAGGGCCTTCTGTTTCTAAGCTAACTCTTGTTAAGTGTGGTGCAGGACCTCGAGTTGGTTACACCAGCAGCAGGGAAACCTCTTGTGAATTCTCGACAGTCTTCGGGGATTCTTGCCCATCACTGATGTCTGGGTCCTGTACTCCTCACCACGTGTCGTTTAGAGGCAGATGCCATGGCGAAGTTATACAGGGAAGGAACAAGATTCTCTGCTTCTGCTGTATCAGGTTTCTAAGACCAAATGTGACAAGTTCTGCTTTTCCAAAAAGAAGAAAAAAAGCATCGAGACGTTTGTCCTCCTCTTAGGTGTTTTTTAGAAGACTCCTGAACTTGCAGAGCTGTACAAATGATGTTTCACAGATTGTTTGGCATGCTTCTTGACTTTTACACTTTACCGCTCCAGAGTATGTTGTTAGCGAGGCTGATAAACACCATTTTGACTCAGTGTGTTTCCTGAGAGCTGCTGCTTCTTCTGAGCTCCAGCTTCTCTTATTTGATCCAGCTGAATTATGTTTGGTCAATTACTGGGCTGTTATTAAGTGATTAGATGTTCAGTTCCTTTTTTTTTTAGAAAAAAGAGGGATCAATTATTTTGTTAGAAAGAGATAAACTAGTTATGAAGAACCTTTGGCAATAGATAACGAAAAAATCAGCAACTATTCTTGCCAGATGTTGTTCTCAAGAGCCTTTTGTTGTCACGGTTTTGGACTCTACCTTTTCTGTTCTGTTTTAGAGACTGACTTCTATTTGTCCTTAAAACGGGGCACATTTACCTTGGACTGCCAGAGATGGGCGTAATCAGAAATAGTGCTTGTTCTCCTTCTTGCAGATAGAGCCTCCATTGTCCATCAAAGCAGGGAAATCCTTCTGTTGTGGGTTTTATTGTTGTACCACTCAGGTGCCCCTTTACCTTGAAGGATGTTATCCTGGTCGCATGCCTGTACTCGGGAGGCAGCGCTGTGTATTGTAGGAACGTGGCACACAGGACGCTGTGTTAGGTCAGGGAGGTAACTGCAGCTCCTGGTTCCAGAATCCTGTGTGTCATACGCACCAGTTGGTTGAAGTCTATGGATGTAACAATTTGCATCTGCAGTACTACAACTTCCCTTTTAAAGAGCGACAAGTCATTTGGGCTACTGCTTACTTAGTTAGCAACGCTTAAACAAAGGGAGCAAGTGTTTCTCTTGAACTTCCAGCAGTTTAAACTAAAGGATACCTGTCTCTCCCTTCATATAGTTCCTGTTCAGATAAAATCTCGTTCTGATTTCTTCCAAATGCTGCTACAAGCATGAGACTTTACCCTCTCATCTGATGTATTTCTGGAGTCCCTTTTAAATATAGGGAGTCTGGAAAATTACCTACCTATACCTACAGTATGAACAGCACTAAAAAGTCACGAGTCAGCCGGGGAAATACTCTTGTTCTGTCCCCCTGCAGAGCAACTTGGAAGGGCTGAGGAGATAAGGGCTGTGAGCAGAGGCTGGGCTTTTGCTTGCTGGCACAGACTTTGTGGGCACAGCTACCTGCGTGTCACAGCAATTTAAGATTTGGCTGTTGAGATCAAATTCGGCTGGGCTTTCTGTGTTATGCTAGGTCATGAAGAAAGCCTGGACATTCCCTCGGAGGGGCCCGCATTGCTATTTTAAACGGTAGAAATATGTTTTCTGTATACAAGTTTCCGTGCAACCCATTTTCCGTACTCAGGTGTAGGGATCTTGAACGACTTCTTACTGGAATAACTCCCTGTGGGCGTCAGGAGCAAGAAACTCATTTCCCTCCGTATTCACAACTTGCAGGTCAGTGAAGGAGACCCTGGAATCCAGCCTGTTTGAGGCTCAGCAGCACTTATCGCAGCTGGAGATCGCCAGGAGTCAGCTTGAAATCCAACTTCACACAGTCACGCAGGCCAAGGAGGTGATACAAGGTGAGAGCCTCCTGCGCTTTGTTTCTGGTGATCCCCCTACCTAGGGAAGGTGGTATAAAAAATAGCTCTCTGTCCGCAGTGCTTCTGAGGAGTGAAGGAGATGGAGGCAGATCCCTCCTGCACTGAAATTCAAACGGCTTAAGGTCAGTAAAGTCAGAACCATTGTTTGTGTAGACTCTGAATCTTGCCATTTGTCGTGTTTGCAGGGGAAGTGAAGTGCCTTCAATGTGAGCTGGAAGCAGAGAGATCTCTCGTGAAGCAGGAACGGGAAAACATGGCGCAACAGCTCTTGCGGACAGAACAGCAGTATAACAGTACCCTCAAACTTTGCGAAACTGATCATGAAGTGGAAATAAACAAGCTCCTGCAAGACCTGGTAGGAAACAATATGCTTCTGAATTCTTCAAGCAAGCTTTGTGGGCTGACTTTAGAAGACGACTAGCCCGAGCGTGTGAAATGGCAGCAATCCTCTGTCATAGGCCACACGTTGGTAGGCCAGGCAGCAGAGCCAATGGCTCTTCCTCACCCTGCAGTCCATCTGCACCTTTTCACTGATGAAAAGGGAGGTGAGCTTTGAAAATAGAGACTCTGAGAATAGATAGAAATCCTGAGGAGAGAGGCCCTAGGAAACAGGCAGCCATCAGAGAGGGGAAGGTAACATCTCCTTCTCTTCCACCTGCTGACCCTCCTTTTAAGTTCCTTGACAGGACACGATATATGGAGGGCACAAAGCCGCCACTGTGCACTGTTCAGGTCGGGGGTTGTGGGGGAGGGATGAAGCTTCACATTTTTTTGAGGAGCTTGGCTGGGACTTCATCTTGAAGTCTTTTCCTCCACTCATCAGGCAAGCGAGCGGGAAGGGCACCATTCAGAGCTGCAGGAGATGCTGGAGCAATGGGAAAAGGAGAAGGCAGAGACAGGAAGGGAGCACGAGAAGAAGCTGTTTGATATGAAGCAGAAAGTTGCTACCGTGCACGCTCAACAAGAAGAGGAACGAACCAGAGTCCAAAACGCCAAGCAAGAGGTAAAGGCTGTGAAAGGAGAATTTGTGTGGTTCTTTGCAAAGCTAGAGCTGTGGGAGATGACTGGATATCGGGCTGTGTGGAGCATGCCCTACATGTTTTCTACATTGAATTTGGTGAGGTGAAAGGCGTGCAGGGCTACCTTTGGGACTAGGAATGAGACCTCTCATAGGAAGCCAGGCAGAAATGTCACCTTTCATTTTAGATTTTTGTGCTGCTATTGTATTCTGGTTTTTCTAAGAGTTACCTCAGAGTATCTTCACTGTTCTCTTAACGGTCTTCTTTTGACGTTTACTGATACGTGTTTATAGCCTTAACTCCATTAAAGACCAAACTGAGTTTGTAGGACTGAATCCCCATGAGGATGGGCTTTTTGTTTGGGGAGGACGGGGAGGGGCGCAGCAGGATTGTTGACAAAAGAAAAATCTTTTTAAAGACTCCTCTGAAATATTTCTGGGCAGTAAAACAGAGGTGTCTTCCGGGCTGTGTTTTAAGTCACTTGCTGGTAAGCTATTTTGTGCCCAGGTCTCCTGTGCCAGAGCAACCCTGCGATACGCTGAGAGTCCTCCTTGTGTCCTACCCAAAGTCCTCTTTATGGAGGCTGCCTAGGGACAGCAGTACCCCCAGCTGTGTCTACAGGTATTGAAATGACAGGGCGGCGCTCAGAGATGACAGTGTGTCCCTGTACTGTCAGTACTTCTTTGGTAAAGTCTACTGAATACCTTAAAACCAAAGTAATTTTCACCAAACCTCACTCAGAGTACATGAGTTTTCTGAAAGAGCTGCTAGCTTCAGCCCTCTGGCAGCCTTGTGTTTTCTCTACCGCTAAGTAGGTGCAGAAGTCGCTACTGAAAGACAAACAGGACACAGCGCAAGACGAGGGATACCCTCACCAGCAAGGCGAGACACTTGAGAACTGCCACACATTCTCCTGTTAGATGACTAAGAGTTTGTTGGAGATTCAGTCGCAGATGGACTGTGGATGGACCATGTTTATACTGCCAATCTCACTTAGGAAGCTGCGTCTCCAAGTGGGCAGATAATGACCTAGGAGACCAGCAGCACAGTGCTTTGAGACCGTGTGAGCCCATGGGTCTTTGAGTCTTGCCACACAAATTTTGTATGGGAAGTTTAAACCCGTCTTCTCTTTGTTTCTGTGCAGGTCCTGCTAGAAAAGGAGCGTGAGAAGAATGCTTTATTAGAGACGCTACTCCAAACGCAGGGAGAGCTAACAGAAGCCTGCCAGCAGCTAGAGCAGCTCAGGCAGGACCTGAAAAAGCAGCAAGAGAATGGGCAGGTAAGTCGTTGACTAGTAGGGTAGGTTGAAAGAACAGGCAGTTGGCAATTGGACGTAAGCTGAGAGAGAGGCTGAGGGCCAGGTAACAGAGTGAGGGCAGTAACAAGGAAATAAAACCTAAGTCCTGGGACTGAGGAGGCAAGGACTACTGCAGGCACTGAAAGCACAGAGCCTGGTAAGCTCCAGAGATCAGCAACAGGAAGGGTGGGTTACAGTGGAACCAGAGCTGGGTAGAAAAGCAGAAAGAAGTGGCTGAATGAATGTGATTTTGAGACAGAAAGAGGAAAAAGCTGAACCCGATGGCAGGTCCCAGTAACTTGCTCTCCATTTGTGTTTACAGAACATCACAGAAGAGCTGCAAGCAGAGCTGCAGCAAACTCGGAGTAAGATCAAGGCAGTGGAGAAGAGGCACAAGGAAGAAATCAAAACCATCAAAGAGGAAAAGAATGTTCTTCTTCAGCAGAGGGATGCTCTGCAAAAACAGGTGACTGAGACAGCAGTAGATACTCTGGTCATCAAACAGGTGGTCTCTCCCCTTCTTGCCTTTCCATTGCAGAGCAGGCTGATGGGGTAGTCCCTCTGACTGCCATCATACTGTGGTCTCCAGCTCAGCTGGTCTGAAGGAGGCTTACTGGTCAGCTGAATCTCAGCTGCTGCCCTGGCCAGATGGGCTGCTCCTTTTGCCTGTTTGCCAGCAATCATCAGAGTGGATTTCTGCTGGCCTGTTACTGCTAGCCTTGTTTTTTAAGGTGGTTTTTCAGATGAACATGGTGACGCACTTAGATTGTTAAACAAGCTGGCTGTATCCATTGTGAATCTGGTACTCTCACGATAGGGTGAAATTTAAAGTTGTCCTTTCCCTTTCCTCACAGTATATGATATGGCTGACGGCGACAAGCTGTAGTCTTTGACTGCTTTGTTATGTTTTACTTGAGGTGGAAGAGTTGACGTCTCAGCTAGCAGCCTCCGAAGGGTCTCTAAAGGAGGAGGCTATGACTCTACATCAAGAGGTGGCGTCTTTGGAAAGGAAACTCGAGAGCACCGAGAAGCAAAGAAAGGATGTCCTGGTGAGGCTGGCAGATGCTGTGAAGGGCCATTTCTTACATATTTTTTGGCCTTCTGTTAGTCATTCTAAGGAGCAACTTTTTTTTGTGGTTTAACTTTTCCAATTGCATTCTCCTGAATAAGTAGGAAAAGATGCCGTAGTCATATACGACTCAGTTACGAATCAGGGTGCTTATTTTCCTCAATTCTGAAGGTTTCTGCCCTTGAAGCTTTAGTCAAAGTAATTTTCAAACTTGTCTCTATTTACATTGCATGGTTTGGGCAATTATTTGTGTCCAAAATTTCTAAACACCTGGATCTGGAAAAAGGGGTGAGAAGACAAAGTTTGCTAATAATAGAAAGCTGTTCAACATTGCCCGTCTGAGAGCAGACAGCGGGGGGAAAAATGAGACATTTGAGAAACAAAAGTGCTGATCCAGCTAAATATGTATGTCTGCAAGGGGAAAACTAGTCCCGATTTGAAACACGGAATGACAGACTGTGACCTGACCATTACTCCTTCGAGAGGGGGACAGTGGCCTTCTAGAGGATGGCACCACGAAAATTCTACGCAGTAGAGGTCCAGGGGGGGAAGTAAATGAAACGTTGGGGTTGTTCTCAAAGAAAAAAAAGGGAAATCACATGTTGGGGTTGTTCTCTCTTCCCTTCCTAATAGAGAGAACATCATCGTGCCACTGCCTAAATCATGCTTAGTCTGGACTGGAAATCCTGGCTGCAGTTCTGGCAGCTCCTCCCCAAAAGAACACCCTAGAGCCAGCAGAGGTTCAGCGAAGGGCAAAAGGGAAGATGGGACCGGCTGAGTAAGCTGGGAAAGACGCAGCCTAAAGAGTGGCGCAGGAAAGGTCTACAACATCCTGAGAGGCAGGGAGAGAGGGGGCAGCGGTCGTTCACTCTCTTGTCCAAGAGATGAACGAGAGCCATCTGATGAAGGTAGTGAGAGCCACGCTGCAAGCAAATGACAGGAGGTGGTATATTTACAGCAGAGCAGACCTGTTGAACTCCTTGACGAAGGGTGTTGTAAATACAGCAGGTCTATATGGGGTCAGGAGGAGACTGAGAAAGTTCTCACAAGCTGGAACAGTGCTGGGGTTGGGGAGGGGAGGTATCACGTAAGTCCACCCGACTCTTAGGCTTTCTTCCCTGGGTGTGCACTTACAGGCACCGTTACATACGGGAGACTAGCCTAGACAGTTGAGCCAGTGCAGCTGTTCCTACATGGTCGGTATTTTCCCACTCCTCCATTTACAATGACTCCAAAAATCAGTTATGGACAGAGTTTGATAGATACAGTACAGTTCTCAAATCTTTTTTGAGTGACAGTAGAAAATTTACATCGAACAGGGAAACCAACTGGAGAGCTCGAATTTTCTACTAAAAGCTCCAACTTCAGCCCTTGACTGCCACTGGAGCAGGAGTTCCAATCTAGTATGACAACCAAACATATATAGATGGAATTATTGAACCTCTTCCTCCCTGTTCTGCAGCATGACCGGGACAGACTGCAAGCACTTAAAGAAAAACTGGTATGGGAGAGAAGACTCCTTCAGGAATCAGTCACAGCCTCCGAGACCCGAGCAAATACAGCAACAGATATGAATCACTGCCTTGAACAAGAACTCCAAACTACACTGTCTATCTTAAAAATTAAAAATGAGGAAGTGGAAACGCAGTGGGAGAAAATCCAGACGCTACAGAAAGAGGCAGCAGAGGTAAAAGCTTTGCAGGAGAATCTCACTCGTATGACTGCCATCCTGTCAGAGAGGGAGGGAGAAATGAAGTTATACCAGGAACAGATGAGAATGCTGGAAAAGCAGAAAGAAATGCATAAAACTACTCTCGATCAGGTTATTAAGGACATAACAGAGAAAGAACAGAAGACAGGATCCCAGCAAGAACAGATACAGGAGCTGGAGAAGCAGCAAGAAAAACAAAGGATTGCTGTAAGCAAAATGAACAAAGACCTGGAAGAGAGAGACCGGGAGATCAGATCCCAGCGAGAACAGATACGGGAGCTGGAGAAGCAGCGAGAAATGCAGAGGACTGCTGTCAGCAAGATGAGCAAGGCGCTGGAGGAGAGGGACCAGGAGATCAAATTCCAGGAGGGGAAGATAACGATTCTGGAACAACACGGTACCTCACAAGTGAGAAATCTGCTCGTGGATCTTGATCATATGAAAGGGAACTTGAAGGAGAAAAACATAGAGCTTATGTCTCTGACCCAGCAGATCCAAGAACTGGAAAAGGAGAGAGAACAGGTGAAATCTCTGCACGCAAGCCTTGAACACCTGAGGGCAGTTCTTAAGGACAGAGAGAGTGAGTGTGCTTCTCAAAGGGAGCAGTTCAGGCTCTTCCAGCAGTACAAGGATCAGCGAGAGGGGCACCTGCAAGAGCTTCATGGTAAAGTAGAAAAGATGACACTTGCTTTATCTAAAAAAGATCAAGAGCTTGAGTCACAACAAAAGCAAATCCAGGAAGCTGAAGAAGTCATGGAAGTGCAGTTAAGAACTGTCCGTGACCAACTGGAGCAGACCTTAGAAACCTTGAAAGAAAAGGACAGGCTCATAGACATCCAAAAGCAACAAACACGGAACTATGAGGAAAAAACAGAAGAACGGATGAATGTCTTACAGAGAGACTTAGAACACGCTAAGGCAATACTGAAAGAAAAGGATTTCATGATTGAATCTCAGAAGGAAGTGATTGAGACCTTCCAAAACCAAGAACAGGACTCTGCACAGCAGAAGGAAATTCTGCATCATCTTCAAGTGGCACTAAAGGAACAAGAGCAAGAAATTTTATCCCTTAGAAAACAATGTGAGGCATGCAAGGAAAAGGAGGAGAAGCGTGAAGCTGAGCAAACAAATCTTCAAGCAACAAAACTGACTCTGAAAGAAAGAGAAGAAAAGATAGAGGCTCTGGAGGAGGCTATCTCTAAGCTTCAAGAGCAAAAGGAGGAGGCAGCGATGCAGACTAAAGCCATACTGCAAAAACTAGAATATGCTGAACCTTCTCGAGAAGCTAGAGATCAAGAGAGGGTGTCTTTGCAAGAGCATGCCCAGGACCTTCGAGAGCAGAAGGAGTTAGAAGGCAAGCAGGCCAAGAGCCTACAGCAGGATCTAGACGAAATGAGCCACGCAGTGAAGAACCACCGCTTGGAGTGCCTCAGGCAGACAGAGCAAATGAACACGTTCCAGCCTGGTGAAGAAAGCATGAAAGTAGCACTAACATCATGCCAGAAGCAAGTGAATCTGCTTGAGGAAGCGGTAAGGAAGAGAGATGAAGACAATGAAACTCTTCTGCAAAAACTCCAGCGCCAAGAAGAAGAACTGAAGACCTTGCAGAATCTCCAGCTTAGGCTAACCAAGAAGAATGAAGAGGTTAGACACCACAGAGAGCAAGAGAAGCTCCTGGAAGCAGCCTTGCCTGAGAGGGAACGAGAGACCAAGGCTCAAGGTGGGCAAGAAGAGTTAGAAGAGGAAATAAGAGGTCTTCGGGAAGATCTCCAGCACGTTCGGCAGACTCTGACAAAGAAGGATGCAGAGATCAAGTACCAGAGAGGCAGAGTCAGGTATTTAGAGGAGACTCTGACAGGCAGAGAACAGGAGCTTAGGAGGCAGAGTGAACTCCTGAAACAACTAACATCAGCTTTGCGATGGGAAGATGAAGGCGAGACCCTAAAGAAACAAATCCAGAAACTCCAGAACTGGGAGGCAGAGGAAGCAGAGAAGAGGAAAGTTCTCCAGGAGAGAGACCGTCTCTTGAAAAGGCAGGAGGAGCTAACCCAGCAGCTGGAAGATGAGAGGAAAGCAAAGGGGGAAGAATTGGAGCGTGTGGTGGCTATTTTGAAGCGGAATGAAAGCGGAGAAATCGAATGGAAAGAGAAGGCACAAGCACTGACTCTTGCCCTTACCAGGAGTGAAATGGCCAATGGGACTCCGAGGGAAGAAATAGCCATCCTGCAGAGTATGGTTTCAGAGAGGGACAAGGACCGGTTTCATCTTCAGGTAGGCACTGTGGCTGATCATCAGTCAACTAAAATGTCTGTGAAGGATTCTAAAGACGTTTTCCATAAAGATATGGGAATATATATTCCCATACATATATGACCTGCTTGGCCAAAGAAACCACGATTGCGGCCAGCAGGCTTGCCTGTCTTTCTAGCTCCGTCCAGAGCCCATTCACCTGCCAGAATGTTTTCTGTCAAGCCCAGAACTACTGGAAGAGCTACAGAGCTTGCCGTTAAAATTAAAGCAAGTCCAAAGGTTGGGGGTGGGTAATTGGTTCTCTCCTATCTAGGCAAGCTTAGCCAACGTCTCGCGGTTAGGATTTGGCATGGAAAGGAAAGGGCACAGTTGACCAGACTAATGCACTAAACTTAGTAGAATTTTGTAACGATGGCTGAACAGCAGCTGCACTGATGGCGCTTAGAGGATGCTTTCAGAGACGTCGATTTCTGAGGTACAGCTTTTCCGGTGTATTGAAAAGAATGGAATTCGTACCGTTGCCTGATGAGGTTAAAGGCTTCACTGCACATGCAGGATGTACTTGTGCCGCAGTCCAAAAAGCACGAAGGCGAAGTTGTGTGGATTTCTCCAAGGTGATCTGACTCGGGTACTGCTAGTGGAACAGCTGCAACAGCCTGTGCTGCAAACTTGCCTGGGACTCTGCCAATACTTTTAGCATTACGTTAGTCCACAGGCATGTAGAAACTGCTACTAATAAAATACTGTATTTATGCACTATACAGTTGTACATGACTTGAGAAATATTACTGCCAGCCTGATCAGGATGATGACGGGTATTGTGATCTGTTGATGGGAAGCAGACAAGGGCAGGGAGCATGAAAACAATGGGAGGTTGCAGTTGCATCCGTATAGATCAGGTATGCAACAGCATTAGATCAGGTAATGCGCTTGCATCCGTATAGATCGGTATAGTGCTGATATCAAGACTACATTTATAGATGCTGTCAGAGAGCGCTTCAAGGAGCACTTGATGAACTCATCAAGAAACCCACGAGGGGGGAGGTGGCTCTTGACTAGGTTCAGAGCAGTGCACAGGGCTTGGTTGATAATGGGATTTTTTCGAAGAGCAGTTCTGTAATGATGATGTAACAGGTAAAGGGAATAGAGAACAAAACCTTGGCATTTTATCACTGCAGAAACGCATGCTTCACCCACATGTTGTTTGGTTGTCCGAGGACAGAGCGTAGAACTACAGATAGGAGGATATACAGTGAAGGTCAAAGAGGATGACCAAAGATGTTAGATAGCTTCCCTAAGAGCAACATGTCGATGTGGAAGTCTTCATGACGGACAAGAAATGGCTGAGAGAGAGGGAGCTGGAAATACTACAGACCTTTGTGAAAGCATGAAGTGGCTGAATAGGAAACGAATGTTTCCAGTCTCTCACGGGAGGAGAAGAAGGGACTTGGCACTGTCCATTCCTGAGTCCGGTCACTCTCCCCGACGTGTTGGTTCTGGCCCTCCTAACCTTTATGTGGCACCAGCTCACGTAATCTCCTCTCTGAACACCCAGCAGGCTATCGCAGAAGGGGAGCAGCTATCGTGGCTCTCGGAGAAGAGACTCCTGTCGCAGCGGCTGGAATGTCTGCAGCGAGCAGTTGCAAGGCTGGAACATGAGAAGACGGAGCTGAAGCAACTCAACGCTGAGCTCAGGAGGACTCTTGAGCAGGTAAAACAGGCTCTCATTGCCTCTGCAAAGCCTCACGGTCCTCTGGAACACAACACGTTTCCACAGGCAGCACTTTGGGGTCCTCTGTTTGTCTCCTTCCCTCTCCCACTTTCCCCTGTGGACACACACTTTTGTATTCTCTCTCTCTTCTGGCACCCCGCTGCCTTCACAAAGGCACATTCACTCCGGAACCACCCTTCTTGCCCCAGCGTCCCCGTACACACCCATTTGACTCTCTTGTGTCAGGAACTGTTTCCTCTTGCGCTTTCTCTTCCATAGTCTACATCGAGTGCTTTTTGCCGCCAACGTTCTCTGGTGCAATTAACGGTCTCTGAGCAGACATCTCCTTGCCATGACGTCCAGAGGTCCTTTTGCTCCTTGTTTGGTGGCAGGTTTCTGTGACCCTTTCTCCTGTCCAACGTGCAGGTGGAACGTGAACGGAGGAGACTGAAGAGAGATCACGGTGGTCGGTCACTGCCAGATGCATGCGGCTTTTCTCTCTCCGAGTCTGACCAGCACAAGATGCCTGCTTCTAGACAGGTGAGAACAGAATCTTACTTGGTGGGAGGAGGCTCTGGCCATACGGAGCAACGATGGCAAATCCCAGTGGCAGCAGCCCCCCAGTATAGACCTAATAGAAGTCAAATATAGACCATGGCCCTGACCAAACTGGAGGCAAAAAAAAGAAATCCTTGCATTTTCTTCACAGGAGGAGTCTCACGCTCGCTGCAGTCGATTAGCTGAGTTACAGAAACAGGTGAGGAGTAGGAAAGCTCTCATCAAAAGCCACTGTGGCTGTACTGATGGGCACAACTTTGCATGATGCCACAGCCCAAGTTTTGTTTGGCTGTCAGGAAGTGAGTACACCAGGCAGTGTCTACACCAGGTAGTACCAGTTAGACACACCTCTTGGCCACGGCCAAACAACATCATTCACCTAGGTCTAGTCTCTGACTTGCCTAAAGGGCAAGTGGGAGAAGGATTGGAGGAAATTCAGAAAACTGGCACTCGCCTGAAAGTAGAGACTATTCTAAGGATGTTCCCCTTGAGCTTACTCATCTTGTTGACTGTTTCCATTTTCCCTTGACTCCGTTAACAGTGGAGCTTGCATCATATCAGAGCTCCGGGGATCTGAGGCAGTGCCAGAGCTTATAGCCTTCAGGCAATCGTTAGTGTCATACTGCTATGCTGTGCTAATCGTGATCCCAGTATCGGACCGAGTCAGAGACCTAAGCACTGTATGGACATGGGTTTTGTCAGTGCAAGAACGTACATTCCAGCTACTGAAGCCTATTGCATCCTTTGACAGTGGTCTTGGCAGTAGCAGCAGTCGCCAGACGTCTCTTCCGTGTACTTTTATGGGTCTGGTACACCCTGGTCTCCCTGAGGAGGCGAATCTTCACAGGCGCTCAGGGCGAAATGCATATAATATTTGTATCGGTAGACTACATGATGCTTAGCTCCGGCAAGTGAGCTGAGAATACTGCTGAAGCCATCAAGGTATATCTTAAGGATGTTTTCACCAGGAAGCCTCAGTGTCCGAAGTTCTGTTGCTACAGATAACTAACTGAACCCCCTTCCCCTTGTGACTGACTGTTGCGTCTGCCTGCACCGTGGACCCACTTCAGCAGTTCAGCAGTTCAACGGAGGTGCTCTGCTCAAAGAATAGTCCTCACCTGGCTGGTTAGGGCACTCCTCTGGGCCTGGGAAACAGCAGAACTGGAACTTGATCTCCCACTTCCTGGGAGATGCTCGTAGCAGCAGCTGGCCACTTCTCCCACTCATACCTCTGGGTTACCTACCAGAGCGTGGGAGGGTTTTTCAGGCTTGCAAGCCCAGTTTCACAAAGGTGCCCTTATTATTTCAGAGAGAAGGTCAGATCTGTCCCTCTCTTCAGTGGTGGTGGTCCCCAGCCTATGCACAGAGTTTGTTGTGAAGTCCCTTTGATGTCTTACTTTCCATGTGCATCTCCTCCACTCCAGAGCAGGCAGAGGGCAACATGCCAGAGCTGCTGTGGCTGCACTGCACTGCAAACCTAACAGGAGGTGAGAGCAGCTGGGTCTCTCCCACCAAAAAGCCCAGCAGGCAGAGCTCCGTGT
Source organism: Aptenodytes patagonicus (assembly GCF_965638725.1). Lineage (NCBI taxonomy): Eukaryota > Metazoa > Chordata > Aves > Sphenisciformes > Spheniscidae > Aptenodytes > Aptenodytes patagonicus. The sequence continues at coordinate 16,857,391 of NC_134962.1, forward strand.
TGTCAGGAAAGAATAGAATCTGAGGCGTTTCAAGGCCTCAGCAGTCCTGTAAGGCTCATTTTCCCCCCTGGGCTTTGTTCATCAGGTTATGCTCTGCTCCTCTGTGAAATGCTCTGAAGTTAGGAAAAATGAGAGTTTGCTCCCTTTTCATGTGCTAGCTGTCACGTTTTTAAGCTGGATCGCAACAGAACAGTTCTTCAGTACCTTGTGTAACCAGTAGCCCTCCTGCTGAGGAAAAAGCACGTGGAACTAAGGTGTCAGTAGCCCGAATCTCTCTTTTGAGAAAAAGAGTTGGGTTACTAAACCCTGTAGGAACCTCTCTCCTTAATATACATGTAATGTCTCGGTGTTGTACACGTGAATGGTATGCCAGAAAGAAACTCGGAACTGTTGATAATCTGAGTTTGGTTCAGGGTGACTCTGGGAACCTGTTACTTCCCATTCCACAACGACAAAGTGTTTGTCAGGGCTGGAGTTAGCGGGTGCGTCTTCCCCGACGTCCGCAGATGGTCCTAACAGCGTGGGCTTGCCTGAGCTCGGCCTTTTGCCTCTTTCAGGTGTCCCTTCTGCAGACGCAGCTGGCACAGGAGCGAAAATACAAGCAGGACTATATTGAGTGCTGCGCCAAGACCAGCCAGGAGCTGTCAGACCTTCACCAAGAGCTGTCTTACTCCTTAGCAGCTGTGGTCAGGGAGCCCAGAGCTGCTGTTCTGGAAGCAGAGACTCGGAAGCTGGATCGGTCTCTGAACCTTCATTTCCTGTAGAGGAACAGCTGCAGCATCACGGGGCTCCTGTCTTGTGCCCTTCCCGGAAATGTATTATGTTTTGCTGTGGGAAATGGGGGCGCATTTGTTCTGTTTGCATTTGGAAGCATTTCCTAGCGGCAGTGATTTTTAAGATTTTTTTAAATAAAAGCAGTTTTGCAGGATCGCACTATTTCAGTAAGAAAAAGCAAGTGGTAGGTATATATGTGGCTTAGGAAAAGATTATACTAGTTGTTTACGTGCGCAAGTAAGCTATTACGAGCTGTTGTCTGATTTAACCTCTCGAGTTCATAGCCGGTCCCTGTGATGACAGAGGGAAAAGGAGGTGTTAACAAAATGAAGGGGTGAAGAGTACACGCCAGGGATCGAAGGTGGGGCAAGAGAGTGGGTTTTCCTTCCTTCCTTCCTTCCCTCCTTCCTTCTTTCCTTCTTTCCTTCCTTCCCTCCTTCCCTCCTTCCTTCCTCACAGAAAGCGCCGGTACTCTCCCGAGATGATTTGCTTTCCGCTTTGTTGCTGCAACAGCCAGCCTGAGGGAGAGCTCGGTGGTTCTCAAAAGGACATTAGTAACAAACTCCAGACCTTCCAAAGACGGAGGCAATGGATGGGGCGGGGAGGATGTCAAACCGAGTGAAAAGTGCTCTCTGCCCGCAGCTTCGCCTGGGTGTCACGCCCTTTCCAGCTAACCGATGTCGGCACAGTCAGCGTCTCTCGGGTGTCCTTCAGAGGCCCGGGGGCCGTTGCCAGGGAGGGTCAGAAGAGGGCGGGGCGGCAGCGAGGACCTTCCCGCCCCGGAGGAGACCGGGAGCCCCAGCCCCTTGGCCGGCTTCGGGCGGGGGCGGTGCCGGCCCGGCGCCTGAAGGCGGGTTTGGTTCCGGGCCGCACGGCACCATGGACTCGCTGTGGCGGTTGAAGCGGTTCGATGCCTTCCCCAAGGCCCTGGAAGACTTTTGGGTCAGGACGTGCGGGGGCGCGCTGGGTGAGCGGGCGCGCTGAGGGCGGCCGGGGGCCGGCGGGCGGGCCCGGGCCTTGCTGTGGGGCGGTGGCCGGCCAGGGGACCTTGTGGGCCGGCGCTCGGCGGCGGGGGGCAGCGGCTCGGGGTGGCGGCGGGCGGGCTGAGGCGGGGCTGAGGCGAGACGGGCGGGCGGCCGCGACCGGCGGGGCTGACGGCGGTTCTCGCCTCCCCGGCAGTGAGGGTTGTCAGCGGGCTCATCATGGTGGTGCCTTTGTTCTCGGACCTGCAGTACTACCTCACCAAAGAGGCGAGTAGCGGCGGCGGGGTGGGCCCGGTCCACTGGTGCTGCCTCCTGCCCGCGGTGCCCCAGTGGAGAGGCGGCCCTGCGGCCCGGGGCGGCCTGCCGTGCCTCCGCACCCCCGCCGAGCTCCCGCCTCCTCCTCCGGGCTGGCCACGCAGCAGCTTCACCGGCTGCGGATCTGTTGGGGTTTTTTTGTTTGCCCCGGCTGGTCGCCTTGACGATGGGAGCGGGCTGCCCTCCCCCGAAAGCCGCTTGGCGCAAAGGTTGGCTTGCGGCCTCCTGTAGCGCTGTCGCAGGAGAGCGTCTCAAGATCTCTTCTTGCTGTCTCCGCCGTCTACAAGCAGGCAATACGAAGAAAAGAAAGCAACCGCAGGAACCCCCGTCCCCACCCCAAATTTTAAGATTCCCAAATTACTCTCTTTTTTTGAAGTCTTACAAATGGCAAGTGCTTAGCTACCATGGAAGGTGTGGGAGGCAGCAGCAGCTCAGGTGTCTCGCAAATCCCACCTCTTAAAAGTCAGCTCGTGAGGCAGAGCAGTCGAGGGAAAGAGGCCCTTTGATTTCCTTCCAAGTGAAACAGGAGACTCTGTTTTTTCTTTGTTCCTAGGTGCATCCGGAATTGTACGTTGGCAAATCAAGGGGAGAGAAACTGAAGGTCGACCTAGATGTTATTTTTCCACGTATGCCTTGTGCTTGTGAGTCAGACTTCTGAATATTTGGGATAACTTTCATCCTTGCCAAGGGCCCGAGAGGCTCCGCGTGCCTGGTGCTTCCGAGTGCTGCACTGCTGCTTGGGCCACGGACAGGGAGGCATTGGTGATCCCTTGAGGTTAGGCAGTGATTCCAGCCAGGCCCGCTGGGCGCTTAAACCAGCGCTTCCAGTCAGGCAGTAGTATTTTTCTAGATTATAAATGAGGATAAGCTATAAACCCACTTACACTTCTGTATGGTGTTGTACTTTGTCAGAGGGCGCAGTAATACTGAAAAAGCTGACACGGAGTTCACTTGGGACTCAAGATTTGACTGTATTGTTGTTGGAAAGCTTTAGTCTCCTTTGGAAGTTACTGGACAAGGGATAGCTCTTCTGTGATTTTTGTGCTTAAATTCTGACTGTAATGCCAATGGCACGTGGTAACCTTTCTCCAAAATTTTTAAAATCAGAATGAGCGTTAATAATCTGATTAGCTTTTAACTAAATTCAAAATAAAGTTGCAGGATGAAGCGATTGAAAATTGTGCAAATCTTACTGTGTATTACTGCTGTGCACGTTGTCCGACTGTCCACCAATCTGCCCTCCCTCTTGTTCTGTTGTAGTAATTCCTTTGGGTAATGCATTGGGCTCTAAATGTAGTGAGTCTGACTTCCTTCTGACCACCCAAGAGATTGCTGGTCTTTGCCTTCTTCGCATTTAAAAGGGCGTGGGAAGGCCAGAGAGACTGGAAGCCTCTGCTGTTTTGTGCAGAGAAGCTGTGAGTCTTACAAGAGAGCGTGTAGCCAGCAAGTGCATCGTGGCGCTTCGACACCAGGCCGAGACCACAGACCTTCTCAATCTTCTTTGTGAAAAGGGATCACGAGGAAATGTGCTGATGTTGAAGGGGGAAGGGTGAGGGGGTAGAGGTGGGAGGCAGCTTTCAACCAATTTTAAGCTTAACTCCTGAAGCGGTGTTTGTGAAAATGGTTATGGGCTTTGAGGGGTTGGGTTTTGGTTTTTTGCCTTACGTGTATTTACCTTTCAGGGTAATGATTTCTGTGGCAGCTGGAAACAGTCCTTCCTGTACACCAAACCAAACCCCGTATTTGGAGGGATCATTTAGGGTGCTGCAATGTGCATCTTACTCCCCATACGTCACTTGGCCCCAGCCATACACACTCTTCCAGTTTGGCACGTTCTTATCTCCCCTGGCTGAAAAGATTCTGTATTTTCACTGGTTGAAGGCTTCCTCAGCCTGCCTCGGGCCATAACAAATGTGCGTTTATAGACCACTTCCCTTGCTCGTGGGTTTCAGATTTGAGCATCGATGCCACGGACGTAGCAGGGGAGCAGCAGCTGGATGTGGAGCACAATCTGTTTAAGCAACGTTTGGATAAAGCTGGCAATCGTGCGACTCCAGAGGCCGAGAGACACAGTAAGACGCTATTCTGCCTTTCTTGGATGGATGCTCTGGTAGTCTTCCCATCACTGTATGCCCGTTCTGACTTTCACGGGAACGAGTGACAGCTGAAAAGCATTTAAACACCATAAACTCTTGAAGAGTTTATAGCACCCAGATCTTTTAAGCTGGCGGATCAGACAAACTCCTATTACGCTTGCTACTTTTGCGAGGCAAATCTTTGCCTAGTCCCTCTGAAATTATGACAGGGACTCATGGGTGCGTTTCAGGAGTAAAGCTGCTGAGTTATTAGCGGTCTTTTATGACTAGAAATCAAGCAGCTGTTCTGGCAAAACTTGGCTTTGGTTGTATCTTCAAATCACAGTGGGCTGACAAACGGGACGACGTGGTTAGAGGAAAGAGCCTCTCTCCAGGGAAGGCTCCAGTGACTCGACCCTTAAGCCTAAACTTGCACCTTACTGCATTTACTTTGTGTGTGGTAATGCATACCTGATAAATACATTTTAGTGGATTTATCGGTTGCGAGTTGTAGTAAGTGGTCCTTGGCTACATAAACCTCTCCTCTACATTATTTGCGTATTATGACTCATTGTTGTACTTCGATACAAACGATTCTGGCAAAGTGTTGCAGTCTAACAGTAATACTGTCCTGACTTTTCCTTTCCAAAACATGAGCTCCTTATTACCTTTTCTGGGAGAGAGTGTAGTTCTGTGTATCAGCATAAACTAAATGTTTTGATTTGTATCACTCGGATTTAACTTTTCTGTTGTTGAAGTTGAAAGGCTAAACTAAGCCAAGAGCTGAACAATACCCGTAGGTACGCGGGTTTCTCCAGTTGTCATGGGAATGTGGTGATAGTGTTCTTACTGCTGTGTCACTTGGCAGCCTTTCTGTATTCACAGGTTGTGGCATTACAGATTTAATGTCTGGGCACAAAAACTATCTAAAATTTTGTGTAACAGGTCCTGTATCAGTCGCGATGTGCTGATTGGGTCTACTTTAGACAATGTTTTAACAAAGCCTTTATGCAAGTAACATCTGGTCGATGCTCCAGGAAGGCTTACAGATAGCCAGTTCTTTCTGTGGAGGGTGTTCTTGAGATGACAAACGCTACTCTGTTAATTGGTCTTATTTGACACCTCAGCAGGCTCTATGCCTACCATTTCAGGTGGGCTTTGGGTGCGGGATGCACAGCTTCAACACAAAATCGTTGCATTCATGTGTAGAACAGTTATTGTGCGTAGAACAAAACAAGAGTACAAGACAGCATTTCTAGACATGCCTCATCACTTTGAATCCTCTTTTGTCTTAGAGCTGGGGAAAGAAGAAGAAGAAGAAGAAGTGTTTGATCCAAATTCTTGGGATGCTGATTGTTGCGAGGGCTGTTATGGGGCAGAGTCAGAGGACATTCGGTAACCTTTACACCTTTTCATATCTTCTTAGCACTTGAATTTGCACTGTTATGTTGCATGCACCTTTTTCTTTTTTTTTTTTTTTTCAAATGTCTGCGAAGGTCTGTGCAACGAAATCCTCCCGGGCATGTGTTCAGAGAATGATGAGAACTGTTGTGGTTTCGGTATGTCTCTGGAAGCTGCACTCGTGATTGTTAAGAACGTGCAGAGTTAGGTTGTCTACATTGTCTACGTGCCTGTTTAATAAGGGCAGTGCAAATTGCACTGCCTTTGCAGTAGCACAAAGATTGTATCTCAGGACACTGTATCTTTTCTGGGATTATATGGTGTCCAGAGGGGAGCTGTGTAAATTATTTCACTGTTACGTGAGCTGTCTTGGAATAAAACCCGGTTATGGCCTTGCCTTCTCACTCCTGCTGCAGGCTCTGCATCCTTACGGGAGCAAAGACCAGACATTCATCGCTCACACAAACAACGGGTGTCGCTTGGTGTTTCTCATTTGTCCTACCTGCAAATTCCTCTAAGAATGGATCTGTGATAGTCCATAGGTTCTGGACTATCTTTCGCTGCTATTGTCTCTTTAGTAACTTGGTCTATCCTGTCTGTCAAGTTGGGTCCTTCCCCAGAGGTGTTTCCATCTTGAGGGATTCATGATTCCAGCCTCCAACTTCTTGTTTGGCCCAGCAAAACACGGAACCGAGAAAGAAAACTGGTTTTTCCAGTGACCAAGGTGTTATCCAGAGGTAGAAAAGTAAGGAAGAAAGTTTGCCATTAACCCTCCCTCCCATTTTGACGGTCTTGGCCTAAAAACAGAGAAAAGGAGGAACAGAAACAGGCAGATGCTTTGTTCACACGGGGAGTTCCAAACTACTCGGAACTGTGGGACACTGATGTCGTTTTTGGAGCAAATTTCTTTGCCAAGGAGTGATGTGACTGTCTAAATGGACAGGCAGAGCCCTTTTCAGACTCAAGAACTGCATTCAAACAGCTTGCATCCTCATGCCAAACTCTCGAAAAGTACATCAAGAAGCTTGAGCTCCTTCAGGAGCATTAGACCAGCTTTCAAGGTCCAGTCCCTGATGTTTGCTTTATTGCTTTGTTGAAGAAGAATCCGCCAAGGATTCAAGTCCTGAGCTGGAGCATCTCTTTCTAGCGATAGAGATGGTAAGATGGTGCTTGTGCTTTTGCAGGTGTTGTAATACTTGTGACGACGTCAGAGAAGCATACAGGCGGCGAGGCTGGGCCTTCAAGAAGCCGGATACCATAGAGCAGTGCAAGAGGGAAGGGTTTAGCCAGCAAATGCAAGAGCAGAAGAACGAGGGCTGCCAGGTGTATGGTTTCCTAGAGGTCAACAAGGTGAGAGATGGGTTTTGCTGTAAACGTGCTGCATGATGGTGAGGACTGTGAAAAGGCAGAGTTCCTCTCCTTTTCCAGCTTTAGGTGTTCACGGCACTGTAATATGATAACCCCTGGCCTCAGCAGGGTACTTGTGCCTGTAAGGGGGTTCAATAGGAGAGTCAGGAAAAGCAGCGGGAAGGGGATAATCCTGTGTTTCGTTGTGCGGGCTGGTAGGAAGCACGCTGGCTGGAGAAGCTTAGTTTTTCCTGCCGTCCAGCTAGCGAGTCTTTTTGCCAAGGTTTCTGGAGGAGGAGAGGCAGCTTCTTTGAGGTTAGATTGTCCCACCTGCCCGTCTAGTCTTAAAACAGAGGCCACCAGTGGATGCTGGAGATAACAGTAGTCAACAGCTTGCCAGCAGAGGTGCTGGAGGGAGTGAAATGTTATCTTCTTTAGAAAAACAGTGGAAGCAAGACTATTTGAGTTGGTTGTCAAAGCTGGAAATGCTCAGAGGAGTGGGTTTTTTGCAACTGGTGTATGGAACAGTAGTAGGAGGTATACCAAATAACTATGTAACTACCCTGTCATTTGAAGGGTTACCAAACCCAGAACACTTGGATGTGCAAATTACGTACCCAGGTACCTTCTAGAAGTCAGGCCCAGGCTAATTTTTTTTTTTTAATTCAAGCTCTGTTTTTTTTACATATTTGTGTACTCTTCCTGGAGACTACAGTCTTTATTTCTGGAAAGTCAACCTTTTACTCACGAAGCCAGACACTGTGATTTGAGCATTATCATGGGTACCAAACCGTTATGGGACCCTCTGTCACAAAGCGTGATGAGCACGAAAGATTCCAAGGGGAATGCTGGAGGTAGCAAGGGTCCAAGGGTGGGTGTCACTGGGGAAATTTTTGGGGACCATGGTTATGCACTCGGAATTCTGCACATCTCCATTCTCATCAGGTCTGCAGTTAACACAAGCAATAGGTTTGCATGGACATTGAATGCCTCACGTAGCACGTGAGTTTGGGCCATTCAGATCTTCCAGGGGAGAGCGTGTATGATTGCTAGTAGGCGTCAGTGAGGATTGGCACCTAATATCCGTATCCCTTTCAAATTCCAGGATGAAGTTTTAACAACCTTTTTCTTTTTGGGTTTGGTTTGGTTTTGTTGGCTTAGTGCTTTATTTTTGCATGCAGCTTATTTTCACGGATGTATACACTGGATCACGGTTGTGTATTGTATTAAGGGTTTTTTTTTACCCTGCTCACTCTCCCCCTCAATTACTTTCTCCACTCCTTTTCCGTGATACTGTTTTGTATTTCCTGCAGCAACAGTCAGTTCCCTCCCAGTAGAGTTAATTCCTCCTTCTTCCCATTTTTATGTCCACTAAAATAATTTGCATAAAACAGTTATTATCAACATCAGTATGTAGTTATGGCTTTCCACATGACTGCCTGTGAGGAACAGGGGAAATTCATACCTCTTTTAGGACAACATCTGCTGATATTGTCACCTATGAAAATGAGTTGCTTGGTGTCTGTCTTGTTTAAACAAAAATCTAAAAATCCAAGCACCAGCACGACTGCTTTAGTTATATAGATTGAGACCTTTTAATGAAGGACTACTATCTCCTGCAGGTAGCTGGAAATTTCCACTTTGCACCGGGAAAAAGTTTCCAACGGTCTCATGTACATGGTATTTTCTTTTCCTTTTTATTGTGGCCTTTAGCTTCCAAGCGTATCTGACCGTTTTCTTTGAATATCTTTGCATTGCTATCCATAACAGTAGCAGGACTGCTTCAGTGGGGAGGACGTTGTTGAAGTTTTGTTACAGAGGTTTAGAACCATCGTGAACAAATAGGAAACCGGTTTCTGGAGGTGCCGCCGCGCGGGTGTGGGAGAACTTGGAGGAGAATGAGAGACTGCCCAGAAACGGTCTCACTTGTTCCATAAAACTTTGCTGCTCTGTTGTAAACGACCTCGAGTAAGGTGTTCAGTCCAGGACCTGAATATCAGTATCTCTGGAAGGGATATTTTGGAGAGTATCTCAGGAGAATTTTAAAGCAGTTCAGAACTTCTCAGAGTAACGTGTAAGTTGTAAGGGACTTCCGCAAGCATCTATATAAATGCACAGTGGCCAGAGTAATAGTGGTAGTTTATGCCTTGTATCTTTAACGGGAACTTGATTAAAAAGACTTGTGGTTTAATGGAATGTTTGCAGTTCCCTTGATCAAGTCTTTGAAGCGTGAAGTTTGTAGTAAAGGCTTCAGAAAGAGCTTTAGTTTCAGCCTGATTTTTTTCCCCTTCCTCTCACTCACTCCAGTTTAACGTGTACCACTGAGGCAAAGGTCGGGAGGAGAATGTGAATGTGCTTTGTGAGAGTAGCTGGTGTATTTGGAGAAAAACTAGCAAGCTTTTGAGCAGTTTCTAAAGATGAAATGAAGAAGCACTGTTGTGCAAAAACCTTGCCTGCTTTTCCCCACAGTATTAGTTGTCCTAATGAAATATTTCACTCCTTCCCGCAGAACTTGCTTTATGTGCTTAAACTAGCATGACAACAGCAACCTTACTACAGCCAGGATTTACAACTTCACAGCATGTATCTACGTTAACGAGAAGCATCTCTGCATTGCACCTGTTCTCTGCAATAGGCGTGAATGCAAGCTGGCCGTCCTGAGAGCAAGTACTTTGTGTACATGGAGGAGGGGGTGAGGTCAGGATAGCTCTCTAATTGCGTGTGCCCCGGAAGTCTTGCACAACTGAATTGAAAAATGAAGGGCTTACACTGGGGAAAATACAGGTAAAAACCAGAAGGGACTATATAGTAACTGCAGACCTTTTGGAGGCAGAGTTAGGAATATTAGTGTTTTGAGGACAGTGAAAAGGAGCAGGAGGAGGGATGATGGGCAGACAAACTTTCCGCTTTCTGGGAATTCTGTCACGTTAAATAGTGAGGAATAAAGGCTCCTAATACTTTTCTCCATGTGCAACTGTTTTCGGCTCTCGGGATCTCCGGCATCTGTTACGGTCTATTGAGAGTCCTCAGTGGCTCTCTTTTCAGGTACTTTTCCCATCTCGCCATGAACCCATGTAAACAGTTTGCATTTACAACACCCTGTTGCAAGGCGTTCAGCAGGCCTGCTCTGCTGTAAGAAAAAACACCTCCCCTCCCTTGCTTGCTCCCACTAGCTGTATCTGATGGCCCTTGTTCCTCTGTTGGAAAAGAGTGAATGGTCGCTGCCCGGGCTCTCTCCCTGCCTCTCAGGATGTCGTAGACGTTTCCTGGGCCAGCCTACAGGCCATGCCTTTCCCCCGCTGAAGAGTCCCAGCTTACGCAGATGGTCCTTTGTGGAAGCCATTTGACCCCTGAGCTTCCTTGCTAGATTTCTCTGAACCTCTTTCAGTTCAGCTCTGTCTGGAGGTACAAGACTGCACCCAGGATTAAGATCCAGGCTAAGCATGACGTAGGCAGTGGCATAATGATTTTCTTCCTTTTGTTCTCTCTTGCTTTCCTAGTTATTTGTAACATTTGATCCCCCTCCCCCCCCCCCCCCCCGCTTTTTTTGTTTTGTCCAACCTTTTCCTGGGCAATGTTTTCATGGCACCAACCAACAACCGAGGAGTCTTCCCTGACCCCCGAGGGAAATGGACAGCTCAGAGCCTGGTCTTTTTTTTGTACGTGAAGCTGAGACTGTTTTCTGCCTCAGTATAACCTTTCTTCGTAATCTTTTTTTTTTTTTTTTTTTAATTTACAGAAAGAAGGCCTGAGAAAGGGAAGGTGAAGGAGCAGGGGAAAGTGTCCGCCCCCATCTCCCCCACAGATTGGTTCCCCGAGGAGAAAAGGTAAAAGGTGTAATTATTAATAGTTTCCGAAAAGTGGCTCCTGAGGTACGGAGATGACGGCAATGCCGAGTCCAAGTGTATGAAAGTACAAATACAAAAATCAGTCTCACGACCAAAAATCTTATCACATCATAAACCAGTAGTGTTACGCAGTGCAGCAAAATGATATCCTTGACCCAGCTCCCAGAGGTGATAAACAGCCCAACAGGGAACATATACAGCAAGTAAGGTGTTACATAACACAACTTGGAGAGCAAGCACGACAACTTTGAGAGTAAATCAATCAACATTGTGACCAATGGCGACCGTTAAACCAAGGTAATGAATGCTTATAACAAGTTTGCCTTAACACGCTCTGGTCTGTTATTATTTCAATCCTTCGTGCCCCACGTTGGGCGCCAAAAGGACTGTTGTGGTTTAACCCGGCAGGCAGCTAAACACCACACAGCCGTTCGCTCACTGCCCCCCACCCAGTGGCATCAGGGAGAGAATCGGGAATAAGAAGTAAAATTCACGGGTTGAGATAAAGACGTTTGACAGGACAGAAAAGGAAGGGAAAATAATGATAATGATAATAATGATAAAAGAGTATACAAAATAAGTGATGCATAATGCAGTTGCTCACCACCCGCCGACCGATGCCCAGCCAGTTCCCGAGCAGCAGTCGCCGCCCCCCGGCTAACTCCCCCCAGTTTATATACATCACATGGTATGGAATATCCCTTTGGCCAGTTTGGGTCAGCTGTCCTGGCTGTGCCCCCTCCCAGCTTCTCACTGGCAGGGCATGAGAAGCTGAAAAGTCCTTGACTAGTGTAAGCACTACTTAGCAACAACTAAAACATCGGCGTGTTATCAACATTATTCTCATCCTAAATCCAAAACGCAGCACTGTACCAGCCACTAGGAAGAAAATTAACTCTATCGCAGCTGAAACCAGGACACCCCTTTAGTTACAGATAAAGATCTTGACCAGTATTGGTCAAAGCTCTGTGAGCTCCCCTGGAAGTATCCCGTTTGGATGATAATTCCACATAAGAACGTCTGTGCATGTGATTTTTGATCCCTTTAATAAGGTCTACGTTAATGCTCAGTCCTATTAATACGCTTAACAGAATGTCACGCAGGATAAAGTTGAAAGTCTAAGAGAAGACTGAATATTCCAAACTGTTATCATCATAAACCACATTAACGTTCCAATAAAAATAATAATTTCACTAGACCTATTTGGCACAAAGCTGTGATGACTCACAGTATTTTTGCTCCTGCCTTCTATTCCCTACTGACTTGAATCGGTAGAGAATGGGGGGGTGAGCAAGAATGTCAGTACTACGGAAAGTTCCCTTGCACCCCTCTCCTTGCCTCATGTTGGAGTAGCTGTACCACGTTTGTACAACTGATGGTTAGTCGCGAGTCCGTACTTATGGTGCTATTCAAATACTGAAGCTAGCACACCAGCCTTTCAGTTTCTTGCGCTGTTACTCTCTCCTTATCCTGAGGGTTACTGTTGTTTAATAGATCTCCAGCTAGGGAATCTGCACAGGCGTCTTTGTGACAGTGCGAAGGGTCCTATTCAGAAGCACTTTGTAAATGTGACCATAAATGTAACTCTGATCTGAGCTTCTGAACTTTTGCCGTGTGCTTGGTGTTAACATCTTCAAAACTGTAACTTCTCTCCTGGGTAGAAGCAAGTTGAAATTGCTTTTTTCAGAAAGTAGAATAAGAAGTAAGAGGAGACACGGGGCTAACACACATGCAAACCAGAACCAGCACTGCATAAGGTGCAATTATATTTCTGTTTAGTTATGTTAGCTTTAGTTGCGTGTAGCTCAATCTTCGTGTCCTTTTTATTTTGTTTGAGTAGCTGCCCTAGGATAGATGTGTCCCGGAGGAAGTCTTATTTTTCAGGGATTATTCATTTCTTGTTGGGGCTTCCTTTTCCATACACAGTTCTCTCTCCTTGCCTATGCTTGTGTTCTTGCATACTCATATTTTGTCCCCAGAAATCATTTGCCTGAAATAATGCTTTATAGATTCTAATACTCATCATAAGGTGAGGTTTGACAGCACCAGCTGAATGTGAGAGGAATACAGGTAAAAGGCAGGGAGCAGCCTCGCCCAGAGGAGTTCATCCCATTTCTCACATCCATGAGCCTTGATTCTTTGTCTTTGGCTTGGCAGAAGTCCTTCCATTAAGACAGAGAAGACCAGAGGTCCTGTTTAGACTAGGAAAAAAAAGATGGAAGTTACATACAAGTTTGCTAACATTAACTAAATTCAGTTACCTTCCTAATCAGGAGAATGCTAATGGGTAGCCACCGAAATCAGATTATCAGCAATTGCTCTCCAATTTTTTTCACTTTTAAATACTGTGCGAGTGGGTATGCCTCGTGAAGGTCCTTCTTAAGAGTTACTGAACGTCAGGTTTTCTTAGTTACCAACCACGTTTGGATATTCTGAGTTATTTATTGGCAATATGGTACGTATATGTGTTTTAAGGCAGACCCGTATATTGACTAATGGGAATCAATGTTTTGAAACAGGTAGCCTATGAATCTCATGCTCGTAAGAGATGCAAGTGTGTTATCTCATTGTAGGGTAACATCTGCTGAAGTAAGATTCAAACCGCATTTCATTTGTGTTTGGCATTCTAAATGTCCTCAGGGTTTTTCATAGAAAATCAAGCCCCTAAGATCTCAGGCTTTCTCAGAAAAAAATGCATTACCCAAATCTTATGTGACCCCAGAATTATTTCTTAAATATCCTTATACCATGGTAATCTTTACGCCCAAAGGACCTCTGATGGTCTCCTGATAATCTTTTTTTTGCAAAGTGTCGGACATTTCACTTGTTTTAACACACGTTCTCCTCCCTGTCTTTATGCAATATTCATGTGTCTGAAGGAACAAGAAACACTGGAAATGCTGAAAAACTGAAACTGTGTTTAAAAAAAAAAAAAGTTTGTCCACTTGTAAGAAAAAAGTTATTTTGTCCTTTCTACTTTTTGTTTCTGCCTGCATGAATGTTAAATCCCCGTGAGATTTATTTCGCTTCACTTACTGTTGTTTGCGTGGATGTTTTTCTATGCTTTTATGTAACCTTTGGTCTCATGTTCTTTTGATGTTGGTTCTGTATTTATACATATGTACCCATCCTAGATGAAAGTTGTTGTGCACAGTCATTAAATACGAATTTGCTTTCCTTTTGGTTTGTCATAATCCCCAGGCCCGGAAGGAAACGTAATTTGGAAACTGAGGGAGGGTGTTTTTCTGTCTTTAGATAACTGAAGAGAAAGGTCAGGCTCTGCTGGGTTAATTCAATTTTTATCCATCCATATTGACAGTTCCAGTATACCTAACTGGAAGACTCAAGAATTGATAATGTTTGACTCCTGTTGTGTCTATAAAAGACAGACTTCTACTGTGCTTTCCCTCTTGGCTGGTTCCTGAGTAAGGAGATGTTGTGTTCTTCTCAGCTGACCACTGGAGGCTGAGCACTTTATTACTAGAGGTATTTCTGCAGCACAGACTTTGCTCATATTTTATCTCAGTTCTCGTCATTATTAGATGTTTTAGAATGTGTTGCTATTCATTCCTCATCTCAGGTCACAGAAATTGTTCTCTTTTGTCTCTCCAGGCAGAGCGGTCGGTAGCAGAGTTGACAGGGGCTCAGCTTATTAGCTGAGTGCTGAAATAGCTGAACTACGTGTTGCAACAGCGAACACGAGCGGTATCAGTGAAGCTCTTGCACTGGATAAAGCGCAACTGAACAAACTTGTGCTGCAGGTGAGCAGAGTTGCCAAAGATCTTGCCAGGTGTTCGTCTCCAGCTGCTGCTTCTGCTCAGGCTTCTTGCCTTCCGACAGTATGACTGACTGAGTATGGAAATGTTGGTCTTTTTCCTGTCCAAGCCAAACCTTCTTCATAGTAACTCTTACTGTATTTTATTTCCTCTGTGCCTCTGTGATTGTAGCTGGAGCAAGAGAATGAAGTTCTGTCAGGAAAAGTGGACGGGATGGAGAGAGCAAAGATCTCTGACCAGGAGAAGCTGAACTTGTGTAGAAGAACAAATGAAGAGCTCTGTGCCGAGAAAGCCCACCTGGAGCAGCTGCTGAAGAAAGCAGAGGAGCAACAGGACATCATTGCAAGGAGATTTCTGCTCAGAGCCTGAGCAGTGTTTTGGAGAAATAAGTGTATTGAAGAAATAAAACCAGACAACAAGTCTTTGTATACAGTACAGAAACTGACAGGAACAACCTAATGTGGAGGGCTGTGTGGAGACTGACGAGGCATGCTGTGATGGAGTGCTTTGGAAAAGGAAGACATTTTACCTGCTCCTCAGGTTCACCTCAGGTTCACCGTAGGCTTTTCCAGGCCTACGACTCACCCCATCCACACAAGCCAGCACCGGTTTTGTCCCACCTTCTGCTGCTTCTGCTGGGGAACCTGCTGGTGAACGCTGTCCTCTGCACTTTTATCTTACTTCAGGACTCGTGCTTGAAGCAAGCCCCCTGCCACAGTTCACCTGGTACAGCAGGTCCCCGACTTGGCTCCTGCTGAGGCCTTTTGTTGTACGCTGGTCCTGTTACCTCAGGTCATCGCTTCTGGGGGATCTGGCAGTTGAATGCAACGGCTGTCTCTCAGGAGACTGATGGTCCAGAGATATTAGTGCCAAGTTAACGTTCAGAGACCGATCCAGCTTCCGAGTCTCTGCTTCCAGAACAGCAGCTCTGGGCTCCCTGACCACAGCTGCTAAGGAGTAAGACAGCTCTTGGTGAAGGTCTGACAGCTCCTGGCTGGTCTTGGCACAGCACTCAATATAGCCCTGCTTGTATTTTCGCTCCTGTGCGAGCCTCCTGACAACCCTCACTGCCGGGGAGGCGAGAACCGCCGTCAGCCCCGCCGGTCGCGGCCGCCCGCCCGTCTCGCCTCAGCCCCGCCTCAGCCCGCCCGCCGCCACCCCGAGCCGCTGCCCCCCGCCGCCGAGCGCCGGCCCACAAGGTCCCCTGGCCGGCCACCGCCCCACAGCAAGGCCCGGGCCCGCCCGCCGGCCCCCGGCCGCCCTCAGCGCGCCCGCTCACCCAGCGCGCCCCCGCACGTCCTGACCCAAAAGTCTTCCAGGGCCTTGGGGAAGGCATCGAACCGCTTCAACCGCCACAGCGAGTCCATGGTGCCGTGCGGCCCGGAACCAAACCCGCCTTCAGGCGCCGGGCCGGCACCGCCCCCGCCCGAAGCCGGCCAAGGGGCTGGGGCTCCCGGTCTCCTCCGGGGCGGGAAGGTCCTCGCTGCCGCCCCGCCCTCTTCTGACCCTCCCTGGCAACGGCCCCCGGGCCTCTGAAGGACACCCGAGAGACGCTGACTGTGCCGACATCGGTTAGCTGGAAAGGGCGTGACACCCAGGCGAAGCTGCGGGCAGAGAGCACTTTTCACTCGGTTTGACATCCTCCCCGCCCCATCCATTGCCTCCGTCTTTGGAAGGTCTGGAGTTTGTTACTAATGTCCTTTTGAGAACCACCGAGCTCTCCCTCAGGCTGGCTGTTGCAGCAACAAAGCGGAAAGCAAATCATCTCGGGAGAGTACCGGCGCTTTCTGTGAGGAAGGAAGGAGGGAAGAAGGGAAGGAAGGAAAGAAGGAAAGAAGGAAGGAGGGAAGGAAGGAAGGAAGGAAAACCCACTCTCTTGCCCCACCTTCGATCCCTGGCGTGTACTCTTCACCCCTTCATTTTGTTAACACCTCCTTTTCCCTCTGTCATCACAGGGACCGGCTATGAACTCGAGAGGTTAAATCAGACAACAGCTCGTAATAGCTTACTTGCGCACGTAAACAACTAGTATAATCTTTTCCTAAGCCACATATATACCTACCACTTGCTTTTTCTTACTGAAATAGTGCGATCCTGCAAAACTGCTTTTATTTAAAAAAATCTTAAAAATCACTGCCGCTAGGAAATGCTTCCAAATGCAAACAGAACAAATGCGCCCCCATTTCCCACAGCAAAACATAATACATTTCCGGGAAGGGCACAAGACAGGAGCCCCGTGATGCTGCAGCTGTTCCTCTACAGGAAATGAAGGTTCAGAGACCGATCCAGCTTCCGAGTCTCTGCTTCCAGAACAGCAGCTCTGGGCTCCCTGACCACAGCTGCTAAGGAGTAAGACAGCTCTTGGTGAAGGTCTGACAGCTCCTGGCTGGTCTTGGCGCAGCACTCAATATAGTCCTGCTTGTATTTTCGCTCCTGTGCCAGCTGCGTCTGCAGAAGGGACACCTGAAAGAGGCAAAAGGCCGAGCTCAGGCAAGCCCACGCTGTTAGGACCATCTGCGGACGTCGGGGAAGACGCACCCGCTAACTCCAGCCCTGACAAACACTTTGTCGTTGTGGAATGGGAAGTAACAGGTTCCCAGAGTCACCCTGAACCAAACTCAGATTATCAACAGTTCCGAGTTTCTTTCTGGCATACCATTCACGTGTACAACACCGAGACATTACATGTATATTAAGGAGAGAGGTTCCTACAGGGTTTAGTAACCCAACTCTTTTTCTCAAAAGAGAGATTCGGGCTACCGACACCTTAGTTCCACGTGCTTTTTCCTCAGCAGGAGGGCTACTGGTTACACAAGGTACTGAAGAACTGTTCTGTTGCGATCCAGCTTAAAAACGTGACAGCTAGCACATGAAAAGGGAGCAAACTCTCATTTTTCCTAACTTCAGAGCATTTCACAGAGGAGCAGAGCATAACCTGATGAACAAAGCCCAGGGGGGAAATGAGCCTTACAGGACTGCTGAGGCCTTGAAACGCCTCAGATTCTATTCTTTCCTGACAACACGGAGCTCTGCCTGCTGGGCTTTTTGGTGGGAGAGACCCAGCTGCTCTCACCTCCTGTTAGGTTTGCAGTGCAGTGCAGCCACAGCAGCTCTGGCATGTTGCCCTCTGCCTGCTCTGGAGTGGAGGAGATGCACATGGAAAGTAAGACATCAAAGGGACTTCACAACAAACTCTGTGCATAGGCTGGGGACCACCACCACTGAAGAGAGGGACAGATCTGACCTTCTCTCTGAAATAATAAGGGCACCTTTGTGAAACTGGGCTTGCAAGCCTGAAAAACCCTCCCACGCTCTGGTAGGTAACCCAGAGGTATGAGTGGGAGAAGTGGCCAGCTGCTGCTACGAGCATCTCCCAGGAAGTGGGAGATCAAGTTCCAGTTCTGCTGTTTCCCAGGCCCAGAGGAGTGCCCTAACCAGCCAGGTGAGGACTATTCTTTGAGCAGAGCACCTCCGTTTTCCTGCTGAACTGCTGAAGTGGGTCCACGGTGCAGGCAGACGCAACAGTCAGTCACAAGGGGAAGGGGGTTCAGTTAGTTATCTGTAGCAACAGAACTTCGGACACTGAGGCTTCCTGGTGAAAACATCCTTAAGATATACCTTGATGGCTTCAGCAGTATTCTCAGCTCACTTGCCGGAGCTAAGCATCATGTAGTCTACCGATACAAATATTATATGCATTTCGCCCTGAGCGCCTGTGAAGATTCGCCTCCTCAGGGAGACCAGGGTGTACCAGACCCATAAAAGTACACGGAAGAGACGTCTGGCGACTGCTGCTACTGCCAAGACCACTGTCAAAGGATGCAATAGGCTTCAGTAGCTGGAATGTACGTTCTTGCACTGACAAAACCCATGTCCATACAGTGCTTAGGTCTCTGACTCGGTCCGATACTGGGATCACGATTAGCACAGCATAGCAGTATGACACTAACGATTGCCTGAAGGCTATAAGCTCTGGCACTGCCTCAGATCCCCGGAGCTCTGATATGATGCAAGCTCCACTGTTAACGGAGTCAAGGGAAAATGGAAACAGTCAACAAGATGAGTAAGCTCAAGGGGAACATCCTTAGAATAGTCTCTACTTTCAGGCGAGTGCCAGTTTTCTGAATTTCCTCCAATCCTTCTCCCACTTGCCCTTTAGGCAAGTCAGAGACTAGACCTAGGTGAATGATGTTGTTTGGCCGTGGCCAAGAGGTGTGTCTAACTGGTACTACCTGGTGTAGACACTGCCTGGTGTACTCACTTCCTGACAGCCAAACAAAACTTGGGCTGTGGCA
This sequence comes from Aptenodytes patagonicus, assembly GCF_965638725.1. Taxonomy (NCBI): domain Eukaryota; kingdom Metazoa; phylum Chordata; class Aves; order Sphenisciformes; family Spheniscidae; genus Aptenodytes; species Aptenodytes patagonicus. The sequence goes on from NC_134962.1 coordinate 16,876,205, forward strand.
TCATGCAAAGTTGTGCCCATCAGTACAGCCACAGTGGCTTTTGATGAGAGCTTTCCTACTCCTCACCTGGTTCTGTAACTCAGCTAATCGACTGCAGCGAGCGTGAGACTCCTCCTGTGAAGAAAATGCAAGGATTTCTTTTTTTTGCCTCCAGTTTGGTCAGGGCCATGGTCTATATTTGACTTCTATTAGGTCTATACTGGGGGGCTGCTGCCACTGGGATTTGCCATCGTTGCTCCGTATGGCCAGAGCCTCCTCCCACCAAGTAAGATTCTGTTCTCACCTGTCTAGAAGCAGGCATCTTGTGCTGGTCAGACTCGGAGAGAGAAAAGCCGCATGCATCTGGCAGTGACCGACCACCGTGATCTCTCTTCAGTCTCCTCCGTTCACGTTCCACCTGCACGTTGGACAGGAGAAAGGGTCACAGAAACCTGCCACCAAACAAGGAGCAAAAGGACCTCTGGACGTCATGGCAAGGAGATGTCTGCTCAGAGACCGTTAATTGCACCAGAGAACGTTGGCGGCAAAAAGCACTCGATGTAGACTATGGAAGAGAAAGCGCAAGAGGAAACAGTTCCTGACACAAGAGAGTCAAATGGGTGTGTACGGGGACGCTGGGGCAAGAAGGGTGGTTCCGGAGTGAATGTGCCTTTGTGAAGGCAGCGGGGTGCCAGAAGAGAGAGAGAATACAAAAGTGTGTGTCCACAGGGGAAAGTGGGAGAGGGAAGGAGACAAACAGAGGACCCCAAAGTGCTGCCTGTGGAAACGTGTTGTGTTCCAGAGGACCGTGAGGCTTTGCAGAGGCAATGAGAGCCTGTTTTACCTGCTCAAGAGTCCTCCTGAGCTCAGCGTTGAGTTGCTTCAGCTCCGTCTTCTCATGTTCCAGCCTTGCAACTGCTCGCTGCAGACATTCCAGCCGCTGCGACAGGAGTCTCTTCTCTGAGAGCCACGATAGCTGCTCCCCTTCTGCGATAGCCTGCTGGGTGTTCAGAGAGGAGATTACGTGAGCTGGTGCCACATAAAGGTTAGGAGGGCCAGAACCAACACGTCGGGGAGAGTGACCGGACTCAGGAATGGACAGTGCCAAGTCCCTTCTTCTCCTCCCGAGAGAGACTGGAAACATTCGTTTCCTATTCAGCCACTTCATGCTTTCACAAAGGTCTGTAGTATTTCCAGCTCCCTCTCTCTCAGCCATTTCTTGTCCGTCATGAAGACTTCCACATCGACATGTTGCTCTTAGGGAAGCTATCTAACATCTTTGGTCATCCTCTTTGACCTTCACTGTATATCCTCCTATCTGTAGTTCTACGCTCTGTCCTCGGACAACCAAACAACATGTGGGTGAAGCATGCGTTTCTGCAGTGATAAAATGCCAAGGTTTTGTTCTCTATTCCCTTTACCTGTTACATCATCATTACAGAACTGCTCTTCGAAAAAATCCCATTATCAACCAAGCCCTGTGCACTGCTCTGAACCTAGTCAAGAGCCACCTCCCCCCTCGTGGGTTTCTTGATGAGTTCATCAAGTGCTCCTTGAAGCGCTCTCTGACAGCATCTATAAATGTAGTCTTGATATCAGCACTATACCGATCTATACGGATGCAAGCGCATTACCTGATCTAATGCTGTTGCATACCTGATCTATACGGATGCAACTGCAACCTCCCATTGTTTTCATGCTCCCTGCCCTTGTCTGCTTCCCATCAACAGATCACAATACCCGTCATCATCCTGATCAGGCTGGCAGTAATATTTCTCAAGTCATGTACAACTGTATAGTGCATAAATACAGTATTTTATTAGTAGCAGTTTCTACATGCCTGTGGACTAACGTAATGCTAAAAGTATTGGCAGAGTCCCAGGCAAGTTTGCAGCACAGGCTGTTGCAGCTGTTCCACTAGCAGTACCCGAGTCAGATCACCTTGGAGAAATCCACACAACTTTGCCTTCGTGCTTTTTGGACTGCGGCACAAGTACATCCTGCATGTGCAGTGAAGCCTTTAACCTCATCAGGCAACGGTACGAATTCCATTCTTTTCAATACACCGGAAAAGCTGTACCTCAGAAATCGACGTCTCTGAAAGCATCCTCTAAGCGCCATCAGTGCAGCTGCTGTTCAGCCATCGTTACAAAATTCTACTAAGTTTAGTGCATTAGTCTGGTCAACTGTGCCCTTTCCTTTCCATGCCAAATCCTAACCGCGAGACGTTGGCTAAGCTTGCCTAGATAGGAGAGAACCAATTACCCACCCCCAACCTTTGGACTTGCTTTAATTTTAACGGCAAGCTCTGTAGCTCTTCCAGTAGTTCTGGGCTTGACAGAAAACATTCTGGCAGGTGAATGGGCTCTGGACGGAGCTAGAAAGACAGGCAAGCCTGCTGGCCGCAATCGTGGTTTCTTTGGCCAAGCAGGTCATATATGTATGGGAATATATATTCCCATATCTTTATGGAAAACGTCTTTAGAATCCTTCACAGACATTTTAGTTGACTGATGATCAGCCACAGTGCCTACCTGAAGATGAAACCGGTCCTTGTCCCTCTCTGAAACCATACTCTGCAGGATGGCTATTTCTTCCCTCGGAGTCCCATTGGCCATTTCACTCCTGGTAAGGGCAAGAGTCAGTGCTTGTGCCTTCTCTTTCCATTCGATTTCTCCGCTTTCATTCCGCTTCAAAATAGCCACCACACGCTCCAATTCTTCCCCCTTTGCTTTCCTCTCATCTTCCAGCTGCTGGGTTAGCTCCTCCTGCCTTTTCAAGAGACGGTCTCTCTCCTGGAGAACTTTCCTCTTCTCTGCTTCCTCTGCCTCCCAGTTCTGGAGTTTCTGGATTTGTTTCTTTAGGGTCTCGCCTTCATCTTCCCATCGCAAAGCTGATGTTAGTTGTTTCAGGAGTTCACTCTGCCTCCTAAGCTCCTGTTCTCTGCCTGTCAGAGTCTCCTCTAAATACCTGACTCTGCCTCTCTGGTACTTGATCTCTGCATCCTTCTTTGTCAGAGTCTGCCGAACGTGCTGGAGATCTTCCCGAAGACCTCTTATTTCCTCTTCTAACTCTTCTTGCCCACCTTGAGCCTTGGTCTCTCGTTCCCTCTCAGGCAAGGCTGCTTCCAGGAGCTTCTCTTGCTCTCTGTGGTGTCTAACCTCTTCATTCTTCTTGGTTAGCCTAAGCTGGAGATTCTGCAAGGTCTTCAGTTCTTCTTCTTGGCGCTGGAGTTTTTGCAGAAGAGTTTCATTGTCTTCATCTCTCTTCCTCACCGCTTCCTCAAGCAGATTCACTTGCTTCTGGCATGATGTTAGTGCTACTTTCATGCTTTCTTCACCAGGCTGGAACGTGTTCATTTGCTCTGTCTGCCTGAGGCACTCCAAGCGGTGGTTCTTCACTGCGTGGCTCATTTCGTCTAGATCCTGCTGTAGGCTCTTGGCCTGCTTGCCTTCTAACTCCTTCTGCTCTCGAAGGTCCTGGGCATGCTCTTGCAAAGACACCCTCTCTTGATCTCTAGCTTCTCGAGAAGGTTCAGCATATTCTAGTTTTTGCAGTATGGCTTTAGTCTGCATCGCTGCCTCCTCCTTTTGCTCTTGAAGCTTAGAGATAGCCTCCTCCAGAGCCTCTATCTTTTCTTCTCTTTCTTTCAGAGTCAGTTTTGTTGCTTGAAGATTTGTTTGCTCAGCTTCACGCTTCTCCTCCTTTTCCTTGCATGCCTCACATTGTTTTCTAAGGGATAAAATTTCTTGCTCTTGTTCCTTTAGTGCCACTTGAAGATGATGCAGAATTTCCTTCTGCTGTGCAGAGTCCTGTTCTTGGTTTTGGAAGGTCTCAATCACTTCCTTCTGAGATTCAATCATGAAATCCTTTTCTTTCAGTATTGCCTTAGCGTGTTCTAAGTCTCTCTGTAAGACATTCATCCGTTCTTCTGTTTTTTCCTCATAGTTCCGTGTTTGTTGCTTTTGGATGTCTATGAGCCTGTCCTTTTCTTTCAAGGTTTCTAAGGTCTGCTCCAGTTGGTCACGGACAGTTCTTAACTGCACTTCCATGACTTCTTCAGCTTCCTGGATTTGCTTTTGTTGTGACTCAAGCTCTTGATCTTTTTTAGATAAAGCAAGTGTCATCTTTTCTACTTTACCATGAAGCTCTTGCAGGTGCCCCTCTCGCTGATCCTTGTACTGCTGGAAGAGCCTGAACTGCTCCCTTTGAGAAGCACACTCACTCTCTCTGTCCTTAAGAACTGCCCTCAGGTGTTCAAGGCTTGCGTGCAGAGATTTCACCTGTTCTCTCTCCTTTTCCAGTTCTTGGATCTGCTGGGTCAGAGACATAAGCTCTATGTTTTTCTCCTTCAAGTTCCCTTTCATAGGATCAAGATCCACGAGCAGATTTCTCACTTGTGAGGTACCGTGTTGTTCCAGAATCGTTATCTTCCCCTCCTGGAATTTGACCTCCTGGTCCCTCTCCTCCAGCGCCTTGCTCATCTTGCTGACAGCAGTCCTCTGCATTTCTCGCTGCTTCTCCAGCTCCCGTATCTGTTCTCGCTGGGATCTGATCTCCCGGTCTCTCTCTTCCAGGTCTTTGTTCATTTTGCTTACAGCAATCCTTTGTTTTTCTTGCTGCTTCTCCAGCTCCTGTATCTGTTCTTGCTGGGATCCTGTCTTCTGTTCTTTCTCTGTTATGTCCTTAATAACCTGATCGAGAGTAGTTTTATGCATTTCTTTCTGCTTTTCCAGCATTCTCATCTGTTCCTGGTATAACTTCATTTCTCCCTCCCTCTCTGACAGGATGGCAGTCATACGAGTGAGATTCTCCTGCAAAGCTTTTACCTCTGCTGCCTCTTTCTGTAGCGTCTGGATTTTCTCCCACTGCGTTTCCACTTCCTCATTTTTAATTTTTAAGATAGACAGTGTAGTTTGGAGTTCTTGTTCAAGGCAGTGATTCATATCTGTTGCTGTATTTGCTCGGGTCTCGGAGGCTGTGACTGATTCCTGAAGGAGTCTTCTCTCCCATACCAGTTTTTCTTTAAGTGCTTGCAGTCTGTCCCGGTCATGCTGCAGAACAGGGAGGAAGAGGTTCAATAATTCCATCTATATATGTTTGGTTGTCATACTAGATTGGAACTCCTGCTCCAGTGGCAGTCAAGGGCTGAAGTTGGAGCTTTTAGTAGAAAATTCGAGCTCTCCAGTTGGTTTCCCTGTTCGATGTAAATTTTCTACTGTCACTCAAAAAAGATTTGAGAACTGTACTGTATCTATCAAACTCTGTCCATAACTGATTTTTGGAGTCATTGTAAATGGAGGAGTGGGAAAATACCGACCATGTAGGAACAGCTGCACTGGCTCAACTGTCTAGGCTAGTCTCCCGTATGTAACGGTGCCTGTAAGTGCACACCCAGGGAAGAAAGCCTAAGAGTCGGGTGATACCTCCCCTCCCCAACCCCAGCACTGTTCCAGCTTGTGAGAACTTTCTCAGTCTCCTCCTGACCCCATATAGACCTGCTGTATTTACAACACCCTTCGTCAAGGAGTTCAACAGGTCTGCTCTGCTGTAAATATACCACCTCCTGTCATTTGCTTGCAGCGTGGCTCTCACTACCTTCATCAGATGGCTCTCGTTCATCTCTTGGACAAGAGAGTGAACGACCGCTGCCCCCTCTCTCCCTGCCTCTCAGGATGTTGTAGACCTTTCCTGCGCCACTCTTTAGGCTGCGTCTTTCCCAGCTTACTCAGCCGGTCCCATCTTCCCTTTTGCCCTTCGCTGAACCTCTGCTGGCTCTAGGGTGTTCTTTTGGGGAGGAGCTGCCAGAACTGCAGCCAGGATTTCAAGTCCAGACTAAGCATGATTTAGACAGTGGCACGATGATGTTCTCTCTATTAGGAAGGGAAGAGAGAACAACCCCAACATGTGATTTCCCTTTTTTTTCTTTGAGAACAACCCCAACGTTTCATTTACTTCCCCCCCTGGACCTCTACTGCGTAGAATTTTCGTGGTGCCATCCTCTAGAAGGCCACTGTCCCCCTCTCGAAGGAGTAATGGTCAGGTCACAGTCTGTCATTCCGTGTTTCAAATCGGGACTAGTTTTCCCCTTGCAGACATACATATTTAGCTGGATCAGCACTTTTGTTTCTCAAATGTCTCATTTTTCCCCCCGCTGTCTGCTCTCAGACGGGCAATGTTGAACAGCTTTCTATTATTAGCAAACTTTGTCTTCTCACCCCTTTTTCCAGATCCAGGTGTTTAGAAATTTTGGACACAAATAATTGCCCAAACCATGCAATGTAAATAGAGACAAGTTTGAAAATTACTTTGACTAAAGCTTCAAGGGCAGAAACCTTCAGAATTGAGGAAAATAAGCACCCTGATTCGTAACTGAGTCGTATATGACTACGGCATCTTTTCCTACTTATTCAGGAGAATGCAATTGGAAAAGTTAAACCACAAAAAAAAGTTGCTCCTTAGAATGACTAACAGAAGGCCAAAAAATATGTAAGAAATGGCCCTTCACAGCATCTGCCAGCCTCACCAGGACATCCTTTCTTTGCTTCTCGGTGCTCTCGAGTTTCCTTTCCAAAGACGCCACCTCTTGATGTAGAGTCATAGCCTCCTCCTTTAGAGACCCTTCGGAGGCTGCTAGCTGAGACGTCAACTCTTCCACCTCAAGTAAAACATAACAAAGCAGTCAAAGACTACAGCTTGTCGCCGTCAGCCATATCATATACTGTGAGGAAAGGGAAAGGACAACTTTAAATTTCACCCTATCGTGAGAGTACCAGATTCACAATGGATACAGCCAGCTTGTTTAACAATCTAAGTGCGTCACCATGTTCATCTGAAAAACCACCTTAAAAAACAAGGCTAGCAGTAACAGGCCAGCAGAAATCCACTCTGATGATTGCTGGCAAACAGGCAAAAGGAGCAGCCCATCTGGCCAGGGCAGCAGCTGAGATTCAGCTGACCAGTAAGCCTCCTTCAGACCAGCTGAGCTGGAGACCACAGTATGATGGCAGTCAGAGGGACTACCCCATCAGCCTGCTCTGCAATGGAAAGGCAAGAAGGGGAGAGACCACCTGTTTGATGACCAGAGTATCTACTGCTGTCTCAGTCACCTGTTTTTGCAGAGCATCCCTCTGCTGAAGAAGAACATTCTTTTCCTCTTTGATGGTTTTGATTTCTTCCTTGTGCCTCTTCTCCACTGCCTTGATCTTACTCCGAGTTTGCTGCAGCTCTGCTTGCAGCTTTTCTGTGATGTTCTGTAAACACAAATGGAGAGCAAGTTACTGGGACCTGCCATCGGGTTCAGCTTTTTCCTCTTTCTGTCTCAAAATCACATTCATTCAGCCACTTCTTTCTGCTTTTCTACCCAGCTCTGGTTCCACTGTAACCCACCCTTCCTGTTGCTGATCTCTGGAGCTTACCAGGCTCTGTGCTTTCAGTGCCTGCAGTAGTCCTTGCCTCCTCAGTCCCAGGACTTAGGTTTTATTTCCTTGTTACTGCCCTCACTCTGTTACCTGGCCCTCAGCCTCTCTCTCAGCTTACGTCCAATTGCCAACTGCCTGTTCTTTCAACCTACCCTACTAGTCAACGACTTACCTGCCCATTCTCTTGCTGCTTTTTCAGGTCCTGCCTGAGCTGCTCTAGCTGCTGGCAGGCTTCTGTTAGCTCTCCCTGCGTTTGGAGTAGCGTCTCTAATAAAGCATTCTTCTCACGCTCCTTTTCTAGCAGGACCTGCACAGAAACAAAGAGAAGACGGGTTTAAACTTCCCATACAAAATTTGTGTGGCAAGACTCAAAGACCCATGGGCTCACACGGTCTCAAAGCACTGTGCTGCTGGTCTCCTAGGTCATTATCTGCCCACTTGGAGACACAGCTTCCTAAGTGAGATTGGCAGTATAAACATGGTCCATCCACGGTCCATCTGCGACTGAATCTCCAACAAACTCTTAGTCATCTAACAGGAGAATGTGTGGCAGTTCTCAAGTGTCTCGCCTTGCTGGTGAGGGTATCCCTCGTCTTGCGCTGTGTCCTGTTTGTCTTTCAGTAGCGACTTCTGCACCTACTTAGCGGTAGAGAAAACACAAGGCTGCCAGAGGGCTGAAGCTAGCAGCTCTTTCAGAAAACTCATGTACTCTGAGTGAGGTTTGGTGAAAATTACTTTGGTTTTAAGGTATTCAGTAGACTTTACCAAAGAAGTACTGACAGTACAGGGACACACTGTCATCTCTGAGCGCCGCCCTGTCATTTCAATACCTGTAGACACAGCTGGGGGTACTGCTGTCCCTAGGCAGCCTCCATAAAGAGGACTTTGGGTAGGACACAAGGAGGACTCTCAGCGTATCGCAGGGTTGCTCTGGCACAGGAGACCTGGGCACAAAATAGCTTACCAGCAAGTGACTTAAAACACAGCCCGGAAGACACCTCTGTTTTACTGCCCAGAAATATTTCAGAGGAGTCTTTAAAAAGATTTTTCTTTTGTCAACAATCCTGCTGCGCCCCTCCCCGTCCTCCCCAAACAAAAAGCCCATCCTCATGGGGATTCAGTCCTACAAACTCAGTTTGGTCTTTAATGGAGTTAAGGCTATAAACACGTATCAGTAAACGTCAAAAGAAGACCGTTAAGAGAACAGTGAAGATACTCTGAGGTAACTCTTAGAAAAACCAGAATACAATAGCAGCACAAAAATCTAAAATGAAAGGTGACATTTCTGCCTGGCTTCCTATGAGAGGTCTCATTCCTAGTCCCAAAGGTAGCCCTGCACGCCTTTCACCTCACCAAATTCAATGTAGAAAACATGTAGGGCATGCTCCACACAGCCCGATATCCAGTCATCTCCCACAGCTCTAGCTTTGCAAAGAACCACACAAATTCTCCTTTCACAGCCTTTACCTCTTGCTTGGCGTTTTGGACTCTGGTTCGTTCCTCTTCTTGTTGAGCGTGCACGGTAGCAACTTTCTGCTTCATATCAAACAGCTTCTTCTCGTGCTCCCTTCCTGTCTCTGCCTTCTCCTTTTCCCATTGCTCCAGCATCTCCTGCAGCTCTGAATGGTGCCCTTCCCGCTCGCTTGCCTGATGAGTGGAGGAAAAGACTTCAAGATGAAGTCCCAGCCAAGCTCCTCAAAAAAATGTGAAGCTTCATCCCTCCCCCACAACCCCCGACCTGAACAGTGCACAGTGGCGGCTTTGTGCCCTCCATATATCGTGTCCTGTCAAGGAACTTAAAAGGAGGGTCAGCAGGTGGAAGAGAAGGAGATGTTACCTTCCCCTCTCTGATGGCTGCCTGTTTCCTAGGGCCTCTCTCCTCAGGATTTCTATCTATTCTCAGAGTCTCTATTTTCAAAGCTCACCTCCCTTTTCATCAGTGAAAAGGTGCAGATGGACTGCAGGGTGAGGAAGAGCCATTGGCTCTGCTGCCTGGCCTACCAACGTGTGGCCTATGACAGAGGATTGCTGCCATTTCACACGCTCGGGCTAGTCGTCTTCTAAAGTCAGCCCACAAAGCTTGCTTGAAGAATTCAGAAGCATATTGTTTCCTACCAGGTCTTGCAGGAGCTTGTTTATTTCCACTTCATGATCAGTTTCGCAAAGTTTGAGGGTACTGTTATACTGCTGTTCTGTCCGCAAGAGCTGTTGCGCCATGTTTTCCCGTTCCTGCTTCACGAGAGATCTCTCTGCTTCCAGCTCACATTGAAGGCACTTCACTTCCCCTGCAAACACGACAAATGGCAAGATTCAGAGTCTACACAAACAATGGTTCTGACTTTACTGACCTTAAGCCGTTTGAATTTCAGTGCAGGAGGGATCTGCCTCCATCTCCTTCACTCCTCAGAAGCACTGCGGACAGAGAGCTATTTTTTATACCACCTTCCCTAGGTAGGGGGATCACCAGAAACAAAGCGCAGGAGGCTCTCACCTTGTATCACCTCCTTGGCCTGCGTGACTGTGTGAAGTTGGATTTCAAGCTGACTCCTGGCGATCTCCAGCTGCGATAAGTGCTGCTGAGCCTCAAACAGGCTGGATTCCAGGGTCTCCTTCACTGACCTGCAAGTTGTGAATACGGAGGGAAATGAGTTTCTTGCTCCTGACGCCCACAGGGAGTTATTCCAGTAAGAAGTCGTTCAAGATCCCTACACCTGAGTACGGAAAATGGGTTGCACGGAAACTTGTATACAGAAAACATATTTCTACCGTTTAAAATAGCAATGCGGGCCCCTCCGAGGGAATGTCCAGGCTTTCTTCATGACCTAGCATAACACAGAAAGCCCAGCCGAATTTGATCTCAACAGCCAAATCTTAAATTGCTGTGACACGCAGGTAGCTGTGCCCACAAAGTCTGTGCCAGCAAGCAAAAGCCCAGCCTCTGCTCACAGCCCTTATCTCCTCAGCCCTTCCAAGTTGCTCTGCAGGGGGACAGAACAAGAGTATTTCCCCGGCTGACTCGTGACTTTTTAGTGCTGTTCATACTGTAGGTATAGGTAGGTAATTTTCCAGACTCCCTATATTTAAAAGGGACTCCAGAAATACATCAGATGAGAGGGTAAAGTCTCATGCTTGTAGCAGCATTTGGAAGAAATCAGAACGAGATTTTATCTGAACAGGAACTATATGAAGGGAGAGACAGGTATCCTTTAGTTTAAACTGCTGGAAGTTCAAGAGAAACACTTGCTCCCTTTGTTTAAGCGTTGCTAACTAAGTAAGCAGTAGCCCAAATGACTTGTCGCTCTTTAAAAGGGAAGTTGTAGTACTGCAGATGCAAATTGTTACATCCATAGACTTCAACCAACTGGTGCGTATGACACACAGGATTCTGGAACCAGGAGCTGCAGTTACCTCCCTGACCTAACACAGCGTCCTGTGTGCCACGTTCCTACAATACACAGCGCTGCCTCCCGAGTACAGGCATGCGACCAGGATAACATCCTTCAAGGTAAAGGGGCACCTGAGTGGCACAACAATAAAACCCACAACAGAAGGATTTCCCTGCTTTGATGGACAATGGAGGCTCTATCTGCAAGAAGGAGAACAAGCACTATTTCTGATTACGCCCATCTCTGGCAGTCCAAGGTAAATGTGCCCCGTTTTAAGGACAAATAGAAGTCAGTCTCTAAAACAGAACAGAAAAGGTAGAGTCCAAAACCGTGACAACAAAAGGCTCTTGAGAACAACATCTGGCAAGAATAGTTGCTGATTTTTTCGTTATCTATTGCCAAAGGTTCTTCATAACTAGTTTATCTCTTTCTAACAAAATAATTGATCCCTCTTTTTTCTAAAAAAAAAAGGAACTGAACATCTAATCACTTAATAACAGCCCAGTAATTGACCAAACATAATTCAGCTGGATCAAATAAGAGAAGCTGGAGCTCAGAAGAAGCAGCAGCTCTCAGGAAACACACTGAGTCAAAATGGTGTTTATCAGCCTCGCTAACAACATACTCTGGAGCGGTAAAGTGTAAAAGTCAAGAAGCATGCCAAACAATCTGTGAAACATCATTTGTACAGCTCTGCAAGTTCAGGAGTCTTCTAAAAAACACCTAAGAGGAGGACAAACGTCTCGATGCTTTTTTTCTTCTTTTTGGAAAAGCAGAACTTGTCACATTTGGTCTTAGAAACCTGATACAGCAGAAGCAGAGAATCTTGTTCCTTCCCTGTATAACTTCGCCATGGCATCTGCCTCTAAACGACACGTGGTGAGGAGTACAGGACCCAGACATCAGTGATGGGCAAGAATCCCCGAAGACTGTCGAGAATTCACAAGAGGTTTCCCTGCTGCTGGTGTAACCAACTCGAGGTCCTGCACCACACTTAACAAGAGTTAGCTTAGAAACAGAAGGCCCTCGAGATTTTCAGCGTGAGCCTCGAGCTTCACCCTAAATGGCAGTGTCCTCCTCACAACGTCCGTATGTAATAGCCTTGAATTCTGACGATCCCATGTCAAACTACTTGACAAGGAAAGATCTATGTTCAAATGCAGAACAAGAAACCAAAACCAGGGAGAAACTTCAGGTTTCAGGAAACATCTGCATGGTTTAACGATTACTCAATTCAGAGCCAAGTTGGCTGGCTTTGGACTTCACACAGGAATGTGCAACGGGGCATAAACATGAGCGCAAGGCTCAGGAGAGCTTTGCTAGCTTTACCTGTCAGAAAAATAACATTCAAATCAAGGTATACTTTTTTTTTTCCCCCTCGAGATTCTTCCATTTTCTGTCCATGGAAGGTGAAAACATCTGAAAAGCACACAGGATGCAATAAATCCTCATGCAACGATTACCACCTTTATAACTACAGACATTGAATAAGGTCCTGCCTAGGGTGTCCTCCCTGCCTTTACCTGGCCTCTGCCAGCTGCTCTGAAAGGCCTCGTCTGTCCTGCTCCATGGCTGCCAGTCGCACCTCTAGGGCAGCCTTCTCACGCACCAGCAATTCCTTCTCTTTGGACACCTTGGCCAGTGCATGCCCTTGGCGAGAGGACTCCTGGCGCAACTGCTCCAGACCACTGCTAGCCGACTCTTGCTGGCGGTAAACCTGAAAGCGGGACAAAATACAGTTAGAGGCCTTTCTCTGGAGTTCTCTGCAGAGCCAGCCAGTGCCACTTCTGAATCAGCTCGAGGAGAAAGAGCTCCTGTACTGTGGGCTGAAAGCTTAAGAGCACCTGCTGTATACCGCACTAATACCCTGGGCTGCCAAAAGGCACTGGCACTGTTAACTTGACAGTGATGAGTAAGGCCATACTGGGTTGCCTGGGACCAGACAGCTCCTTCACGACAAACGTACATACCCCGGACTACGTGTTTTCATGCAAAAATACTGCCTTTTCCAGAACTCCAGAACCTTGCAAACTAAAACTCTATTAGAATCTATTCCAGTGCTGGAAATTTTCAGGAAAGGCTGAGCAAAAGCAACTTTGCTCGCTGAAGAAAGTGAAAACACACATGGTTTCTCCTTCTAGAAAAAAAAAGATCAAAGTGTCACCTACTGCAGCGTGTAAAGCAGTTGGATGCAATGAGGTGACGCTTGGCAGGGAAACAGCCCTTGCGGTCAGCAGTGTCATTTAGTGATTTATGAAAGTCTGGCTGACGTGGCCAGAGAGATGGTAGACTCTGTTTGTACAGTAGTTCATGTCAACAATACTGTTTACTTGTCTTACACAAAGAAGGTGTCTAATATACCTTGCTGGTATTCAAGCTTGAAGATTAACCATGATTTTTTAGCTCCTTTCTTCAGTATAACACCTCTGCTGTGCATTTGCCAAACATACCACGTACTCCAAAACTAAGACTATCTAACAGAGAACAGACCATCAGAAACAAACAATTCTCTCAAAGTTATCCCATAATACCCAAGATTGTACATTATGAAACTGACATTTAAATGATGACAAACTCCCTAGTCTCCTACAGTGACATGATCCTCCCCAGCTCTTTTGCCAGGGTACCGAAATCAGTTAGTCCAGCGTGAAGAGTCTTGCGCGATCACCTATTTCTCATCTTCTTCCTCAAAGCCTAAAGAGGCTCTAACAATTCACAGAATCATAGAATCGTCTAGGTTGGAAAAGACCTTTAAGATCATCGAGTCCAACCGTAAACCTAACACTGCCAAGTCCGCCACTAAACCATGTCCCTAAGCGCCACATCTACATGTCTTTTAAATACCTCCAGGGATGGGGACTCAACCACTTCCCTGGGCAGCCTGTTCCAACGCTTGATAAGCCTTTCGGTGAAGAAATATTTCCGAATATCCAGTCTAAACCTCCCCTGGCGCAACTTGAGGCCATTGCCTCTCGTCCTATCGCTTGTTACTTGGGAAAAGGGACCGACCCCCACCTCGCTACAACCTCCTTTCAGGTAGTTGTAGAGAGCGATAAGGTCTCCCCTGAGCCTCCTTTTCTGCAGGCTAAACAACCCCAGTGCCCTCAGCCGCTCCTCAGAAGACTTGTGCTCTAGACCCTTCACCAGCTTCGTTGCCCTTCTCTGGACACGCTCCAGACCTCAATGTCTTTCTTGCAGTGAGGGACCCAAAACTGAACACAGTATTCGAGGTGCGGCCTCACCAGCGCCCCGCGTACACGGGGACGATCACTTCCCTAGTCCTGCTGGCCACGCTATTTCTGATCCAAGCCAGGATGCCATTGGCCTTCTTGGCCACCTGGGCACACTACCGGCTCATAGTCAGCCGGCTGTTGACCAACACCCCCAGGTCTTTTCCCCCAGGCAGCTTTCCAGCCACAAAGTTGCATGTATGTCTTAAAATACAATTTCAACAATTTCAAGATGTCATTCCCATTCTTAGCAATACAAGACAGCAGACACTGACTTGCAGCTTTGTCCCGCTCTCTAGGCTCAAACAAATGGGAGTTTTGAAAGTTGCAGACTTCACAACAAAAAGCATAAATAGAAACATGCAGCCCTGTTCTTGCCTCAGAAAAAGGATTCAGAGCTACACAGTTTGTTTCTTTTGCCACATGTGAGAGCAGTAGCCCCGCTCAGATTCACGGGCAACACAATCATCTCTCTGCAGCTTATCAAAAGCCAAAAAAGAGACCAACACAGACAAGTGGATCAAAAGAATCTGTAGAAGCAGAGGACAGCTCGGAGAATTGCAGAACAGCTCTGAAGGCCATCAACACGTTTCCAAAAAGAAGCAAACAAAGCCTTCTGACCTCCAGCACTACCAAGCGTCTCCTTGACAAAAACACTGCAGAATCCAACAGATAACAGCTTCACTGAGCCAAGCAGCCAAATGCCCACCCAGAAGCACCACGGTTTTGGTCTCACCTGACTGAGTTTCTCTTGGGTTTCTTCCTTCTCCTCTGCCAGTACCGTCAGCTGTACCCGCAGCCCCTCCTGTTGCTCCTCTGCTTTCTTCAGCAGCTGCTCCAGGTGGGCTTTCTCGGCACAGAGCTCTTCATTTGTTCTTCTACACAAGTTCAGCTTCTCCTGGTCAGAGATCTTTGCTCTCTCCATCCCGTCCACTTTTCCTGACAGAACTTCATTCTCTTGCTCCAGCTACAATCACAGAGGCACAGAGGAAATAAAATACAGTAAGAGTTACTATGAAGAAGGTTTGGCTTGGACAGGAAAAAGACCAACATTTCCATACTCAGTCAGTCATACTGTCGGAAGGCAAGAAGCCTGAGCAGAAGCAGCAGCTGGAGACGAACACCTGGCAAGATCTTTGGCAACTCTGCTCACCTGCAGCACAAGTTCGTTCAGTTGCGCTTTATCCAGTGCAAGAGCTTCATTGATACCGCTCGTGTTCGCTGTTGCAACACGTAGTTCAGCTATTTCAGCACTCAGCTTATTCTGAGCCCCTGTCAACTCTGCTACCGACCGCTCTGCCTGGAGAGACAAAAGAACAGCATGACAACAAAGGCAGGAAAACCCCTGACTTCAAGCAGCAACTCCACATCCCCTGTGTGTCTCTGACATACTCCCAGTTCCGCGCTCCCAGTAAGCACGTGGGGACTAACTACCCCAAAGAGCCTGTGTGGTCTGATCACCATTTTCCAAGAAGGAGGACAACATTTTCCCTGTCTTCTACTGCCAGAAACAGCATCTGTGGTGGTCCTGCTATCACAACTCCCTCTCCCACAGGTGCTACCTAGGAATAAGGTGACCACACCTTCTCCAGTGCCATGGCAAGCTCATGTTTCTCTTGCTTCAGCAGATCCCTCTGAAGGTGCGATTCCTCCAGTGTCTCTCTCGCGGCTACCAACTCACTCTGTAATAGTGAATGTTTTCCTTCAAGTGCAGCCAAGTCCTTCAGTCTATGAGAAGGGGAAAGACAAACAAGCTTTTAATGTAAAAACATTCTCATTTCCAAAACCAAGAGCACATACTATGTCCCAGATATGACAGTTAGAATGATTTCCAACAGCTTTCTATTTACACCTAAAGAATGCTGCAATTTCCTGACTAGAGCTGCATCACTCTCTGTCATTGATGCAGGTGAAACATTCGTCATTGAGAAAGTGAAACAAGCTTCCAGAAATCACAGAACGTTTCCAAAAAGTTCAGGTACTCTCAACTGAACGGCTTCCTGCCTGATGGTTCTCTCTCTCCTTTTTGGTACATCGGATACAAGACTTTCCAAAGTTGTTCTTTGGGTAAGACAGACTTTTTAAGTCCAGATTAATATTCCCACAATTGCTCTTGCCTTCAGCAGCGAAACAATGACAGAGCCTGCAATCTACTGGGGGAGGAGATGTGCGTGAATTTCCAATGCAATAACCATAGGATCACAGGATGATTCAGGCTGGCAGGGACCCCAGGACGCCTCTAGCCCAGTCTTCAGCTCAAAGCAGCTGGGGTCGGCTGTGGGATCAGTCCAGGTTGCTCAAGGCTCTATCCAGTTGGGTCTTCCAAATTTCCAGGGATGGAATCTGCACAACCTCTCTGAGCAACCTGTTCTGCTGCATGATTGCCTTCATGGTTCAATTTTTTCTTCTCCTGAAATCCAGTCCAAACCTCTCTTGTTTCCGCTTATGCCTGTCATCAACTACTCCGGTCGGGTTTGGAATGCTTTTTTTAAAGGGTCATAAAGAAAGTACAAGGAGGCAGCTATGCTGTAGGTCAGTAGGTAGCCAGACCTGCCCACGTGCTCCCTTCACCTTTCTATGCTACAAATGATGAGCATGCAGAATTCATTCTTTTACAGTGGGCCTCCTAAAGTCCAGCAACGCCCACCCCTGCCCAGAGAAAGCTTTAACGCTCACAGGAGCTCCTGGTCACGACGCGCTCTCTCCATCGTCCGTTGCTGCTCCACCTTCTCCCCCTGCGCCGAATCTTCCTTCAGCTGCAGTTCAGTGTTACTTTGACGCAGACGCGAGGCTTCTTGCTCCGTTACTTCAAGCTGGTGCTGTAGCTCTTCCCTGGTTTTCTCGAGGTTTGCACAGTCACTGCAGAGACAAGGCTCAGTTAGAAGAATGAAGAGGCCTGAAGAGTCACGGGCCCCATTTTCGTCATTCCAGGATGGAGTTGTGGGGAGCACGGTAAAGAAGAACTTGCTCTTCCCCTCACAAGGCAACTGAAGAGGGAAAGAGAAAGGAAAGCAGGCTTTTGCCTTCGTTCAGTGAGAAGCGGCGGCTAGGAAAGAACGGAATTCACAGATGCAGCATGTTGAGAGGGAGGCGTCCTGTATTCCAACACCGCTCTGTATCGCCAAGACAGCCTTAGGATTCACAACAGAGCATGAAAAGCAGCGACAGGAGGATGCTAAAGTGCCCAACAGAGGCATACACGTGGTAGGGCAGGCGAGTTCTTTGCCCATAACGCCGCTGAACTCCCAGAACTGGAAGCAGATTGCCTCTAGAACGCAGGAGAAGGAGGAAACACTCACCTTCTGAGTGCTTCTACCAGAGAGTGGAGGTGCTGCCGGTGGCTGCTGGACGTCTTGCATTCCTCCTCCAGTTGCTCAAGCCTTTGCTGCAGCTTCCTGCACTGCTCTTCCTGCTGCCTGTGCTGGTGCTGCAGGAAATTGATAGAGTCCTGCCTGGCCGAAAGCTCTTCTTTTAGGGCCTGCAAGGAATGGGCAGGGAAAGAGCACAAACAAGCAATAAGAAGCAGGGCAGATGGCTCCAGGTAGCTGGGAGAAGAAGCAAGCAGAGAGACAGCTCACCTGAAGGCAAAAGCTGTGATGAGGGGGTGGGGATCAAGGAGAGAAAAGCACTAGGACACAGAGCTGGTGAGACTGGCAAGGCAATACGGTACCAAGAGTGGGAAGGCTAGAAAGAAACTGGCTAAGGAAACGGAAAGGTTTCAAGCTAAGTGAGGCATTAGCAGCTGAGCCTGTGGCCAGTGGTGAAGACAAGCAGAAATCCTCACCTGCCTTGCTCCTCGCCTCCTTGCCAGTGCTTCCTGAACCAATACAAAGGCATGCTCTGCATCAACGGAGCTCAGACAAGGGAGGACGTTGCTGGACTCTGCATGCTGGGAACTGTCAGTGCAGATAATGCTGACCGTGCTGTCACTGTCATCTAACACCACCTGAAAGCCCACATCAAGCTGTTACTCTTGGTTTTCTTTATCTATTTCTCCTTTTCCCCCCACTTCACCCTAGAGTCGTTAAAAACTCAATTCTCTCATTTCTTCAGTCAACAAAGAAGTTTTGTCCCCGTGGCCACAAGTACTCCAGGGGTTTCTGAATACAGCTACTATAAACACGAAGAAACAAGTGTGAAGTGGCTGGAGGCTGCCTGAACGCTCAGTTTCTTGAAGCTCTCAGGAATGATTTTGGTCTCCGTCAGCTTCTTAGAGCCACATACACAAGCACCAGATCAACACGGGAAACAGCAATGAAAGGAAACAGTAACGCTGCCCAGGGAAGAAGGAAGCTGATGACTACTGGAAAACAGCAGTGAAAAAGCTAATGTTTATAATTACTCTGAGCAGTAGCACAAGAGGATAAAAATGACTAACTAAGGGGAAAGAACTGACTTTGTGAGAGGCTGCGTAAAAGATCTGACGACTAAGCCCCCCTCCACAGAGCGAAGTTTAGGACTAAGTTAAAGTTACCCCTAAACACTTAGACCAGTTGCGATTCTGGGGTCAGTGAATGTAGAGTGAAGGAGCAGAGCTGGCAAGTGCATCGATTGAGTCAGTGACCTTTTATAAAAATCTGAAGAACAACAGCGTCATTGCTCAAGGAGGGTGCGGGAAGCCTCCAAGCAACACTGGAATACAAATATCACGTAGCCAACTCAGAAAGCACAGTCCAAGAGAGACCTTAGCGGGACGCCGAAGGCAAAGGCACTGAAAGTTCTAGCGACTCAGCTGAAGTGTCACAGGACAGCCAACTCGGAAGTTATAACAGGTTTTATGTCAGAAAAGTGGTATAAAAATTAGACAGCCAGTAGCAGTTAACATAGACAGTAATCAACATCTCTATCTGTTCCCTGGGTTAGTCTGTTGCCTTCCTCAAGTACTTTTAAGTCAAATTTACAGGGATGTGGTCCCAACTCTGTACTCACCTCAGTTATGTCTTTTATCAGCTTCTGGAGGGAAAGATTCTCTTCTTTGGCTCTCGTAGTCAATGCAGCTTCATATTCTTTCTCTAACCAACTTGCTTCCTGAGAACAGAATAAGGAAAGGGTGGGCAGGGAAGAGCTGCTCCCCTCTGTAGCATTCCCATCCTCAGTAGCATTGTCACGCCGATAAGCCTCAGCCCTGGTGATTCCAGTGTATTCCTTCCCATATCTATTCAATTTCTTCTTTGCTAAAACTAAGAAGAGAAAGACCAACAGCTAGTTTTTATAGGCTGCTATGAAGCCGTCCATTCCAAGGAACCTTGATCCCGAGAGACTTAAAGTCACAGGCAGAATTGGTTGCATTGGTGCAACCCCCCTGAGGAAGACACCTGAATTGTCTGCAGCTCCCCTGCCACTGCCTGCACCTGGACTGACTCCACGTGTGCCAAACACACAAGGAATATTTTGGCAGTGCGCCCGATGTTCCCATACAGCTAGCATCTTTACCGCTCCTTCTCTTGAGCAAGCCACACCTCTTTGTGCTAAGGCTGGAGAGCAAACACTGGGCTATCTCCCAGGTAAAGGTAAAACATACTAGAATCTCGACAGTGTCGTTAAGCGTTTTCACGGTCTTCTCCTTCTCCTCGTTCTGCTTCTGAGACTGTACAAGCAAGGCCGAGAGCTCCATCACCCTGAGAAGAGAAGGTCCACGTGCCATTCCAAAAGCATTGCACACCATCACCTGTTAAAGAGCTACGCAGCTCCCAGAAGCATAGCAGAGAAAGTTCAACCCAGAAAATACAGCAAAGGCAGCGTTCATCTCTACAGGTTAAAAAGCCTGATGCTGCAAAATGGCACTTCTTGCCCCAAAGGCCTTCCGCACTCAGTCTTGCAAGGAGGACTTGTCAGTACAGAGGTGCTACATTGCTTATGATGGCCCTGGGCAAATTCCTCCCAACTCCCTTTAGCACAGTTCTGGATAGCAAAAGGGCTGTACAAGAGACAGAGCTCCCTTTATACTGGTCTTAATTTCTCACCGAGAACCAGTTAACAGCAAAAACATTGTAATATGCAATCTCTTTTCCAGTCTTGTCTTACTCAGTCAGTCAGACGGTTTTTTCTACCCTTTCTGTTGAAGGCAGTGGTTTGACTGGGGACAGAAACAGGGCTGTGCAGAATGGGTGTGCTTTAAATGTGAACACAGCCCATCTAAGAATCCAGGAAGCAGCCACAAAAGACGTTGTTGGTAACAGCAAAGTTTAAAACACCTTTACCTGTCCTGAAGCTCCTTCTTCTCCAGGTCCCCCCTGACTTGTAAGCACATCACTTCCTGAGTCTTCTGGCTTATTTCCTGTTCCGCTTGCTGCTGTGCCTGATCCTTCAGGACAGGTCTGCCCAGAGCGATGGACTCCCAGAGGTGTATGCCAGAGTTTAGACGGGAGCAGTTTACAAGTATAGCTCCAGAAAGCCTCATTTGCTCTGCCTTCAGCTCTGACAAATCTCTGAAGAAGAATAAAGAGAGAGCTAATCTTCACACCACCATCTTTATCAGCTGACTCACTTCTGAAGCACGTAATTGCGCAACAGTAAAAGCTGGCAGGAAAGATGACATCTTCGTCATTCATCTGACACTTTGGGATCAGGACTCATCTTGACAGTTGAGCAATGAGTCTACTGGGTAGCTGAGGAATGAGCCTGTTTTCTCCTCAGAGATAAGAAGACATGTATGGCACAGCCAGAAGGCTTCAAGGTCCTCTAATTACTCTTACTAATTGTTGCTCCTGCTCTCTCTTATCAACATACTCTAATTATCATTAACAGATGTAAGGAATTTTACCAAGGTCCCCGGCTTTTACACCTAAGGGATCAGCCCTAAGCGACCCATTATTATCAGCACTTGCACTGCTAAGAGGCTCGTGACAATAGCTACATAATAAACGTTTCAGGAAGGTGGTGTAAGAATAAGCCTAGAATGTTGTAACAAAACCCACAAACAATACAAGAATTAAATAGTAGGTCAGGCACACTCTCACATTAAGGAAAGCTTATAATCAAATAAGGTAAACGGCTGACAGTAACCCAGAGTTTGAAATTGCAAGCTGACACCAGAAGAAGGTACTATTAAGGCTACACTATTTTTGCTTGTGTAGAAGGCAACTGTGAGAAAGGAACCTCAGAGAGCCCAAGAACAAGAAAACAATCACAAAAAGAGGTATCAAACGAAGCAAAATAAATTGGATAAACGCAGTAACAGGGTGGAGGAGCTATTCTTTCTCTCAACGATGCTGGTACAGGAATAAGCGGATACAAACTGACCAGAATAAATGTAAGCTGGAAATGAGAAGAAAAATAATAGATCTATTCAGGAGTGATCTTCCCATCAGGAGCAGTGGGAAAAGAAACTCCGTGAGACTTAAGGCAGATTTCAGTCATTCTTTTAAATGGACTGCTCTACACGCTGCACGCATAGCTTTGGTGAGTCGCTTCCAATGTCTCCATATATGCCCGTGTCTGTGTCAATACGCCCAAACATCACCATAGTCAAG